>NC_053421.1:15059599-15659599 GCF_016859285.1 Xiphias gladius
TGCCTCAACATCTGCAGCCTCTCTCTTGTTTCTAATCCTCTCAGTCTGCAGTCCAATCTTTATAGTCAGAGCCTCAATATTCTGGTTTTTAAAGGTCAGTTCAGCTTCTTGGGATGCCAACTTGGCTTGCAGATCCTCAACCTAAAAATTATTAAATATATTTCAATGTGTAAATTCCAAAGTTTAAATCAGAGACTTATACTATTTCTAATTTTCCTACCTCAACCTTGTACCTTAAATATTAATATTAGCCCCTTACAGTATATAATAAAGACGTTTACCTGAGCAGCAGTGGTTTGACGTTTTTGAAGGCCGCCGTGAAGCCGGTTCATCTTGTGTTGGAGTTGAGCCCGACTCTTCTCCAGAAGGTTTCTGTACAAGGTGATTTGCTGGAGAAAACTCTTGGGGGTGGTGTAATTGTACCTCTTCTCATTGCGCTGATATTTTTCACTTGCCTGGTTGACACTGGTGTGAACATAGGCCATGAAAAGACTGATGGATTCCTGGACGGCAGGCTGTAAAAATAAGCCGACCAGGAGGAGGGGGGTGAGCTGGATTGAGCAGAGTTTAACATCCCCAACCTGATGGGGACTGAAATATTATCTTCATAAATTTTGAATTCATCTACAAGTTTTGCCATCTTACTTGGCTGGCCCTGACTTACTCAATCTGAAATTTAGGTGCAGCTACCAGAAATGATTAGGCTTTGAAACCTCTATGAAAATAATGCGTTTAGACCACTGACGTGCAGCTTGTAAGACATGCAAACTGTTTACATTATCTCAGATGCCCACCAACTTTCCAATCACTGTATTCAGTGGCTGTTGTACTACATTCCAACAAGGTATTCATCATATGGTGCTCAATGACACACAGCCTCCATTAATCATACAGTTAGCGATCAATTAAAGCAAAAACAAATGAGCAGATAATACAAGGATCAAATCTAACCATAATTCACAAAAAGCCATTGTTAATGATCATGAAGCCAGTAGGAAAAAAAAAAATCATTATTAATTAAGATTTGACATAATGCTCTTTGACAAAGCATGCTATGTTCAGTTGAGATGCGAAAGTTCTCATTGATTGGCCTTGTGTAACAACTCTTAGTGGGTTGTGCATTGCTAACTTTAAATAAATGATCATTTCATTTCTTGTATTCCTGCCTCGTTAAGAAGATAAACAATCATTAAAGACTTTAGGTATAAGGTCTTACATATTTTTGTGTTTCAGCTTTTCAAAATATTTTGCTATTAATGCACATTCATTTAAACTAGCACAAAGTCATTTCTGCTACCACAAAAACTGTATTAATTATTTAATTATATTATTTAAGTCCTCCTCTTAGTACCTTTCTATTATTACAACATTACTACTAGCCCCATGCTCGAACACTGCTCTATAATCATTACCCAACTCAACCTTTTATCTCTAATAATATTATGGCCAAAGTTGCCAGTACTTCTATTGCATAGTACTAATACCCTAATAATGCCTCAAACTCTTAAGTACTACAACTACTACCACTTCTACTCTTGGATGACCAAAAATTTTTTCTTTACATGAAAATCCACACATGGACAGATGTAGAGACACACACACACAGTGGAAAGTAATAGTCTGGCACATGTTCACATATGTGATGATACTTCCTGGTTGTGACAGCTGTGCCTCCTTAGAAGGTCGTTATGTGCTTAATCACTTTTCTCTCATTAACATAAATGATCCTGGGTTGTGATCGTTTCACTGTTATGATGGAAAACAATGATATGCCTGCACTCACTGTGAGTCTCCAGGCATGTGTTCAGCAATTTGTCAGTACCTCAGCAGAGAACTAATGATGAGGGATCTATGGAAAAGTTAATCCAGCTGCACTGTAGTAATTAGAAGGTGTTCATTAAAGTCTAACTCAGTCTGGAATATGGTGGTACATGGCAAACCTAGGGAAAATACTGTATTTCATACCCACAGATGCATTTTTGACAGCTAATACTGTTATTTGTAGTAATATCACAAAGTTCACATGTATGCAGGGGAAGGCAGGGAGCCACAAAATAATCGTTTAATTCAGATTTGGTTATTACGATGAGAGAGATGGTGACATAAAGTACATGAGTTCAAAGGCCTCACCTCAATGCCTTCAATCTCTTGGATGAACCTGTAGCTGACCGGCTGCAGAGCATCAGTGGTCCATGAATAGAACCAGTTGATAGTGGTGCATTGTACAGGGGCCGGGAATTGAAGGGCCATAACACGAAGGTCATTGCCCACTGGAGACAAACACAGTACCACCTACAAAGAAGGAAGTAGGGA
Organism: Xiphias gladius; assembly: GCF_016859285.1. Classification (NCBI taxonomy): domain Eukaryota; kingdom Metazoa; phylum Chordata; class Actinopteri; order Istiophoriformes; family Xiphiidae; genus Xiphias; species Xiphias gladius. The sequence goes on from NC_053421.1 coordinate 15,061,913, forward strand.
GACAAAAAGTCACCTAAACACACACACAAAAACACGCATGTGCAAATGTACATCCCTATACTTGAGTATGACAAGATATACAGCCAAGTGCACATAGGAAAAATCCACACAGATCATAGATATAACAGATGCATTCAAGAGGGGAACTCATAACTGGCAGCCATCTGTGCCCCCACTTTCATCACACTGGCATGTGGACAGGCAGCCACATTCCCAGTTGGCTGGAGCAGACGGTGAAGCTACCAGAGGCCCTGGCGCAAACATTAGCTGGATGGCATACGTGTGTACTGAGACAAGAATTTCCTTCCTTTTAACCCCCCAGTTTGTCTGTCTCTGTTAATTCAGCTTGTCAAACATATTTAATAATATTACACAGCAGCTGTGCTTTTAATTTTCTAGCTCAAACATGCTAGAGTATGTGTAAGATTTTCTCATTAATTTATTGTTGTAACATTGTTTTCATAGAATTTTCCTCAGCTGCTAATTTCTTATCTCTTCTTTTCTAATGTTTCTGTTGGTGGCAAACATTGCAGCTATCATGTAAAAATCAATTTTTTTAAACCTCTATTTTACAAAAATTCTACCACCCTTGGTCTTACAAAAACCAATGAAAGCCACATTTTTTGACTGAGTCAAACTGAGAAATTGTATAGATACTAGGTTCTCTCCTAAAAGTGATAATATTTCAAGAAGATGAGGATGGAAAGCAGCTCACCTACACATCATCACAGAATAGTGATGGCAAATAATTGAACATGTTATCAAGACAAAAAGTGGAAGAGCGACAAAATAACAGTGTTTTTAGACTGATAAAGTTAGAAGCACTAGTGGATAATAGAAGATATTAGAGGTAATTTGCAAGACTAGACCATGAGCTTTAGTTGGACGCAGTTGGTAAAGAATCTCCAGCATTTATCCCTGTTGTCCAGCAGTCCCAGGGCTCGGACCTCAGCCTTCACACCCAACAGGATACCTTCAATCTCCTCCTCACTGAAGAGGTCCGGAATTTCTCCTTGAAGGAAAGGCAAAGTCATAATCCCAGACTGACAAGCTGTAGTGATCCATATCCATTCTCCATACCATGTTATAATTTCAGAAGGACAGGAGAGACTGAATAAGTTTAAGAACTGATAAGTTCCCTTCACGCTGACAAAGCTGAAAAACAGTATGACTGTTATGGAATCTGGGTCTGACCTGCTGCCAGTAAGTCATTAATAATGACCAGAAACCGCTCATCGGGTATCTGTGCATCAGTCAGGAGCAAAGCCACACCCTGGTTCTTCACTCCGGTCTTTAGGAACAAGCCTACCAGATCCATCTAAATAAAATCCCAAATGGCAAGAATGGACATCTATGCTGTTCACATTAATATTGAGTCCACTAGAGATTTTCAAATTGCCCAACAATAATCAATGGGATGGCACAAGTCCCCTGATGATTCCTTGATAATAGGCTATTAAATGATTAAATTGAAAAACTTGCTTCACAAGTGAGATATTGAAATATTTCCCAGTGGCTTTTAATAGTATCTGACAATTATTTCCTGCGTCAGTGGAGAGATGGAAAGATAGAAGATAATTTTTTAAAGAAACATTGATTTAAGCAAATTATTTACATTTTTCATAACAACGATGTATTTTAAGGCCATGTCTAACAAATGTAACTACAAACAGGTCACTTGAAGGTTATACATTTTCATAAAAGCATATTTTATGATGTTCTGTTTGGCTGTGACCTATTAATAGCATCAATATTTACCTTGAGGTCCTGGATGCTATAACCTTTACTTAGAGTGATTTGGAAGACTTCCACAGAGGATATGTAGGCAGCCAGACGCGTCAGGCTCTGCTTCCCATTGCCCCCGACCCCAACCAGTAAGCCATGACCCCTTGGAGACTCCAGGACGCGACTGATGCGACAGCTGGTGACAACCCAATCTTTGATATGCCACTAAATACATCTCTCCAAATATGAAAATCTACACAGAATGTTTTTAAAAATAGTAATATGGTGTTTCCACTACAGCAGTCAAAAACCTTTTAACATATTTCTATACCTTACAATATATTAACTTACCTGTCTGCAATAAACTGCCATCTTTATATTTATTAAAAGAGCTCAAGTCCTCTTCTTACTACTTTTACCTTCTGTTTATATGTTCTTTCTGTACTTGACGTGTGATTAGTATCTTTGGTTATTTAAAGGAAAATAAGTTTACTGTGATCATTATAATGTAACTGTTATATTAATATGTGAACCAGCTATACTTACACATGTTACATGGCATCTTCAAACAACCCCAGATTCATGGCTGCATTGAGCTCACTGTAGCTCTCCAGGGCATCTGTAAGGATGGTCCTGAGCACAGAGCAGTCTGTAACAGGAGCATAGGAGGCTTCCTCACCCATTTGGGAAAAGTGGCAATAGAGGAGGGGCGCTTTGTCACCTTTTTGTCCTCCAGTCCCTGGACGAGGACAAGCATAATAAATCATTTCAATCTTTCGGTCAATGTGGTTATCTGAAGGTGAAGAACGGCAATTCATGCAGTTTATACTAATCAGAATCTGTACTGCACCTCAAAGCATTCATGCACAGTCTCCATCTGGAGCTTCCGGAATAGCTGCAAGTCCTTATCATCTACCAGTCTGTCTGAGTACACTCTGCAGGACTCGTGGATCCACAGCAGTGCCAGTTCAGTGCTGTCCCTTACACTCTTGGGCCCAGTAAATAGAATTCCCTGAATAACAAAAATAATAAAATAAATATTTCACTTTTCATTCAACTTGACTGCTATCAGCACTACCTGAAAGACATTAGAAAAATCTCGTAGATTAAATGTGTAGTGAAATTTGATGGCTGTGGGCAGAAAGCTGTGAACCATCTTGTGATGAAGAGTTATAGCAGCTTGGACCACAGCCGCAGCACTCCTCTGAACCAGTGGACTGAAAAGCTGCTGCTTCAGGTGGCTACACAGGATCTGACTGAAGATCGACATCTGAGCCTCTGATGAAGGAAAGTTCACCACGAACACTGAGAAATGTCTCTTTAGAGAGCACAGGCACAACCAAATTTCAGAAAATGTATAGCAGTGTTCAATTTTAATTATTAAAAGACACTAGTTTAAGAATGACGTCCATCTAAGGCCAAAAAAGAATACATCCTTGGTAGGCATTTCTAATTACAATTAATTTATCTGGAAATATGTATTTAAACTACACACTACAGGCTTTTTTTGTAGTAGTAGTAGTAGTAGTAGTAGTAGTAGTAGTTGCTACATTAATAAAGTACACCCTCACCATGATGGCACTTGAGTATAAAATATTGTGTTGAAATTCTGTTGCATGATTCATTTATGCTCCAAACCACACAGGAGATTTCAGATAAGTTTTCCCTGTGGCATTATAATTGCTGAAAATTCTTCTTCATGCCTTTTCTTTGCAAAAAAATTAAAACATTAGGAAGTTTCTGCAGATGAAGATTTGCGATGAGAATACACTGATGCAAGATTCTTGACAGGATTTTGGAAGTACAGATAAATGCAGGATAACAACCTGTGCACTAATTCACACATAGGTTAATTTATAGATATTTTAAGTTAAACTATACATTAAAATTTTAAAAGTCGTAAATGTGAATCCATCAACACAGGTGATAAGATTTGTATTGAAAAAAATTATCCTGGTATGTTTTTTTCAAAATCCATCTTCAGAAAATGAGATTAAGGGCAATTATACTGGCAAACATACCTGTAGTCTGGGGTTGCTATTGAAGCTCCCAGCAGGTGGATTCATACAGGCAACATACTGGGTATTGTGTATTTCTTTTAGGGTTAGTTTCTGTCTGTCATACCTACAGACAGCAGGAAATTGAAGAAGGCTTGGTTTACTAAATAAAACACACTGTAGCTTGGTAAAATGTTTTACGCTGTGGTATTACACACAGATCACGGAACTGAAAAGCTGATAGTAAATGGGATATTCTCACCAGTGCCCATAATCCAGATGTTGGCGTGTAAGTGTATGAGGCTGCACTGTTCCATAACTGTCAACAGCTGTTGTGTTCATATCATCTATAAAGTACACCAGCCTTCTGTTGCCTGCAGGGGAGTAGCTTCTGCCTGTTCTTTTCTCTAATGGTTGCTCCAAGATCCCTACAAGAGAAAGAGAAAACACATACAAAATAGTAAAAATGAAATTGCTTTTTTAAAGAACTAGAATGGTCTTACCCTAGTCAAACCAACGTTGAAAATGTGGGGATGTCATATAACTAAAGTAATGACTGCATTAATACTTGAGGGTGAAGTTTTCTCCCCCTCCACCCTTTCTCAATCTGAAAATTACCAGCAGATGGTGCTACAGTTTACCTGATTTGCTACCACAGAGCAATCCAAAAACCCCACTCACCCTGCAGCATGAGGGAGGTAGTACAGTAGTTGAAGGGTACTTTTGTGGTCATGTAACTCTCTGGCAGACAGTCTAACTTGTTCCTGACAAGTGCAGTCTTTCCCACTCCAGCATTCCCCACAAGCATCACAGGCTGTCTCTTCTCCAGCAACAAGTCCATGAAGTACCTAAGACACACAGTCTCTGCTGTGTGTACCAGAACAGCCTGCAATCATAGAAACAGCAGGAAGACAGAGAACAGAAACATACATGGTTATTATGGCTTTCTTTGAGTGTGATTTATTGACAGACATGTGTTCAGTGAATTGTATGTGATTTATAATTTCTTGTATTTTCCCAGTACACCACAACTATTCTGTCATAATAGCATCATTTGCTCAGAACAAAACCCCACTAATTATGGCTCAGCAAGAGCCTTTGGAGCATTCACAGCTGTACGCAGGAGCATAAAGAAAGACAATAGAGCGTGGGTGATAGCGCAAGCCTTGTTGCTCATGCCTTCACCCCCACACAGTCTGGTATGGGGTGTAGTAGATGGTAATCAGACACAGTGGCAAGCCTATCATCCATTCTAGCACCCCTGCCATAACCTCATGATGTGACTTTACCCTCTCTTATTATGTTCACTGAGGCACACATACATTTTTAATTTGACTGTATTGTTCATTTTTGGTTATTTTTTCTTTAAGAAGGTTGCTTCTTGTGATCGTGTATGTGATTCTTTGTCAAACCGCTTTGAAAAGCTGGTATTTCCAGAGTTACATGAAGGGTTCTACTCTCCCATATTTCTATATATGTTCTTACCTGTAAAGGTGTACAAGTTTCCATTTGAAACAGAGGCACAGTATCACTCCAGGGCAGGAACCGTCTGGTTTGAGGGTCGAGGCAGTAGTCAAATACTGTCCCCTGTGCTTGTAGCTTCACTGTCTTCATTACTTTGGTCCACCAGTGACTGAACTCTACCCGGTAATCATGGAGCTGAGCAAATCATCTAAGATATAATATCCTGCATTAATTCATATAATTTCAATGGACAACCCCACCATTAGTACAAATCACTGACAGTTAAGTGTATATCATTCTTGGTCACTTGACATTCTTTACATGCCTCTCAACAAAAGGCACCGTTATATCCCGCTATATTTACACTTTTGAATAGAAGACAGAAATACAAAGACAAAGCAAGGAGTAAGTGGACATACTCCACACTTTTGTGGAGCATGTCATTGTCATGTCAAAACAAATGCACCCAAATTGTCTTCATATTTGCTACTTTATATAAGTTGATACATAAAAGAAAATGAAATTAGAATTGTTATACCATACTCAAGTTCATCCACATGACTTAAACCAAAGTATACTTGATCTTGATACATGGCCCCACCAAAAGCCCAGATGCAGGCAAAGGTGAAGTAGGCCTCATAGAGCTCACGTCGAGACTCAGATGGAATATTTCCTGGTGTTAGAAGGCAGTCAAGCAAATTGCAGAGTGCCTGAACAAAAAGAAAACAATTATTTTTTCGTGATTTTTTGAGTGTATAGGCATAGGCATAGAAGAAATAAATACACTGTGCATGCTTGTGTGCTGTGTACCTGTACCATAGAGTTCTCTGGAATTGGAGTGATGGTATTGAAGGTGTTTCTAATTTTTTCTTGACAACGAGGAACATATTTTTCAAACAGTATGGTGAGGTGGGCCCTTTCTGTCTGTCTGTCATTCTCCTTGGTCAATCCAGCTGGCAACATACCTAAACAACAATCCAAGGAACCATTTTCTACTGCTGATTTGATCAGGATCTGAATAAGTTTCCCTTGTCTTTTGAGAGGAAAACATTTACACAAATATATACTGGGGACCGTACTGACTTTGCTGAAATAAGCATTATGCATGATACAGAAGATAACATAACAAGACTAGGTCAAAACCTAGTAAATGGCTGGACTGCCCTTTATCTGTTTGCTTCTCTCCTACTCTCTGTGCTCACATATACAGCAATTTAATACAGCCAAATTCCCAATAAAGCTGTTCTCATTTACATGTTTTTCTGTTTCTGTTATCAGACAACGGAAAACGTATGACATATTGAATGAAATGCGACCCTCTTTAGACTACATGTTAACCGGCGGTCACTTCCAAGCCATTTCTAAGCTGCTGCTCTGCACTGCTAAAATTCTGATTTTATAACTGCAATGTCGTGTGACAAAATCACCATAAGTTAAGTTACATAAATTAAAGACAATGCCTGTGCTGTGATTTTGGCTTTATTTACTTGTAAAATGATCACTCGGCGCGCAAGTTAGAAGCTCATTCACATCTATGTTAGCTGCTGTGCAGTCAACTGAATTCGACGCATAGAGGGGTGTGCCTGCAGAGGGAAAGCCTGACCTTGCGTTTGCAGGGTACTAATCGCGAATCTCTTCTACGGAAAATACCTAAAGTTGGTCCAAAAAATTGCTAGCTTTTTCACTAGATGCTTTTGTAAAAAAAAAAGTTGCTAAAGAGAATGTGAAAAGTCAGTAAATCTAGCAACACAAGGTGCTAAGATGGCAACAATGCCTGTAAACGCCCTCGCCAATTCATTTTGAAAGAGCAAAAGCCAATGAGGAAACTCCAACACTCGGCCGGCCAACCAATGGTTTAATGTCAGCACTGAGTCACGCGGCATACAACTGATCAATGGTGTAACTTCATCACCCAGTCAGTCACAGACATTCGTGTTTCTTGAAACAGCATTGCATTGAAAACCCCACAAATGTTTTGATCTTATGTGAATACAGACTATGCAACTAACAGATTCCATCCCAGGTCCTGGTGGTTAACATAGAGGATTCCTGCCCTGGACACAGTAGCAGGAGTGGCTGTCCTTAGGTGACTGGTTTCAAATACCAGTCGCATGGAAGAGGTAAGTGGCACGTGTTCATTACTGGCCATAGTCATGACCTGAAAAAAATGTTATGAAGCCTTATGGTTTCCAAATATCATAACATTCAGACGGTCAATATGATGTCAATATGACGGACATGACTCTACCCCAACAATAAGGTAAACACTTTCATATCTCATCAGGTTTGACAGACTTGCTTTAGAATATTTCAAAGGCACAAGATAACTGTGACATGATTGATTGATCTGGAAAAATATCGCAGAGTACTCATACTCCAGGAAGTGATTGTTGAAGGAGGGGAAAGAAACATCTTTTTCTATCTATACCACCTTAGTTGCTATGTGTTGAACAATAGTGTATGAGTGAACAGGAGGGAGGTACCTTGTTGTCATCCATCACTGTGTTGAGTGATTCAATCCACATCGGATCAATGGCTCCATCCAACACAATCCACTTAGGTCCTAGGTGGGAGATGCTTGCCTGCTCTGGCATCAGTGATGAAAGCAAACCTTACGCAGAGATTGAGGGATGCAAACAACAACTGAGATGGCAAGGTATAAGCACTATTTACACCCAGTATGATTTAGAACAGTTTATTGTGTTCTAATTTTGTTATTCTCATTAAAACCAGCTCTGCTTACCATCTTTCCACTCTCGAGTAGCAGGATGGATGAAGCCAAACAATTCATCTCTGTCTATTGCCTTTGGATTGAGGTCATTCCATACAGGCTTCCTACTCAAGTTTGTATGGGTTTTATGAGGAACTCTCAATATCTGTTGAAAATATACATACCTGATATTTGGCATCTACCTTACAAAATTAAATTGAGCATTTACGTTCAAAACATCTGAGGCATAAAAATCTAACCAATCTCACGTGGCTCTTTCCAGTCCCTGCATTTCCCACAACAAAGACAGAATGACGCACTGCCATGAGTTCCTCCAAACTGCACCACCTGACAAAACAAAGTTGTTCATGAAAAGATTCTTTAATCCTTTTTTGAAGTATCGGCAAGGTATACACCATATACTGTCAGACCTTAAGGATGAATGGTTCCTCAGGCTGGAGTCGGAGCTCCAGTGTGGTCTTACGGATGGCCTTTTCAAATTCACAGCTCCTCTCTCTTTTCACCTCCAGGCCTGGGAACAGGTCTCCAAGTAGACCCAAGAAGACAGTCACATCCTCAGTCACAATTTTAGGTATGTTGAAGTCCCTCAGAGTACGCATCAGTACCTACAAAATAAAAGGAAGTAAAGTTCACTTATAGACTACATGAGACAATGCTAAATCCTCTCGTGGCTATAAGGTGACATACACATATAAGTCACCTGATCCTCTGGTGTCATCTTGTTTCCTCTTCTCAGTGCCCCTGCCAGAAGCAGAACAGACTTAACAGCACGCAAACCCCAATCATAGTGGTCCTGATAGACAAATGAGGACAGACAGTAAAAATGTGTACTCCTGTGTTTACACTTACCATAAACCATGTCATACAAAATACTAAGAGTAATTAAATGGTTTCATGCACCACTGAGCTCCTGACATGTAGCTGAAAAGATTTGTTAGTGATATTTTGTTCTAAGCCAACATTATGAAATATAACAGTGCTACTAAAGTGCTTTTCTCCTACCTGCTTGGAGAGCAGTTCTTTACAGAGAGTGTACAGACTGGTAAACATTCTCGATAAAAGCTTAGCACCACGAAACCCCTCTGCCACCAATATCATCTCACAAATAAGTTCAGTGTCAGGCACCACCATGGCACAGGGTCTACAGCAGGATACAGATAATGCAGGCAATGAACTTCATGTTGAATGAAAGCACACTATTGGGAAAGTAACTATATCATTCCTACCTGAATAAAGCCTTGAGGTTCTCAGGTAGCTCTGTCCTGCCTGCATAGCCAGGGTTCATAGTGATGAAAATCCGCACAGAAGGCTTTAAGACAGTGTCCTTATCGAGGAACAGGAACCTGTGAGGTTGTACAAAATGTTATCACTTGCTATTACCTCATTGGAAGTTTCAAGTACTAGGCTTCAATTACTCACCTTTTCTTTTTAGAGCGAATGGCGTCCTGTATAGTTTTGACCTGCACTGCTATAACTGACAGAACATCCACAGCAATACGATTGAATTCATCAAAGCAGCCCCATGCCCCAGTCTGGGCCATTACCCTTGTAGATATTTCCAACTGACAAAAGATAAACAAATATTACATTTTGCATCCAAACACACATACTGAAACATCTAATCAAGACATGACAGTTAAGTGTAGTGAAGAGAATAATAAAGAACTGTGTGGTGAATTTCACACCTTGTAGTCCATCTGTTCAGAACAGTTGAAGATGTATACCATGATGCCCATGGCTCTGCCAAGATCCTTAGTGGTCTCAGTCTTCCCTGTTCCAGCGGGGCCTGCTGGGGCTCCACTCATGGTCAGGTGAAGTGACTGCGTCAAGGTAATGTAGCATCTAAACTTGGCAACATCCCACACAGAAACAAAAATGTGCTAGTTAGCAATGCTGGCCATAGCAAATGTGTTGAAACATTACATGCATAAACTGAAAACTGATAAGTAGCAGATTTACCAGTCTGTGAGGGTGACTAGACGTGGGGTCTGTATATACATATGTATACATATACACACATTTACACACACATATATATATATATATATATATATATATATATACACACACATATATATATACACACACACACACACACACACACAGACACACATATATATATATATTATATAAATATAAATATAAACACATACATTATTAATATTCATTTATATGTATGTATATGCTTATTACCAATTTAAGTAAATACTCATTAAATATTAATATTTTTCATTTTGGACCCTTGCCCTCAAATCCCTCCTCCAGTCTTTTAAACACAAGCTCTGTATCATTGCTCCACCAGATCTGAGATCCAGTCAGAGCCACTTGTGCAGGGAAGTCGAGAATCCACTGCTCTCTGGGCCTTTCCTTGTACACAGACACAGCCTCAGACAGGTGACCCCTTACACATTCCTTCATAGACTCCTCAAGAAGTGTAAGCCATGCCTCCACCTAATACAATGTATTCCTACCATTAATTAAGTTATTTTATTAAGTGTGATAGCTAATTTAGATTATTCAATTCTGAATGTATGGAGTGTCATACCGGCCCAAAACAGCAACATTCAGTATGGAATGGGACATATTCCTTCTCTTTGCTGTACATGCCCGACACAAGTTTATGATTATCCAGCTGTTCATTTTGGACAAACTCAAGATCAGACATGTTGTCAAACAATTTTGAGAGGTGGACAGTTACCTGCAAAACACAATCAGTAAATACATTTTTCATGAAAAATACAGTAAGCCTAAAGATAGTGAGACTAGATAAACATTAAAAACAAAAAATGAAGGGATATTCTACATCAGTGTACCTCTCTGGGATGACTCCCTTTAGAAAGGATGTCTAACAAATCTGCAGATGAAATAAAGTAGAATCTTGGAAAGGCAAGTCTCTTTGTCTCTAGGTATTCAGCAAGAGCTTTTTCACACATTCCCAGCCTGGTGCAAAGAGGGTACAGGCATAGTGAGCACAAACCTTTAAACTGAAAACAGTATAATGAAAGTCAAATATCAAACTAAGCATTGACCTTTTTTGTAGATCCTCTAACTTCTCAAATAGATGAGGTTTGTTGGTAGCCTCAGTGACATTTTTGGTCTTGGCACTGTCCAACATTAGCTCCTGAAAGAACCAAAATCCCCTCGTTTACAATTATGTGAACAAAGGGATTTGTGTAAGTGCATAACTAGCATATAAGTGCAGACCTTAAATTCTCCATCTATAGCTTGGAACCTGTGTGCATCTGTAGGGAGCTGTTGGCAGATGTCATCACAGCCTTTGAAGATGCTTTCCAGATAGCCCCATGTCCTTTTGGACTTTCATCGTGACCACCAGCACAGAGTCAGCCACAGTCAGCTGTTTTTGTGGGTCCAGCACATGGAACAGAAAGTCATCTACATGCTTCCTCTGACAGACATCCTGGAGCTGAACCTTGAGGATGAGTACATAGAGACATGAGCAGCGCTTATCTAAAGGATTAGGTCCAATGTAAAACTCAAATACACCAAATTACCACCCAATCAGCGGCATGAGAAAGTCTTGATAACCAGACATCATAAGTATCAGTTCAATTTCCAAACACATTCAACCTCATCAGCATGCCATACCATATAAAAGTGGCAGAGGGAAACAGTCTGTTTACACAAAGATTGAGGTAGTAAATTGGCAAGACTTCTAGTGGCTGGCTACAACACCCCCAATACATCTGGTGTACAAGTACAAAGGCCGCCATGCTGTGTCCTACAGCAGCTATAAATCTAAGGACTCAATAGGGACCTCTCTACTCTCAGCTGTGCTGAAAATGGGGCGGCCTTTTGCTGCACTCTCGTCTCTATTCAGTACTTAAATATCAGTGTTTCTCATAGAAAACTGATCCTAAGAACGAGGTCAGTAACTTAGATATTTTTACCTGATGATCCTAAAGACTTTAGTAAGTTCCTCGCCACATTTAAGAAGTGGGACAGAAGTTTGGTAATGATCTTCATAGGCAAGCCACCTTGATGCCCGCATTTGACTTATTTCTGTGACAACCTGAAATGCAAATAATGGACAGCATAATGATAACAGTGTTCAATCCAAACTGTATTACTTTATTTACAACTATATTTGGTTTAAGAGTTAATCCTAAATTTAGATATTTGGATTAGGAGTAATTCATGAACCAAATATAGTGACTATAACTGTCAAACAAAAACCACAAATCTCCAAATTAGGTGATTTTGAATTTAGAGGTAATCTGCAGAATTAGGTGTTCCATTATGGCTAGAGAAAATTTTCATTCCTCTTATGCTATATGAACTATTTAAAAACCCATTGGATTATCCCAAAATATAAATCATCAAAAAGCGGGAAAAAGTGCTGTGTTTAATTAACTCATAAGAAGTTGATGCTTTGGTGCTACATGGTTCACAGGACAGCCTTGTAATGGACCATTTTCATGACGCTGGCTCCTAGTTTTTACTTAATTTTTTAATTAATTTTTCCATATGCATCCTAAGGTAAAAACTAAAAAAGCTCTAGATCTAGTCCTAACAAAGTCTGCTAGTGAGTTACATAGTGAGAATCACTCTTCCTGGGTCCATACTTCACCACAACCTTTTAGAGTACATGCTAGGTTCTAAATTTATTACACTTAACCAGAAATGATTTGTGGTACAGTATGTTATATTATATAATTTGACTAAAAAACTCTTGATATTGATGTGTTTGACTACGATATATTTATAATTAAAAGGTAACCTTCTCTATGGCCATTTCTTTGACTACCTTATCCACAATGTTGCGATTTTCATCTTCGAACAAATGGAGCTGGAGAGGTCTTCCAAGGTGGTACTGTCAGTCACAGTGATAAGCATCTATTTAAAAAGAATTATTGTCATGACACAAAGTTCTCTCATGCAAGAAAAACTTTGCTCTATAGCAAGACCTCTACTTTGTGTACTTACGCACCTGTGTTGTTCAAATTGGCTGCACCCAGTGGCGCTCGCATATTGCCAGGTTCTGTAGATGACTCACGGCCTGCAGTGACGTCAACAAGTTCTTTACATAAAGGTCTAGACCTGAATACACATCCCACACACGAGCCTCTTTGTCAAGCTTCCGTATGTCCTACACAAACAGAAGGTAGGTAAACATAATTAGTTATTAGGGGCATCTGTTACAAACAGCAATGGTGCATGACAGCAAGACAGCAGGAGAGATGTGCTAGTGTGATGTAGCACTGTTGGTGACCTTACCTTGGCAAACCTCCACAATTCTGCATCCATCTGGTCCACGTTTATCTGTCTCCATTTGGTCATTGTCCAGTTTTTCACACTGCTCTGTATAGATAAGGTCGCATGTGGAGGGGTCAATGGTCTGAGGGTGCTTAATGGGGACATTTAGAGTCTACAGGGTATTCAAAGAATCAATGACAGCCTCCACGAGGATAGGTTGGTTAAGTTATTGAGTTATTGGGTTAGCATAGTAAGGTGAAGAGGCGTTAAGTTACTTACCTGCACAAATACAACAATATCCCACAGTTCTTTGAGGACAGTGATCTCTCTTCTGCAGAGCATGATGTCTTTGTAGTCAGGAATAGTAACATCAAATAGATTTGAGGACTCCCGGATCTCTGCTACTTCTTTCTCCATGTCTCGGATTTCTTTTTCACACTAGGACACAACATGTGACAACTGTCACAACTGTACATCCATAGTGTACAATACAGTGTTATTTTAATGTTATAATCAAGCAGTGGCTAAACTCCTACTTTCTCCAGACTGATGTAGGGATGCACTGCATTGTAACTGAAGGGTGCAGTTGCTCTGAACATCTCCCTGAATTTGGATTGTTTTACCTGAAAGATAACAGGTACCACTTAAATGGTCTCCACACCGGGGTACACAATACAATAGCTTCAAAAGTGTGCATATACAATTTCTCCGGAAATGAGAGCTACAAGTGACTTGTCAGCTCAAATTCCATGCACCGGCTCCGTAAAACGATCACTTCTGCATTCTGCATGGGTGCCACCTCATGCCTCACTTTTAAGGCCAGTTTTTTAGCCCCACACCATTTCTCAGGGAGTTCCTATGGAGAGAATTGGTTTGATTTCTTAAAGATTGAATGGCCACAAAATGAATATACAATATTCGGATTCTTTGTCTCTGAATAAATGATCACTTGTTGTCATATTATTTTAGTTAGTAATTGAAAGTGGCATAAAAGGGTTGCATTAACCCATTCCTTTCTTTACCTCCATCTGAGAATAGACCAGGTCTGGTATGGTCACTCTATATCGTTCCAGGAGGATTACTTTGTCACTCAGAGGCTCAAACATCTTGTCTGTGGTTGTTTGTCTGTCTCTGACTGCCAGCAGGTGACTCATAACTTCCACCAAGTCATGGTGGTCTCCTTTAGCCACAAGATGGTTTAACCCTTCAACAGTGGCTCAGACAAACATTTGCAGCTCATCAAGACTGAGTGGGAAAGCATGCACAGTGAGAACAACTGATGTTACAGTTTCGTCTGTATTTAATAGCCATGCAAAAATAAATTGTACCCGTTAGTGATATATTTCAGGAGGTGCTCTTTGAAAAGCCAGCTCCACTTCTTTACAGTGTTAAGGAGGCTGACTTTAAAGAACTTGATATTTAGCTGAAACCATCCATTGAAAAGTCTTGAAGCTTGGAAATTTCAGCATAGAGATCCTCAAAATAATCTATCTGTAAAATTAAGACCACACCAGAAATTAAGATTAGGACACCTGCGACGCACTGAAAAAAGTGAATCGTGATTTTAAGAAGCCTTTTTTTTTTTAACCTGTTCTTCGAAGTTATCGATTGTAGGCGGGCTCTCAGGGAATGAATCTGCTCTATGAACCTTCATCCCCTCAGCTCTCTGTACACATCCATACAGGAGAAACTGGCTGAGAAACTCAGCCCTGTCATCTTGCCACAGATAGGCATAACAGTCAAACTTTCTCTGGTAATTTATCGCTTTCTTCAGGACACTCTCCACTCGCTCCATTATTTCGTGTCTCAGGTCCAACAAATCTAGCATGTCATCCAGTACATCCTGTACGAGTTATATTACATTTCATTTAACATCCGGAGTATCTACTATTTGTAGAGGAATATATTCAAATGAGTTTATAAAGTTTCAGCCGTCATAGTGGGTCAATACAAAATATTTTTTATGACTTATTTTAAATTAAACAATGTACAAATACAGACTGCTTAACAGAAATTTCCTTGATACCTTCCCTGGAGGTAATAATACTTTCACATTTCACTAAAACATATCGTAATTAAATACATAACACCTGTACCACATGCCACTCCACATGTGGTTTATATCCATATATATTAATCTATTTTGCTGATATAAGACAGGAAAGCCAAACTCGTTGCTATAGTAGAGACAAGTCTAAGATCTATAATACTCCTTTAACAAGGGCATGCATTCCGCATTAATATGAGATAGACAGCCATCCAAAAGTCTGCAAAAAACAAATGTGTGGTGACATTCCAAACATTACAGTTTTTTGAAAGAATACCAAAGAACTGATTTCATAGTTATTTTCTTTAACAGGTGAAAAGGCAACCAATGTTAACAGAACAAAACAACTGCATTGTGTAAAAAAACTGTTTTAACATCTAAAAACCACAGCAGAGTACCTGGTAGCAGATGAACAGCCACTATGTTGATATTCACTGAAGTCTTGAATATGTCTCCTACCATTCCTTCTATCAATTCGTAGAGGCCGTCCCCTGCATCCCGCTCCAGTGAGGGAAGGAAGACCATTTCCAAGCCATTCAGCATCAACTGAGCCTCAAACAGAGGAGCCTGGTTTGGCCATGACTCAATGTTGTCCACAAAGAACTGAAGAGAGTGGCTGATGTAGCTGAAGAGCCCCTCCACTACCATCTCATCCACATATTCCAGGTAGGATTGCCATGCTTCTGAGGGAGGCTCAGCATGGAAAAGGACCATATTCTCCTGATGAAAAAGTTGGATATTCGAGAGTTGATTAGCACAAAAACTGTCAAAGTTTTGGCTTTGTACTTCTATCACTTTTGATTTCTATTGATAGTACAGGTTGTTAGATTTAATTTGAAGGGTTTTATCAGTTTCAAAATATCTAGACCATATTTATTTACATTCCCAATACAAACATGTTAAAATATATCAAGTAAAATTATTTCTGATGTCAGAAAAACATTTAACTGGTTAAAATTAGAAGATCAGAAACTAACAGCATCAAAAGCTATGGCCTGACTATATCCAAAAAGTTTATTTTTAATCAACTATAAATTTAGCCATGTCACATGCAACAGGACAGATACATTTTAAATTTTAATTTATTTTATCATATCTGCAGTATCTTACAATAAGGAAACTGAATCCAAAGCCAAACACAAGTATAAATTATGAAATTAACAAAATGTAAATAAACAAGTTTTAAAATGGCCCACGAACAGAACTAGATGAATATCTCTACATCATGCTAAAAGGGTTTGGGACCATGCCAATAATTTCATAATTTCACTGTTTACTTACAGTATAGCCACACAAGTATTGTACTGAAAAATCTATAACGCACAAGATTAAGCCATATGTACCTGCACCAGCTCATGGATAGAATCTCCGTCCTTCATGTCACTGTACTTCTTGTTGATATGGTCTCCTCTGTCTTCCAGCTGTATGAGTGAGCCTCTTGCTGTCCTTTCTGCAAAACATGGCTTGTTTGCTCCATCCTTTCATCAGTGATTGAATGGCTGCACAGTTTTACTTGGTACTACTGACTTGACATACAAGGTCTTAGACCAGGTCTTTGGTGGTGGTGATGAAACTCTGGCAGTCCAGATCCTGCCATGTCAGGTCAGTCTCTGCTCTTGTTAATTGCAGGTCTATGGATTTCAGCTCAGCTCGGATGAAAGGAAGTTCTTACTCTAGGACTGTCTGCTTGAGCTTATTGTACCATTGTACTAACAGCTGCAGACTGCTCACATACTGGAAAATCAAGTGTGGAGAAAAGATATATTTTGAGATGCTACTATGAAAATCATACTAAGAAAGACATATTGCTTATTGTTTAGCTTGAACAGGTGAAAATGAGTGTAAGTGAGCCCATAAAGTAATATGCTTGTTTCTTACCTTTGTGAACATTTCACGCTTATCAAAAACAGTCATTGCAGCTGCAGGGATGCTGATCTGACTGAGAGTCTGAATATATTTCACATCTTTCAAGACTTCACTCAGCTGAGGAGTGACAGGAAATAGTGATGAACTTGTGTGTAATCACAGTGGGAGGGGTTTAAAATGTTCTGTTAACTAACAGAAACCTTTAGAGAATATAATAACTAAAATTAAGTAACTATAACAAATAACTATTCCCTCTGCCAAGGTGGTTCCCAGCTCTATAAATGCGAATGTCCATGACTAACTGACTGAATGAGTGATAAAGTTACTCAATTGGTCAGCCAAATGCCAAGTGACTAAGTGCTGAATTTCCCCCTTAGCCATTGCTCTTTCAAAATGAATTGGTGCAGAGTCTCTGTTGCATCACCAGGGATGTTTACAGGCAGTGTTGCCAACTTCGCCCCTTTGTAGCTAGATTTATCGAATTTTCACACCCTTTTAGTGACTTTTTTTCCACAAAAGCACCTAGCAACAAATCTAGCTACTTTTTGGACAAACTTTAGCTACTTTCTGTAGAAGAGTTGCCAGTATTGCCCCGCAAGCACGAGGTCGGGCTTTCCCTCTGCAGGCACACCTGTGTATGCGTCTCATTCAACTGACCACACAGCAGCCGACACAGACGCAAATGAGCTTCTACCTTTCTCTCTGAGTGATCATTTTACAATGTAGCCTAAATCACAACACAGCTGTTGTCTATAAGTTATGCTTATGGTGATTTAATCACACAACATTACGGTTATAAAATCTGAATTTTAGCAGTGCAGAGCAGCAGCTTAGAAATTGCTTGGAAGTGACTGCTGGTTAACATGTAGCCTTAATGGGTCGAATTTCAGTAACTATTTAATAATTGTTCCGCTGTCTGACAACAAAAACAGTAAAAACATGTAAATGAAAACAGCTTTATTGGGAATTCGTCTGTATTAATTACTGTATATGTGAGCGAAGAGAGTAGGAGAGAAGCAAACAGATAAAGGGCGGTCCAGCCCTATACTAGGTTTTGACCTGGTTTGTTCACTTTTTACCAAGTCTGTCAGCAGTATGTTTAAAACTTATGAACAAATATCTTGAAAATAAAGAGAGACACAGCTTGAACCAAAGAACAATCGACCAAAATTGAGAAGTGACCTGCATCTGGTTTTTACACCATTAGAGGGATATTGTTCAAAAAAGAAACAATGATCCCGATTTTGAGGGGCCTTGAGGGCATGTCAGCAATGTGAGGGAAAAAATTCACTTAAAATTTAAAAGATAGACAATACTACATCAGTCTAACAGTAAGTTGGATCATTATTTAGCATTGGAGGATATTTGCACCGTGAGTGCTTTCTAGTTTGCAGGGACATTACATCAATTACCTTAGGATTAAAATTGACTGAGACCAGGCCAGATGAGGTATTTCTGGAGATAAGGGGCCGGTTCAGGTTAACCAAGCAGGCCTGCTCTAAACCATTACACCAGCCAGAATAAATGTCTTCCTCATATTGATCCAGGAGACTCAACATCTCCATGTACATGTTGTACTCCTTCACCATCTCACCACCTTCTGCATGCCTGGAAATGTTGCATAACTGTGAGACAACTGTCATTTTAAAGCCTGGCACAATAATCACGTCTTAACTGTTGATCTTAACTGTATCTGTCAATAAATCTTTCTGGCTAGCTAGTGTTGGCAACTAATTCATTCATTCACTGAAAATAGTCAGGTGTTTTTACTGACATGTCAAACAGTAATCTGATTTTTTCCCATGGTGTTTGAATACGTTCTCTGAGCATTTTTGCCCACATCAAAGCTCCAGATGTGTGAGCCATGTTCTTCGTCAGACCACTGTCCATCTGTAAACAACAGAAGAATGGAAAAGAATTAATTTTTCTGTTCAAGTGCGATGAAAAGATACATCTAATGTCTAAACTTAGCATACAGCACCTGATAGATCTGGGATTTAAACAGGCATCTACATTTCTCCAGCTCTTCTCTGAAATGTTGCTGTAGCAATAGGAAGTTGGGGCTGAATATCTGTCTAATTTGTCTTCTCTCCAGGAAAGGTCCAATAATAGTTAGCAGTTAAAGGACAAAACATGAAAGATGTTGGTGTCCCACTTGGTGGCACTGTCACTAACTAGTCACTTTATTAATTATGTCATTAATATCACACTATTATCCAGTCTTGCTTACTTTGAAAGATGATTCCAGTCCTGAATAATCCTTAAAAGCCAAGCACAGAAGGCTGGCAAGGTGGCCTTCAAAGTCCACAATCCACACTTTGAAATCCTTATACTCATTTTCAAAATCCTGATGACAAAATCAACAATTCAAAAGGATTTAATAAGAAACACCAGTTTAAACTCATGCATCATGAATCTCAGTTGAATTTGCATGAGCTACAGTGTGCAGTAAGTGTTCATAAAGTCCATAATTAGCATTATGAAAGCCATCAAAAGGTAATTTTAGACTATTTCACCTGAGAGTTAAAGGCAAGTGGGCTGTCACTGTGCCTCAACACTTGGCAGTGGTTACTGAACTCTTTGTACATCTGAGCAGCATGCTCACTGTAGAGTTTCCCTTTAAGCCCACCAAATTCCAGCTTTTCCATCCTCTGAAAGTCCAGTATAATGTCAAACAAGCCCTGCACAGATAACACATTGAATGGGAAACAAAACTGCATACAACCTCACTGTGACACCTGAATACAAAAAACAAAAACCTGATCTCACCTCCAGCTGTAGCATACGATTAAGGAACTGGTTGAAACGTGCAAAAATCATAGCAGATGGGAAATCCCAGGGTGCATGTTTCACATGATTGGCCAACCTCTCCCTCTGGGTCTGGTAAATTTCTCTAAAACATCTGAAGATTTGTATCGCACTCTCTACCATTTGTAGACTTTCCACAGGATCCTCTCTGACTAGCAGATCTGCAGAGAGGTATGTAGATGCCTACAGGGTGAAAGATTTTATGTCTGTGAATTTGGTCACACATACACACACACACACACACACACACACACACACACACACACACACACACACACACACACACACACACACACACATAGATGATAACTGAAGTCAGAGTATAGGTGATTGAACATTGGCAAAGCATAAATGACAAAGTTCCATGCACTGTATGTAATTATATCTGCAATGATTTCACATTTAGTTGTCACTTGATGTAATCCAACATAACAGGAGTTTAGACTGAGTAGTCTTACCTGTTCAATGAGCAGATTGCAAAGTTCCTGCAGTAACACATGACATAATGCGTGCTGGTCTTTGATAAGACTGGCAGTTGGTCCAGATAAGGAAGAGCGTTTGAAACAGGGCAAGGATGAATGTTTCCAGTAAGGAAATCTTTCCTTTTACAGCTGAGATAGTATGTGCATTTAGTGGCTGTAGATGGAGGCAATGTCCTGGGCTTCTTGTAACGCTTTTGATTGAGGGGGGGGAAAAAAAAAAAAAAAAAAAAAACACGAGAAGAAAAGCAAAGATTTTATATTAAATGAACATAATCAGACTTAATAAGTTATGGTAATCACATTATACTGTGCATTATACATTTGACAAGGTGCAAACTACTCATTGGCTTTGCAAAAGAGACCAGCTAATCTTACCATCAAATACATTTCCAACTAGAGTCTTGATTGATGGATGATAGCTGCTATCCATCATCTCCAACATCTTTGTCACCTTTTGAACAATGGGACTCTGAAGCTAAAAGCGAAAGTTTCAAACACTTTAACAAAGATCGTAACATCAGGAGATGAAAATAAATTAAACAATACTTTTAATGAAGATTAGGAGGAAAAGAGAGAATGCGTGATGATAAATGTTCTGTATATTGCTGTTCCTGGATTGAATTTTCCATCCAATCTGTCACAGTTGGGATAGGGACGACAGTTTTCCCTAGAATCTGTCCCCGTACAACTGATGTTATACTGCACATGCTCTCAACATGTCGAGTGATGCATTCAGACATTTGATTTGGCACATCTGATGTTTTTTGTTGATGTTGTTTGACAGCAGGGGAACGCATACCTTTTAAAGACACAGAATGAATTCACCCAGTCCTCATAAAGGCAAGCTACAAACAAAATCAACTTACAGCAAAATGCCTTTTTATGAGATAGGTGTATGGTTTGGGGGTGGGGGGTGGGAGGTGGGGGTTGTATAATAGTAATAAAAATGGTAGTAATAGTCACCTGCTCAACTGTGCTTGACAGCTGCAGAAGTGGTGATGGAGACAAAAGAGAAGGAGTTCCCTGTAGTTTTCTGAGTTGAAAGGCTCAACTCTCTTAAGAAAATAGATTTCCTTGTTTTGAGCAACAGGTGGGGCCTGCATTTTAAATAATATAACAAGATTTTACTACAAACACATACGGTACTTCCGAACAATTAAATAAAATCTGTCATGTTAAATCAATCAGTAATGACATTACTTTCTCTCACATTAGCTATCTTGTTTGTCTAGCACGCACAAGCTAAGCTAGTTAGGAATGAGGAATGTAATGTTACAGCCATACCTCCTTAGAGGAAACCAGGCAACCTTTTTTTTTGATGAGAAAAATATGACAGACTCCTTTTCAAAGAAGTCTTTCAGAGGTGTTTGAAACTCTTCGCTGACAGCACTCGTCTCCCACGTTTGACGCTGCAGAGGCAGTAGCCCGCAAACCCTTTTTTCTCGGACAAAACCTTACCGCGACGTCCTCAAACAGAGTGGGCACACTTTTCGTCGTCGGACACGATTGCTCTACGACCATGACATGCTTAAGCCCCGTCACTTCCTCCAGCAAAACGGGGGGGTGGGGGGGACTTATGCGTGACAGCTCCAGACACCTTCCCCTAAAATATGAACTTCGTTTTAGAGTAGTTTTACTAAGTTATTACATGTGTATGTTAGGAAAGAAGACCGGTATGAACTGTACCCGCTTGGGGGCGGTTCAGCATTCCGTTGCTTAGCAACACCAGCGACCCTCAATCACTGCCAGGTGCCTATCTTTGACTTCCTCCAAAGCGTAAAGTATATAAAAAGGAAAACTCTCTTCTTGGCCAATTTTTTTCCCACTTAAAGTCATGAAGATTCTACATCCAACTTAACAACGGCTCATTTGCCTCAGTAGCCTATTACTGTATCTGCTATACAGCTGCCTGTTCCATTTGACATTATTTTACATGACCAGAATATCAAGCATGTGGCCTTTCCTTAGAGTAAAATCTACAAAACATTAAATGTACAGTCGCAAAGGATGCTCTAATTTGTATTCCACAGTCCATGTGGAGTTTTAAAATGAAATCTCTGGTGTCTGTAAATTGTCTTTCCACAGTTTATACCCAGTCCTGTTGTGTTTTAATGTGCTGCATGTAAAGGCAGGTGTGTGTGGATCCAAGTGCACGAGAGAGAGAGTCAGGCCGAAGTGCAATGTCCAAATCCAAATCTTTAATCCGAGAGACGTAGCAGAGGTCAAAATACCAGGAGTCAGTTAAACCAGGCAACAAGGCAGATCAGGAACAGGCAGAATCGAGGGTCACAAAAATACCGGAAAAACAGATCATACACAGGGAATCAAATCGGGACTAAATGCGAGAGAGCTTGTAGGCGCTGTAGGCCTATTACATAATTTTGCCTGACTTGCGTTGGGTAGGCTATATAAGCTTCACAAATTTCACTTAGATAAAAGACGTGTACTTTTAATTAAAGGTCAAATTAAAATAGTTTAGCATGAAATGAAAGTGGAAAAATGTTTACATTTTAGTTTGAGAGACGTCAAACCTCATGTCTATTTCGAGGTTCTACTCATTGACATATGTAGGCAATGAAGTATGGAGTATACAGCAATTCAAACATTCCTGGTTTAAACAGGTGATTATCTGTGGCCCCTTTTATGACAATTATGCCCCCTTTATGACAGGACTGGACATGAAGGGGGCTATGTGTTGGAGCCACAGACTGTAGGAAACCATATATGAAATATGTGTTTTTGACTAGTTTGACTGTTGTCTTAGCAGCACAGCACTATACCCGGCAACTGCCATTTACAAGAAACTTTACTACATCTTATTTGAGAGTCGCCTAAGGGTCTGATTGCTTGAAATAAATAACAAAATTGTACTTTTGCAGTTACTTAGAGATTTAATTAACTTAATGGTATCCTGATCTAATAGTGAATGCTTAAAGTTAGGTATTTTTCTATAAACATATCTGAGATACAGTTAGGGATTTGGCTAAAGCACTGATAATAGTTTGTACAATTTCTGTAAAGCGCACTCCTTACTGTAGTGTGATTTCTTTTGTCTTTTTCTATCTATCTTCTCTTTCTACTTTTTTTCACATCACGAAACAGAGCCTCAGGAAAAAGGAGGGCAGAGTGAGACAAACTCCTCAGGTTTGCAGGTGGCACTACTGTTTTGGACCTCATCACTAACAATGACAAGACCACCTACGAGGAAGAGATTGCCTGCCTGTTGCTATGGTGTTAATAACAAGTTGGAAGCAATGCATTCAAGCATTTAAGATGAAGATGGCTCCTGATGTAATCCACATGCTCATTTTACTCTGAAAATCAGTGCAGATGTTAACATGGTTGAGAACATGAGTCATTCAATTTGCATAGAAAATCCTTACAGAAGGAAATGAAATGGGATGAGATCATTACAACTGTCAACACAATATGGAGAGGAGATAGAAAGGTCAACATCTCACAGTGCAGTCCACATATAGTTATAGCTATGCATGTATCTTTATATCCCTTCATCCTGGTTTGGCTTCCCTGTCAATAAACAGACAAAGAGAGAAAGAAATATCTTTTACAATTCTACTTTCTGCCTGCTGCCTCTGATCCAGGAGCTGTAACATCACAAAGCATGAAAGACACGCTGCACCAATTCTGCCCTCCCAGGCAACCAAAAACTATTCCTTAGCAAACAGTGCTGATCAAACCTGGCACTATACCTGTCACCTCGACCATTTTACTGCCAAGGTTTGTTATACTGCTGAGGTAGTTCTCCTAATATCTTCACCCACTACCTGTTGTGCAGTCTGCCAACAACAAAGAATGTGCTGCAATCTGACTGTAAATATTTAAATGCATTTATCACTTGCAGCCATTGTCATAAAATAGTTTTTTCTGATGTAGTGCATAATATGTTTTTTTTTTTAATGAATCTGCTAATTAATAATACTGCACTTCAGATATCTTAGAACAAATTGAAACTGTGTACGTATAATGGTGTGTGCTCTTATTGTACATGTTGCACTTTGTCTTTTGGCCTTCAAAAAATTGCACAGTGTACATTTGTAATATGAAGCAGCTCATCAATGACTGGCAGTGTCAACAAAGTTTTGTTGATGATGCTGTATTGATTCCCAAACTGAATCACAAAACAGCATTCCATCATGACAGCCCAGTCAATCCAACAAGCAGCGGTGATGTTATCTGCGACTTCGATCAGTTATGTTTGTTTAATGAGGTACGCTTTCTTATTCAGAACCAGCTGTCCGTGTATACTGAAACCAAAACTGCACATAAATATAAGTGCATTCAAGTTTGGATGATTTTTTTCCCAAAGCTCCCTGAAATCAGACACATTATTTCTAATTACAAGAGAAGTAGTAGAATCAGTAAAGAGATATAGTACTCAATTAATGGAAAATGCAGTAATGTGACAGAACAGTGACATCATGTCAGGGATAGACCAAGTACAGGGAAGGTGCAGCATCTACAGAGACAACAACAAAGTTAGATTAGGTTAGCATATTCTATTTTCACTATTTACAACCCTACTGCTGCTCATAATTTTTCATTTTACACATTTCAAAAGAGCCATCATAGTAAGGATTTTACCACCATTTAGGATCCTGATGAAAATGTATTCTGTATTAGTTCGTTTTTTTTACCAACAGTTTTAAAATTAGCACCTTTGTAATCCTTCAGAACAGATTTTGTCGTTTGGGGTTCACTGAGCATCAAAAGTTTAGGTCCGGGAAAGGTCCTGGTATATTTTTTCACGCCAGATGAGAGATATTATGCACATGGTATAGAAGAATCATCCAGTCAGTCCATACATGTACTAAATCACACTGAACTCACAATTATCACTTCCACAACAACCAAGCTATTTTTAACCTTGATTTATTCAGAGTCTTTACACTGACTGCAATGATGTCAATCATGCTGCTTTTTGTCAGTTCACGGTTATCCTGAAGTTATAGATGTCCTTAAATCCTGTTGTAGTATACATAAGGCAAATCGAAATTCTATATTATATTATATCTGTATTATACTTGATACCAACAGTCACCTGCTGACTGCATGTAACATCTGTCACCTGGATATCAGAAGGTCCACACCACAAGGACGCCCTCTACAGGACTCGGTTAAGTTAGGGCCACTCTCAACGTAGATCATTATTATTTCTGCTAAGAAAATCTATATATAGACTAATAAAGTAAGTTCTGTTTGTATTACACAGATTGGTCTCAGACTGAACAACAGAGAGCAACCTGTCTGTCCTCAAACCCTTAGATGCTGTGTTGGCTGTTATCGAAGGGAAAATTATTGTTTGCTGCTCTATGTGTTTATGCCCTTTTCTTTCCTGTTTGATAAAGATAAAATAAACTATATAGTGAAAATGCAAAAGTAGCTGCATATTGAATAGATTCACATAAAACAGCAACAACTTGGGAATCACGGTGTATGTCAGCCTCCAAAGCTCATCATGCGTCCCTCGCAGTGCGCACCGTCACCATCAGTGTCGTCCTGTAGAGGGCACTGGCTTTTCTCTTTTGGCGGAGCTTCATGCAGGTTCGGGGGACTTGGAGATGCAGCGCGGACGGGAGACAGTTTGACACAGTTAGTCAAATTAAAAGCGTTTATTTCAGATAGCTACATAGATAGATAGATAGATAGATAGATAGATAGATCTCTTTTCGCCTAAGCAAACCAAATGTATTTATTTTTTTTATCATTACAGACCTAATAATGAGAAAATGGCAAGCAGCTGGTTGTCAAAGGTCCAGAAATCATTTCGTAAGTCGTATTTAAAAACAGACACATTAGGAGGTGAGCACGCTGGGCGCGTCTGTTGTTTGGTGGCCTCTCGTCCATATAATAGGCTAATTGATCAAATTGACTAAATAATAATATCTTGTCAGTCACTTCGTCATAAGTCACTGGCCCACCTGTCTCCGGAAATAGCCTACAAACACGATCGACACTCTTTAGATGTGTTGGTGGCGAATAATAATCTGCAAGTGGGGAATTTTGCTCCATAGTGAATTAACGCCCCTGTAATGAAATGTTAAAAGAACACGGCTGCTGTGCGCTCAATCTGGCAGCGGGATCTCTGTTCGCAGATGACACAAAATCCTACCAGATAGTGCGAAAGCTCTTGGGGTGTTATGTAAGCCCCAGAACGAACAAATTTGTTAGCCCACACCCGAGGGCATCTGGTGATGGATATGTTGTCCTAAGGGACTGGGGAAGCCGCAGTACAACAGCCGGCATCTTATCTTGAAAGGCTTGTTTTAAGTGTTCCTCTGCTGGGAAACAAAAGCTTTAAGGGCACCCATTACCTTACAATTGTTGTACAATCCCCATTGTTTAGTTAGTTCACACACATACGAATTGGAGCATATGGCGTG
Organism: Xiphias gladius; assembly: GCF_016859285.1. NCBI lineage: Eukaryota > Metazoa > Chordata > Actinopteri > Istiophoriformes > Xiphiidae > Xiphias > Xiphias gladius. The sequence continues at coordinate 15,088,648 of NC_053421.1, forward strand.
CATTAGGCTTAATTTGAAGCCTACTGGTTTAGGTGACCTTACTTGGATGAAAATCCTTAATATTCAGATCAAACCAAACTGTAGGCCTCCGGTGTGAAAAGCATTCGTAGTTTTGGTGTAGTTCTTCTGTGCAAATTCAACGCTACGGCATTGAAGGGCACATAAAGCCACTTTACACGTTTTGATGTATGCATATACCTGTGTCTGTGGTGTGTCTGAATGTGCATGGTTGGGTCTGAGAGGCAGGGTGAGGTGAGTGTGTTGTGAAGAAAGCTGGGTCCAGGCACTTAGGTGGGACTCCCCTGAGGACAGCCAGGTCGCTTGTGTCTGAGGGGCTGGTTGATCCCACTTAATCAGCATCCTGAGAGACTGGCACTGCACCCATGGCCATAATGCCTGAGGTCACTGTGGGCTTCTCAAAATGAAGTGAAGCCCCACCAGACAATGCTGCTGTCAATCAGCCTTAACCTGAGCTGGGCCCTTTATTCCTCATATAGTGTACTTGTGTAATCTTTCACTCCATAAATGCAAATCAATCTCATCAATGTTTTGACTAACACAGCGCAAGGATACATAGAGAGCATTTTTGCATATCAAATACTTGGATTTCTCACTGTACAGTTTCCCTTCCTGTAGGCTGCATAATGGACTATACAGAAGGGCAAGTCCTGGATGTCCTCTGAGCAGTGTTAATCACACACACACACCTTCTGAGATGAGATTATGGCCTTTCCTATATGACAAGCAAACATATCCATTGCTTCCAAATTTATTTTTCACATATGATATTGAGTAAAATGGCAAATTCCGCTCATCCCTGTAGGGAGGATTAACTCTTCTTAGGGTGATCATCATAGCCCCCAGCCGCTGAAAATACATTTATCTAAAAGCGAACAAGATAATGAAGACACAGGACAACACTTCCTGCAATTTGCAGAGGCTCTTCCGCTTTGTTTAGACCATAATTTGTACTTGTTTGGATGGAACATACAGTCAGTGGTTTGGGGTTTGTAGCGGTAATGTCCCAAGGGCTTCTGTCAGTCCGGCACTATTATAAATGACAGAGCTGAGTGAGCCTCCTTGGCTGTTTCTCAACACGCTGGCTTCCTTGGGGCCTTGTGTAGCATTTGCAGAGCGCGTGCCCTTTTGATTTCCTAATCCCAGCACGAGCTGTGGAATGCTGGCTCTCCAAGAGATATTCCACTCACAAGCTGTGATTTATGTTGTTGTTGTGCAAGGCTCAATGGTGAGGGACCACAGGTGTTGTGGAGCCTCAGTAAAAACTTTTAATATGCACACCTCGTGGTCTCTGGCAGGGCCCAGCTCAGGGATTACTGCCATTCAGTGGGGGGATGGGTCAATACATGTTTAAAATTCATCTGAGGCCTTACAGTCAGATAGCTATTATGCAAACATCCACGTATGTGTTATCCAGCAGAGGTACAGTATCACAGTGGATCATTATCAGGATACACAGTGTGTGGTTTATTCCCATATTTTCACTTCGAATCAAACTGATATAAAGGAAAGGGGTGAATTTCAATTTTGAAATGTTTCGTAAAATTCACTATTCTTATAGGAACAAAAATATAAAATACAGAAGCAATAATATATTATAAGAGCCCTTACATACCACACATAAAATAAAACTGAAAATGCACCATCACCAGCTATATGGGCTGTTAATTACTGCGTTGTTGACTGTGTGGTTAATGCCCATTTTAAAGTGAAGAGGTCAACCTTTTCTCATGTCACAGTAAAAGTCTCAGCGTAAAATCAAGAGAGAAAACTGAGTGCCATTCATTCAGAGCTCAAGTGTTTTTCCTCTCTGTAGCCACCACATTATTGGACTTGATATTTTAATTGAAGCTTTGGGAGGTCATCCTTTTTTATCATGCAGCGTGAAAGGAAATCAAGGGGTTATTTTAAGTTACTGTTCCGTAAGGTTTGGGAAATACAGAGGAAAACAAGTGGCTTACTCCCTAGTGGCGTTGCTGAGAGACTAATAATTGTGTGAATGAATGACAATGACAATTTTCACTGCAGTCGTCCAGATATACAACATTTCATTCATATGTGTCTTTGATAGTTTTGGCATGTGTTGTGAAAATAAACTTACGAACAGTGCAAATCTCTCAGGCACATGCAGCCATTGTTTGACTATTGCTATGATCGGGCATTTTTCTGAATAAGGCTACAATGCTGACACGAGAAACAGATGGAGTTCATCATTAAATGTGATGACACTAGTAGTGCCGCATCTTCCCATCAAAAAATTTTCCATTCAGAGAATTGTTTGGGTTCTTCCTGCCAGTGAGGCAGATTTTGTCCTGACACGTCACAAACAACTTCATGTGCACTAACAACCTTCTTGCATGATTTAATAATAGTGATCTGTGGTAATCACCCACCCTCCCTTTTCCGCTTTTCATACTTTGCCAGAGGGATTACTGTAAACTGCACCTAACGGCAACTATCTTGTCTTCTAATGGCTGCATTAGACCCCGCCACCGCCACCCCAAACCCCGCAGCCTCCTCTGGCTTGTTATCTAGGCGCAGAGGTCAGGAAGGCCTTTCAGTCTTATAGCTGAGTGCGTGCTGGAAGTGGAATGACCTTTTCAACTCTGCTCTTTACAGCGAATCCCTGAAGCTGTTGTGGTTTGGGCTGTCTTACTCTAATGTTAGTCTTTATACAGTATGTTAGATAATACTTTGATTAGAATTGAAGAGACTGAGTATTTTAGATAAGTGTGTCACCTACCAACTAGTTTTACAGACTGATATTATATAAGGTTATTGAATTGAAATGCTATAATATCGAGGCTCTTTATTAGAATTAAACAGGTATACATACTAATCTAATATTCTTAATTCGGTCAGCATTTGTCTCAGCAATTTTGTAAATTGCTCACATATATCCAGATTACATTGAAATCATTGTTCCTCTGAATATCATAAATACTAAAACTAAAATTTTAATCTTGATTACGAAAGTAAATATTTTTTGCTACAGAGACCACAAATTTTTATTAGTTAGTTATATTACATCAACACATCCAAATAGAATATATGTAAGTTATGTATGTTAATGCAAACTGAAACTGTGACCTTGTATGCCATACTCTTTTGTTAAGCCTTTTGTATACTAAAACATTACTGTAGAAAAAATGACTGAAATTTACATTTGTTTCCTTGTTATTCTGGCTTGTCAAACTGCTGCAACACCTCACACTGTTATATCCCCTGGATTTCTGTAGCACTGTCAGAATTTCACCTCTGAATTTATGCTAAAAAATGTACCTCCCCAAGGTTACATAGCGGATTCATTTAGTCCTTATTTTGCCACCCCCTTCTCCATCTCACTCCTTCCCCTTCTCCTCCTCCTCCTCCTCTTTCTTTCCCATGTCCATTAGACCTTGCAGACTAATCGAGCAGCACCAATTGCTCCCGTGGTGAGATCATTAAGTAAATTATTTTAAGATCAAACGGTCAGCAGCCACAATGAAGTCCTGTGTAATGGTAAAAGCCTCAGATGCTGCCACCCACCCCTCTCTCAAATTAAAGCCCAGTGGGGAGAGCTCTGCACCTCTCAGGTGGATGCCCCCACCATCAGGCCTTTTAGCTGCAGGCTAAGGTAGGACCCACTAATTGGTCCTTTGAACAAAACTAACCCACTGACAGGATCTGACTTGTATGCAGCTTAAGAGTGCAAAATTGTTCCTGGCCAAAGACAGCGGTTTTAAACCACTGTAATAGTCCACATATAGAGAGAGTCTACATGGTCGTGTGCTGGAAAGGTGGCAGCATGCGGCAGATGATATTTATAAAGGGGGATTTATAAAGGGGAAGAGACTTCTTTTTGCCATTTGGTTCTATTACGTGACAACAATTCTAACAAGAAGGGTTGTTCTTAAAATTACACGTGCACAGTTGCGCTGATTTAAGTTTTCTATCAAACTTAAATTTTATTGATATTATGTAAGCCGCTGTGGAAATAGTATGACAATGCTCTATTCAAGTAGAAGTATATGGTCTTAGTAATATTTTCTCAGTGTACTAGTTTAAAAATCTACATCTGTGAAATTTAAAATGACTCGAGTAAAAAATTACAAAGTTGCATGTTAAGCAAGAATCCCAGCTGGATTGCTTTAAGTGGAAAAAATAGAAATAACAAAACACATTACACAAGTACAAATACTTGAATAATGACATGATTGTTTTGTCTGGGCAGTGCTTACCAAGTATTACTTTTTTCCAAATTTTCAACAGAATTTCATTTTAGAATTTGATATCAGTGTATTTAAATCTTGAACATGTGAAAGCAAATCGCCTTACCTCTCTATTATCCAATATGTGCTGTAGACACTTATGATTAATCATTTATGGTTCCTCTGGTCTCAGTTTACTTCTTCAAGTAGACCTGTGCCAAGCCTGTTTTGGATTGCCTATATAGGATTAAAAAAAAAATGTTTTTAAACTCTGATAAAGAAATTAGACTTCTGGTTTGAAGGATCAGAAGCTTTGGAAGTGTGTGTCTGAGTAGGTGCATATAGGTTTGTGTGTATAATACACCGATTCAGTATAAAAGCCATTAGACAGCGATTACTCACAAAGTGCTCTCCCTGGATGGATAGGTTGACAGCTTCCCTTTTTTTACCTGGTCAAAGTTTCACTTGGCTTAACATAATTAAGAGCATGTACTGTGTGCTCATAAGAGGACAAATTCATATACATTAGACAGAGATTCATACACTGATGTTGGCCTTCACAGGTGACTTTGTTTCAGATAAGCGACTGAGAAACTACAGACGCAGGGACATAATGCACAACAAAACATTAAACACAAACTACCAGTCGCAATGCTGCATTCCTCCAGTTGTTTATTTCTTTCAGCAGAGGAAGTGTTGAACTTACAGTAGCTTGTGGTGTGGATACAGGAACCAATGCAGCAAAGTGACTGTGAGAGTGATTTATCCTCCTTTGGCATGAAGCGTCAGTGTCATCAATCACACGGTTTTAATTAGTGATGGCTCCCCTTTGTGGCTGAGAAATGTGCATGTAATTCAATTTGGGACTCACTGCTGCCTCAAGAACCCCACACAAAGATTTGTCAATCCACTGTAAGTTCATACACAGTTGGAACGGTGTATATTGACAAAGCTGACTGCACTCATCTGCAGAGAATATGATGCAGTTAAGGAGAAACTCATTGTATTTTGTCTTCTAAAATGATTTTACATCATTAAAGCCATGCTTTGGATTCATTTGTTAATATATTTTAAAAATAACAAATAAATTGATCAGTTAAAGTCAGACTTATTTATTCTTTGTCCTACTGTGAAACACAATAGTTATCGATTTCCAGTCAGCATTAAAACTGAAAAATACACACATCTTATTTTGATAGAATGAAAAGCAGAGTGATGAATAGAAATGTGAACCAAATTTCCAACTTTGACTTAAAATGCCCTGATGTGAATTGACATTTTTGGGTCTCCCAAAGTGTGAGAAGCTTCGTTCTAAACAAAAATTATAAAACTAGATGATGCGGAGTGGATGCACTCAAAAAACAAAACACATGTTTATTTTGAAGGGTCATTTAAAGGAGATAAAGGGACAAACATTTGATCAAAAGGGGATTTTAACTTTTACCACTGATGATAAGTGCAAATGTAGGTCTTTGTCCTTTTCCTTAAATGAAAAAAAAAAAAAAAGTTTCATTATTAAGTTTCAGTCAACAAGAGTATTTTATGCAGAAATAAATTGAGAAAAATATATTCATTAGCTGCACAAAGTGAGTGAGGTCACTATTACTTTGTTTTTCCCTTGAGGTTATTCATTGAAATGGCAATAAATTGCTGCAAGACAAAAAACAGCTCCTTTTTAGCTCTTGACACCCAGAAGCCTCTTATCACTCATTTAAATGTTGGTTTCTTCTTATTTCCCCTTCAATGGGAAACTTAACTGATACCAGCAGCAAAGGCCTGAGCCTTAAATAAAAACAATAACAGCTTTGAGAGTTAAGGTGGCCATTGAAATGCTAAAATATCAATGGCAGTTATTTAGTTCTCTAAAGACTCTTGAAAGTCTCTTATCTGACACATGGTAATGTAAGTCACTGTAGTGATGTTTATTTCACAGCAGTCATCCACTTTATTGTTGAATGAAAGGCTGTTTTTGCATCTGAAATCTCATTACTTATTCTGAATTTGACCTCTGACCTCATCACTGTCAAAAAGGGAAAATATTGTTGTTATGATTTGTTTTAAAATACCTCCGTGTGTTATTGAGAGACATGCTTTTGGCTAAATTTAAAAGAATGCAAAGGTTTTTGGTCTGAGAAAAATAAGCAGATTAATTGTCTTAGTGAGTGGCTTTAAAAAATAGTTTGACAATAAAAATCAGTTGTGTACAGGACATAAGTGCATGGATTCTCAAATTAGTATTTCAAACTACTCATGGCGTAGACAGAGACTTGGTCATGCCAATGCCAACAGCCAAGTAGACCTCATTATAGCTGCTACAGTGCTAGAAAATCACTGGTTTTCAGCCTTCAACTGACAGCCTAATTTGTCCTGTTAACAAACTACATTTTGCACAATCCACTACTCTGCCGCAAATAATGTCCATAGTGGGAATGTTTGTGCTTGTGTATGTGCATATGTGCATGTGGGTGAGCAAGAGCAAGTAAGAAAGTATAAGAAAAAAAGAAATATGGAAATTATTATTGTTATTAATTATTATAATATTATTATGTTGTTGTTGTTATTTTTGTTATTTTTATTATTGTTAGAGTATTTAGTGTTATATTTTAGATATTTAGACAGCGGGATGAGTTTCTGTGAAAGAAAAGCGTTTTTATGTAATTCTATGTGTTCAGGAAATACAACATAATAAAAACATTTGAACTATACTAACTCATGCACTTATTCCAGTTTTCATTTTATTTTCACATTGTTTTCTTTGGTTCTGCAAGTTTTCTGATGTATTTAATGAGACTGAATTCCTTGCCTGCACCTTGGCATAATCAACTTCCACCAGTGTTTCAAATTTATATAATGACAAGACAAGATGTCGTTGATTCACTAGTCTGATTGTGCCGCTGCATGTTGAGGCGTCAAATTTCGGGCTGTTTTTGTTCTTGGGATAGATCAGCTCCCTTACAACATCTTCCTCCCAATCAATTTCTTTGATGCTGGTTATACTCTGTCTTTCTTCTCTCCGGATTACCTGTAACAGCACCAAATCAGTGTACCAATTCCCCATGAACATGCCGCTTACAATCAAGCTGTCATTTGGTCCATGAAAATTTGGCTGCGCCATTAGCTGATGTGCTAAGAGGGGAAATTCCAGATCTCTGTCTGTGTGGGGGTTTTTTTAAGGCAATGTTGGTTTCACCCCTTGTTGATTGACTCTAATCAGCCACACCATGCCAACATCACTCTCTCCTGAAGCCTATATGCACTGGTGACTGATTAGGTGGGAAGACTGGGGAACTGAAAAATACACAAATATTTCGCATGGCTTGATGCTTTCTAAACAGGAGGAGGGCTATTTTGATGCATACATGTACAGTCACACTGCAGTCTGCAGAGCCTATAGTGACTGAACTTCTATATCACGGACTTGGGAAATGATAAATGGTCTTTTTAGGTTCAAATTGTTTCCATTCTCTCACCAACAGTTGATAGGGAAACAGTATGTCAACATTTAAACAAAGAAGATTTTGGTTCCAGCAGCTGACACTGACTGTTAAAGCCGTCAAAAAGCTTGTTGTTAGAAAGATCTACAACCAAAAACATCACAAGTATTGGCTTGCGTTTCTATGCGCTGAGCAGGTCTGACAAGGAAAACATTGTTGACGCCAGGCTCATGTTGTGCTGTCTGGGTCCACAACAGGTTAAAACACCGCAGTGCCACAGCTCCAGGCTATTCTAAGCTACATGCATACTTTAACCCATCACGGATTGTGAAATCACTACAATGTAACCTTTAAAGTTAGCCAATGCATGTATAAGTCATGATGTGTAAGCAGAAGGGTCATGTACATTGAAACATAAGTGCAATGTTAAACACACTGGCAATGGGAAAGCTAGTTCAGGGGCAATGTCCAGGGGCTATGAGAGACAGGTACTTCCTATATCCTGTGGTTGATGGCGAAGGGGCCTCACCTGGGCTGTAATCTGGGAGGACTGATCACAAAGAACCAGAGTGAAGTGGATTCCGCCTGTCCTACTTCAAACGCAGAAGGACAGTAAATCAGATAGGTAGACGACACTAGGCGGCTCACTCATCCCTTGTGTTCACTGCTTGTGTCCCTGAGGGCACGGGAAAGAAGTATGCCAACAATGTCACCTGACAACACCGTGGAGCCATTTCACCACAAAACCATTTTACAAGGCTGCTGAAGATGAGTGCTGTCTGCAGTTATGTGCCTACTCAGAAAGACATTCTCCAAAACACAGTGACAAGCCAATTTCTCTCACAAGAGTTACACGTTTGAAAATAATCAGTACAGGACAGAAAATGCAGATTTGTCCACATTATATGAAGACAGACAAAATAGTGTAAATTACTTTGCTATTTAACTGCTTTATTTACTGCTTACTGTAAATTATATTTAAGTATTCTGATTGTAAAGTTGCCGTGTGGTAACATTTCATAAATGAGATTTAGTAAATACTGCTCTATGCAGATATGTTGTACTGTTATCTGCCGACAAAATCTTAACATCAGTAAACAACTAGAACAACATAGTTGATGATTCTGGTCTAATCTGGCCATCTTTAAACATGTTTTTGCTATAACAGATCTGCATTATCACTCATATCGACAAATCTCAGCAATTACCATGCAGCATTAGTTTTCAAAAGGTCGATAAATAACACAAATACTCCAGTGAAGGATCATTTATTGGTCTTTGTAAAAATTCTACTACAATAAATATATTATACAACAACAACAAAGTTGTCTTTATGCCGTGTGTAAATTCTTAAACTATGTCACAAGACATGTAAAAAAATTCCCAGTAGGTGTCACTGTATAAAAATCACTTTAAACATTGAATTTTCTCTTTTTTTCCTAAGGTGAGTCTATCAACATTATCATATTTTTGTACAGGATAAATGCAGAAAATTGACTTAAAATCCTATATTTACTACACACAAATTGCATTTTACAGTATTTTACAGCAACTAAGACAAAATTACATTATGATTCGGCACAACACCTTTACAGTATGTCATTGCTGAATTATATTTGAAAATTACGGGAAGAGTTAAGGTACCAACATGTCAGTCGGATGTCTAACTCCTGCCAAATTCCATCTGAGGCTAGGGTGTCAGGGAAAAATGAATCAGAACGGAACACCAAGGTCAGTGTGATATTTCAAGGCTTCTACTTTACATGGCCGCATATCAAATGAAGGCCTTCAATCAAGTCAGACTGGGTGGATGGACTATAGGTACACACAGCATCGAGAGTAATGACAAAGGAATAAATCAATCAAATAAAAGAAAAAAAAAGAAACTACGAAAAAACTTCAGGATCAACATAGTACTGTCTCTAGATAAACCACACAATACTCTGTTTTTGGACAAATTTTCATTTAAAAAAAAATAGGTTAATGGCATGTTTTTATTTCCATTTAAAACACCTTAACAGTTGTAGTCTATGGCTAAATACATAATGCATCTTTGTATAGACTCAAATTTATACAGACAAAACAAAATAAGCAAAAAATATGTGATACTTACTTGAACTAACTGTTGCTGTGTGTGTGTGCTTTCCTTTTATTTTCCCAGCAAAGCCTCACCCCAACTACTTTTTCTTTGTATTGAGAAACGCAATCTTTCTTGCATGTGCCTAAAGACAAGGATGCATCTCTGACTAATAATGCCATACATTACTACCTTGTCATTATTGCAAAATGTTAACTGCTGCACAAACTCTGTCTTTTCTTTATGTAAGCTATTTGAATTTACACTGAGGGGATTTTACAAATTACATGTATTAAGATCCCTGATGCTTCATATCTTTGCTGCCAAAATGGAATATATCCAGGATATTAATAACTTAGGGGTTGATCCATCCCCAGAGAACCATTTATCTAAAGTTTGTGCTATCTAAATATGAGCCAGAAACCCACTGCACCAGTGCTTTAACAATCAATACATTATCTTATGTGCAAAGTCTAAATGGTCAGAGTTTTTTTTTTTCTTCAAGTGTGTGGAACAAATTAAAAGCCCAGACAGTCAGTAAAAGACCAATTCATAAAGGTGAAAAAATGAGGCTGCGCCTGTGACGGGGAGGACCAGTGAAAAATCTCTGCTGACCCTCTCATCCCTCTGCTCATCTATCTCTCACTACTGTCCACTGATAGATTTCCCCTCGCTGATTTATGGGAGAAAAAAAATGTCACAGTGGAATGGGCTTTTGATAAAATTGTTCAAGAGATTCTGGGCAATAAATCCTGATCTTTACATCCAGGTTGCTAGCTACTTTCACATTCTTGTGCCATCAATAAGCGCCGCCAAACATGACAACTAATCAATAACTTTACAATATTCTAGGCAGTTTGGGAAAACAGTAACATTTATATTTAACAGAAAAGAGCAAGTCACTCTTTTAAACTCAAACTACGGATAAGAGGGGCTTGACTGTAACTTAGGCTGAAAATAAGTCACACTGTGTTTGTGCTGTCTGCTGGAGAGAAATAGTTGACCTTCACAATAACTTTCAAAAAAAATGATTGATGACTGAGCCTGTTTTTCAGCCAGAAATAAACAGAAATACTATCTATTATATTTTTTTTCCTTTGTATTCAATTCGTGTGCACAGACCTATCAACTCCTGTCAATCTGTTGAATTCCCATCTAACAAAATATTCAAGTGATAGATAAATCATTTCTGTTTTGACACATTACCATCTGAGTAATGAAAAAATGGTAATTTAGCAATCATCAATCAAAGTGACTTCATATTGTAATGGTTCCCAAAGATGAGCTTATGTTTTCTGTGAAGCAAAACAGCAAAATATAATGGTACTAACAAGTTACACGATCTCTCGTGCAACATCAGTCATGACGGAGGGTTTCTGACAGGAACTCTTCAGTCAGCCAAGTGGCGCCAGGAAGGATGAATGATTCAGCAAACCTGCCTGGTGTTGTCTCTCTGGTCTCTCAATCTTTACGATGTAGCTAAGAGGAAAACAATGAGCCTGTTGCTCAGTACAGGTGTTTCTCAGAGGAGATGACTTGTAAAAACAGGTAGATTTCCACTGAGACAAGAATTGACTCACATAAAAGGCTTCTGCTGCTCCAATAACTCGCAACTGAGTCCTGGCTGTCTGCCCAGAGACACTGAAATCATAGCAGTGTTTAATTTGCACAAATATCCTCACAGGAGTGAATATAAAAAAGCCTCTGTGCCAGTGAAAGCATCTGACAGTCTTTGTGGTAATGTAATCCATTGTTGACCGAGAGATAAACATCAGCACTGTAACCTCAGATTGACAAAGACACAAACAGTCAGCCACTTAAAAGAGCATATTTTAAAGGACCTTTGCACTCTCAATGAAGCCCAAGAAATACTGGAACATGAACTTAAGTCGCTGTAAAGACAAGGTTGTCACAAGAGATGAGAGAGGGGGAAGCAAAAGACAAATAGAAAGCGGGGGAGCTATCTGGCTGACTTTGTCTTTCAGATTAAAGCCCAAGCAACAGCCAGCAACAAAGACATTTCTGACAGGATGAGGAAATGAAATGTTTACAGTAAGGGGGCTGATAAGTGGGGCCACATGAGACATTTGAGAGCACTTGTTCAGACTGTCACTTTTTGCTACAGATGAGGAGCGGTCATTCTTAAAACAGGTGTCATTACAGGGCAGTGAAAAATGGCAAGTTGTGCGCTCCCCCATTTAATTCACCCCATCTGTATGTCAACCAACCCCCTACAATTTCAATTCAGCAAGGCACTCAGATCAGCAATTTGTTTTGTCTTTACAATGGAATTGAAATACTTTCCCACAGCATACCAATGATTCTTTTAGCACCACTAAAAGAATGACATTACATTTGTTTGGCTATACAAATATTTCATGTTTACACTGATTTAACAGGAGCCGCATAAGATGCTATATTGCTTCTGTCATGCAAAGACTCCAAACCTGAGAGGCTGAGGACATCTGAATTATTTACATCAGTTGTCACAGACTCGTGTGATTTCAAAGAATGCTCCCAGAGGCCCATTATCCTGCTCTTGTTTGCAGGGGGAGATGAGACATTTCCTCACGGATAGGCTGCCTCTCTGATTCCTGTGGGGAGAAAAACACCATGTTAATTTAATGTGTCCTGGCCCTACGCGATACACGAGCACAGAAAAAGACGCTTGTTCTCATCTTTCTAATCACAGCGGCAGGAGCAGGGGGCACACGTCCCTCGTGCCTCATTTCAGGGCTAATCTTTCATTTCATAGCCCATCTCTCCATATCAAACAGCACAAATGGCTCAATTTGCATGACAGGATTTGTAACATGGCGAATCAGGTGTCAGACTCGATTAAACATTACACCGGCACACTATCATAATCAGCCGTCTAATGAGTGTGGCCGCTGGTGTGAGAGGCTTGGATGGATCAGGGAGAAGGGCTTCTCCACGCTGCCCAGCGGGGGGTGAGTAACCGAGGGATTAAATCGGAGGTGCGGTCCCTCCTCTGGGTGGCAAGGCTCGAGCCCTGTGATGCTGACGAGACACGGCGACAGGCCACACACACACACACACACACACACACACACACACACACATCAGAAGGACCGGAGCTGAGAGCTGCTCTTATGGCTGAAACGCACAGACAGCAAAGAGGCAGCATCTAAAGACTGCTTATCCCTGTGTATCTTCAGCTCTGAATACTAATGCATGGGGCCATTACAGGAGGAGAGAAGCCCCGGCAGACTGACCCCAGCCCTAGATAAAATCAGGCTATCACTGAAATGAGGCAACGGGATCATTAAGATGCAACAAACTCCAGACCAGTGTGAGAGGGAGCTTTGACAATGCTTTCTGAAGGTGTTTTTTCCTTTCCAGTATACATTTACATACAAATTCTCAGGCTCATTACCCTGGACTGTTTTCAGAGGATTAAAAACAAAACACAAACCTTTTTACTGTGAAAATATTCTTAATTAGTAAATACTATTAGGGTTTTTAAACCTTAATACCTTTTTTGGCACATACTGAAAATTTTGGAAAGAAATACCTGGTAATTAAAATTAATGCTGGTTGTGCTTTTGTTTCATGTAAACATCAAATCACATGATGAGTTGGTGTCCCTCAGCCTCCACGGAGCTGCCCCCTGTCCTTCCCACTGTCATCATCACGCCCTCTCCTTGTGTACAGTTTGCCCCTCCCATTGTCCAGCCCTTATTGTTATCTGCTGAATATACACTAATGCTAATTCCACTGTTGGCTGTGTTGATGTGCAGCTTTTGGTTCCTGGTCCACAGAGACTTCCCTATTGCCACCATCCTACCACCCTAAGCATCAAGGTCCCCCTCCCCCTTACTCCTTCCCCCACCCTCTGCCCTGCTCCCCATTTGGGGGTGACCTGGGTGCTGTTCTGAGGGTTCCTCACACCCCAGAAGCTGTCAGTGGCCTCCTTCCTTCCCATGAGCGGAACACACAATAGAGAAAGGGCTCCGGCTGAGAGGTTCAGTAGCCATTAACCCCTACCAGCTGTTCCTGCCGAGGGTATTCTGTGCCACAATACGTGCCCCCGAGGGGGCCCTCACGTCCACTAATCTAGCCATTGTTGGCCAGGAATGCTGACAGAAGAAAAGAAATTTTTCTTGTGTCCATGCAAGCGTGTGTATCCATGTGTGAGAGCCGAGAAACGTAGGGCTAATTTCTATAGTTGCCTGTGAAGAAGGGAGACCATGAAGAATACCCTATTTAGCTCCTTGACAAAATTCTTTTGCTTAAAAATGGAAAAACAATGGCAATTGTTTTCAAGTGGACTCCTTTACACTGTCCAAGTCTCTGAATTTAACCAGAAAAAAATCTATTATTGTTTGCTATCCAAAAAAGTTCAAATAACTCTATGAGACTTAAATTATTAGTTATTATTAGTTATCTGCAATTCATTTTTAATGCATGGCGAGACAAACATTCTGAAACCACAATCACTTCCAAAGCAATTTCTAAATGGATTAAATTTTGAGAAAATTATTCCATTTTGGTACTTTGCTCTCAGAATATATTAACAATTAGTCCATTTCAATTAACATGGAAATTAAAACAGCATTTTCCAGTCAATTTAACCATGATGCAGCCATTAGGGGCTTCTGGTGTGCTGAGCATGTTTGTTACTCCAGTCTCCAGTCTATAAATGAAACAAAAAGGAGAGAGAGATTCGGCTGCATATCATGAAAGCGATTTTGATACTCCAGTAGTTGTACGTCAGCTAATTTAACCTTTAAAAAAAAAATCCACAAAGTAAATGTCCACAAAAAACAAGACCGTTCACACTATTTGCTGCAAAAACAGTGTACTGAAAAATAAAATAGCACTGTAATTAAACATTAATGAAAAATTTCAGTTTTGTGCAAAATAGTAGAAATCTTAAGGTGGCAGTCCTAATGTAAAAGTCTTAAATTGGAGCACTCTACACGCCCAAACACAGTTGTGATACCTGCTTTTCTCTTCCCACTGGGTAAAGTCAATAGATGTGATATCAGCAGTGTTGACAGGAACAGGAAGCAGTGCTCCATAGCTGTCAATAGGATGCAACATTTGCAAGAAGGAAGTCAACACAACAGAACCTAAGGACAGGGGGAGGGAAGCTCTAATGTAAACTGCTAGATAAGTTTTGAAGAGGATAGGTATTTTTCTGTATGTGCTCTGTCCCACAGCCTGTGCTATGTTGTGACAGGCGGGGGATCTGTGTCAGTCAATTATATGTCCCAACAGACTTTTGTGCTAATGAGCTGGTCCAGCCATCGGCAGACTTCCCCTGTCGTCCAGAAAAGATCACTTTCATTGCTTGCAGAACTAATTCAGGGCACAAAAGTGGGAGCTTCACCATTGCAGCCTCTTTTACTGCTCCTTTTGTGGAAGCTTTAGAAGTGCGCTGAAGAGAGGGCCTAGCGCTCAGGCCTCTTCATCTCCAGTCCATTGCCTGTCATTAACATACATATCCATATGAAAAGTGGGGTAAGGCCGGAACAGCTGTCCAGTAAAGAGGCAGTGATTCCCTCTCCCAAATGCTGACAGAAGCCTTTAGCCTTCCTTGGGCAATAATAAACCAAACCATTTAAACAGTCTTTCAGGGAGTGAGAAAGAGATTGGGCCATAATGCTACATTCACAGGCATCGGTGGCCCTCATTGGCTTGCAACAGTCTCTATTAGATTCACAAAAGTTAAGGGACAAACCAGGGAAAGAATCACAAAACTAAGACAATGTGAATATCAGCACTACATTTTCCCCTTGTTGTGAGAGGACAGGATGCAGATCTAGACACAAATTGACTTTAGATTTCTGGTTCAAAAGATTCAAACAGCACAGGAGCAAGTGTTGCTTTATTTTTTAAGTTGGCTTAGAAACCAATCTTTATGCACAAATGCAGCAATTTCAGCAGGGTCATTTATCTTAGCTTTAGATGTGACTTTTAAGCGTAGTGAGAAGTTGGGTATTGTAATAATAATGGTATATTTGTTTATTCTGAGAGCTCTGTGTTGAGGTCTTTTCACCCTGAGCAAAATGATTTGGTCTAAGGGGACCTGAAGAGTGCATAGGGATGGAATTGAGCAATCCTCTTGTTTAAACTCGGGTGGTGGGCATGAAGACAGAGGTTAAGTGACTTGCCCCAGGTCACATTGGAAGTCGTTTACTTAGGGTGGATTTTCTCATCTAAACCCTCATCCACTCAGGCCAGAAATATATGTGTGTGTGTGTGTGTGTGTGTGTGTGTGTGTGTGTGTGTGTGTGTGTGTGTCTGTGTGTGTGTGTGTGTGTGTGTGTGTGTGTGTGTGTGTTTGTGTGTGTTTTTATACGTATATATATGTGTGTGTATGTATATATATATATATTTAAAGTAAAAAATCCTGGGAATGTCATAGAAAATGGGCCTTTTTCAGGGATTAAGAATTCGGTTAACTTACAGCTTTCCTGCAGCAATGGAAGTAATTGCAGCTTTGAAAGTTAATGCAAATAATTCCTACAGGTGTCCCAACTTTTGCTGATCACTTAAAAACCCTCTGTCTGAACAAATGCAGTGTTGGAACAATCTGTGATACTACACCTTATGATGCATTATTAGGAAAATACTATACTGCAGAAAGTGTAACTGTATATTGCTATCAGAATGGTGAGAAAAAGGCAAGTAACAGAGGAAGACCGACTGGTTGGTCAGGGGTTCATCCTACGGCAAGATAATGACCCAAAACATTAGAATAAAAGAACCAGACAGTGGCCTCACATGATGGAAGACCGGCACAGTCTCCAGACTAAACCCCATGGAGCTGGTTTGGGATGAACTGGAAAGAAGGAGAAAGCAAAGCAAACTCCAAGTGTAACACATTTGTGGGAACTTCAGCGGCAGTTTTGGGTGGAAATCTCTGAAAAATATTTGATTTCCATCATAGAAAGAACATCGTGAATATGTTAAAGCTGCTGGATGAGTCAAAAAATTAGGATTTAAGTTTTCATGATTCCTTTTTTTTTTTAAACAAATCTTAATAATTCAGTTCTTCTGTGCTTTCATTTCAGGAACACTGAGACATTACACCATGTAAATTTCAGTAACAACTGGAAAAAATGGAGGTGTTCGAAAACTTTTGATAGGTCATGTATATATTTTAACTTTAATGAATTCTCACTGTGGTTCAATATTTATATTATACTTTTTCGCGTTTCATTGTTGCTTTTTGTCTTTCTCTGACGCCTAAAAGTTAACATTTGACGCTTTGATTCTTGATGCTTGATGATTTGTGCTTCGATTTGCATCAGTTTGGGCCCAGTTGGATATGACTGAATTAAAACATGAAAAAGCACAGACTGTTGAAATCATAGCAAAACATCTGGGACTGACACTGATTAAATACTTACAATTTGTGAGATGTTTAAAGCAGCTTAAGAGTGTATTAAATTGCACAGAGTGTATTTAATTTTTGTTAATGATTTTGCCATTACTCGTTTGTGATGATGGTGAAAGTTGCATCATGGCTACAGTTGTCTGGGTGCTGGTGGAAAAGGCAGTTTTTTTCACACTTCATCTGCTATATTCAAATTGTTGTTTTAAGTCTTTCTCTGTTTGACAAACAGAAAATTGGCATTTGAACATTTCTTATGTCATGCAAAAATATCCCAAGGAATGTGATTGACAGCAAAACGACAATGGGCAGCTAATGATGACAGGCTATTTTCTGAAACAGAATTTAATTAAAAATGTCTTTTTTCTGTTAATCCTCTAATATCTACTGTGGCAATATTTTTCCAGATTACTGCATATCGACATTTGTGGACTTTTTGCTTAAAGTGATATGATGTTAACTGATCAAAAATATCTAATAAAAATAATAATTATTATTTTGCATCACTCAGTCATAGAGGGAGTCTGTCTATGACGTTATCCTAAACCTTAGTTCACGGATCTTTTTGAATTTTGTCTCCTTCCACTGACTGGTTTTCTATGCTTGAGATGCCTCGTTCTCTAGAAAATGAGGTGAAGGGAGAAGCCAGAATCCGGATCTAATGAATAAGAAAAGCCTTTGGTTAAAAGGGGACTGGTTTGTCTCTTCATGGGTCGCTTTTTATTCAGCTTTAGAAAGACGAGGAGTCCTGATTGATAAATCCCCTCCCTTGCCCCCCTGGCGCTTGTGACCCCGGAGTCATCAAGTACAATACACAGCACCTTAAGTTTCTAAAACTGTGATTGAAAAATAGAAGGAGCGAATTTGTGTCCATTGAAGGAGCTTTGACGTGCTTTTACAGCGATGATTATTCTGAGGCTGCATGCCCAGCAGGCTACCAGCAGCTAGCTGCATGCAGGATTTATTTTCCATCTGATCCTCCTACCCCCCACCTCCTGTGCATCAGCAGCATCCAAAAACTAGTGTAACAGCACTTGTTGCAAGCGCTTAAAGCGGAAGCGTTTTTTTCATAGATAACCAGCCAACACCTCAGGCCCTTACCTATCACATTTCCCCTCTGGTTTATTCTTTATTTATCATGGTTCTGCTGTTTGTTGTCTCTGTAAAGTTCCACAATTCATTAAAAAAGGAAAAGGGGGTGGGGAGCAGAAGAGAGGGACAGAGTATGGAGAGGCAAAGCTGGGGCTGTTGTGAGGGAGCAGGGGGTAAAGGGGAGGGATTAGGATGACTTCTTGAACACATTTTCTCCCTTTTGCTGCAATTAAACAAAGTAGGCCTGTGATTAGTGCAGCACAGGGAGCAGAGAAAAAGACACCCTTGAATCCCAATGGAGGGACCTGACTGAGCATTATTGCCTGACAATGCCTGAGTTTATTGCTGAAACCTGCTTACCCTCCTGCATGGCAAACCATGGGAACTCCAGTCAGGTGGAAACTTTTTCTCCTTTTCTTTTCCCGCTCCTTGTTTTTCTCCCCCCTCTGACCACGGAAGCCCTCCAGGAGCTCACAGTGTGGTTGAAGCCACACAACTCCCCCCTGGTAACTGAGATGTTTAGGATAAGCTCTGCCTGGTTTTTGTGCATGAGCTCACACTTGTCTGCTGTTGTTCGAACACAGTTAATGATGAGCTTCCTCTGTTTTTTCCACACCCCTTCCCTCTCTCCTGTCCTCCTCCTCCACCTCCTCTCTCCGCTCCTTTTCTCCTTTCTTATTTGAAGCTAAGCGGCTGTTTAAGTGGAGTGCCTCCTCCCTCTGGCTCTTGGGAATGCTCTCAAGGGGCCCTTGCCTGGCACTGTGTGCATGACACATAATGAAAACAATTTTACGCTGCAGAGGGAAGTATGAGGCAATTACGGATGTGACAGCCACCTGCAGACTCACCCCCCTACAGTCTCCAACTGCACTCTCCCAACCACCGCACCACTGCCACAACCGCCTCACAGTGTCAGCGCACTGGTAACCCCCCCCCACCACATCCCTCACAAACACACACTCCACCAGCCCACTGCTTCATGAATAAGTGATGGCTTGATGATGTTGTGAATGGCTGGGGCAGGTGAGGAGGGGGTGAGAAAGACTGGGGCTGTAATAAGTTGCCCAGCTGGAGACGGTGTTGTGGCCCTGTCGCTCTGTGGCAGTCCATAGAGGCATCTCTCCGCAAGCACTGACCCTGGGATCGGCCTCCTGAGGGGAGCCAAGAGATGACGTGACAGTGGCGTGCAAAGCGCTCCCCCAAATCTCTTGTTGGCCAATTTTACACATGAAGCCAGGCCCAAAAGCCCAAGTGGCAGGCCTAACAGAGCCCTGATTTAATTTGATAACCTGCTTAGTGAATGTGAAGTAAATGAGTATTTCACATACAAATGATCTCCTTTCACTGCTATGGTTTCAAGAATTACTCTTTTGGTTTGCAAAACACAGATGTTGCTGAACCTCTTGGGTATTTCTGATTTGCTTTGTTTTATACATCGAGATAAATCTGGTCTAGTTAGTCTTGCTCCTCTCAGGTGCAGTTAAGAGAGATATGAAACTCAGAGCAAACACTACACATTGTGTGTCCTCTAGGTCACACCTTTGAAAAATCTCAAAGGCCTGTAGACTGGAAAAGTTGACCCACACACACGATGTGTGACTGTTAAATATCTTCAGTCTGTCAGGTTTCTGTCCCTCCGCGCTTGTTCTAAAGCCTCCGGCTATACGCGAAGGCCCTCTGACCTTAAGATTATTCAGAGTGAGGCCAAAGGGTGTATTTTATGCCTGCCAGTCCCCAAGAGCTGCCTCCTGATAGCCTGATGTGTCCTTAATGGGCCTGCTGAACAGCAGAGACAGCGGCGTGATGAGTGGATCCTCAGCAACAACTGACACATTAGAGACCAATTGATAAAAGCCACTGGGTAGACACACATGCACACACAGGCGCGCGCACACACACAGACACACACACACACACTGCTCATGCATACACAGCCTCAGACCATGATGTCCTACATGACACAAAGCACAAGGGTAGAAACAAAGACGCTAGCTGGAGATGTGAGCACGAAGCGAATCATGAGTGCTGATCAAATGAAACATAGGTGGGCACATGGTGAAAAATGGCCCACTGAAAGTTGATATTATACAGTGGTTTCGGTAACCATCAATCCAATAAGGCCATGAGGACTATATTCTCTCAGTGCTCGGGAGAAGTGTAATATAAAAGATGAGAAGATCAAGGTGAAACAGGAATGAATAAGTGAGAACAGCAAATCTAAGCATGAAAAATATTGCAGGAGACACTGCAGACAGTAAACTGAGGAGCTAAGAGATGAGAGGTAGTAAATTAATCTTCCTGCAATATCTTGCAGAAGAGAAAAGTGCACTGGTCTTTATTTCTTATAACAACTCAAGACAAATGACCACAGCCATTGCATTAGTTCTGATAAAGGACATGCAAGAAAGACAATGGCTTTCAATTCCTGATTTAATCAACCCCTAGCATGATGGACTTCTGAAAATAACACAACAGATTCATCAGGAATCAAGACATGGAGGAGGTGCAAGGGCAAGCGTATTATTTTTCTGCATGGTTGCGATGAAATATACATAGTGTAATAAAGGGCCTGCTGCTGCCAGCATACCCTGCCATGGCTAAGAACCTGTGAGATTGAAACTGTGGATGCAACATTACCAAAATACAGACTGTACTGAATTAATGAGACCAAAGCTCCAGTGTGTGCACATCCAGCCCGATCTGGGGAGTCTTAATTTATTTTCTCTTTCCAACTCATCCTTTACAAAAATGACAGTGTCTTCTTATCGATTTTACACTCAGAGATCAATCAGGTTTGCCCTGACTCAGAGAAAATTTACAGCCCCCTCCCCAACCTCTAAATTCCCATTCAGTGAGCTCTGGTCTGCTAAAATGGCAGGAGGGGTTATATGACCCCCCCCCAACTAATACTCACATACACACACACTCAACCCATCCTCTGTTGGAGTAAAAGCCTGACTGCGGTTACAATAAGCTAATCTACAGGAGAGGAGGAGACTGCTTCCTTTCTCAGACAGATTTGAGTCCTCTTTCTCATCCCCCCCTGCCTGCATTACACTCCCTCACCTCGGGCAAAGACATGAGCACAAAAGAACTGAGGATGAGAGCTGTTTATATACGAGAGCGACTACACGCAGAGAGCTGCCAGAACAGAATATGACTGGACTGAAATAAATCCTGTCATAGCCTCAAAAGTGCCAGCTTTCTGTTTTAGATGATTGACTATAAAATCTCAAAGTCCTATAAGTGTAGAATCAATCTGAGATATAAATGACAAACTGTTTGGGTTTACAGTACATGACCTTTTTGAGGAGTGTTTTGGCTCTCCTAAAGGATCCTTTCCCATGTTTGTCAAGATGGAGACAAGGCCAGAGAGCAGTGCTCCTCGTGATCCTAGTGGGATGGCACAGTTGAGTATTATCCCTGCCTGGCAGGGGCACATGGACGCCAGCTGTACAGAGATGGCCGTGCTGTCATACTGCCCCTCAGATGGAGCAAACGGTGCCAGCGAGAGTCAGTGGTACCTGGCATTGGACACACACAGCCATTAGCCAAGGCCATTACCTTGCACTCAGGCCTGGTGGGTTAATCCAGGGTTAATTCTATTGGCCTGTCTGGCAGAGGAGATGTGAGCAGACTGACAGCACTTCAGTACATTCAATACAGGAATACTAAGTCGGTCGGGGGAGGGAGGCACCCTCTCGTAATCATGCTTTTGAGACAGTAATGAATGAAAGTGGAAGTTTGCGGCTGATAACTGGACTGATGTTAAATGTGTTGACTGAAAAAGAATAAAAATGAATTAGTATTTAGGAGATTATCAAAGTCCTGAGCATTTCTGTGCAGTGTGTTATAAACCATCAGACACACGGATACAAATAATTATGTTGTAAACAAGGAAAAGTAAGTGCGTCTCAGAAGTGTGAGAGAAATCAGGATCTAGGCATCAGGAATCTTTGGTGAAATTCTGTTTAATGTCAAATGTCCTTATTAACTCCACAGCCCCTTCCTATAATGCCTAAAAACTGCCACAAATGTTCAAATCTAAATGGCCACATTCAAAGCTTTATAAAGCCCATGCAGTAGGTAAATCAACATGATTGATAGTGTGACAAAATATTTCTATACTTAACAAGTCTCTCAAATGGACAAGGTTATTATAGGCTTATTACTGTCACACATGGACAGGGTACAACTAAAACAGTTATATCTTTTTAGCAGCAAAAAAAAAAGAAAAAAGGAAACCCACACACACTCAAAAACATCATATCAAACAAATGACACTTTATTCTCTGAATCCAGAAAGTTCATTTACAAAGGACTAGCTGTTGCAATCACAGCTCTAATGTAGTAGTGAGGAGAAAAAAAAAGGGTAATTGGTTTGGTAAAGATCGTTTTCCATCACACCATAAAGCACTACACAATAGAAAAGGTCGCCAATTAAGCAATCATGAATACCAAGTACCATAGCTGATGAAAATAGGCCAGTGGTTTAAATAGATTTGCAAGCAATTTACCTTTTCACAATGTTGGCAATCTGATGCAATTTGCTTGCAATTTTGTCTGCTTTCAGTAGCACTCTGAGCTGACACTACAAAGTGCACATGGCAAAGAGGACCACATAGAAAATGTAAAACTATCTTGGCTACATCAAGGTATCAGAATGGCGCTTCATCAGGAAAATTACAACAATTAGCATAAGTGCTCCAAAATCAACACTTTAAATGTCAGCATCAAAGGTTGGGCCACAGATGAGCAAGGGTGCGCAATGTCCTCTAGGATGGACTTGCGTGGAACGCAAAGCAATCACCCATCATCTCTTGCCAGTGATGACCCCACAATTGCTGTGACATTCTCTCAGACCTGTCATTCTTGGTCACAGACTGTTTTTCCTCTCTGCCTTGATTTGCTCGCAGCACAATTGCGACAGCCTTGCCTCTACTTCAAAGTCTAATTTTTTCCCCCTCTAACTTTTTCTTCATCATCTTTCCGCTACTCAGTGGATGGCTATTATGTATCTCAGGGTCAGGTCTAGGTTTAGATATTTTTTCCATTTCAATTTTGTGGGTTCACTGATTTCTCATATAAATGATGTGAAACTGAAATATAGAAGTGATGGGAGCAACAACTTTGGACCCTATGCTGACCTGACACACTTTTTTGCTAAATATGAATAAATATAAACAATATACTTCCTTAGCTTGCTGGGCATTTGTATACAGATAAATAATCAAAAATGTTTCTTTTCTGTCAGTGTGAAATGTATACTCACTACATGAACATCATTTTAAATTCATATATCTGGTGCATTCAGTTTCTTTAAAAAAAAAGCAGCATATAAAAACCTTATTTATATTATGAATACATTTAGGCAAACAGGATTTACCCAGCAAGAAAACTTTTCTTGAGACAGGACATATTCAGAACAATTCTACACAGATTTTAAATTTATAGCTAAAAAGATCTGTCACATCTTTCCAGTATGTAATCTTTCACACAATGTAGCTAACAGGCAGAACATGATACAGGTTGGGTTAGTTAGTCATCAAATTGTCTCAAAACTGATGGGGAGTTGTGTGTTTTTGAGTGGCTGTTCGGAGAGCACATCTGATGTTTCTGACACCTGAAAAGAACACAAGTTACTAATACACTACTGTACGTGACAGGTCGTACCTGTCAGATTTCAAATTAACAATCTGATTTTAAGATGGCATGGCAAAGACATCGCTCCGTTGTGGTTAAGTGTCTCTGATAACCACTCACCGTTATCTCTGTGTCTCATCTACTGCCTTAAGGCAAAACTCAAGGAGAACTTCTGGCTTTGCCCAGCAGCTCCTCCCTTCGTCTCGCAGGCTGTCCAGTTGAACTTGTCAGAGATTGCCAAAGGGGACCGATGTGTATGCTGTCTGAGTATGTCATGACACAGAAAGAACCAGACCGAGAGGTTTAGGAATAGAAGGAGGAGGTTTTGCTGTGTTTTAGCGCTTTGATGACAAAAACGAGCAAGAGTTTCTGGACTAGGTTGCTTGCTGGTATTTTTCTCCCCTTCATGCATTTGACCGAAAAAGTATAAAGGATTTTGATAAGTAATAAAAAAAAAAATGGACAATGCAATGGATACAATGGAAGTTTAATTTATGAGATACCCAGATGTAGAGTATATTTGTCCTGGCAGTGGTAAATACAGGAATAGCATTTATTTTTCCGCTATAGCAACTTAGATATTTTCAACTGAAACAAGACTAGTTTATTTTAACAAAAAAGTGTTAATATTGATTTAAAGTAGATCAAGACGACAAAATGTAAGTTTTCATAAAATTCCTCTCCTTTAAAAGCAAAACAAGACATGTATTGTAGTTTTACTTGATTCATCCAAGACTGCTTTCAAAGAATGGCTGGTGACTTCAAGAAAGTTTTATAGGGTCTGGAAAACAGCACTCTTGGTCGATGCATTTGGGGGATTTGGAGAATTATTTATTGTTGTAATAATGATTTAATACTGGCCTCTTGGCCAGGTCTCTCTTTTAAAAAAAACTTTTACCTAGTTACATGAAGGAAAAAAAAAAGTGAGAAAAAAGACTCAAAGAATTTGATGCATTAAACACAGATGGAATAAAAGACAAATATTGGCCCCTTGCTCGGGTTTTTCCATTTTAAGACATAAACAGTAATTATTGATTAGCTGCTGAAATTACTTACCTGACACATATTGTGATGACTAGTATGGGAGTTGACCTATGGCAATGGCATATCGTGTACACAGTTAGTAATGAATGAAATGAAACTGATAAAGCCTAGAAGGTCAATGAGGTGTTAAAAAGGTAAAATTTGTATTTTTTAATATTCTGCTAAAAATAAACTCTTAGAGATTTAAGAAAGGTTTGATGCTGAAATCTTAAAGATTTATTTTATTAAACAAGGCACAAAGTGTGCGAATGAAAACACAATCACTCGTGAGTGTCTCTTTGAGGCTCCTGTGTCTGTTAATTTGTCCATATAGATTTCAGCTCATTCCATCCCTCTAATGCTGCGTTTTGTCAATAGCTGTTCACAGTGTTGTCTGTTCCTCACTGTAGTGCATTTAATATTTACCAGCATCTGAGCCTTATTAAAGCAAGATGAATTAGCCCAGTTTCCATAGATTTTCTTTCTCACAGAGTGAAAGAGAGCAAAGTGGGAAAGAGGAGGAGGAGAAGGGAGGGCAGAGGAAGAAAGTTTGTGTGCTCACATGATCAGCATGCGGGGGCCCGGCTCGGGAGCGGCCCCCAGTGTTGGAGGAGTTGTGAGCTCGCTGATGATGGGGTTGCACAGATGGGCTCGAGCCCGGCTCCCAGCTCGCTCCTTTGTATGGACCCTGCTCTCTAATTACAGCTGACGAGTGTGTATGTGAGGGAGAGCAAGGGGGCGAGGGGGAGGGAAAGGGGAACTAGAGCGGGGGGATGTGGGGAGGTGGCACACAAGCAGGTGACAGGACGAGGAGAGGAACCTGTGGCAGATCCTCAGCACCATCAGGCACAACGTAGCCACAGCCTGACAGCTAATTAGAAACGACACGGATTTCTCCCAATGTAACAGATGTTGCCTAATCAGTCCAGCTCGGGAGAACCCTGCGCCAGCAACATTTCATGCACAATTTAACCATCTAAAAGGGATGAAATACTTAATGCATTGTAAGGCCAGCACAGCTGTTTCTCTAGTCAGAAAATTTCCCAGTCAAAAATATGCATGTTTTATGTAACTCTAACCGAGTGATTATAATGCTATAATAGCTGAGAAAAAATTGCTGCCACACATCTGCCAAAGATTTCAGCTCTATTGGTTACCATAACATTGATGGAGCAAAAGACCAAATGCAGATTTGACTTTTTTGAGACTTGAATGGGTTGTCTCTCCCTGACAAATAATAAATGAACAACTAAAAAAATTTCTATATCGTTTTGATTCTAACTGATATTTTAATTTCGTCTTACAAACAAAGTTGTTTTTAAAACACGAGATACTGAAAAATGACATAATGCCAGTGGAAACTGAAGCTTGAAGACTGTAAAGGCCAATTCAAGCAACAGCATGTTTTTTCCCTGCAACCTGCTAATCATATGTGTATGTAGAATGTACACCATTTAAACCACGCAATATAAATCACAAATCTCTATGCCAAGAGGAAAGCATCTGTGATGGTGATAGTAATAATACATTCTATTTTCCACACTATCAGATAAATGTAAATTTGTATCTTCACTGTTCCTTTTCACATCCAACACTCTCCCTCCAGATCTTTTTCCTCCTATCTGCTCCGGTATTGGCTATATCTCCTCAACTCTGCATTTTTATCTGATGCACTGGATGACAGGTAATCTAGCTGAAAGTTCCAACAATTGCACACAAAGAAAAAAAAAAGCCCTGGCTGATGAAATCTGAGCAGTTATCACACTAACCATTACCTGTCAAGCCCTCAGCTTCAATTTAAGGGTGCATCAATTTTCTGAAGAGGAAATCAAGGGCGAGGAAGAAAAGCAGTCCAGATAAACAGTGACAAAGGCCTCTTTTCTGCTGCTTTTATTTATGATGGGATGTTGCTGTGTGGGGACCAGGGCAAGGGCTTTATCAGACCAACTGATACATCTCTGATAGCAAGGGAGTCTTCACCCTTGATGAAGTGTTGCACTTGCCAAAGAAGATTTCGAACTCAAATGACTTTCCCTCGAAAAACCTGTGGAGATAGGGGAGTCCCTGGACAGCCACACGCGGCTGCGCGGAATGACAGACTGAACAAACAAAGACTTGTGTATGTTATGTGTAAAACTTGCATTTTTTTGTTTGTGTGAGAAAGCATGAATTCTACGGAAAACACATAATCCTTGAAAATGGGGCACTGATATTTATATGACATGCTAGTACTAGATCACTCTGTATATTCGGCGGCACTATATCTCTCTGTAAAGGACCAAACTGTTCATTTGCTCCCTTTGCTTAAAGAGGGTCTTTACAAGAACCATTTCTCTTTTGCATAATAGACGTGTGCACAGATATACAAATACACTCTTCTGTCAAATACTCAATCTCATATTTATATTACTGCCATGATTATCTCATGAAAATATAGAGCTGATGATGCCACATAAAAAGACAGAGGTCGTGTCTTTAAAAAATAAAGATAAAAAATCAAGAAAATTCATTGGTTGGTGGTGCATAAAGATACACAATAGTACAAAAATGCACAAAGTAAATACAACAGAGACAATCCACCAAAAGAACCAAAAAAAGCATTAAATCACTGTCTAACTTCTACTAACTTATCCCTAAATGTCCATCTAAACTAAATAAAAATACTCCCCTCCGATACACTTTTAATTAATGTTTGGTATCTCTATACTCTGGTCTGCCATTTTTCTCTGTAAGAGTGACATTCTATCTGTCAAAATAATAAGCGCTTTCTTTCTGTAATTTGCATTTTGTCTATAAGGGGGATACAGACTCCACCTCTAGGCCTCCTTTTAGTGGATGCGTTAAATCTGTAGGCTCACAACATTCTGTGTCGTCATCCTGATTTATGTCCAAACACAACCTGAGCCACAGTCTCACAGTGAATTAATCTTTCAAGCAACGGTGATGTGTAAAAAGGGCGGCTTCAGACCACTCTGTGGATAAACAGATCATAAGAATGATTTTGCTGTATCTTCTCAGAAGATATCCAGCATTATTATCAGTGAAGAAAAAAAAAAAAAAGCCTGTCTAGGATTAACAACATAAATGTTTTATTTCAGGTTAATTTCTATCCATATATGACTGAGATGTATCATTCGCCATCACAACAGTTGGCCTGTGATACACCACCATAAACCCTTACCAGTGTTAAGGCTTTATGGTGGGATGTTAAGGAAGGAGGTGGGACTCTAAGTCAACTGCCCTAATGTTGTGATAGCTCTTTGTGTGTGTGAGCACATACAGGCTAAGGGCTCCCATGCTGACAGTTAACTGAGTAGACAGAGAGGAACTATAATTAGATTCATCTACTGATATTGACAGACGTGACAAGATGCCAGTCTGATCAATACACACACTCACCGTATTGTTCCAAATACCAATAACTCTGAATATCCCCCTTCACTGCATTAGTTACAGTCAAATAATTAAATGAACCCTTTTAAGTATGGATGATTCTATGTGTCAGTGTAAATATAAAAGAATCTATATTTGGTTCGCATAACAGAGAGATCCTCATATATGAAAAATATTACTTTTTCATTGTAATGATAAACAGCCTAATCAAGACATTTTCAACAATGAGATCGTTGTAAATTTCCAACGGAATAAATTTTAAGTCAAATTAAGGGTATGGCCTAAAGAAAAACACATAAAAAAGAAAAAAATCCTGGAATGATACAGGTGCAACAACCAGTTACTTTTACAGCGAAAAAGCGAAAAAACAAAAACTTTTGTTTGTGACCAACTGTACAGTAACTCTTCAACTGATTTGGACCTGGTGGTTTTTACAAAAAACGATGTTCTTGATGGTGGATATTTGAGAAAAATCAAAATCACTACCTTTAAAGGTTAGAAAACAAAATAGTCAGTTTTGTAAAGAAACAGACAGAAGCTCAAATTTTCCATTTCACAGCGGAAAGGAAGACACTGTATCCTTGAACTTAATCATGTGTTTGCTCTGCTTTATCAGTATGTACATGATTTAGTGTTCTTGCATGAATGACTTTTGCCCACCACATCCCGCCTACCAAAAGCTTTTTGCTGTGAATATCCCACCCTCAAACAGAGAATCCATTATGGACAATACTAAACACTCTCCTACTCCCTGCCATTGACGTTTGACCCCCTCAGTATTTTTTTCTCTATTCAGAATCACTGATAGCTTTTTGTTTGCCATAACTGCCCCACTTATATTTCAGCAGACGTAGTCCCGCATTGACTGTCTGCCGGGGAGCAATGCAGATAGCCTGGCAGTGTATAGCACGTAATAGCCACCATCTTTTAGCCTTTAACAAAGCTGTTAAAATCAGCTCAATGGTGACATCTTAGCAGCTGTCAAGGATGTCAATACATATTTTGTGCATCTCAAGGCAGAACTTAAACTAATTGCTATACACCAAAAAGAGAGACACGTGATAATTGATAACAATTAACCAACGACAAGCATTGTCCTTGCAAGCCACGTTGGACATGCTGCTACATATTCTCAGTGATTATTTGTGCCATAACTAATGACTGAGATGTGCATCAACACATGAAACTGACAAACCCGATTCTGTTGCGAAGATCTTTCACTTTCGTGCATATTGACTGAGCCACTCTCACTTCCAACTGTCAAAAAAAAAAGCCATTTGACAACTACCAATACCTCACAAAAGAAATATACAACAATACATTGCACTCGAGAGGCTGTCATCAACAATTATGTGCAAATTTGCAGTGAAACAAAGGTTAAAAGATCAGTGAGAATAAAACAGATTCAAAAGTGAGATTAAAAAAGTTAGTGGTTCAGGAGAAAAGATGAGTAAATATGATCGTCGCTAACAAACTCGGAGGTTGACGGTTCGCAAGTTGTGACAGGGAATTACTCATGCTAAGCGGTCACTAAGAACAGAAGAGACGCTCATATTTGATGAATGATTCACGTGTATTTTAATTTCGTCTGTCCTTTGACCTCCAGGGCTGGCTAATGTCTTTTGGGTCGCCCCTTGCACACTCACACACAGACGCTGTCTCCTTTACTCTGAAACACATGCACGCACACGCACACGCACACACACACACACACACACACACACACACACACACACACACACACACACACACACACACACACACACACACACACACACACTCACACACACACACACACACACACACACATGTTGCGAGAGATGGCTACAGGAGTCACAGTTAATGGGATTACCCCAGCAGTCCTGAGCCATCCCTAACCTCACCTCCAGGTCCCACTGTGGCAATCAGAAGCCTCAGCATCCTTAACGCATCATGGAGAATGCTTGTGATACCACGCCGTGGGGACCTCTGCTCTCTAACCTCTTAACACAGCAGCACTCTAACTGAAGTGACCTCTGCTGCTTTATAGAGCTACCCCCAGAGGAGACCTAAACGCAGCATCCGCCGGGTCACAGTATAAGGCACCATTAACCCGAAACCTCTAGGCCGGACTCAGTATGTTTAAAAATCTCTCCTCCGGCAATCACAGCAGCATCAACACCTTGTCGGCTGACCCTGTCACGCAGCAGTCTAGATACTTGATCTTTAATGTGAGGGTCACATCTCTAATGGATCTGTACTTGTGCGTCTGCGATACATGTAGCTGACAATAAAAAGAAATGATAATTTTTATGCTGCTTTGATACTGAAAACACGGGAACGGGTACACATTCCTTCCTATCCACACTCCCAACACGATTACTTAGAAATGAAGCGGAAAATGGAAGCGATTTATTAACGAGACATTAGAGGCACTTTTAATAACCTTCCCATCCTGCTCAGCGGGGAGCTGCGGATTACACCACACAGGTTTCGGTGACACCAGAAAGGAAGTCCCCCGCCGGGTGTGTGAAGAGCGCACAGGGACACAATACCCAGCCTGGGGTTCTCACATCCCGCTCTGGGCCCTCACCCCAGGGGGAAGGACAATGGGTTAAAAAGGCATGAATGTCCTGCCTATCCAGGATATAATGTAGGTGGCTGCCACTGGGTCTGAATGGCCTGACAGAGCAGCGGAGGGAGAGGCACAAAGAGCCCATAATAAAAGAGATTCCTCGGGTCAGTAAAGCATTGCATTCACTTTGGCCTCCACAGCTCACAGCCTCTCCTCTCACATTCACCTTTAGTCTAAACCACAACAGCTAGCTACAGAATATATTTTAAATAGAAAATATATCTGTGAGGTTTAAGTGTTGTTCAACTGTATAGAAAATAAATCTAAGTTAAAAAACATTAACATTTAATACTTTTAAGACATTATTTATCACCTTTTTTTAAATGGAGGAAGGAGAAATTTGTTTTTAAAAAAGGCAAATATTAATGCAATTGCTGATACTGTCTTATAGTAACTATCATAAGCGGTAGCAGTTGTACTGGTACAAATTGTGCATGATAATTTTAAGAGGAAACGTAAGGCGTTCATCTGAGCTTGTTTGTGCGCACCTAAGAAAAAAGGGATCCAGTTTAAAAGGAAAAGCGTCACTCCCACTAAAAGTAGGGGAAGGATTAGAGGAATTCCACAGTATCAAGTGACATATGTTCGTGCAGAAGTGTGAGAAATCAACAGCTTGATGATTTCCTTTTAACCGCCTGTGCGCTCACAATTTGTCTAAGCTATAAATCCTGCAATATGATCAGGTCTTTTCCAAGCATGTTCATAGTCAGAAAATGTGTTGATTGATATTTTGTGCAGCAACAAAAAAAAACCAAAAAAAACACATGCACTCATCCAATATATGCAAGTGTCTCCATTGACTGCATGGCGTGAATAACCATTAAAATGCGTAACCATTGTCCAATTCATAGGCTGGGACAATCAGATAATGCAAGGAGACAAGGGATGATGCCCACACAGACACATGCCTTTACTGCACCCTTAATCTAATTAAAGTAAATAAACTTATAACTGATCTCCTCGGTGACAAAACACTGCTGAGGAAGCTAATTTGCTTCCTTGTTGTGGCTCCAGAAACAGATAATACTGTTTTATTACACAAAGGTCACCAGGGAAATTAACTTCTGGGCCAGCAAATAAAAGAAAGGCCTGGCACTCAGAATAACAAGTACATACTGATTACATTCAATCATGAGAGTCCCAGTTGGATAGGACGCTGACCTTTCTGCTGTCTTGTCAGGAAATAAGATATGTAAACACAGGATGGGCCACTTACACGGGGCCATCTCTATGTTGTATTGTGGAAAAAATCTAGCAAGGCAGTCACTACAAGTCATATTGTGCAAGTTATCCGTTTGAAAGAAGTTTAATTTTAACAGTTGAATAGAAATTCATGGCTTTTTTCAGTCTCGAAGAGCACTAAATTGGATTAAGAGCACACCACTGAATTCACAATGAGTGAACAAAAAAGTTTCAGTTTCTTTGTCTCCTATTTAACACAGCCAAAGTCTCAGGGTATTATTAGTCACCCTCCATTAAACTGATAAGACAGTTCGAGTTTTTCTGCTTATATGAGATGATTTACCATAAATGGACAAACTAGCAATCATCTGATGATTATCGAAATTCATTTCTGGTATTATTTATTTCAGTTTCTACAACAAACACCAAGCTGAATGTTTCTTTTATTGTACACTTTAATTTCATTTTGTCCCTCTCCTGCTGGTGCAGTTAGTCACTGTCTCCCTCTTTCTCCATGATTGATGTTTACAGGTCATAGCAATACTCTTAACTCATTAGTTAGAAAGGGAAAGATGGGAGCACTTGCTGGAGTGAGATATTGCAGAGGAACAGAAGGAGCTATTTCAGTGGGGAGACAGAGAAACTTAGCGTCAGTGTGATAATAGCCCCTGAACTATTGCATGTTTCAATCAATGGAGACAGAAGTAAATAAAAACCAGAGGGGAAGATTCACCGGCATCGATCCCAGCTCAACACAGACCTTGCTGAGAATCTATGGTCTAGGCCAGTAATGCTCCCAGTCATCCACAAAATCAATGAAACTCATCCTTTCAATAGCATCCAATTATTAGCACAAAGTAAAGGCAGCCTTCCACAATAAATCAGAAAACTTTATTGAAAAGGGACAAAAAACAAGATAAATGCAACTGTAAGGTGAATAACGTGCGATACTAAAAACAATACTATTAAAAAAGTCAACTAGGATGTTTCCAACTCGGGTTGGATCTCGTGGGATGAATACAACACTCAGTAAGGAGTTTATGCCACCTAAATGATTATGATTCATATAGGTCTCAACAGAAATTTAAAACTTATATTCCGTAGATTTTATACAATATTAATTTTAAACTCATCAGTTGACAAGCAAGTTGAGATATTAAAGGGCTGGTTCACCCAAAGTACCATTTCTTTAACCAAAAACATACCTGCAGTTGTCAGATAGCTTGGCTTCATTTCTCCAGGTTTTGGTATGTCTGTCTCTGCAACCCTGTCTCCTATAAATTACATTTCTGTACTACCAATTTGCTATGACAAAATATTTAATACCACATGGATTACATTTTTTATCAATATCATGTGGAAACATTAATTATTGTTTATTATGGAATCAGCAAGACAAAAAATATCCCCTGACAACTTCGGTTTTCTGACATCCATTTTTGCAATCCAATACCCGCTCATAGCAACTAAAGCATTATTAAACTTTTCACGGTTCTGTTTAGGCACTCACAATATTAGGTTAGAGACAGATCGTGGTCTTGGTTTCAGGACAGAAAAATGCTGATTTGAGGCGCAAGGGACGATGTACTAGGGGCATTGTCTTGCGAAGGAGAGACTGCTGTTGATTTTTAACCATAATTTTTCAGTGCTATGAGCACCAGAAATTAATTTCCATTGGCGTGACTGTTGGGCATCTTAAAACTTGGACAAATAAAGCCCAATCAATCTGGATTGCCAGATTGCTAGAGGTAAGTGATAAAGTATGTTCCTGGTAATTTAGTCAACTGATCCTTTAATAATCCATCCCTTCATCTTGTGAGACTGCAAGTATACTTCTCTTATGTGTGCGGTCAAATGACCTATTGGTTTTCTTTGTCATTTCATGAACTATACCAAAGCTAACAAACTGGGATGAATATTGTAAAACTTGTATTGTAAAACTATACCACTAGGTGAGAAAATTATCATTTTGTAATTTGGGTGAACTGCCCTTTTAAAGCTTGACATCATGACCAGTTTTTTGTGCAACTCTCAGGACAGTTGGTTTTTTTTTTTGTTTTTTTGCACTTGCTCAGTATGATTTACATTAGATGAGGGGATATCCAGTGTGCCCCTCTGCTGGCCCCTGAGTAATAACCATTAATTTCACATCATAGTTTGTGTTAATTAAAAAAGCTACAGGTTTAATTGCCATTAAATGTAATGATGTTAGATCTCATGTTCATGTGTTCAGCTCCACCCATCACCAGCTCGTTACTCAGACTTGCTGGATCTAATCAGATGGAGAAGGAAGACGTGTCTCTAATTATCTGCTCCGCTTTATCATTTAATCGTACCAAAACAACTCCTCACATGTGCTGCAGCCTGAACTTATAATATGTCTTTGCTAAAATGAGCGTTGATGATCAAACACTGCCATGAAGTGTTCTGCCAGTGTAATTATTTGCTCAAATGTGCTTTATTGTGTGTTTATTCAGAACCCCCCTTTTAATATCTTGTATATATTTGATAATCATTAATTGTCTCTCATCTTTTCCCAGAGCACAAAGCGCAAACTGGAGTGACAAAAGGCTGCATTAAATTAGCGTAGACTTAACAAAAACATAATTTGTGTGTTACTCTCTGCTTTGCTTTACTATATCAACATAAAATCAACCACATTTAGGGCACAGAAAGGACAGTATTATGTAAAATGAGTAAGTGCAAAACTTTTTTAGGAGCTCAGTGGCTTCAGCTCACATCCAAATTTTTATCTCAGAGAATCTATGACAAGATATATGGCATTACTCCAATTATCACCTGTTTCACAGTAAACAATGTCATGATCTGGGATTTCAAAACGTTAAACTCCAGTGCAAGAGCCATCACAGGTCATCTTACTGTAACAGTTTTGATATATGAGCCGTACTTTTCTTTTTTGTGCCTTTGATGATGACCCACACTCATAAAGTATTACAGGTATTAAAAAACAATTATCTCCCATTCTTCCAAAATAGCCTCCCAGTGCTATGTACTGCATTGTAATTTAGTTGGTGCTGAGACAGAGTGCAAAAGCAGCTGTTGTGCAATAGTACACCAAACGGGGCCGCTCCTGTCGCCAGTGTGGGAGGCTCATGGGTATTACTGTGCTAATTTATGAGCCTTTTCCAAATGTCATAAATCTCCTCTGCTCAACAGCTCATCAACACCGCTGCCGTTCAAGTACAGTACCTGGTAACTGCGCACACAAGATCAATCAACCCCTCTTCATCCAAAAACACTTTTGGGTGGTGTCACCATTCATAACAGAAAGCTATTGGAGAGCTGTCAATCTTCTGTTTCTCATTTGCTAAAAATAGTTTATATCAGTGTGAGTGACATTACAATACTTGCTTCAAAAAGTCAATTTCTCTATGAAGGGATGAATGATACATAAAAAAGTCAAATACCACATCAAAAACTGGAGCAAAGTGCATGTATATGTGCATTTCTTGTAGCTACCAAGTTTAAAACTAAACATGGCAGTTTTGCAGTATTTGATAGGATGTCATATACAGACGTCTAGATTTCCAACCATCCGCAGCCCCCTTGACAATCTCATATCAAGGGTTGGGCTTCTTCCACTGCATTGTTGGATGAAGTGCTGGTAGAACACACTTGCTTGTAGTATGGAGGGGAAGAAAATCTGATTAAACAATTAGTGTCAATTAGCCCCGATCAAATCAGCTACAAACAATTGGTCTCTAGTGCCTGACTTAATTACAGGCGACTTTCAGCTCCTTATCATGAGCCATGTCACCCGTGATTCATGTCCGACTCGCGCCTGTCCCTCAAGCACCATCAATTATCCACCAGTAAACAAATCCACCAGGCAAAAAAAAAAAAGAAACAAACCCCCCCAAAAACCAAAAAAAAAAAAAAAACGGAAAAAGAAACCCAGCTCCAGGTCCCAGGCCTGATTAGCATACCTCTATGTATGCTCATCAGCTGCTGTGCAACTACAAGTGATCAAAGCAGGGATGTGATGAGGTGAACCGTTTGCTGATAAAAGGATGAGATGATGATAGGGATGAAAATAAAAAAACAGGGTCATGTTGAAGTCTGACTAAAGTTTGTCTACAGGCAGATGAATTAAAATATATCATGCTATGTTTACATTGTGTCCTCATACAGCATAAGTGATTCATTTGATGCCAGTCTCTCCAGATATATTACAGTGATAACAGGGCCTTTTTTTTTCTTTTTCTTTTTTTTTTTTAAGCTAGATCATGTAAACACAAAGGCATACAGGCACAACCACATCTCAAAATGTGAGGTCGGAGCCCTTGATTTCAACACACAAGCACTCAACATCATTTACAACATTTACGCCGAACATACAAGAACGCACAAAACGTGCGAAGGCGAGCGACGATAGGCGCGATGACATGTTAAATTACCCTGGTGATGTATAGCTTAATGAACCCCTTGTGTTGATCACGCTCCACATTAATCAACAGCCATGAACAGATTCCCTTATTTCCTCAATGCTGCCTTGATAAACTGCAATTTCATTTAACCTTGGACAGCAACTTTAATAGCTTCCACAGGACAACTGTCAATACTTCCCTTGGTATACAGTGATTAAATTGCAAGGCGAGAAGTGTGTCCCAGCTTCCTCCTCATGCTCATCCTGTAACCCCCCCCCAACCCCCCCTCATCCTCTATACTTTAAATCACAATTTGTACTTTCTCACTTGCACAGTCTACACTCAAAATCCAAAGTCAAAACAGACATTTTGGGACTATAATGTGCAGTCACTGGGATATTATCTTACTGTTTGTTGTGGTTTTACTTTGAAACAGAAATAGTTATTTCAGAAACTCACTTTTACATGCTATTATTCTATTTTTTTTTTTAGAATAACCTCTTGGTCCTTTGGGATTATTTTGGTATGACTGATTTTACTGATAAACATTTCAAAAACTGAGTATCAACATCTTTTCCAGTTGTAACCTGTTGTTTGCGTCCTGTTTACTCTGTACACATTGAACACTTCACTTCACTTTAAACAAGCCTATAATCTTAATGCCTAATGCAACTACGAATGTGCCAAAAAACATTCTCATGATGTGTCAAATGTATTCTGAATAATTATTTTGAAGCCAAGAGGTGAGCAGTCTCTGAGGCTAATATTTCCATCACATTTATTTGCCATTTCTGAATTTCCTTGTTGTCCATGAGCGCGATGGTCAGGATAAAACAAGGTGGTGACAGGCAGTGACCTGAGTCCCGTCATAATGATTTTCTGTGATATCCTCCACCCTTGTCAATTTAGCATAAATTATCAGCCATGAAAGGCCTGCTGGCTGATTAAAACCAATTGTCTGGGTAGGGAAGGACAAGGCAACCTCTTTATTGTATGATAAACTAAGTTAATGGAAGAAGACAATCTCCCCTCTGGGAAATCGGACTGACTCTTAATTAAAGCATTGTGGTTTCTCTGCTGGATAGAAGGACCTTTCTATTATTCCAACATGCACTTGAATGAAACTTTAATGATAATCTGGTAGATAAACGGAGGCAACACGTTAGGATGGGGAAAAAAAAAAATACATAGTTATTCTTCCTGTGTGAATATCTGACAAGAGAAGGGTGGAGGAAAAAAGATGAAAATCACTCTCCACAAATAATGCAACTGTGTGTTTTTAACAGATTTGTTTATCAAAAAAAAACATGCCTGACACTTGTTAATTACACTTGATCTCAAAACACATTATCACCTTTGGAGAACACGATTCATTATCACATCCACAGCTGAAAGGATTCCAAGTTGTGTGTCACCTGTTAAGCAGAAGAAAATCAGTGTGTTGTTGTGTAGCTTCATCTGCACTCAGGGAACAATACGAGTTTGCCTTACTCTTGTGCTCCTCAGATGACATAACAGAAAAGCAAACATTTCTCTGTCCTGCGCCTCTCGTCGGCTTCCTCCACCCACACTTGAGAGGTGACAAGCGTACACCCGGACTTCCATTATTATCCAACACAGCAAGAATGCCTCCAGGAGGATAATTACTGAAACTTGAAGAGCCAGGGCTAATCCTAAGTACTTCACTTTGTATGACTGCCTCGCCCGCCTGTCTCTTAGACTGCCGCTCACACTGACAGAGTGCAATGTTGAGCTCAGTGAAAGTCAATAAGAAGACCTCATGGCCCACAGATGTAGCAGTCAAGCCAAATGGCAGCAAAATACACTGTTATCTCTGTTTATCATAAACAGCCTGTGTTTGAATCACTGTAATCTATCACCTCAGCCAAGCAAACAAGTGGCCTGGGAAATGCATGTAACATCCAACAAGGCTATCCAACAAATTCCCAAATAAAATACATTTTTCACCTAATTTTATTTTCATAATAGATAATCAGTCTTTTGGTGAGAGAAGAGCAAACAATCCAGGCATGTTGTGGTGAGCCCTGACACTAGCAGGAGGGCAGCACTAACAGCCACTATACAACCTGAACTATAAAGTCCTGGCCAGAGAACGGCATCGCTGCTGCCGTTTTGACTGACAGGTGCTGAGACGGATCATTAGCACCCTGTCTTGACATATTTGCGTGACAAGACCCATCACATGAGACCCGCTGCAATTCTGAGGATGTTCGTTATTTAACATACAATTATCTTAATATAGGGAGACAAATTATGCCCATCCAAATTACCACTTACGTGGTTTCCATGTAAACCAGCAACATGGCAACTGTGAACAAAGAAGCCAGTGCCCAGGGTTGTTAAATAGAACAAGTAACTTGAAAAATAACGTTTTGAAAAGCCCGAAGAGCCTGACACACTGACTTTATGATTTTATTTTATGCGAATGTGATACATATATAAATTCTGACCCACTTGTGGTGATTAACTGCTTCTTGTTGTGATTTTTGTTTGCAAACAGACACGACTTGAAAGGCAAATTAAAGTTTTTTGGCGGCTCTTTCCATTCATCCCAGGAGGAACCAGAGGCTCTCCTCCTGCCAGACAAAGCCAGGAACAGCTGGCTGATCGATACCCGACAAAAGCTCAGAGGTTAGAGCAGTCAAAAGATTGTTAACTAGCCATTTTATTTGCCAGACATTTATATCATTGTTTATGGTTCAGTGAACCCCTTCAGTGCAGGCCATGCAGCACACCTGTGCTTGGAACACTTTCAGGGCCTCCTCACCCACTTTTCATGACCTCATGGGCAAAGGAAAAAAATGACACCATTTCTCCGAGTTAGACGAAACACTAAGATAGCTAGATAGATAGGTAGATAGATAGATATTTTTCTGCTATATTGACTTCATAAAGATTCATGCTATCACATTTTACATCATTGTCAGCAGCCCATTTGAAACACAAAAGGGACCCTGAAAGTAGCTTTTAGGTTTTAGGTTAGGTTTTACAAAAAGCATTTATGTGTGTATGTTTTACAGTGAGTGCAATGTGCAGGTGTGAGTGTGCACTGGCGGCAGTGGAGGATGGGATGGGCCTGTATCTGAGCATTCCTGCATATGCATGTGTATTTATGTTTGTGTGAATATCAGTATGTTGGTGTACCATGCATCCCAGCCGTTAACACATGGCTCTGCTGCCGCCACTCTGGCTCGTGTTGTGAGTGTCCCTGCAGGCTGGCAGAGAGGGGAGACCCTCTCTGTGGCTCACCCAGGCGGAGAGGGGCTTCCTGCACATCTTTTGTCACACCATTTGGGCCCTTGTGTCTGTGGCTGCCCTGCTCCGGACCCACTTGGCAGCTCACCGTGCAGACGGACATCTGCTCTTTCCAACCTCCTGGTGAATAGAGAAAACAACAACCAACAGACCCTGCTGTCTTACTCTTTGCTCTGCATACGTTACTGCATACAGTTACACAGTGCCTGCTATGACAGTTACAATATGTTGATGATTGTAGCAACAATAGAAGTCACATCTATCTATCTATCCAATTCCTCTTTATAATATAATAACAGTGCACTAAATTTACTCGAGGATAATCTTTAATAATCTGTAATACAATAAATGAATAGGCTACCGGCGGTTTAATAATGTACTGTATATCTTTCTATTTTAAAAATAACTGTGCAGAAAAATAGAGTAATTATGACTATATGCTGTCTGAGCCACAGTGGTCTTCTAATTGCGGTGGAAAGCCACAAGTGATTACTTTCGGCTTTCCTCCAGGAAAATCTCTGATAGGAAGGTCTTCAGATTATCGAGTTGCTATGTAAATCTCCACATTAAAGTATAGTTCTGCATCTCCGGCTTGACTCCTTTCTCCTCGGTTCTCTAAGCGGAGTGATTCTGGAGCACGCAATATTGAACACACTTTGTTCGTGCTCAGCGGCCCAGAATAACTCGGTCATTATGGTGGCGAAAGGGACAGGTTTTGAGTTTGATTTCATGATGGTAATATAGCCCATGTGTGTAGGAGAAGAAAGCCTTCAATGGGGACATCTGTTCAACGCGGCTTACTGTTACAGCCGTGCCATAAGAACAACCTGTGCACACCATATGAACTGGGACCGACCCTCTAGCTGCTGAACGCAACAGGCAACAAAACAGTTTTTTTTTTTGCTTTTGGTTTTTTTTTTTTTTTTGGGGGGGGAGATGTAATGCGGTCTAAGAATAGGCTGGACAATCCGATTCCGAAGTACACATGGATGAATAAATATCTAATGCACCTCCGCGGCTTCGGCAGCAGGACGTTTCCTGTCGCGGAGCTATCACACTGACCCCTGACACCAGTCTTGCTGGCACGATCACTTGGTCGTTTGTCACCAGAGGCCAGCATGTCCCCCGTAGCTGCAAGCCCATACCTTGCTCTCCAAATGCGTAAAATCACTATCACTAAAACCATGAATGGCCATCCCCTCTGAGAGGTGAGGGGAAAAGCGGTGTCACCACCGATGTATGCCTGATTTATGCTGAAATATGAACTTCAATTGCCAATAATATGTGTATACGCGAGTGTGTGTGTGTGTGTGTGCGTGTGCGTGTAGAGGAAACAGGGCTCGGCGGAAATTTCCAAAGTTAATCCTAACTGAATCGCCAGTGTAAACATTTATCTGGCACCGTCCACCGTCGCACCGGCTGCAGGAGATGTCGTGTTCTACTCTGCCGGGAGCAGACGTCGCGGGTCAATCGCTGCACCGCGGAGCGGAGCAAGCACGGTATGTGGGTTTTATTCCCTCCATTACTTTGTCACATTTTATTCGCCTTTAAACGGGCTTACATAACGTCCGCAGGTTGTCGGGGTTCGCGATGGCCCGGGTGATTGGTTAGTTTGACGGAAATAAAATAATGAATGAGCGACGAACAGATCGATACAGTTTCTTTCTTATCTGCAACGCCAATAAGACAAGTGAATGTGTGTGTGTGTGTGTGTGTGTGTGTGTGTGTGTGTGTGTGTGTGTGTG
This sequence comes from Xiphias gladius, assembly GCF_016859285.1. NCBI lineage: Eukaryota > Metazoa > Chordata > Actinopteri > Istiophoriformes > Xiphiidae > Xiphias > Xiphias gladius. The sequence goes on from NC_053421.1 coordinate 15,130,089, forward strand.
TGTGTGTGTGTGTTAGTCGGGGTTTTTTTTTTCTCCCCCTCCCGGATTATCTAAAATCTGTCCTTGCTTTTATATAAATTTATGCCTTATCGTGATTTCTCATTTTTCCTAAAATAATTAAATCGACACTTGATGCGTCACCTTAAGAGCAAGCACGGAATAACTTAAAATAAGGAGAGGTATTGAATTAACCGTTTAGCACATGTCAGTAAAATTGTTTTAAAAAAATGTCTCTATGCTGGTAACTACTGGCAACTGATTAACACACGTATAAGGATAATAATGAGGATAACTGCATGTACAGTGTTGCTGCACCTGTTCCGGAGTTTGTGTTTTAACTCTGCAACATTTCGAATCATTTTGGCTGTTTTAGTTGTTTTTTTTGTTTGTTTTTTTTTGTACTCCTTCATTTTTTTTTTTTTTTTAACAGCTGAAGGTAAAGCGGTGTAAATTAATCCAAAAAGCTGTTGTCCAATCCTAGAAACACAAGAATTAATCAGATAGTCCATCGATCACGCTGTGTAATAAAGGAAGCGACATGGGTTAGGCAGATGATGTGATGAATAATCCCCGGTCGTTTTAATTAACTTTTCCCTGTCCTGTAATGACCAAGCTGGTCAACAGACCCGGTCAATAAGCATGTTAATATCAAACAAATAAAACTGCGGATGATTAAAAACCTCCTGCGTTATTAAATTTGAAATTCAAATGAAATTTATGCTTCCAGTGCACACTGCATGCTAATAGCGCCCACAGAGAGTCCCGGGGTTCAACACACGTTTTGCCTACAAGTTCTTATTATGTAACAGGAGCTTCCACTGTAGGTTTAACAGATGTCACCGGGCAAAGTGATGAACCTCTTCAGTATAACTAGCTTATCACCTTTATTTTCAGTCTGACGCAGAGCGCAGTCACTTACTTTAATAAACACCCTCAGTTACCGTGCGGCGCCGACATTATCTATATTGCCAATAACCCCTAAAAAAAAAAAAAAAAAAAAAATTAAAATTCTCCATTTTTGAGTTTTGTAATTCTGAAATTTTTCCAAGGTCAACTGCATCAGCCCCTCGTCCTCTTCATCATCTTCTGTTTTAGACGAACATGGCCCACGACAAAATGACCGGTCCTCCTCCGGAATGCACCGTCCACCAGTTTTAATCAAAACTGTCAGGATAATTGAACGCAATTACTGTAATGTGAAAGTTTGAGCCGGTGCAATATAGGCCCGCGACCAGAACAATGCAGCCTTTATATCTCGTGTAATAGTTTGTGTATATTAACTCTTAAGAGGTTAAAAACATACAAAGTCCCGCTGGGTAAATTATAGCAGAGCCAGGAGAAGTTTCTGATATGAGCAAGATGCAAAAAAAAAAAAAAAAAAAAAAAAAAAGAGAGCACGGAGAGATTCTTGTAAAATCAAACACCTGAGCGGATTAAAAAGGTCAAATGCTGCTCTGAAATCTGTCAACACACATGCAAAGGGACGAGGTGGCGCTTGAACCACTTAAACTTCACTCACGTCTATATTTTGTGGAAACGCTCTGGGTTGAGTGATTTGAAAATGGAAAAAGCAACTTTTGAGTTTGAGTTTAGTTTTCATTTATTTACGTTTTCCTCCTGGTGGTTGTTTTGCCTTTTTGGTGGTGGTGCAGTCATAGTTTAGCAGCCTTTTGTTGTCGTTGTTGTTGTTGTTGTTGTTTTTCTACCACCAACTACATCCCCGGACACAGGTCGTCGTCCCCCCCCCCCCTCCCTTTAATTTATGGTATGCGGTGTTCTGTAAAATCTCAATAAGTGGCCCCCTAATTCCTCCTTCCTAATTCACTCTCATTTAACTTTACCTTCCTTCCGCTGTCTTTTATCGCGGAGGGGGCGGCGGCGGCGGCGGCGGGGTCGGGGGTGGGGAAGGGCGGAGAGCCGTCCGAGGCGCTCTGCTGATGACCTCACGGCAGTGTGCGGCGGTGCGGCGGGGACAGAGCCCCCTGATTGGTCGCCCGTGTCACAGCGGCACTTCAAAGCCGGAGAGGAGCCTACAATTGTGGAAGAATGGGCGGAACGCATCATTGTATTGCACACCTCTAAAAAAAAAACAGTGCTCTGATTCATAAATATAAAAAGATCCTCTGAGGAGGGCAGTGTTTTTGTGTGATGGCAACTTCACTTCTAGGGGTGAGTCTAAAGGACTTTCTTACGGGTTTAATTAGTTCTTGTCATTGTCCGGTGGAGGGGGGATTAAACTTGCGGCGGCCGCGGAGTAACAGCCAGGCCAGCGCGTCGCTTACATTTTTCAGCGAGCGGCTCGTCTGAGAGAGCCGAGGCTGTGTAGACGCGCTCGGAGTTCCGCGCTGGTGCTCGAAACACGCATGCTTTCCTCGGTGCCTCGTCCGGCATGCGTTTGTAAGCCCCGTGTGTCGCATTTCGGTTGTCTGCTTTCTTGTTCGTCCAGGTAGGAAGCGGTAATAACCTACTGTAATGATTTCCAGACTTTAAAAGAAAAAAGAATCAAACCATCATCATCTCATTAGACATCTGCTCAAACTGGGCAAACGACAATTTCCTCCTCTAACCTTCTCTCTCTCTCGAGGTGAAATGCTGCATTAAAACGTCTGTAGTGAACCTGCTCAACTTGTTCGACTGACATGCCACTTACAGCTTTCCTTGTCCTTTTCAGGAGGAGCCGAGGTTAGGGTCGACTCCTTTAGCCATGTTAGCTGCGACATGTAACAAAATAGGGAGCCCGAGCCCTTCGCCGTCGACGATTTCGGATAATTCCTCGTCATTCGCAAAAGGCTTCCACCCGTGGAAAAGAGCCGCGGCGAGCAGCTGCAGCCTCGGATCCGGCCTTTCCGGCTTCGGGGTGTCCCGTAATGGATCCGGCATCTCGGACTCTTTCGGCACCAACAGCTCCACTGGATCCAGTGCCTTTTCCCTCACGTCTGGTACCTCATCTAGTTCGCACTTTGGAAACGACTATTCTGTTTTCCAAGCCTCCGTCTCGAGCAGCTCTCAAGAGTCCAGCCACCAGCCGGTTTTCATCTCGAAGGTGCACACCTCAGTGGACAGTCTGCAGGGCATCTATCCGAGGATGAGCGTTGCGCATCCCTACGAGTCCTGGTTCAAATCGTCTCACCCCGGCATCCCCACAGGAGAGGTCGGGACCACCGGAGCCTCTGCCTGGTGGGACGTGGGAGCGGGATGGATTGATGTTCAGAACCCTAATGGAGCAGCACTACAGACGTCCTTACATTCCGGTGGACTCCAGACCTCCTTGCACTCTCCCCTGGGCGGATATAATTCTGATTACTCGAGTTTAAGTCACTCTGCTTTCAGCACAAGTCCCTCTCCACACCTGTTGACAACCGGCCAGCACCTGATGGACGGTTTCAAGCCGGTGCTATCCTCTTACCCGGACACAAGCCCCTCTCCACTAGCCGGGGCAGGGGGGACTATGCTCTCCGGGGGGCCACCTGCATCTTTAGCGGGGTCTCCGAGGTCATCTGCCCGCCGGTACTCGGGCAGAGCCACCTGCGACTGTCCAAACTGCCAGGAGGCGGAGAGATTGGGACCGGCGGGCGCCAGCCTACGGAGAAAGGGTCTCCACAGCTGTCACATCCCCGGCTGTGGGAAGGTTTACGGGAAAACGTCGCACCTAAAGGCGCATTTGAGGTGGCACACCGGCGAGAGGCCGTTTGTGTGCAACTGGCTCTTCTGCGGGAAGAGGTTCACGCGCTCCGACGAGCTCCAGCGACACTTACGCACGCACACCGGGGAGAAAAGATTCGCCTGCCCGGTGTGCAACAAGAGATTTATGCGTAGCGACCACCTGAGTAAACATGTAAAAACTCACAGCGCCGGGGGATCCGCCGGCTCCGGCTCCGGGGGCAGCGGAGGGAAGAGGGGGAGCGATACCGACAGCGAGCACAGCGCGCCGGGGAGCCCTCCGTGCCATTCCCCCGACCTGTTGCACCCACCGGAGTCAACCCCGGGAGTGGGCATGAACGGCCTCTAAGACTCCCCCCCCCCCCCTCGGTCAAGCGAAAACTGTAAAGCAGCAAATTGTCGCGGTGGAATTGTCCGAGAGGGACATAAAAGGGGGACATACTTTGGTGTACGCGAAATGCTTCATCCTGAGTGTTGTCACTTAATGAGAAAAAATAGGCCTATACGTTCCTTTGACTTTTTCCAAGTGTTTAAGACTACTAATTGCATAAGTTCATAGCTGTACCATCAGAAACTTCTCATTAATACATCTGCGGTGTGAAAGTGTAATCGAGTTATTGTGGGCACACTGGGGCAGGGCACGGCTGAAACTTTTTCTTCGCAGCCCGATCCCGAGTACCCTCGATGTTTTATTTCCCAAGGGAGTGAGACGGAAAGGGTTCCAGAAAAACACTGCTGTGGGAAAAATTAAGGGGGCTGCAAATTTGTGTTACTGCTGTCCCTCATGTTGTTCAAAACCAAACTCTGGCACTTTATTATCGAGCAGGAGAAAGTGTTTGTTTTTGTTTTTTTTTTTGGTGAGATATGGGGATGGGATGGTTTTCACCAGCCTGTATCTGTCTGACCCTATCCACCGTTTGATAAGAAAGGAGCAGTTGTAGGTTTACATCATATCGTGCTATTTCGCTCCACAGCCTACACTCTGTGCTCCAGGTTGGTGAGTAGGCCCGTCGAGGCTACTCACACTTCACTTCGCTGCAAAATGTGTTGTATATAATGAGAAATGTAGGTTAGAATAATTACAGCCCAATGTAAAGGTGAGTAATGTATTTGTCCAGGAGACGATTTTGTATAGGTATTTCTAGTTGTATATGGACTCTAGTAAATATTTGAAAATATACGGAAATGTACTTGGATTTTTCTTTGACATGATATGAAATGTAATGTGGGGAGTTATATTTAACCACGACTTTTCTTGTATTTAGGGGTCTATCATTAGGCGCACTTTGAATTTATTTGTACGGTTTTGAAATCATTTACTGTTTACCCGCTCATTTAATTTAAGTAAGCATGTTGTAAAGTGATTTTAATTTTACAATGATATTTTTTTTTTCCCTCCGAGAATGGCTTTTTATGTAAGCCACTCAATAAAGTCAGTATGAATTCAGAAGCAGTTGATCGACTCAGTTTGTTTGATTGTTGAGTCGATAAAATCTATTTTTCACCGGCAGACGACAAAGTTTGAAATCATAATTTGCCTAGAATCGATTATTTTATATTATAAGACATGGCGTATTTTCTATTATTAATGTGGAATATTGTAGATACCGAGTTTCATGATCTTCGTGTACAGATGGTGGTTTTTCCGGGTTCTTCAGGCCAAGGTGGAAAAAGCGGCCTGCAGCAACATCAGGGCCTCGCCTAGAAATTAATTTAAATTTCATTAATACGACTGAGCAATTAAATGGAGCATCTGGTTAAAAAAAAAAAAAAAAGAAAAGAAAAGAAGGAAAAGAAAAAGTCCCTGTTTATGGGGATTTAAGTTCAGGTTGAATTCCGTTATTCTCGCTTTAGGTTTGTTTTTTCCATTGACCTCGAAAATGAATCCTCAAACTTGTCTGAGGCCAGAGTCAACACAGATCAAACCACAGGTCCAACTGTGTTAAGCCACTGCTTTACTCAACTTTAATTACTGTTTGGTAAATATCACCTAATTTACCGCATTTCCAGAGGAACATAAAATAATTTTTATTTTTGCTTTTATTTATTTATTTATTTGTTTTGTTTTTGTTGTTGTTGGGTTTTTGTTTTTTGTTTTTTTACAAAATTACGAAGCCACCAACTTTAGCACAAAGTTTTTTATCTTTGTAATCAAACTTTCGTGCGCTCAGCGGACATTCTTCTAAAACACACCTGGATTTTGGTTCAGTGGAAATCGTGCTGTTAATAAACGCACAGCGGGTTTAGCCTTAACTTTTATCTGCGTATATCACTGACAGCAGTCGGTACATATTCAAACCGTGTAATAAAGACAAGTTAAGAAACAGGGATTTCGTGGCGAGGAGCCCTGTTCCCCTTTAGGCTGGGTTTAATTTGACTTGATCTGTCGTTAGATTTAATCGCCTTCCCATTATTGAAATTCAAAATGATCCCTGGGCTGTATGCTTCAGAAACTACAAATTATACTACATGGATACATTTATTTAATAGCAATTTATTTACATTTGTTATTTATTTTAAGTTTTTTAAATACCTCGGTAGATGTCGAACACTTAAGCCATTTTTTCCCTTTTATGCAAGCAACTTGGACTTTGTGTTTTCTACCATTTATAACTTACAATTAAATTATTTCCCCCCTTGTTTCTGGGGTTTTAACACGTCAAATTTATGCATCCAGTCATACATGGTAGCGTGCGTATCGATGCGCCCGGATCCTTTTAACTGCGTTAGAAGAAAAAGATAAACATTGATAAGATAGTTTTTTCAATTTATTTTATCCGTGTCTAGAATGTCAAAGTGCTTCCTGTTTCATGAAATTACAGTGAGGAGTAAACTAAAGCCAGTATCTTTCAAACTTCCGTTAGTCTGCTTTTTATGCACAGCTTTGTAGCGCCATCTAGCGCTTTCCCCGTCAAATAACAGCAATTAAAGCCCAACCTTGAATCCACTCACCCTCAACAACTTGTGGTTTTTGGATCTATAATTATTTTTGGGTGGCTCGGAACGCTTATTCAGAATCATTTTAGCGAGCTTTCTTTCAGCGTTGCTGCGCCAAAGAATTCTTACGCTTTTGCCGGTTTGTTCAGTGCTCTGAGACTAAAAGCTGAGGCTTCGATATCGACAATTGCAACAGCAGAGATGAACACATGGGACTAACCCTGATATCTGTTTCCACGTGACAAGATATGTGAATTAATAAGGGCAACATAACTGATCACAAGTGCCCGGTCCCCCCTCCTGGCTGTCTTCAGTCACCGATGAATTTTGGATGATAAAGAGATGAAGTGCTACAGGTCTGACTTCGATGTGTGCCAGTCAGGGCTGATGGACAGTCTGGAGACAGAGGCTCATTAGAACTTCTGAATGTACTCTGCTGTGCCTGTGTTTCAAATTGCATTCACTCCCCCTCTTGCCCCGCAGTGCAGAGGATGGCTCATTTGGCAGTACGTTGGGACATCTCATCAGATTGATAGATATTCTCTGCGTCTATCACCCACCGTCTCTGACAGAATTTCTGAAAAACCCCCAATATGTTATAACCAACATTTAGTTGCCTTCATTTTCCTTTCTCTATTTCACCTTCTTACACAAACTAAAACATACTATTGCAGACACATGTGCACATACATACTCAGATGGATTAAGTTCCACCTTCGTAGGCTCCTCTCCCGCCTCTTCTCCTGTGTTCATACTTTGTCTGCGGTGGTGCAGTCAAGCAGGAAATGCTGCAGGGACAACAGTCAAATTTAAAAGCCAAGCCAAGCCAAGTTCAGGAGGAAAAAAAAAAAAAAAAAAAACACTGAAAGAGCAGAGCAGATGGACTTTGACTGAAGAAATTCTGCATTTGCTGGGTCACTGAAGCACTCTGGCATTCGGGATTGGGTTAAAGAGACATTTAAAACTTGCCGTGAACAGATTCCTAAGAGCTGAGTGAAAAAGGCCCTCGAATAACTTCAGCTTTAATATTCATAAAAAATATTAATTGATTACAGAGAGTAAGCTCAAGGGTTTTTTTAGCTGGATGCTCTGTGTGTTTACAGGCTTTATGTTGTCTTCGCTGTAAGATGGTTCAATTTTTTCTGTGTTGTTGCATTTACTGTTGGTAAGGTAAGGGACAAGACTGCTGGCCAGTCAAGAGAGCAAACGTACTCGCACACAAACGGACTGAGGGGAAAATACTTGGTAAAAAAGTCAAGTCTTCTCTTTAACATTAGTTTTTTTTTCTTTATTTCATACTGGTTTATTTAAGGTTTATTTAAGACATAAAGGAAAACATTTTCAAATTCACCAACAGAGTCAACTGGGGACTTACCATATTACCAGAAACTTAAAATGTGTAAATATCGTTTACTGACAGATTTAGGACTTAAACATTTGGGAGATTCTCTGTCAAAAAAAAGAAATACAGTCTTGAGCTTTTCAACCGTTTCAACAGATGGCTAAAGTATAAACAGGTAATCATTAAATATGGACAGAATCATTTTGGCCTAATGTCTCAGAGTGCATGGCCCTGTGTTGTGATGTTATTAACACCTTCCCAGACTGTTGCAGCATCACCTGGTCCTCAGAGGAATGTCCCGCCGCTGCCCTCATTTGAATTAAACAGGCCTCAGAGAGGAAGGGCATGGACGCCAGGATGAGGAGGACGAGCTGCCAACGGTGTGCAGGCAGCCAAATCCAGGTGTAATGCAGTCACAGAGAAAAATGGGAAAGCAAATTAATATTATCCTACACTGGATAATACAAATTTGGATGTATGGGTGAAGTTTGAGGTTGTATTCTGCGTAATAAAATTTAAACCGAACGAGAGTCTTGGCTGAGTCTGCATGGAAATACCAGCCACGACTGATATGAGGAGATATGGTGGGTTTTCTAGCTCTACCAGCAAATCATAGTGTTTCGGTAACACCTCTCACCGATGATGCATCTGTGGCCAATTTTGTGGTTAAAACCCCCCAACCACACTGTCATTGTCATCAAACCAACCAATCTCCTGGGAAAGGCAATTTGACAAGGTTCAGCGTTTAGTCAAAATAATTAACAGTAATTGCTGTTACACTGACAGGGATGCCCCTTATACAATGTTTTCAGCAATTTAAATTAATTTACGTCACAGGTGGTGTTTCACCTGTCTGACTGAGTGGAATACCCATAGATTCAATCTCAATGTGAGAAGCTCTGCAGGTTTGCTAGACTTGTAACTTCAGTTTAATGACTTCACTACGTCCGCGTTTATAAAATCAATACATAAAAGTCCACTACAAAATCTAAATGAACGACTTTTCTACCTGAAAAGAAGCCTCTGAGGGAACATCTTCAATGAAAGAGAGACAAAAACATGTAACCCCAAAGTCCTTGAGGCTGTTGGAACTCCCATAAACCAGAATGAGCATGACTTGAGGTTAAAAGACATGATCACATTTGATGCACCCAAGTTTTCCTCAAAGAAGACAGCAAGGAAGTGGCAGATCTCCACCCAGGATGAAGATTCAAGCCAGCAGGTAAGGCCCGAGCCTTCCTCCTGGTGAAGGTGGTACCAGCTTTCTCCGTTTCTTTGGCCTTTATAAAAAAAGTTCAGAGCTTAAGTTTTTTTTTTTTCCCAACCAAATGTAAACCTTCACAAATAGGTTTACCAAAGCTTCCCTATCAATATGACACAGACAGATAAGAAACGCTGTACAGCAATATATACTGGAAAATCTGTAACATCAAATATCACAATTAAATCTGCAATCATTAGTCGATTAATCAATTAGTCAATCGACAGACAGTTTTTCTATTTTGATAATTGATTAATCATTTAAGTATATTTTCAAGGATAGATGTCAAACATTTGATGGTTCGAGCTTTTCAAATGCTATCATTTGCTGCTTTTCCTTGTCTTACATGACGGTAAACTGAATATCTTTGGGCTCTGTACTGTTGCATCATTTGACGACATTCTTCCCCTTTTTTCTGATGTTTTAGACCCAATTATCGATTGATCAATCGTGACAATAATAAGCAGATTAACTGATAATAAAAATAATGTTTAGTTGCAGCCCCGATCAATGTGGCAGAATTAGACTGAAATGTGACTGTTGCATAGTAACAGAGAAGTCGATTCCCTGTTTGGCCATCAAAAAGCTTCATCGCTGCTGAATGCCAGCTCGTTTACCTTTTAGTACCTGTTGGGGTGTGTATTTCATCAGCTCATAGGTATAGAACATACAGTATACCAAGTTTTACACAGCTCTAGTTTGGTCTTTTAAAACAACCATGTGTCCGCCAGTTTTCTTCAATCACTACTTCTTCTTCTGCTTACTTGTTGGATTTGTGAAAATCTAAAACAGACAAACACAACCTCGACCCACCCTCTGACTGAAGATAAAAAAAAAACCTGACGTCTGCCCAATTGAACTGCAGAAAAATGGCTCCACCAAGTGGCACAAATGTGTAAGCTTCAGACACCAGCTCTGATTTCCAGCCTTAAATTCCATTTACTTGTTTAAATTTATGCAAAACACACAAACTTCTCAGAGAAACTGTTTTATTCTAACTGTAGCAGAGTGTTTCAATATTCAGGGGGTTTAAAGTGGGTTTGCATAACGGGTTATATTAGCCATTAAAAACTCTATTAAAAACTTGAAAATCACCCAAATTTGACTCTGTAAATGGAAGACTTGGTGGAAATCTTTTCCTGAATCGAAAATGAAAGATCTGGGGAGGAACGGACAGACTGATATAAGATAACATAATGATTCCTGCCCCAATTGTGCAGAAAAAGGCACAAATACACAAAAATGTGACTGATTCTAATTGTGTTAAAGTTGCCACAGAAAGAAAAGACATTTGTAAAGTTAAACACATAGTGTACCCAAACAAAGAGGATTTAGAGAAGAAGTAAAACTACATAAGAGGTAGGAAAACAGTATTTGCATGAAGGAAACTACTATTCTATTAAGACGAAATAAGGGACAATGAACAGTTAATGTGAATATTGAAGAGCAGATTGTTAAAGTATAAAGACAAATAGTAAGGGCCTCATTCCGAAGATCTGTGTAACACCATTGTTAATGTTATTAGGTTTTACTAATAACATCAACAAAGGCTCTTTTTTATTCAAGTGTCCCAGTAAGCCACGACAGTGTGGCAGTGACTCAGCGTGTGCACTTTCAAAAAAGGCTCAGGAACCTCCTAAAACAGCTAGGCAATGTAGTTTTAGGCAAGCGTTATTCAGACGGGAGTAATTTTGCAACACTAATGTGTTTTTCTGTGTTATGGCACAGAGGAATAAGCTATGTCAAGCTTTGGATGCACACACAACACCTGCTAGTACAATCACTTCATTGTTAGTTGTGGCTTTTTCATGGGATTTGTGGAAAATAAGAAAGCTAGTGAATGTTACCGGCCTCATGCCATCTACATTCTCAAAGCAGCCACAAGGGAGCAGAATATGCACACAGATGTACCGTAATCCTTTGTTTCAGATACTTGCTACAGAATTATCAGACTGTGCTGAGGATGAAACTATTGCAACTGTGTTCAGCTGGAATGTGAGGAGTATCCAGGTTTAGTCTATTTTATGCAAAGAAGTTAACACCAACCTCATGTATGCAGAGTAGAGGATAGTATGAAAGTGGGAGTACGAAATTCAGCTACAAAAAAAAACTAAATATAATTTAGATTTAATGGGTTTTTATGCTCAATCATATGGTATAGAAAGTACTTTGACCTCTGCAGTACGGGATGTTGATTGGCCATGCTAAAGTCCAGTCTGCTGCAGCCACTGACCATATTTGCTACATGAAAATTCATAATCTACTCAGGAGTGCTTAGTTGCATTCCTTGAGAACAACCGCCTCTGGATGCCAGGGCTTGCATCCAAAGACCACAACAGCTCTGAAGGGACATTTCAACCTTAGCAAAGATATTCATAGGCAAAAGATAACAGTAACACAAACAGTCAGCTTCTCCCAAAGGGATATTTGGAGTTAGAACTTCTCGTACTCTCCGGCATGCAACTGTTGCACTCCGGGTTTAAACTGTGAGCAGTCAAAAAGAGTGTTTTCCTGTCACACCCCCCCCCCCCCCTCCCTAAAGATCAAATATGATGTAACCGTCTCAGTTAGTGATCTATTCTGGCTCTCATCACAGCAAATGTGTACGACCTGCTGAGTGAGATAACACGACTTTGGTCTTTGATGGGATTAAGATCTGTTGATCTCTCAACTCATTCCGCCATTTGATCTCCACTCACTCAGCACAGCAGTGATAATGAGGCACAGTCGAATCAATGAAACCCCAGCAAACACCGTCACTGAGTATCGAATGAACGGCCGAGAAAGAAGAAGAGGAAGAAATACTGGTGTGACACTTGGCCTTCTTTTGTTATTTCCGGCTTATTAATGTCACATAACAATTCTAAGAGCTTCTGTTGCCAAATGCTGCCAGTGCCGCGTGGACCCTCAGAGGCTGTATCAGTGGGAGTGCGTTTAGCTAAAGAAACGCCTCCGGGCTAGCTGCTAACTGAGCGGAATAACCTTGCTATCCCGTGTGTCTCCTCGTCGAGCTGGTGGCCCCCGACGGCGTGTGGCGGTGGCCTTCCCTCCGGGGGGGGGCTGCCCTCCAGCGTGCTCACCACCAATCCCTGCCGGCCCCGGTCGAAACCACAGGTATCGCTCAGTTTCAGGTGTTGCGAGGTCTCACGCGTAAACGGAGTGTTGCACTGTGGGTGCTGTAGTTGTTGACCACGGGAGGCCACTCCTCCGAGAGGGCTTTCCTGCGTTGTTTTAAACTTCCAGTCCCGAAATGCCCCGTGCCTGAGAGCGAGCGGAGCAGAGCGAGGCGGCGAGCTTCACAGGCAGACAAAAAAAAGTGTCAATGAGGGATCGGCCTCTTCTCCTGACGAAGAGCCAGAGCAAAACTACAAACATCTCATGCCGACGGTGAGATCAAACTTTGTTTTCTTTGCTTCGTATTTAATTCCCTCTATTCCCGAATTTTATGAATAGGAATTCGCTGATAGGAGGCAAAGGTCTGCTTTATTATAATGTAACTACAGAGTATATACACACCTGTCGCGACGCTGACGTTGGCACTTGTCAGTGTGACTGTTGTGGCTGTGGTTGGTGAAGCTTGGAGCTCTCTTAGGTCCGAGTCTGTGCTGCTTGTCAGTTTTTCTTGTTCAGTCTGGACCACTGAGGAAATGGAATGTTTGTTTGAGAATATTTTCAGCTGATTGAATCAATACATGAAACATGCACATGATGATGATCAAAATAGTTTATTTAATACTGAGCACAGGAAGTACAGCAGGACGCGCACAGAGTAAGCCTGCCATGCAGCATTTCATCAGAATAGACGTTTTTGCTGTTAGTGGTACAGTGACAGTGGCACTCCACTTTGATCATAGCAAGAAGTGCTCAGAGAAGCGACTGCTGTGTCATAAGCTTGACAAGACCAACCTGTTTTTGTGCACTGGTGTAAGAAACCACATTATTAATGACTGACTCACTGTGACAAGTCATGAATGGGTAGTGTCTTTCCACGCAAACAAGTAATAGACTGAAGAGTTCGGGCTTGATTCCACGTTTGGGACAGTTTTCTGTAACAAGAGGAGAGCCCCGCAGAAACCCTGGGGCTCACTTTGCTGAAGGACACGTACCCGGGACAGAACAACTTTACTCACAACGACGAGGGACAACAAGTCTGTATTGCGTAGGGGCTTGTTGTTGTCATGTGTCGCAGCATTTAAAAATATATGTCCACAGATAAGTTTAGGTCTGCAGCTAACAATTAATGTGATCAATTATTCTTCTGATTATTTTCTTGATTAATCATTTGGAAGTGAAATATGCCTAGTCCAAGTTGACATATTCAGATTGCTTAATTTTCTCCGACCGACTGTCCAAAACCCATAGATATCCAGTTTACATTGATAGAGGACTAAAAATGCCACCCAATATTCAAATTTGAGAAGCTGGAGCCAGTGAATTGTAGACATTCTTCTATTTTATTCTACTTCAGGACACCTGGTTAGATTGTAATGTAAGGAGAAAAAGTAACCTTTTTTTAGACTAGTAAAAGCTGCTAGTAAAAGGAAAAAAACTGAGAAATTAAAACTATATTTTTTGTACGCTTACAGATGAAAATATGGCAGCTGGAAAAGCAAAGTCCCTCCGTCGTGTTGGCAGTCTAATGCGGAGTAAATCTGAGGGGACGCTGATTGACCTGGCTGACAGTACCTCAACAAGCGACAACCTGAATGGTAAAATTCTCATTTTGAAACATAAGCAGCTTGTGCTCTAAATTTGAAATTACAATACACTGATAATGTAATTTTTTTTCACAGGTGGGTATGTGACACAAATCACACAGAACTGCGAGTGGCCACTTTTACAGCCAGAAGTCGCTCATCCATCACAGACAAAAAATCCCTTTTGGAACAAACTATCGGGATCAAACCCTTTCTTAGATGACATTGTATACAGCAGCACAGACAAACACATTTCCAACACATCAAATGTAAAACGAGACAATGAAAAACATCCGGACACAAATAACGATGATGCCATCAGCACATCTTCAGATGAAGGCAACGTGGGGAACTTTTTGGAAAACAAAATCAAAGTCACCAACAGATCTGGGAGATGGAGGAGTGCATCAGACATTCTGGATGGTCTCGAGAGAAAAGTGCCAAAACGGGAGGACAGCTTCAAACCGCCCAGGCCAGTGCTCAACCCAGATTTTGAGTGGCTAAAGAACGACAGAGAGGCCTATAAGATGGCCTGGCTGAGCCACAGGCAGCTAACCCGCTCATGCCTGGACTTAAATCTGATGAGCCAGAGCCCTGGATGGGCTCAGACCCAGGCCACTGGCTTTCAGGTTATCTGCAGGATCGGCCACACTGGAGGCTCGGTACAGCTACCAGACTCAGAAGTTAGCATCCATATCCCGGAAGGCCATGTTCCTCCTGGAGGAGTCCAGGAAGTTACACTGAAAAGAATGCTAGATCCTCCTCCTGGACTCAATAACAACTACATCACCACCATGAGTCCGCTTCTAGAGGTGGTCCTCAGCAACATCAACACAAAGGAGTGTATCTCTCTGGAGATGAAACTGTCCGGAGAGGTGAAGAGTGACCCGTTAAGTCAGGTGATGACCACTGTGGTCGGGATGGTGTCCAGCAAAAGAGAGGGACCTTATCTAAAAGTGGACGACTGTTACATTTACAAGAACATAATGCAGATGAAGCTCCAGGACCTGAAGACACATTTTTATGTGATTGCAGTCGCGGAGGCCTCTGCAATCCAGCCCCCTGCAACATCAGTATGGGATTACCTTGACCGCCAAATCACTGTAGCAGTTTATGGTCCCAGGTACATCCATCCATCATTCAAGGTTGTAATAGTGGTTTGCTGTCATAGGGACGTTCCACCAAAGCTTCCGTTTTCGGATATATGTAGAGGCAGCAAAAACCTGCCTCCACTTGTGCTGCAGCTTTGGGGAAAACATCGGTTTAAACCAGACAAGCTGAATGACCTTCATGTTAGACTTAGCATCACAAGCTCAGTGTTTAAAGTCAAACCTGAGGACAAACTGAAAGAAGTGAGGCAAAGTCAGCTCAAAATAGGAACAGTTTTGCATCTGCCAGTTGCATTATATTGTGCTGGTAATACAGAAATGACTCCCTTTAAATTAGATCTACAAGTGAAGGAATCAAACACTACGACTGCTGCCCATTTCCAGGTGCCGTCCCCTCCTGCAGCACCCATTCGATCAGAAAAGCGAGCGCCAAGGCAGATAGAAAGGCGGACTGAAATGGCAAGAACCTCACCCATTCCTGAGGAAAGTGCTCAAGATTTCCCCAAATTTGAAGACAAACCCGTGAACCTACAGTGGTATGGTGTGGCGCTAAAGTCAGTTCTCCGTCAGCCCCGTGTAGACTACCTTCTGGAGTACTTCAAGGGAGACACAGTGGCTTTCCTCTCCAGAGAGACCGTTAGGTCAGTGGGCAATTCAAAGGTAAAGGAGTGGTATATCGGATTTCTGCGAGGTAGGACTGGTTTGGTTCACTGCAAAAACGTCAAGCTCATAACCAGAGACCAGGTGATTGATTTCACCGGCATTCAAATCACCACAGAGGTCCTCTTGGACAATATGACGCTGCCGTTCAAGAAGCTTACTTACATGTACTCTGCCATCCAGACGCTGGTCACTGAGCACGTAACCAACTGGAGAGGTTTTGCAGATGCTTTAGGGTACAGCAACCTGTCGCTGGACACCATTACACGGAGGCAGGCTGAAACTCAGGCTGATAAGGTGGCCTGTGTTTTGGAAAAGCTGAAAGAAGACTGTCACACTGAGAAGAGCAGGAAAAAGTTTCTGCATGAACTCATGGTGGTAAGTAGAGGGAAAACAATATATTTTAATTTCTGACAAATTCACATTGTTAATGGAAGAGGATATGTGTATTTAGCATTTAAAATTTCAAATAAGAAAAATAACAAATCTTCACAGCAAATTCCCAGAAAAAATTGGAATAATCACAACCCACCACTCATGCTATAGCAGTTTCACAGCCTGTACAGTCTGATTTCATACGCTTCCCATGGGTGTGTAGTAGCTTATCTCTGTGTTTTTTTTATCCTAGGGCCTGCTCAAGATGGACTCTGTGAATCTAGTGGCCCAGCTGATTCAGAACACGGTCATCCTGTCCACTGCTGTGGAGCTCGGGGTTCGATGGCGGGAGCTCGCTGAGAAGATGGGAAAACTCTCCAGTGCTCAGATAGCCGGCTATGACGCGCCACACCGTGGGAGGAGTGGAGAAGTCGGTCCCCAGGTCAGTTTAAAGCCATACATTGACACAGCAAGTAATGAATATACAGTAGATGGTACTGATCTCATGGAATTCGGACAGGCGTGAATAGGATGTAAGCTTTATTTTACAAATCAATCCTATTTCCTGTTCTGTTGCAGTCAATGTGGAAGCCTGCCTATGACTTCCTGTACTCCTGGAGTCTGCGTTATGGAGACAGTTACAGGGACATGATCCAAGATCTGCACCTGGTCCTGGACAAAATGAAAAACCCTGCCACCAGACAGTGGAGGCAGCTGACTGGTGCACTCATCACAGCAAACTGTCTGGATCTCTTTCGAGCCTCTGCATACCCAAAAAGCTAAACCTTTTTCAAATGCACTCTAGTGATGATGTCAACCTCCACGCACTTGGGAAAAACAGAGACAGAGAGCTTTTGTTACATTGCAATAAGGTTTTTGTTATAGATGTTACTTTACTCTTTCTATAATTTCATACTTTTTTTTTGTTTTTTTGACAAAGCAGTAGAAACGACTTTGTTGAAATTCAGTTAGGTACTTGCACTATATATCTACATCTCACTTGGTGAGTTTTCAGTATGTTCTCACAATTATTGAACTGTGAAACTGCAAACAGAAGAAAATGAAGTTTAGTTTCTCACTTTTATCTACATGTCTATGCCAATGTAATAGAAACTTAAAGTAAAATTTCATTTTGGTAGATCATTTTCAGTTTTGGAAAATGCTAACCTGCTTAAACTTAAATCTAAAGTAGTTAGGAAATGACACCCTGGGTATCAGTAATCTCAACCATTATGATGAAATGTGTTCAGTTTTTTATTTCTTTATTTCTTTACATTTAAAAAGTAGATCATTATTAATTCAGATACTTTTCCATTTTTTTAAATCATATACTCAGTACATTATGTGTTTCTGCAAATCCATGTTACCCAAATCCATATTACGTTGACTCTAATGTTCTTTTTCTATCGGATTATTTAAGTATCTAATTAGATTTGTTATACAAGAATGCTCTGACTTCTGCAGTGCCTATGAGCCTTTTCAAGTTTCTTTACATGATTTCACATACACATTTCTTCATCATTTAGCTACTCAGATGTAGACAACAGAATGTACATACAGACTATAGTCAGTTCCTTTTTATCAGGATCCACATCACCATTATAGAGCTTAATATGTTAGTATGAGCGGGAGCTGCAAGTTCTAGTTTTTCTGCGCCATTCTGTAAGCAGGGGAATGAGTCAGAAAACCAATAAATGTGAACACCGTTGCTGACTAACAACCTCAAGGGTTTCATTACATTAACTGATATTTACTGTAGATTTGTGGAAAATGAGAATGTTCTTCCAAAGTGAATGCCTTTTAAGTTTCCTGATGCCAGTAAACAAATCTATAAAGATGCTATTTTACAGTCCGTGTCATAAACTATTGTCTGTATTTTTAGTGTATTTGCTATTTTTACACAGTGTAATGTTTTAGATGTGTACAAAGCAGATAATTTCATGAGGTGTACAATGTAACCATCGTTTTGGCATCGTGGTTCTATTGCCAAATGGAAAGCTCAGTGTTTAGAGTGGTGCCATGTAGAGTACACTCTGCCTTCAGTCACTGAAATTCTAGACTAGACGATCAATGTTTTTGATACTGAAATGGAGATGTATTGCATGAGATATGAATAAATATTAACTACAGTAAGCTACCCGATCTGTTTGCCTTTTAATAAAGTTGTTATTCAGTAAAGAGGCTACTAAAAATAACAAACAGCTAATCCAACTGAGTGCTGTCTCTCAATAAAATCTGTGTGCAGGCCAATCACAAAAACTGCTATACATGTTATTTAAATCATATTTTAATACATAAGAACTTGTTTGACATTTGTAATTTTTCTGTTTTAGCAGTGTCGAATCACACCGTCGAAACAAATATCTTTTCCCTGAAGTGGTTCCATTGATTTTTTCTGACTGTTTACTTTTCCCTACACTGTTTGTTTAAGCTGGTTTCAGCCGAGAGCATTGTGTGCTGGTTCTCAATCAAACAGAGAGCACAGAATGCTGAACCGACTTTACTTTGGCTCACTGAAAGCACCTCGGAAAAAGTAAATCAAATAAAGAAAACGGTATCAGGCAACAGAGTCGACTGATTCAATCTCCAACATGAGTGATTGTATAAGGTTGTACTTGTAGCATGAAGGAGTTTAGCGGGAGTATCAAAGCCAAAATCAGTGATATGAAACATTAGATCTAATGTTTAGTGAGAAGCCGAACAAGAAATTATTTGCACATTACTCGTAAGGCTTTTTCCTCACTAAAATAACAATGGTTGTATGAACATCTGACTGATAAGACAAAGTAGTCATTGCCTTTTTTTCTTTTATCCTGTAATACCTCCTTAACTTCCCAGACAGGCAGAATTGTGCCATTTCTCAGGCAGTAAGTAAAGAAAAATCAGGGAACTGTACCTCATAATTTAGTGGTAGGCTTGGTGCTTGGAAAAGCATATTTTCCCAATCGTGGCAAACATTTTGAAATTAATTGGACATGACATTTTTCTTGAAATATAGAGCCATTCTAGTTATAGCACAGAGCTGCTGTGGTACTGAGCAAATCAAAACTTTTTACAAGGTGTAAAGAGCATACAAATATCTGAAACAAAAATGAATGTACCTAAGTTTTAAGCATTTATTAGCAAACTGTCTCTGGCATATGTACAGCCCTGGTCTGTGAGCATTGTACTCACCGCATCCTCTATTAGGGGACACAGAAGACAAAGGTTCACTGTTAGCTGAAGGATTCTCTGTCAGATTATCTAACTGATGCTTCGGCTCAAACATATGACTCATCATAGATAAACAGCTAACGGTGAGTTATGGAACCAAACATTAATGATTAAATATCAATACTAAACGCTGTTGCTGTGGCTGTCAACATCCAAGATTATGACCATAATGTAATTTACTCAGTTGCAGTATGAAACATTAAAAGTCACCAAAAGTCGCTGAAATTATATAGATTTATTTATCTGTACAATACAATACAAATTATCTACACAGATTTATTTTGCCAAAAGGACTAGTGTTGCTCTGTTTTTCAAATATTGAGGAACACTCATTAAAAATGATACAACTGTTCGGTTAATATTGCTGTAACAGCTCTGGGGAAAACTGAGACTCAGAAGCAGAGAAACTCGCAGGAGGCGGTGGAAGGTTCAAAACAGCATTGTTTTTACTCAAAAAGTTAGAGGTCATACAAGAGTAGTCTGTCCAGCTCAGGCAAACAATAGCAGGCAGGGAACGTATGGAAACCCATAAGAGCCACGGAAATAGTAATAAAGCATTTCATTAATTAATAACTAATTGTACAATAAAAATAGGCTTTAATACATTTGTATAAAAATTAATGGATTAATCTATAAATAGACTAAATAATAAAGTAATTCATTATTTAATATTTTAATGGGTAATGTAAGGAATCATAAAAAGAATTTACAAATGAAATATATGAATCCATCAATAAATAGTTAAAACTAAAAAGAGATTTACAAAAACAACACAAAACAGTCAATGAGTACATCATTTAAAAATACATTCATGAATTGATAAATAAATAATGGAATTTAAAAATCTATTTGAATTTGCAGTTTAAAAGGAGAAATGAATAGCTGTTTTCATAATTTGAATCACGAATACAGATTTTAATCAGGCACTGAAAAGGGCAATTTCCTTTCCCATTTGCATTCCACGCAGCTTTTCCTTTTAGCTATTTGATTTGCTTAGTCATTTAGCTTCTCCTTTTAGCCTCTCCGTTTAGCCTTTGCATGACACTTTGGGCCTTACACGGGTAAAATGGGGTATAACAATGCAAATTAGCCATGTAACAAGATCTCTGATTGGCTTTCACAAGGCATGTCATATGCAGACTAATGACATGGATGTGGGAAGGAGCCAATCAGGGTAGGTGCCGAAGTCGAGGGTGTCTCCGCTGGTGCAACGCTCTGTGGCCCAGTGCTCCATTTCACTGGCAATGTCCCTTAAAATTCTTGACATATCAGCGTTGGACATTGTAAGAGAGTGAAAGCCCTGGCGCAAGCACATGCACTTATGTTCCTAAAAGGGTCTTCTTGGCACCTAGACAGTGTTGGAAAAGATAGCCAAGGTATGAGGTGGTTGCAGTTCTTGGTTTTCTAACCAATTTTTTATAACTACTCTACTTATTGCCCATTAAAATATCAAATAATGAATTACTTTGTAATTTAGTGTATTTATTCATAGATTAATTCATTCATTTGTAAACAAATTTATTTATGCATGTTTTTATTGTACAATGAGTTATTAATTAATGAAATGCTTTATAACTATTTCCATGACATTGTGGTCCTCCATAGAAACAGGCCGAAATCCAAAATAAAAAAAAACAAGTAACAACAAAGTAACAAACCATCAGGGCAAACAGAAGGAAAATGCTGGAAAGCGATCCACACACGAGGAGATACAAAGACAATCTGGCAAGAGACAGAGGAAAGAGGATGCGTATATAAACGGGGTGGACTGACAGGGCACACCAGGGGCAGGTAAATTGATTGGGAACAGGTGTGGGTGATGAAGAGTGGGCGGGAGACACACGAGGGCAGGAACTGGAACGTCAAGAGAGCTGAGTATTTCACAATAACACGGGAAACAAGGCAAGAAACCGTTTTGACGGGATGTTAAAATGGCGTGTTAAAGGGTAATTATATATTGTGCAGGATGCTTCCACAACAAGATGCAGAATAAAGCACTGACAGTATCAAGTTGAAATGGGGGGAAAATGTCTGAGGCATCCAATTTAAAAATGGACACTGCCTTTTTAGGTCCCCATTTTTCAGATGCAGTGAGGCATTAAACTTTGTGACTAATGAAATGTGACCACTTTTGTTTTGGGAGCCTTTTATAGCACCAGATAGAGTGTGAGAGTTCGGCTAACATAATTATTCTGAATATTGCAGCCTGTCAGCGTCTTAGGAGATATTCTTTGTCCTGACATTTATGTTGTCCAACATTTTAAGCTTTAATGCTGTGCAGTGTGTTGACATCTTTCAAAATTCATTTAAGCGTGAAACTTGACTAAAATATGCAGGATAAACAACATTGTTCAAGATTGTTCATACCGAGGGAAAAATGATTTCCATGACTATTAGTGTTTAATTTAAATATTTATAACTCTGCAATAATTTTTAACAAATAATCCTAGCTGTGTTATGGATATTCATACTGTCCCGATTTTTCAGATCTCATTGTACCTGGTTGTAATAGCCTGACAGAGAAACCTCTCTATGCTGAAATGCTCAGCTCAAAGGTTTGGAGAGAGAAAGTCACGTGGCCCTCTGCTTTTTGAGTGCAAAATAGGTCCTCCAAATTAAAAGGAGGGCTGTTACATTACATAACTCTCTTCTAATTCTTCTAAAGCCGTTGTTATCTGTTTAGAAAAGAAACAAGACAACATCAGCATGCTGCATGTGAAAAACTATTCTTCCCATTAATCTCCATCAGGTGTTTTGATGTTGGTGGTATAAAATGCTTCAGAATCTTTTGCACTGTCAGTGTTCAGTTGTTCTGAAATCACAGTTTTCTTTTTTTTTCCTTTACTATTAAGTTAGCCTTTGTTCACCGTAATCATAGACACTGTCATTCGGAATAACTCAATTCCCATTAAGAGAGAACTATTTAACCTTTCTGTGGTTTGGAGGAAAAATTACTCCAAACCACAACAGAGCCAACACAACAATTTGCCTTAAAGAAGTCGTCTTTTTTTTTTTTTTTTTCTTATCCACTTGTTGATAGTAGAGTGAAGTATGACTCATCTTACCATCATGGTCAAAAATAAAAAATAGCACAGTCAAGCCTCTCCAGACTGCTGTTGTGTTAAATTAAATAATTAATAAAAATAGCCCTTGTCACTGATACTCCTGCCAAACTCGTATCGACACTACGTCCTGCCATTTAGTGTGTGAATGCTTAACTGTATTGAAGAAAATAGATGTTGCAGTGCCATCTGTTTCAATGTGGATTCTTTGCACAATAAAATGTGACACTGAAAATGTTCTCAGATTTGTACAAGCTCAAGTATATTCCGCTAAGCACAGAGATTGGCCATGTTTGCATAGCATACTTCATGTATATTTCCTCGTTTCTTGGCCTCTTCATTCAAGGTAAATACTCACTACAGATTGCATTTCAAGCACTGCCCCGGGCAGACCCTATTCTTCATCAGAACGACGGACAGGGTGAGACCTCAGCAACAAAAGATCGTCTCATCTGCTCAGTCTGCTGTGGTGATCCAGGTGGGGTTAAGGGGAGGTTGACAGGATTTTTATTTTTTTGTAAGAGAGAGAAAAATGTTCTGAAATTGCTGTTTCATTTGGCTCTTATCCCAGGTAACAGCCAAGAAAAACGTTGTCCATTTGTGCATTTTTTCTCACAGAAATTTGGATGATGCACTAAGTGAGTAGATGTTGACTATCCTGCATATTACAGTTATGTTTTTCTCTTTCTTCTAAAATGACCCAAATGTTTTCTCAGTAATACAACTGAAATGAACTGGCTCAGTAATTTTAATCCGTTGCTACAAATGGCTGCTGTGAAAAACTTAATTTCTAAAGTCTTAATGTCATCAGAGCTGCACAAATTAATTACATATTGATACTTTTTGTGTTTTCGCTTAGAAATTGGCATTTATAATGCAATATATTGTGTTTTCACTGCGTACCAAAACAGAAATAGTCTCAAAGCGTAACAGAACCTGATGCTTTTAATCCAGTGGGTGGCGCCATTGTATTGATGATGGGCTGGTTTCAGTGCCTGTCCATATTTGTTCATTTGTGTCAACTCTTCTGTGTTATTACCAAACAAAACCTATTGAATAAATGAATGAATAATAACATAATATAGTCTCGTCATGTCGTCCATCTGTTAATGAAATAATCTCACGAAACAACAACAGATACACAGTAAACCTGCCACAGAGAAATAAATAAACCGTGAACAATGCTTTATTTACCTGTTGTTTATAATTTCTGGAATTGTAACTGTCAAACGCATTTGGTAGATATTAAAAGTCTATTTGTCTAAAAGGTGAAGGACACATTACAATAGAAGTACAAGCATTTCTGATTATCTTGAGTATTTCTCCCTAAAAAAAAATTTCAACATGCTGATATATAGTACGTCTGACATGCATAACCATGCTGCTATAAGAAAGCAAGAGAGTCCACCCTGATTTCTGAAACCAGCAGCCCTGGGAGTCATCCACAAATCACTGTTATGAACAGAAGCATTCCTCTGTCCTCTAGGGTATATAAGGCTTCATTTGGTTTGCCTCCATGATATATGTTGAGGGCAAGAAGTCATTTAGCTTTCAATTTATTAGTACGGTGATTTATGCAAGCTGGGAAGGTAGCGGTGGTGTCTCCTAGCCCACCGTCCCCCACCATCCTCCACCCTCCACCCGCCAGCCTTTTCAGATTGGACACTAATAATTTGGTAATAGATGATGTGAAAGCAGAGAAAGTTCAGCAATTAGAAGAACATGGGTTTACTGTTTCGATGGCTTCACTTCATTTATCACTAATGTTTTAGTCACTCAGTAAAGGATTAAATCCTGAGACCAAAAAAACCTGCACTAAAGTTGGAGAGAAGGAAACTCAGTCACACAACCACAACAACACACCTACAGCAAAATTGTAGCTTGAACCCAGAAATGTATTGATTTGATTTAGGTTCAGAAGTTACAATGAATAAGCTGCCTTTCTTCACTGAAACAGCTTTTTTAAAATGGGAGCTATCATTTGCACACTTTAACACACATACTAATGCATAATATAGCTGATGTCGGTTTCTAAACATTAAAATCAGGGATCGAAATTGTTGTCAGGAATTCTGGAGGTCACGTTTTCTTCTCAGGTGCAAATCCATATCACAAAAATAGAGAGATTGTTGTAGTGTGTAAACCTGTAATGGTTTGTATGTTCCCAGTTTTAGCTGAAAATGTTTGTGGTGTATGTTACAAGGTGTCGATTTTTGCCCAGAGTTCAATGCCTTTCTTCTGACTAACAGCCTGCTTGGAGCCTCTTCCCATGACCACCACTGGGAAGGAGGAAGCTCTGTTACCAAATGAATCACAGGGAAAAAAAACAACCTGAAGTGTTTGGCAGCATTCAGAGCGGCTTTGTGAGTAATCACATCCACATCTTTGGACACCTCACTTTGCACTCACTCTCACTTTTTCCATCAACCAACCTTACAGAAACTGAATTTCCTCATGGCAGAACACCGTGATAAAGGAAAAATTAGAAGACACAAATAAACCCCGTATTTTTTGATAAACATCTGCATCTGCATCTCAGACCACAACAAAGCCCCATATTTACTGTGATTACTTAGCCTTCATTGGAATGATGACAAAGTCTTTCTCCAGTTCCCCTTGTGTAAGGGGAGGGGTTTATTTTTGTTGATGTGATCACATCCTATCTCGAAGCAAAAAGTTTTGTCAGGTGTACCAAGATGGTGTGGGGGAGGTGCAAAGAGTGTGTCTGCTGACAGGTCTGATGTACCAACCGTGACACTCCCAGTTCGACAACAATCTAAAAACCAGATGGAGGAGGACTGGGAATGAGACAGGGGAATGTTAAGGATTGCAGCACACCATTTTGATAATGACCACTTCACTACTGAGCCTCTAGTAATCATTTTCTTTTCTTTAAAAAGTTCGTTATTCTCAAAACAAAAAACTCTAATAACAGGATGGATTCCATCTTCGAATCCCAGGCCTTTTTACCATACGAGCAATCATTATAAACTATTGGCTTCTGTATCTAAAACTCTGAATACCCTTAGAATACCAGCAGTGGAATGCGTTTTCAGATCCTTCACTTAAGTACAAGTACTAATAGTACAACGTAAAAAGACACTACGAGTAGAAGGCGCGCATTCAAAATCCCCGAAGTATTACCAGCAAAATATACTGAAATGAATTCCAAGTAAAAGTACTCATTCTGCAGAAAAATGCCCCCTGTGAGTGATATATTATCATATATTACATTATTAGATTTTTAACACTGATGCATCAGCAGCATTTCACTATTGTAGCTGCTCTTATACATTACTTATATACAGTTAGGTAGTTTAGTGGTTCTCAAACTGGGTTTGGACCCCTTAAAAGGGTCACAAGATAAATCTGAGTGGTCATGACATGATAGCTTATATAGGAAAGAAGAAAAGCATAGTTCTGCTACACAAAACTGTATTGTTTTGGACATCTCTCCAATCTTTGTCTTTGTTGTAATATATTGGATAATTTTACCTTTTGGACCTCAAACAGATTTTTAAATGAAACCATCTGAGAAGTTCAGAGGGGGAAATCACTTTTGGCGGAACTGCTAACAACTCATTAATCAATCAATCAATCAAGCAAGCACCATTTGCATTGCGCCTTTAATACATATAGGTTATTGCAGTTCAGAGTTCATTGAGGTGATAATTCCCATTGTAATGTAATAGACTGACACTTGACAAAAGTTCCCAACTACACACTGCTTTTGCGTGAGGGGTCGTTTTTTTTTGGTGTGTGTGTGTGTGTGTGTGTGTGTGTGCGTGTGTGTTTGTAAAATCTTACTCTTTAACTAGTAACCAGTATTGATAGTTTTATAAAAATATAGTGGAATAAAAAGTAAATCTTCCCACTGAAATGAGGTGGATTAGAATTATAAACTAGCAAAATATAGAAAAGTACCTCAATATTGTACTTTTACTTTGCACCACTGTCAAGTACAAAATAATACAGCAGTTTTCACCCAAACCGCTGCTGCTCCTTCTTATGGTACAGACCTATTCCTATTCCTTTTACCAGCTATTACTTCAAGAATCTCCAGCAGATGGTGAGAACAGCCATAAGCTGCAGGTGTCTACACTTCACAACAGCAAGTAATGTCTTTGACAGACCTGAGTATCTGAATAAAGCTCAGGCAATCAAGCTTCGCTCTGTCTTGACAGCTCTGTAGATCATCCCCATGGAGAGGTTATTTGCTCTCATACTGATGTGAAGTTAACAGTATGTTTGTCCGAATAAAAGGAAAGACTTGAAATATACAGTAATTATAGTCTCTCCAAAAGCTATTGAAATGCCTGCGCTCTTCTAGCTGGAAACACAGAAGGTGATAATCAAGCTGAATGACTTCCCATCTTGAAAAGAGCTGGGTGGTCATGATCACACAACTGCCACATTGATGAATAAAAGTAAGTGAAATCTACAGTCAGCCGAGATCGGGGAGAGGAGATAAATCCGTCAAAGGAGAGTGTCTTCTTGGCTAATTTCTGTCAACCAAGAGGGAGAACAAGCAGGGCTGAAGGGTTCCCATTCCAAAAACAACATAGCTGGAGAGGTAGCCTATTGTGTCCTGACAGATTGGTCTGACTGCAGGAGGAGGAGGAGGTCGCCTCTAACTGACACACTGGGAGGAGCAGAGGTGAGCAGAAATCTGGGGGAGATGGGAACACAGCTGCGGTTCAGAGGACATTTAGTGTCGTTACTACCTCACATACTTCAGAAATGACTGCCTGAAAAGGTTGTTTGAGTGTCTTTGAATTTTATTACGCTGTATGTTGTGTTGAAAGCTACCTAAATAGACTGAAATGGGGGATGTGGAACGGCAAAATTCTAAATCATCACGTTTTTCTATGAATCTTTGTTTTTGTGCTATCTATCTATCTATCTATCTATCTATCTATCTATATATCTATCTATCTAAAGATAAGCAGCCGATGTGAGCCTCCACGCTCCTCTTTTGTTGTTTTTGGCGAAGGATGGGAGACCCTCCTCTATCCTGATTACTCCCCAGGTCCTCGCACCCCGCCTCCACACCTCTGCCCATCGTCCCCCTGTACGCTATTCATCCTCGTGCAGCTGGAGCACTCTGTTTGACCTCCCCTCTCCCTTATTAACAGGGACTGTGGTGGGACTCCTCGCAGCACTTGTGGTTAGACTACACTGGACTACTGACGTTATGCTCTTCACTTACATAAGTCGATGTTATGCTGCTTTCTAACTCTGCCGGGGTTGTTTTGCTGGGCTTTAAGCCATAGATAAAGATAAAAGACACTGTTGTTACATTTGCAACAGTTAGTTCTTCTTTTATTATTTCATATTATGAGAGCATAGCTGATGACATTCCAGCCAAAGGTGGTCTTTGCCAAGTCATCTTGTCTGTTATGTTCAATATATGAAACAATAAAAGAACTAGCTTGTGGGGAAATGAGAGGAGTGTATGAGAATCATCTTTTTTTTTCCTGTGTTTGTGATGTTACCCAGCATGCATCCGCAAAGCACTTTTAGATGTTGGTGTTCTCTTATGAAAATACTCCCTCCATTCCACAGATGCCATCATTTACAGTAAGAGTTTCGTAAGAAGAAATAGTTTTAGAGCAGCACCACAAGAGTTACCTGTGCTGCTCTATTTTGCATGGAACCTTGTTTCGCATCGTTTATTTGAATGCATGTAATTTAATATCATGACTTTTACACTATGATACTACAACACATATTCACATAAAGGGTCAATTTATCTTCAGTGCAGTAGGAAAGTGACACATTTTTTGCTATGTTGCCTCCCTTCTCCAGCACATTCGATCTGAAACTGAAAAGCAGTAACAATTAGGTGAAAGTGAATTTCAGCTTTTACTTGATGGCTTTCACATCCACGTCAGAAGAACCATATAGGATTTGTAGCCTGTGTTATTTTTTGATATACTTTTGACTGGGACAATTTCGTCAGCAGAAAATAATTCCAATAAAAAAAACTGTTGACAGCAAGATCCATGGGTTATCAAGAGCAACTGGGGCATTGTTTCTGGAAAAATGCGCTGCTGCTGAGTTTCATAAATGTTATTTTTCAGTGTTATGAACACCACAAACAAAATTCCATTGTGCTAAAGTGCCGATGGAAATCACAGTAACAGATTGTCCAGTTTTCAGCACGTAAAACCAAAACTATCGGCACAGATACCACTAGCTGTGAGTTGTTTTTTTGTGACTCGGGTCAAATGACCCTTTAATACGGTTTACTGAAGTACAATGTGTTATATGAAGAAATGGCTCCCATTGTTCACTGTTTCCTGTCTAAGCATAACTTTTAGTGTATGTAGACCTCTTTATTACACAAGTACATCTATGTGATATATTTGGTGTCTATTTCGTATGTACTGGAATTCAGTTTCATCTACGCTCATGGGTATAGATGGGGTGGACAAAGAAATAAAATGATACAAGCACAGCACCACAAACAACAAAATGACAATAAAGTTGAATAAACAAATTTCTAAAACAGATTCAATCAAAAAATCTTAATGAATGATGTATTTCTTTATGAGATATAAACAGACACAGTATTCTCTAAACTCACAGTACCATCTGGCAAGCTCCTATAGTCTGGCCAAAATATGGTAAAGCTACTGTAACTCTGTGAACAGATATTTTAGTTGAATGGGTCACTGCACCGGTCTCCATGCTGCAGCAGCCTGGGTGAACGTGTGTGTGGTCTGCAAGGTGGCAGCGCTTGCTTCATAGACAGCAGACGCCCTGGCTCAGTGATATTGAGGTTTAAGTTTCAGCCGTGGCAAGACCACAAAATGTACGGGTTAATGTTCATCTTATGGTCTCTATCGATGGAAATAAGGAAACCTACAAGGGTTAAACCCAGAAATCAGTGATTCTCCACACTTTTGTTTGTTCTTACTACATAGTATTTATTGTGTTGTTGTTTTGTGAGTAAAAGTAGACCAGTGAAACTCTTTCTCAACGCCTTGGAGGAAGCTGGTGTTTGTTTTGTGTGTGTGTGTGTGTGTGTGTGTGTGTGTGTGTGTGTGTGTGTGTGTGTGTGTGTGTGTGTGTGTGTGTGTGTGTGTGTGTGTGTGTCTGTGTGTGTGATCTAAACAGAGATTATACTGCTGGGATGCCAGTTCCTCCAAAGACCCCACGTCACCCTGAGCTTCCAAGCTGTGAAAACATACTGGAGGTTTGTTAGTTCTTAGTGGCTAATAAGGTGTCATTGTGCGGTAGAGCTGTCTGATATCCCGAGAGTGCCCCCAGAGTCATTAGGATGACATGGATAGATTTAACGGTGCATCTATTACACACAGACACGTGTAGATACTCATGTGGCCCTCTTCATGCACAAAATCTGCCTATCTTGCCAGAAAAATCAATACTTTTTACGAGATAAGACTCTAGGAATGGGCAGGCTTTGGCGCATTTTCACAGACAAAGTTATATTGTGCTTTGCAACAGGAATACCAACTTGAACCACGATTAGAACCTGCAACATCAAAGCACGTGGCTTTCAAAGGCTTTCTTTTACAGCTAACTTCAGGAGTCCTGGCTCCTATGCGTCCAGACAGCTTTTAAAGGGCTGATTTCATCCTCAGCCCCCAGTTCAACACCCCAAATCCTCTCTCGCCACCACTGGACTGCCGTTATCAGCAAAAAAAAAGACTGATACGATGTCTGGATTTCTCTACAGAAGGGGACATTTTGAGGCTTTTGCTGAGGAAAAATGCTGTCATCCAACTCTGCCGCTTGACCTTGTTAGTCCCAAGGGTTGATTAGAGGCTATCTGGGACTTCTCTTTGAAGAACGCACCCCTGTCTTTTCTCATCCTGTGCAGTTGATCCATCTTGGCAAGCTGGCATTGGACTCATTGCGGTTTAACTTTAATGGAGTGAACATGAATATCACTGTCAACTGTGGGAGCCTCGTACATGTGGAGGACTGTGGTTTGTTATTTCAATAGATATGAGTAGGCTGATAGAGAAACACTGCCTTCCAAGGCCGGAGCAGAGAAAATAGACAGGTCTCTGTGGATCTGGATCTGGCTCAGGACTTAGTGAGTGAGAGCCTGAGTAGTGTCCGCCTTGATGTGACCTCTGGGAGGGGTGGTTAATGATGCTCTGGGGTCACTCATGAGTGGTGTGTCAAGTTGCATGAGTCAGTAATATACACTTGACTTTATCATAACACCCACTCACTGCTCATTGATAAGGACAAAGGCTTTCTTCATCTGTTATTTGCCAATGCTCCCGGCCAAGTCGACAGCATCATACAGTAAATCACACTGAAAAACAACCAACGCTGTTTATCTCTTATTCGTGTTCTTGTAATTTTCAGGCCCTGACGCTCTGCAACTGACTGATGAAGGTTTTGTCTTTATTAAAGATCAACACTGGAGAGGTTGTCCTGTGATGACATCATATTTGAGAGAAGCAGCTGTGTTTTCTCAGAGTCACTTCAGCAGCAACGTGCTGAACTCCACAGAGCAATCTGCCAAGAAATGTAAATGTAGAGTGGGTGTAAATTCTAGCTTTTGCATTATTAGTTTTCAAATTGGGAATGATGGTGTGTCCTTGTGGACCAGGAGGTCTGAGACGCTGACAGTAAAATCGCAACATCCCTGGTTCAATTTTGGCTGGATTGGGAACAGTTCAATTTATATGTGCAGGAGAGAGAGAAAGCCAAAGGGCTTCTACAGATCCCTCCCGAATATGAAAAAAATGTGAGATTCAATCAAATGTAATCACAAATGTCAGACAGCAAGGGGAAAAACATGAAAAACACTAATTAACAAGAACAAGTAAAAGAAATGTTAAAAGAAATGGAAATTTACAGGAGACCTTTGTTGCACGTCTCGTTTATTCAAGTAAAAGTACTATTACAGTACAGCACTATCAAAATACTCAATTACAAAAGTCCTGCATCTAAAATGCTATTTTAGTACAAAAGTATTAGCAACCAAATGAACTTAAAGTATCAAAAGTAAAAATACTCACGATGCACAGTAACACCTGGTACTGTTATATTATTATTATTATTATTGCTGGATCATTATTATTGATGCATTGACATGTAAGCAGTATTTTACTGTTGTAGTTGGTTGAGATGGAGCTAACTTTAACTGCTTGACTGTTAGGTGTTTTAATCCGTAAAAACGTACCACAATCTATAAACTGATTATATGTTTTGTATGTAAAATCATAATCTGTAAAGTAACTAGTAACTACAAGGGGGGGGCTACCTACCTGCATACCTGCAGCACAGAGGTACAGCAGGTAGAGCGTGATGGATGCTGAGATCAGCACCATGGACAGGGCCACCAGACAGGTATACTCACCTTGAAGAGTCTCGAAGGTTTTTTTTCAGCCAGTATCATCATCTGCATATACAAATATGTGGAAGTTCCAAACTTTAGGTTATTAAAGTTCACGTTTACGTCACAGAAGAGCCAAACAAATGAATGAGCATGCATTTTTGAGCCGGAGAAAAACGTAATAAAACATGACCACCTCTTGAGTTAAAATGTGAAAAGTTTGATTAAAAAAGAAACAGCACAAGTCCCACTTAAACAAGCCTGTGTTTCCCCTGGAACAATACGTCACTCTCTGGCCTCCACGAAGATGTAAATGGATGTTCACTGGTGTTGTGACCTCTGACCCTGACTGCCCCCCTGTTTCCTGAACCAGATGCTGCTCCTGTGGACCACAGCCATCTCAACCTAAACAGAGTAATCCTCCACTAAACAAGATGGATATTGTATCACCAACCTAGTAAATACCAGAGGGCCTTATACACAGAGCTTCCCTCTTCTCATCCCTGACTGGAACTAACAGGGAATAATCACTTCTTGCATTGTTTTATGGATAAAAAAAGAAACACGAACTTTATTTTCCCACAATTTTACGTATATTCTGTGGTATATTATAGTATACAAAACACATGCCCTCTTGTGGGGAGTATAATTAGAGCATGCAGCGCTACTCCAAGGAAAAGTTTGAAACTTTGCAGTACTGGCTGCGTGTCAAAAATGTAAGATTGGGATCATATGTTGCCTATATGAAAGTCCTTTGATCTCACTTGGTTTGAATAAGACTGGATGGAAACATAAATCCAAAATCCATGTGGCTTAGGTCTACAGAGACGTGCCAAGGTTGCATAATACTAGCCTTAAAAAAGAAGTGTCAGCTCATACATTTGCTGGAAATTGTAGCAAACATAAAGCAGCAGGGATGTGACGAGACAATAGGCATTTTATCTGGGTGCCGATGAATGGATGAAGTGATCAAAAATATGTAACAGTTGCGCTCAGACCTGCAGGACGAGCAGGGTTGTTCAATATGCTGATTTAAATTATATTTGCCTGTTTTTTAGACACAATTTACTTTTCGATCACCCCTTGCTTATGTGAAATTAGTCAAAAGAAAATGACAAGATTATTAAGATATTTTTTAAAATCTTACCGCACTCATAATGATTCATGTTGAATGTAGGCTATATTTTGGTTGCTTTAGAAATAATAGTGTAATATTGTGAAATAGCAGTGTTGCCCAGTTACTTTTCCCAATTCTGACTTTGTATTAAGAGCCTTTCTGAGTGTTCCTTGGATGCTCCCACCCCTTGCCTCACGTAATTCATCTTCTTGGCCAATCCTGTCCCTCCCCAAAAAGTTTACGCCATGCAGCCTATAAGAACTGCCTAAGTTTCTCAAGTATCAGAAAAGACTTGTCCTCCCAGGAACCCATCTATGGATACTTTGGTGTCTTCAAAGCCACATAGACCTACAAGTGGACTAATTCTTTGACTTCATGAGAGGGAAATAAGTTTGTGGACACTTTCTGGCCGCCATCTACCCAAGTGGAGATGTCTGAGGAAAATATGGGGGAAGAGTCGAGCAGCTCCCCTGTCTCTCCTGTGGACAGCCTGAGCAACAGCGAGGGGGAGCTGGACAGACAACCGAAGAGATGTGGGAGGAAGAGGAGACCGAGCAGGAAGAACGGGGAGGACTCAGATAGCCCGACCCCTGGGAAAAGAGGGAAGAAGTCCAGCAGCAGCAGCCCCCAGTCTTTCGAGGAGCTCCAGTCGCAGCGGGTCATGGCCAACGTCCGGGAGCGACAGAGGACCCAGTCTCTCAACGAGGCGTTCGCGGCTTTGCGGAAAATTATCCCCACTTTGCCCTCGGACAAGCTCAGCAAAATACAGACCCTAAAACTTGCAGCCAGATACATCGACTTCCTCTGCCAGGTGCTGCAGAGCGACGAGCTGGACTCCAAAATGTCAAGCTGTAGTTATGTGGCTCACGAGAGGCTGAGCTACGCCTTCTCCGTGTGGAGGATGGAGGGCGCTTGGTCCATGTCAACATCTCACTAGCGTCTGGAGAAATCGTGCCCAAAATGGTACGCTTGGTTCGTCAAGAGAACTGCATGACCCCAGACTTACGCTGTGGAAAAAAAAGAACCCTATAGAAAATATGTTTACTGTGGCTGTCCTGTGGCCTAATGCAACCTACGAGGCCAGCAATCTGACACTGTGTTCTTCTGTACGATTGTTTTGTTTTTTTTTTGTTCTCTTTGCAGAGTTTGGTGATAATTTTAACGCCTTATCTGACCCACAGGTGACTGCTGAATCTACTTATCACATTCTGACGGGACAAACCTGGAGTCCAATGCTGGATACATGGGATCACTCTATTTAAACCAAAGACGACAGAGGGTCTGGGGATCTTTTTTTTTTGCAGAGGCCCGACAGGGACTTGCGACCGTGTGTTAGCGCCATACACCCCATTCCGATGTGTTTTCATGTTGTCGACGACGAATGTTGAAAATATCAAGTGTTTTTAAAGCGCAGATTTTTTTTTTTTTTTTTTTTTTTTTACTGCATGCCTTTGTACTTATTTCTGCGTGGGTCGAAGTGCATTATTGAAGCAGTTGTCTCAGTTTGGGTTTTTTTTCGTTTTCCTTTTTTATTTTTATTTTTTTTGTTTTTTTTGTTTTTTGGTGTGAGACTGTCAACTGGTGGTGTAGCTCACATTACATGACTGACTGTGTGGATCTAACCTGTGCAAAAAAAAAAAAAAAAAAATATCAGAATGCATTTATTTATTTATTGGTGAAACGTGTTACATTGAGGAATGCACCCTGTGTCCGAAATACAAATACATTCCTATTTTTTATTATCGTTTTTGTAAATGTTTGTATATTTTTTTGCATTAAAGAAAATGAGGATGAAATTGATGAATGTCTTTTTTTTTTTTTAATGTCACTGCTGATTAAAGTGTGAATCTAGTTTAATGACAGACGGATGAAGAGGCCAACATTTAAACAACATACACAGAAATTTGATGACTAATGTAAATTTTGCATTAAATGACAAAAAAAATTCTTCTGTACATATATGTACTGGAATATATTTCACATACACATTGATGACAAAAGTTTCCACAATACCGCCAGTCACTTGAGAAAACACGTCGGTTATTATTGGCTCGAGTAAAAGCTTTGGAGAAACGTGCAGCTATTTTTTTTTGTCATATTGTTACACATCCAAAAAGAAATTTCATCCCTTGTTTATAACTAAAACCATTTAAGGAAAGTCCAGTATTTACACAGAATTTAAACGTGAAAAAGTTGTACTGCCGCAAAAAAAAAAAAAAAAAAAAAAAAAGATCTGGTGTAGAAAGAAGAATTCATAAATCGAGCTAAAACTCCATTTTTAATTAAAGTTTAAAAGCCCTATGGAGTCTCCCACTCTCTCTTTTCCTGGCTGTGTTTAGAGTTGGATTAAGGTCCGGGCCTGAAACTCTCCATTATGAGTAAATAAATTGTACTGGGGTCATGTCAACCTGCTCTTAGGTCCACGCTGCAGTCTTTCCTGCGCCCGAAGCTTACAAAATAGTGGTGCGTGTTATTCGGGAATCTGCAGACATTGTGTCAATAAAGACGGTCGGGCACGACCTTCTTCAATCGTCCAGGCATTCTACTGCGGCACAGCGACGCCTGTCACGCTGACAACGATAAACAACATTTAGATCATTCGAGGGATTATCGGATCTGTTATACGGACGGTAACAGTGATTTTGCTGATCTGCAGCGCAACGTAACCACCGGTAGAGACTTCCCGCGTCCCTGCGCTCCGCCGTGTTGCCTTGGAAAGGTACCGCCGATCTTTTCGTGACTGAATATTTCTGTCATACTGGGATCGCGCTGATCCCAGTGATCCGGGGAAGTGTTTCTCACTGTCCAGATCAGAGTGTGTGCCCGTTTGAAGGTGTGTAATTGGCCTGCGAGGCATGTATGGAATTCCCAGATGTCGATGAAATTTAAGGAGGCCGTGAAGGTAGGCTGTGGGTCTGTACATAGAAAGCTATTCTAACTGAAGGTTTGGTGTGTGTGTGTGTGTGTGTGTGTGTGTGTGTGTGTGTGTGTGTGTGTGTGTGTGTGTGTGTGGTGGGGGGGGCTTCACAAACACAGTCTAGGCCTAAAGATCAATAAACAGCTTTTCTTGAAACGTTTACAGTTAAGGGGTTTCACCCAATACCATAGAAATAAACAGAGCCTACAATAACTATAAGCTGTAACCTATTCGTGACATGTATGAATAAAAAAAAGCTCAGGTTTTTCTTTTTAAAAACTATTTCCAATTCAGCCCTTATGCAATGCTATAGCCTTAAATAAGTTCCCTCTCCCTTTTTTTCAGAGGAGAGGAGTTGGCAATTGACACGATGCAGAGGCACAGAATGAAACCTATTTAGAACAGATGTTAGTATTTTTAAAAAAGTCACGTGAAATGAGCAGATGTTCAGACTGCGGAGAGACTCGCCGTGCAGTGCATTGCTCTGCAGAGAGAGCTCGGAGGAGCTTTGCTTTCACGCGGGCACGAACTGAGAGACTCGGGTCCTACATTCAGATCCTCCAGTGGGTTCGATTGAAATGGATTTATGAAAGGGCCACCTGCAGGGAATGACATGGATCTGACCGATGGCCGCGCTGAGACAAAGGTGGGCTATAAGAAAAGAGGGACGGTCTGCAGTTTGGATGATGGTGTAACATGTCGACTTGCTGATCATTTGGCTGTAAGATGATACGTGAAGATCAGGATGGGTTTTTTTTAATGCTTCCAACGCTAATGGGCCTACTGCCGTCAAAGTTTCAGACTTCTTTGAAGCGGAGTGTGTGTGTGTGTGTGAGAGAGAGAGAGAGAGAGAGAGAGAGAGAGAGAGAGAGAGAGAGCGTGTGTGTGTGTGTGTGTGGGGGGGGGGGGGGCTCTAAAGAGGGGAGTAACTGAAAAATGGACGAGAACTGATCATTCAGCTATTGGGGAAAAAAAGAAATGCACGGCAAATATAGAACGTACACAACTGTTGTATAAGACATAACGATAAGCTGAAAAAAGAAGTGTCTGCCAAGTAAAATTACATTTTACTTTATCCTCCATTTTTTACCGTCTGAAAAGTTCCTACATTTGCAAATGAATAATTTGCGCTGATATCATTGTGCGTCTGATTATAAAAGACAATAACTTATCTGTAACGTTAATTTATTAAATCTGTGATTTTAATGAAAAGTCTTGAACACGTATTACTATTATCATTAGTAGTAGTAATAATAGTATTGCTATTAGTATAGTTCAATTTCATTAACTGATGCACTTAAGATTGTATAAGGCTCAAGTCATGGGCAAAAATCGAGACAATAATTACAATCATTGTCTCGATTTGTTCATTCATAAGAGAATCGCCGTTGACTCACGTGCGCTTCTGCAGCTGACAGGTGATAAAGCCTATCGCATCAAACAGGTTATTCAGAAACTAGATTACAAGAGCAGACGTATCATTTTTCGCCTCCTAAATCTGCCCCTTTTTAAAAGAAATTTCAAGTTTCATCCTGTATCACGGCTGAAATAAAATAGTAAATATATTATATGATATTTTGCATTTGTAAAATCGTTCTTTGATACATTTTTTTTGTGTGTGTGTGTGGGGTGGGGGTGGTGGTGCAAGTGCAGTTTACTCAAATATGCTGTGACTGATAATTTATTATGTAGAAGCTCTTTAGAATAACTGGAACTATGCACTACCTCAGATAACTTCAGTTTGTTTCATTTTGTTGCTTAAATATGTTTATTTCTGAACCTACCAGGATAGAGCAGGTGCAGACTTTTTTTTTTGCAATTAATGAAAAGTCCTTCAGTTGATAATCCAACCTTTTTAGGCCCACACACACACACACACACACACACACACACACACACACAGTTCCATCCATAGCTTTGACAATGCCTCAGAAGGTGAACATTAAACTCAGGAGTAGTTGAGCTGCAGGGAGACAAGATCAGACAACAGGACTGCAACAGAAGAGAGGCTAAACAGGAACAGACAGCTACAGTGCATTCCTCCTGCTGCATCTGGAGTCAGATGATTACTGAATACATTTACATCGCTAATGCAGCTCTTTGTTGAGAGCGCATTTTATCTATTACACATGTGAAAAGTCAGATCAATCGCTGGCCACAAAAAAGACTTAAATCAAGTTGAAAGCAGCCATATTGTGCGGATCCACACATCTTTGCAAGAGCTTTCATTTTACATGTGACTGATAAAATGTGTCTTTAAAATGGAAAATCTTAATTTTTGGTGCAATATGAAAGCTCTGTCATTGGTGTGTGACTTCATTTATTATGGCAGCACTGACCTCTTAGCCTGTAATGTGGCTCAGAAAAAGTTACAGTAAACAAAATGCCAGAGGAAATGAATTGGAATAAATAATTAGTCAGAAATATTGTATGATGTTTAAAAAATGAATTATAATCCATGATCTTTGTACATCTGGGAGCAGATGGCAGTTGTAAGTGACCTTTACTGCTATTGAAAATGAGCAGCTACCTGCAGCTGTGTATACTTGACAGCACCATGAGATCAGACATCAAATTATGAATAACCACGTGTCAAAGGATAAAAGATGGAATTTCATAGCCCCCTTCTCATCTGTTCACTGAAGCCTGTGGAGGAATAGTGATGATAGTTTGAGCAACTAAATTTGACATTTAATCTTTTTCAGTTTTTAAAACTTTCAAAAGTGAAACAGAAAAAACTAAATAATTCTCTCTTAATTCAACCTGTTTGTTTTTTTCGTTGGCAATTATGAAAACGTGTCTCTTGACTACATCACACATTACACTCTGTTAACCAACTGTTGGTTTCAGAGAGTTGTCAACTGATAACAAACTGATCAAAATCACTGTGGAAAGACATGGGAACCTGGCTTTCAAGAGTTTTTCTCCTGATTGCAAAACATTGTCTTTCAGGCACTAATACTGCATCTCTAAGCTGGCATGGAGAAGTGAAGATATCTTCATGCCAAGAAAACATTTCGTGCAGTTTCAGCTGCCTTCGATGTGTAAATAACAGAGACACCTGTGGCGCACTGACATGATTTATGTAAACATATGAGAATAAAACAGTGAGAGGGATGGTTGGTTATTTGGCTTCAAAAGAATCTGGCAAAATTCTGACTGAAATGTCTTTTTTGTGAATTTACTGATTACTGCTCATGCTTTCTGACAAACGTAAACTGCATTAATATCTCTTATCTTCCAAAATTTTTAGAAAACTTGCTTTGATCACATATTTTTGCATTTAACAATTTAAATGGACAGACAGAGAACTGGCAGAAGGAAGACCAAATACTCTGGCATTGAATGAATTGTCTCCTTTTTTTTCCGAGAAACATTCATTTTTGAGATTTAAAGCTTTTTATCCAGAGGTCATATAAGTATGTAAAGCTTTTGTCTGAAAAGCTGCGTGACCCCTTGAGGTAAATGAACTATGTCAGAGTTACAACGTTGTAACATTATTTCTTGAGATATTCGGATGAAAGTGGCCACAACACAAGGAATTGCACACCTTTAGCTGTCTGAGAAAATGTTAAATGGGTGCTTGTTTAAATCTGCTTGAAGGCTTGTGGACATCATCATGTTGAAGTTAGCAAATTAAAGACTTCAACTGAAAATGTGTAGCCATAACAGGTCGGTGCTTCATCACAGTGAATGGCACACTTGCCATGAAGAATGACGCTGTGATTTAGGCATGCAATCTGATTGTATCCAGCACCAGAAATGTCCTTTGATACATGTCCAAAAGGCAAAGTCAAAACTTGTGCACCTTGACTTGAGCCTTTTTTGCATGTGACGCGTGCCACCCAGGCTGCAGACAAGACATGGATCAGTGTGTTTTAGAGGAATACACAATGATGTCACAGACAGGAAAAGGTTGGAAACGGGCTTGGCACCTTTTGGAATTGGCTGGATCCCCATTGGCTCAGTGGAAACGCTGTAATAATAAACAGGCAATCAGAAGGCAGCGTGAGCGTACACAAAGGCATTGCAAAACTTTACAGATAATAAAAGCAGATTTTTTACTCGAGGGGGATGATTATTTGTGTTCCTCACATGTCCATAAATAGAGGGCCTCTCACAGGAAGTATAAACATACAGATGAAGTGGAGGGCAGTCAAAGACCAGTGCAGTGATTTCAAACATTCTTGTTTATGTTCAATCAAGATGGAGACTACATATATATGTATATGTATATATATATATATATATATATATATATATATATATATATATATATATATATATATATATGTATGTATATGTATATATATATATACATATATGTACAACTGTACCCTCAGTTTGAGCATGGAATACAAAGGGTTATTTTCTGAGGGAAGAAGGAAAAAGAATTCCTCACTATAGAATGTAAACAGTTTGATGAGTGTTTCACTCATTTTGAACACTGGGCCACACATCTAGTAAAGCTTATAATGTGCATACATTCACTAAATAAAGGTCCAACTACACTGTGAAAATTTAAAACCTGGTTACATTATTATAAATTCAATATCATTATATTTTAATAGCATGAACATGTGCGTGGTGTGAACCTTGTTTCAACATAAAAATAATCAGAAACTTATTCAAAGTAACCTCTTCCTACATGTGAATAGAGTCAGAGCACAATTTGTCTCTTATTGAGGCATTGAGTGAAACAGGCAGTCCTCGTGTGTTGCCTGGGGGTTAACAGGGCTCTAATGATGCAGCGTCCCCGCTGCTGTCCCTGAGGGCACTCCACTCCCTGGGTATTAATCCCATTGCCTTCATTAACCTGCTGGCCCACCGGTCCCACCAACACTGAATACCGGGACTCTAAAGTCACGCTGATAATTGACATGTTGT
Organism: Xiphias gladius; assembly: GCF_016859285.1. Taxonomy (NCBI): domain Eukaryota; kingdom Metazoa; phylum Chordata; class Actinopteri; order Istiophoriformes; family Xiphiidae; genus Xiphias; species Xiphias gladius. The sequence continues at coordinate 15,170,651 of NC_053421.1, forward strand.
TACATAGTGTTACAATGATCTCCTTATTCCTCCTGCACCATCTCGAACACTTTACTCTGACCAACTTTAGTAAATTCCTGGCATGTGGAGACATTTTGTGGAAGGAGAGAAAATCAAATTGACCGTCACTGCAAAACCTTGTTCTAATACAGACTGGTGGTTAGTAATTTTTGTGAAATAAAGTGTACATACTGTACACAGCAAACCAATTCTTAACTGTTTGCAGTGGATACTTTATTAAGCAATGCATACAAATCTCAAAATGCACAAAAATGTAGCAATTAAAACCTAAAGTGTATTTAAATGAAAATAGGTTGTCGAGGGTCTTGTCATTCATCAAGATGTCATGATGCCAAGTCAACAAGGAACCAAATTGTTCGACTTGCATGCTGTAAAGAACAGGTTTCATTATCTGTTGAAATACAGGATTTGTGCTAAAATCAAATCTATCACCATCTAGCTGATCTATAGAACTGCCAAATATTACAAGCACAAATTTGCAAGTGTAAAAAAACCAACCGTTGTGTGTATGGAATGCATTGATTTTAGTGAAATTTTCTTCCCTCATTGAAATACTTGTTAAATCAGCTTGTCCCCTGCAGAAGTTGCTGAGTAGTAAACAGGATCAATTTTAATTTGAATAGTTTTAGGCATGTTCTCACCTGGCTTTAATGTTCTATAAAAGTTGTGACTCACCGTGTATTCCCTCACACCCCAGCAGGCGCGTCGGTGCAGGACGCTGACACTTCACACATGGCGTCAGGATCCTTCAGTCCACCGACAGAGGAGCCACCTGCTCAGATGACCAGGACAATGAACAACAACAGTAACAGCATGTTGAACATGTTTGTGTTTTTGTATAATCATCTCTGATTAGTCTTACGGTTGTTTTGCTGATAAGAGTAAGAGTGTATGCTAATTACTAAAAAGCGGTTTGTATTTTTGTATTTACTTTATAAGTTGTAATGTCATTATTAAGCATTATCAGGTTGTGCAAAAAATCAATAATACAAAAAGCAAAAAAAAAATCAAAATAAAAGTTTGTTGTTGTGTTTTTTCCCCACTAATCTTCTAGTTTATAAGTAATATTATTGTGGATAACTAAATCTGAAATTGCTACACATTTTGAATGTTCATATATACTAAATGAGTCTGTGATCTTAAAAATGAAAAACTACAAGTTTTGCAGCACTGATTAACAGTCTGAGCTTTTTTTTATTAGCCATAAACTACTAACAATGGCATGTGCCTTTTTTTTACACTGGTTCCTGCAGCAGACCCCATTGGGAACCCTCTGATAATCTCAGTGTAAGACAACATAAACCTCATCTTATCTCCTCTGTCTCCATGTCATCAGGGTGCTGGCTTTGTCCTCCACAATAGAGGACCGGCTGTTTGTGACCTTAGTGCTAAATCAAGTTCAAAGAGGACCACTGGCGTTTGGCAGATAGTTTTACATGAGGGCAGAGGGAGAACAGCGTGTTTGGTCAACCTCTGGCTCCCCCTTTGATTCGCAGCTCTCTGTGACCCCTGGCAGAGCAACACCACTCGAGGCCATTCAGTCAGTCACACTGCACAGTCTGATAAGATCTGGGTGATGACTGACTTTACTCTCAGTCTGTCTGAAATTAACCAAATTATTTTTATTATTTAGCATTTTAGCACAAAGATTCCATCTTTTTTTTTTATGCACGGTTGCACATTTGGAAAATCTTTTGGCAATATCACATAGAACAGTCCCACTTGAGTAAAAGGGAGAAATTAGATTAGAGAAATGTTTTATGAAACAGTAACCATGAGTGGTTGGATTCCTGAGGAATGAGCCCACACTGTCACTGAAAGACTTTCACTCCAGCTTTTAGTAATTACAGCAGAGTTTAGGTTATATGAATACTAACAACTTTAAGTTATCATAGACAAAAGAATTGAATAGATTAATTTTATTTTGCTCTAAATGTTGAGAGTTTTTTGAGTTTCATTCCATTTTATACCTGCCACATCACTTACAGCCTGATTGTATAAAATCATCTTGCATGACTTCAGTGGCTGGCATATGCTTCTTTTGTATTTATCCCAAGGATATAAAGAGGAAATGAAGCTTAGATAACTAATGCAATGAATCAAATCTTTGTTTATCATTTGAAAGATCTACTGTGGTGCAGCTGATTGGCAGTCATTCACTTTTCCCTTTTTAAAAAAGATGAATTAGATGTCAGAACCACAGTATCTACCGTGTGAAAGCACCAGTTTAGTCTGGGCCATGTTCTGCTGATTTTAAACCAAATAGCCTGCTACCAGCGTACGTTATCCAAGGGCAAAGAAATACATGTCGAGCACTGACTTTCCATGGAGGACGTCTGAACACAACTGGAAACCCCTCAGGAAAAACAGAACTGTGTTTATTTTGTATTACAAGTGTATTATCACATTATAAGAACGAAAAATGTATTGTGATTAGGCTGCAGTTTTCTCAGGACATAATTCAAAGTATTAATAAAATAATACTCTGAAGCAGGAGGATGGATGATTATTTCACAATGCATGCACTTTCCTTCCCCTGCTTTTTACTAATGTTTGAAAGAAAAAAGTAAAGTGACAAACTATTAAAAATCGTGCAAAGTTAGCGAGACAAGTGAAAAAAAGAAACATTTGGTTATGAAGAGGCTCTTTAGTGGAACCAGAAAGTTGGAGTTTCAACCATCCTTGGGAACATATGTTTAAGTAAGTAATTCAAGAAGTGTTTAACAAAAGAAATCCTTGCCAAAGTATGAGATGTGTTGCAGTGAGTCACCTTTTCTCACACACACGCATGCGTTTGCTCCGTTGCATTCATATCATGTGTTATTTTGGTTCATTTCCCTGACCTTTAACACTTGCCCCAGAGAGATGCAAATGCCCAAAGAACATAATGGCTCCCTTCCTGTGTAAAAACTGGCCCGTAAAGGAAGATAATTAGGGTTGTCATGGCAACGGGGTCCAGCAGGCCAACGGTGCCGTGTTCACTTGCAGAACTTCAAACGGTATCAAAGCTCCACCAGGGCTGGTGCATGAGCTCTGGTTTGAATTAGCGACCGACTTCCACAGTCTCTCGTCAAATTCAAGATCAATATGGAGCACCCCCTTCAAAAAAGGAGAAAAGGGAGAAAAGGGCCAAGCTAGTCCTAGTCCAGACGGACCGTGAGACCTGGATTTCATTAGACACAATTATCTTATCTGTTTCATCTCAATGCTGCCCCAAGGGTTGGCAGGCAGACCAGTGGGCCCTTTGCAGTTTGAGAAAGCCTGCAGCCAGCCAGAGGCCTGTGGATCAGGTCATTAAAACACTCCTGCCCCTGCTGCTAGTGATAAAATATTTTCATGCTTTTGTAAATAGATTTTCTTCTTTCAACCCCACAGGACACAAAAAACACAACTTTTCTTCTCTGCATATTTCAGGATAAGGATGCCCTAAATTTTGAGAAGAGTCAGCCAAAACATTGTTAGTTTTGCTCTTAGGTGAAGCTGCGTGATCTCGTCTGTACTTCTGTAGCTGTACTTTATCATCAACATGGAGCCTGGTTGCTTCAGCGCCCGGTCGGCTTGTTAAGGGTAGGGTCATGGCATTTGGCAAGGGCACCTGTCAAAGCAGCTTATACTTTACAGTTACAGTCTTGACTGTGCTGCTCTTTGCTAAAAGATAGGAAAACTCTACTCTAGAAATAATATCAGACATTTGTGCTCTCCAGTAGGTACTATTAGAGGAATAGTTGGGAAATACGCTTATTGGTTTTCTGGACGAGAATTAGATGAGAAGATTGATAGTCCTCTCACATCCCTCCATTTGATATGAAGCTAAAGCCAGGGGATGATTAACGTAGCTTAGCACAAAGTCTGGAAACAGAGGAAAACTGCTAGCCTGGCTCTGTCCAAAGGTAACAAAACCCACTTGCTAGCACCTTTAAAGCTCACCCTGTCTCCCAGAAATTATATTTATATATAACTCCTTTGCAGCAGCAAATTTTGAACATTGTGTTACCTGATTATTTTGCATATATTTTTTTTAATCAGCACAATTAATAAAATGTTGTAAATTAATGTATCTGGAAAGTCACAAATTGTTGATGACAAATGCATCTGCCAATCACTCACTGACAATGCATTTGTAGCAACTAAAGCATTCCTTTAGTTTTGATGGTTATGTTCATGCACTCATTAACACTGAAAAAGTCTTTAGTGACTTAAATCATGAGACATGACATATTCACTTAATTGACATTTAATCGAAACATGAGTAAAAAGCACACCTTGTGGCTTTAAAAGAGGTTATGGCAGGGACTATATCTTGGCCAGGCACACTAACTTTATGGAGTCTCCGGTGGTGACCTGACAACTTTATGGTGGCAACAAGACTCTAAGGATGTTACTGCAGCCAGCAAAGAAAAACAATGTCATTTTTACTTTTCAGTTTTTGCAAGGATTAAACAAACCAGATTTGCTGGTAAGAGGATTTTGTTACCTTTAGAGAGAGGTGGGCTAGCTGTTTCCCTCTGTTTCCATTGTTTGGGCTAAGCAAATCTACCTTAAAGACACGAGAGTGGTATGGATCTTCTCGTCTAAAATTTCTTTAAACAATTTCTTTAAACAAAATGTCAAGAACGGCTCAGGCTTTGATGAGCAGCACTTGATCTTTTTGAGAGGGCAGAAGGGACAGTTTAGATAATCTGGTACAGTTCGGCTCAGACAATAGCTACAAATGCAAGGAAAGGATGCCCTTTGTATTTGTAAAAAACGGAGGAGGTGCGGGCTGGGGGGGGGGGGGGGGGGTATGAGGCCCATGCAAGACCTGGAGCTGAAATTGAGAACCCTCCTCATCAGGGGTTAGGGATCATGGGCAGAGACTTCCCTTCATCACAGCCAAGCTGGGAAATGCAGAGGACAGCATGGGTCAGCTCAGACAGCCCGCTGTGCGCTGTTACCATGGCAAACATCCCAAGGGCCAAAGAAAATAGATGACAAGTACAATAATATGAGGTGTAATCACGAGGGTCATTTGCCTGCAATGCTTTGCCTCCACTCTCAAGGCCCCATATTCTCCAAAAGTAGAAAAAAAAAAGTTGGTGTACTTCTAGGGAAAATTACTCAGTAATGTGGTCATTTTTCCTCCATGCCTCTAGAAATCAGGAAACCTTGAAGGACATGCTCTAGAGACTCTCCATGAGCAGTCATTGAGAGATTCCAGTCCACTTCCACTGTACTGGGTGCCCTGCAGATGGAATCTAGCATCCTCTTTAAGGGGAAATTTTATGACTTATTAACTGTCAACGGTTCATAACCTCCAAGGAGCTATTAAGCTTTCTCCCGTGGTCAAACCAGAAATGCCAGTGTTTGATTTGGACAGGAAAGATATTTGAATGTTTTTGCTCTTCTCCACCCTGAAATGGACCCTGCATGCGAGTGCAACAAAATACTCGAATCAGCTTCAACATCAGATCATTGTGTCAAGATAAGGATAATAATGTGCTCACTTTGTTGTGAAATTACAGAAGGCATGGTGTGGATTTATTGTCTAAGAACCCACTTAATCACAATAGAGAAAACACACAATGGTGACAAATCAAACAACAAAGAACGCTTACTAATGACCCAACCCAACAAACATTTAATCACCAATAAGCTATGCAGTCCAAACAGGGTAGTGATAAGATTTCCTTTCCATTATTTAATAGTTTTTTTCCACAGCTGCAGGTGAATAACTGCAACATTCTCCTCATATAAGGACCAAAATTGCTTTTCTTTTCTACTTTTTTTTATACATTGAGGTATTGAGAAATGGTGTCAGCAGTGTGACTAAATCATTTATCACCAGCCAAAAACAACCAGGATGAATAATTGAGTCCAGATGTAGCTGATTCAAGCTAGATACCAGGGTTCATTTCCTTTCTGTTCTTTGTAAGACAACCTATCACACCTCCCAGGCAGCTGCCGGGTATACTGGCCCAGCCTGGATATCAACACTCCTCAGGTGTCAGTGCAAGAATCACACAACACACATGTATGCTAGTCTCCTATTTTTAAGTCATATACAGTACTCCACAGTGTTGAATACAGAGGAGATTCTAATGCATTTTTGTGTAACCGTGTCACCTATTTTATTCTTTTTTAATTATACTGAGACCTCCGTCAATACATATTAACTATGACTAACCAGTGGTGGAACGGTGACGTAACTAAGACCTGTGCTTAAGTGCAATTTTCCCCTGTACTTTGAGTATGCCCATTTTTATGCTATTTTATACTTCTACTCTTCTACATTTCAGATGTAAATATTGTACATTTTATTCAACTACATGTATTTGTAACAGATATAATTTCTAGATTGTTTGAATATTAAGATTTTACATACAGAATGTATGATCAGATATGATGCATTAGTAATTAAACTATTCAGCTGTGTATAAAGCAGTTCAAATTAGCTCCACATCAGCCAGCTACAACATTAAAAAAAATATTAATTTTGTTAATGAATGTACAATTTACTGATAATACTTTTGTACTTTTACTTGTGTAAAAATATAAATGCAGGACGTTTACTTGTAATGTTTTTCCAGTGTGGTAGTGCTACTTTTACGTAAGTGAAAGATCTCAATACCTCTTCTTCTATTGCGGTAACTAACTTTTTGTAACAGCAAACCTTAAATTGCATTCTCCCAGAAAGCGTAGCATGGTTTTCAGAAATGCAACATATTCAGGTATGCAACACGGCATTCATAAAATGACAAATAAGATACAAAGGCTACAAACAGTGACACACGCTCATACACTTGCACGCAGTAGCAGTTCCCTTGTTTATTTTATATGCTAAAAGATCTGTGAGGCCATAACTCTCCATCTGCCTTAAAAGCGTTCTCTTCCGGCCCTTTGGGCCCATGTGGTAGTAATTAAGTTCTCTGCCTCGGCCATGCAGGTGACTGACACTGAGTGACCACTCCTCAGCACCCATGCCCGTGCTAATGAAGCAGAGTTTCCTGGTTGACTTTTTTTTTCTGAGATATTCAGTTTTGTGTTCAGTTGCCTCCCCTGAGTGTCGGACCACTTTGACAGACCCCAGTTATAAAATGTACTGTATCTGTTGAATGTTTTAGCGACTTGAACATTGGTATTTTTTCTTTCTTTTTCCTGGAAAACCTGGTTATGCTCAGATGTAGAGTGAATTGAAGTTGCATTTGCAGGTGGGACCAACTCTGCTGTCTTTCAAGCTGAGCTATGTTAATCATGTTCTCACTGAAATCTGTATCCATCCATTTCAGCATGAATTGCATGCCAGTTTCAAAACAAATAATCACCAGCAGACGAGGTTTCAGTTGACAAAACCAATCTGTGGAGGGATGTCAGGATTGTTTGGAAGAAAAGGTAAATAGTGAAGCAGAGTGGCCTACAGACTTTAATGTATTGTTTACTCTGTAATTAGTCTTTGCAGAATGAGACTCCTGACAGAGGGTCTGAAACGGCGTGGCATGGTAAAATAAACTCTAAACAGTGCTGTTTCAATACATCCTCCATGGACCATAAACCAAGACGGCCTCCACAGACTACAACAGCCCCTCTCTAATTTTCAAAATGGGTGGTCGGATTTTCTCGCTCATTCTTTGTCTTTCTTTTTCTCCTTTTCCATCCCCGGTTTATTTTCTCATTCTCTAACGTCTTTACATTCGCATTTTCCCTCCTTTTTTGTTTTGTTCCTCTCAGTGTTTGTCCCTCGACTTCCTGCTCCCTCCCATCCAGAGTGAACCCAGGTTTCAGCTTCAACTTCCAGCTCTCTGCAGGCCCCTCCGGACTCTGAGTTGATGACACAGTCTTACAGCCATGCGTGCAGAAGGGGGGACGACTGGGGCTCATTCAGAACTGTGTCACTGTCCACCTGAGCAAACAGAGTCTTGGGGAAGCAGAGAGAGGGAGAGAGGCGGGGGAGAAACTGGTAGGGAGACTAGGAACCAATTGGTGAGGGAGGGCTGGCAGAATGACAGCCAGTGTACAATAACATTAGTCTTCCGCTTTGGCCCAAGTGAGCGCTCCTTCTGGACACATCTCTGCCTTGACGTTTCTTCTTATTCTTTTTTTTTTTCTTCTCTTTTTCTTGCATGGAGCTCCCCCCAATGGAAACACATTCCTGTCATGCCTCACTGCGGTTCCCTGTTTAGATTTCTCATTACAAACAGCATTACACACATGGGCTGGAGCTGGCCGGAGCACAAGCCAAGGAGAGGCCTGGGACCTCAGTCCTTCAAAACCTCCAGGAGAGAGATGAAGGAGCTGGGTCTATTACATGAAGACACAAAACCCCAAATCATAGATATTAACTTTTCACATCCATTAGTTCTGAGGGAAAGAGAAAGCGCTTTGTAATATTAGTCCATCATTAGAAGAAAATGGTTTTTGCAAACCGAACTTGCACTGAACTCCAAACATTCTGTAGCTGCCTTCTCTTATTGCAAAACTTCAAATAAAATCGAACAGAAACCTGGGGAAATTTCAAAAATTTTCCTTTGATATTAAACTGTCATGAAAACTGCCAGTCCATCTTTTGATTTTGAAATCTCTCTGTTATGTTGGGATATGACGAACCCCCAATTTCCATCTAGACGATTTATGATTATGAAGCGGAGCATCCTCACGGGATACCAGAACTTTATGGAAAGCAGACCTCCGTCTTTCTCCCCGCGCTCTCTCATCTCAGTCCAAGTGCAGCACCAGAGGGCTGGAGCTGTCATGACTCCCCAGGCTGTCTGGGTATTGTTGACTGACACCTGACTGTGTCTATTAGTCTGAATAACTGTGGCTACAACACACACTACCTTTGCAAACATTATGCTGGATGGAGAGCAGTGTATGGCAATAACCACTCAAGAACTGCTTAGTTTCCCTAATCACAAATTATTTGTTTGTATTTCTGGTGTGATGAAGATTTTCCAAACATGGCAGCCAATCAAATAAGCTGTAACCTAAACATGTGACTCACAGTAGGTTCCACCCAATATAGAGCCAAAAAGTCATTTCCTGTTTTAATTAGGTTTTCACCTGAATCTTTTCCAAAATCCCACACACTGAGAATTGCTCATCTCAGAAAATAGATACGCTCTTTGATTTTTTTTTTTTTACCACTTTAAGGAGAAAACAGTTAAAGACAATCGTGGTGTGTTACTACCCATCTTCACGTGCCAGAGGGAGCCTCACAGACAATCTGCTATCAATTTCTTCAAATCCATGGAATCACACTCTGTGCTGCAGCCAAGATGTAAGCGATAACAGTGGACAAGGTCTTTTGAATATATTATGAAGACATTCTTTCAGAACAGACTGTGTATTGTCTTTCATGTATAGATGGAGTAATTTATGTACAGTAATATTTATGTTCTCTTTCTATCTCAGGTTTAAAAACAGATGTTTTATTTATGGAGCTGTCAAAGATGTGTTGAGATGATGAATTGTGTTTTGAAACATTTTTCTCACATAAAGAGTCGTATGAGTCAGCACAATAAACAGACGGAATTTTTTTTAACTTTGTCATATGTGGTTATCTGTGCTACAAAACATAACTCCACAAGCATTCTCTCATGAGATTTTAATGTTTTATTTATAAAGTACTGTATATCTTTCTGAATTCTACTGGAGAAGTGACTGATGGGAAACAAGATGCAGGAGATGACAATGTGTACCGGATTCAAATTATTACCAGGCTTAATTTTTTACCACACACAAATCCAAATAAATAAATAAATAATAATTAAAAAAAAATAATTTATTTACATTTATTTATTTAAATATAAAATTTAGATTTTAAATTTTATTTAAATTTTAAATATTGTTTAAATTTTATAAATATATATATACATACACTGCTGTCTTGTCCCCCGTACTTCTTTTTTTTTAATGGATGGCAACAATTTGAAGACATCTGATTTTCCTTGGGTAGGTACAGTAGCGAAGGTCAAAATACATTGTGTTGTGACTTGACTGTAGAAATGTTTACATTTTTTCTTTAAGGAATAGTTAGACAAGTGTTGGAAAATACGCTTATTCAAGGTCAAAGGTTCAAGATTCAATCTATAAACACATGGAAATGAGAGTGCAGTGCAGGAAATAAATACCATAATAATTCCATAGTAAAACGGTTATAAAAACTGCTTAAAAAATAACTGACCAATTCACCTTTTTGCGAGAGTTACATGAATACAATGATTGCACTCTCATTTCTGCAGGCTACGCTAAAAGTGAAGCTACCATCAGCAACCGGTTAACTTAGCTTGGCACAAAGACTAGAAAGCAGGAGACAGCTCTCCTGGCTCTGTCCAGAGGTGAAATCCAACTACCAGTACCTCTAACAGACTGAACAAACAAGCTATGACATGTTAATTGTTGAACTTTAGAGGTGCTGTTTCCGGTCCTTGTGCTAAGCTAAGCTAACACACTACTGCTAGTGTCACATTGAACATACAGATATGAGAGTGGTATTACATTTCTTATCTAACTCTGGATAAGAAAACAAAATAGGCATATTACCCAAAATGTCAAACTTTTCCTTTAAGCACATTCACTAAAACTGAAAATTTGTAAATAGTTGCGTAATGTTTGAGGTTTATTTTCACTTACTAATAAAGTGGCTTGGGAGGAAATTCCCCCAAAGAATGCAAGCTGTCCAACTTTTTGTCCAGAAGCCAGAGCTCGGACCAGGAATGAGAGAAAGTCGAGGCCACCTGTTTCCCACTCACTTCTACTACAGTCTTGGCATAATGCAGGCTTGTTCATGGCAGATTAACACCAGGCCATATGAGGTGGCAGTGCCAGCTGAACTTAAAAACATGAGGCGAACTGCCATTAACTTCAGTGTACCACAATTTGCGGCATCCGATGCATTTAAATCACATGATCCCCTCATGTAGATGGTGATTTCCCACTTTGTCAAAAGAAATGCTCTATCACGACTCCCAGCACCAGCGTGGGCACACATTCCCGTCTGGTCGGGTAACACATTCTTACATTACATTGGTTGTGTGTTATGTTCAGTCAACAACGTGCCTACACTGTGCTGTTCTGTTAAAACTGTGATCTAGCACCTTGGATCTGTCACATTGCTGTTTCACAGTCTGGCCTCTAACCAAAGCAGTCACACAACATGAAATTGTGTAGTTCATTCCTCATTATGAATTATGTGAATTATACAGTGACATGTCAAGACCTTACTGACTTTTAAAACTTTTTAGAGCTCATATATTGTGCAGAAATGTAACTTCAAACTGTTCGTGGACACTCAGGATACGACAGTGGTTTCACACAGCGAAGATAAACAGCTTTTGCCAAATTGAATAATAATTTAAAGGCAAGGATGCCTTAATTTGATTTTTCTCCTGAAAGATCAGACCAATAATGAATTCCATACCTCAGGCTATTTTTTTAGTTAACACTCTAAAAATGATAACATAATATAAAATAATAACATAATAAGAAATAACACATTAAAAATTAAATGAGGTTATAAAATGAGTTAATTAAGACTGAAAGAGTTGACAAAAGAAATCTCAACACAAGGTCCATGGAGAACAGGTAAGTTAATAATTTTTTGTCAACCTGCTGTTTCCTGAGTCACAAACGAATCTTCAAGCTCAATTGTTCAATTTCTTAAACACTTAATCTGCTTGAATCTGACCCTTTATGTCAGTTTGTTGTCATTCATAAACTTTAAAAGCGGAACTTTTCACATTAATTTTTATATCTTGATACTTAAATGTGATCAAGTGTAAGAATACCACTTTTACAGTGTGGTAAAAAAAATCTCAACATAATTTAATGGGGGAAAAAATGTGACCTGTCCGACGACGTTTTAGTTAATAATGTTAAAAACAGAGTCTTATTTAATAATGATGAATTTTGAATAACTTTTTTTTCCGAAATGCACATTAAATGAGCAGAATTCCAATAAACTACTCAGACAGATTATGCCTTAGAGTATGAATTTCACATAACAGAAGTAAATTTAACACAGGAAAGCCCAGAGCAGGCATCAGGCATGTCTTCTTTTCAGTGTATTTGAGTGATGACGCTATTTGGAAATTGCACAGATGAGCAAACATGGCAGCAGCAACATTAATGGAGCTTGGAGCCCTGCTTTTCCGACCTGCTACTCGGTCGCACCAACACGTGCCTCATGTATCCACACCCAGATGTTTCCCTCAGAGATTAGCCTGTGATATAGTGTGCAGTGTGAAGGACAATCAACTCCCTTCCATGCAGATGCCTCGGGGACTTTTTCAGGGGCCCTCATTTTACTCTCTCAGTATATAGTGATAATGAGAGAGCCCTTAAACCCTCCTTGAAAAATATATCCCTTGAGCAATGCTCCCTCTGGCTGCATTCCTCATACCATGCTATCTTGTGTCTTAAATCTTCTGCAACATCTTAAAATATAAAAATGAACCACAGCATAAGAGATTTGTTATGCCTCCCATAACATGGACAAAGTGTTGAATGACTATTCGTTGAATGATTATTTATTTGAATGATTATATACTTGTTATTTAGTGGTTAGAATTTGATGTAGACTGAATATTTTTTCAAGAACATTTTTCCTTTCAAGAGTGAGGTAATTATCTGGTGTTTCACTCAGGCCATTATTATTGGCTTTCTGTGTTTCCGTTATGATTATGTCCCTAGTTAATACATAGCATTTGCCATGCCATATAGATCACAAGAAAAACCCCAGTGGTCAATGGTCGCAAGCCACAAATGGCAACATTTTAGAAGAACTGAGCTGGAACTCAAACTAGCCTCTTGGCATGGGCTTGGAGAAGAAATCACAACTCTTACGAGCCCTTGGGGTGTCATTTCGCCTGGCGGTGCATTCAGGCAACACTTACAAACACGTCCTGTCCAACTAGCTGGAGAGTGGCAGACTTGCTTTATGGGCTCTGGAGTGGATGGTGTGAGGGGGGTAGGCACGTAAAAGTGCCTGGTCACAGGAATCAAAGGGAGGAGACGGCATCCCAGGGACGCTGGAGCCCCACTGATGGGATTCTCACAGACAGGAGAGGCCAAGTTTGCCAGTCCCCATCTCCTCAGTGGAGAGGCCACTTCCCTTGGCCACTGTGGTTCCTCAGTATCACCTATCAGCCAGGTCAATCAGTGGCTGAGATAAAGCAGTTCCTCGAGGCGGATGGTCTTTGAACACAGCAGGGGGAGTACTCCCCTGGGTCTCTTATCTCGTTAAACTTGAAAAGGTATATTAATTCTTGAAGGACTAAGATAACAATATGGATGATGTCAGTCAGGGTGACTGACAGCAATATAAACACTATCTATGTTGGGTCATCAATGTTTCATCTCAGGAGACAAGAAGAAAACATGTAGAATTCTTCCTCTGCTTTTGAAAGGATGTTTTTTTTGAAAATGATGTCTCCTGTGGGTCAGGTTGTTTTACACGAAGAAATTATATGTGTATTTCATGAAACAACACATATTCTGTTCATAAATATGCAATTCTTTAAAATGCTTACTGAACAAATCAGTCCTAATTTTTGAAATGCAGTTTTAGATGTATTACTCTCATTTAGTATATGATTTAATGTTAAATGACAGGCACACGGGCCATCAAAGAAGGAAATCTTGGCTTCACAGACAACATAGGCCGCAAAGAGCCCAACATCTGACATCAGTTCTTTTTTTTTCCCCCTTTTACTTTTTCGAGGTGCACCAAAACACAAAACAGTCTCCTCCATTTGCTGCCAGTGCTGCACTGTCCTACACCTCGAGCATGGTTAACAGCACATGGAAAGAAAAACACCACGTTGTACTGCTAGATGCCAGATTCATACAAATCCTGACATGCACACAAGAAAGCCGGAAAATTTCCTTTATGTGCTGTTTTAGCCTTTTGTCATCTTCAACTTTGGTGGGCAAGGCTAGAAATAGTAGAAGTTCATCTCACAAATGACTTCCTCATTTACCTCAGCTTACAAGGCCAACACAATTATATACTATTTCAAACTCTAACATAAGAAAAATTCAAGTGTTTCTTTATCTGCTAACACTAAAAAGGGACAATGGTACTAGAGCAATTGGCTGGAGAGAACAGAGAAACAGGTCGTCACAGTTTTGTTTTTCTTTTACTCTAGCTGAGCAAGGGCATCAGCAAAGGTGTGTGTGTGTGTGTGTGTGGTAAACTCAGCACCTGAAAGGCAGCCAAATCAAGAGGGGATCACCATTTATTTAGTGGCATGCATTGAGCTGGATGTATCATGAGCTGACATCTATTGATTAGAGGCCACAGAGAGTTGAGTTTCTCCAGCTGCTCTGCGTTAAATGGGAAACTTTGGCTTTGCTTGGTCAGGATGACCAGGTCTGCCAGGTGGACTTCATACCTCTACTTTAGCAATTAAACTCCATTATCGTGTATGATTTGATCTGCTGGTTTAGTCTGGGAGTTCCCCGCAGTTCTTCTGTTATTATTCTAAAAAAACATAAACCCTAAATTGTGTTCATATTACTACTAGTCCGGGGATGATTGACTCGTTATTAGATTGCATATCGAAGTTAGCCTCACATGATAACCCACACATTTATGACCTATACATCCTGTCATAACATTATATACACATCGGACGTATAGGAATCAAACTGGAGTCAGAAAGTGACTGTTGTAAGAACGTGTCCAGCTGGTAACATCATGGATTTCCAAAGTAAGCTTGAGGGTTAGTCTGGATCATTCATTGCTGGATCTAGAAATACTTACCTGGATCTGTATTGTTAAAGATGTGGACACTACTCACGCAGTCTGGAAGTGCAGGTCTGTACCATTGTAGGTAATTTCAGACTACAATGGTACTACAATGGTTAGTAAGAGGCTTGTTCTCTGTGGAAAGATGCACTTGAAATAAATGTTCAGGTAGACATGGATCGTCCCAATGTTGTGCCTTGTCCCAGAGCTTCAGTACAGGAACTTAATCCTGATTGTGAAAAGGGTGAAAATAAATCTATAGATGTGTGTTGCTCTCTGACTCGGGCTCTGGCGGAGGCTGGTGATTTATCACCTTTTTGCCCCGTTTCTGGACGTTATTGCAGGTTGTGGTCAGGTGAGTAGTAGCAGAGTCACACCAAATATCGACGGCAATGTATCCTCTCTGTATGTTCAGCAGAGTGCTAATAAACTGATCCGTCCATCCGTCACTCGTATGATGTGGCTGGTGCAGTAGACGGTGCAAACAAACTTCCCTTACCTAAGCTCCCTCACCAGGTCTGAATGCACAGTATCTGACGCTGTAGCACTTATGAATATCCACCTTAAAAGCCCACAAGACACAGCATGCATTTATATAATAACCCACAGTAAGTATCCTTAAGTGCCACTCCAGGGTGTTCAGAAAGTACAGAAACATTGTCATGGTACATAATATCAAAAATAGAGAGAAAATAGGTTTAAGTACAGAACATTTGGTTATTTTTCTGGATAAAGTGAGATTTTTCAAATTATTGTGATTGCTATCAAGTATGCAATTGCAGAAGAGAGAAACTCAAAGAGGCTGGATACTGGAAGCGGATGAACTAAGTGATAAAGCAGAAATGGAAATGATGCAGATTTGTCATTTGCCAGTGAGAGCCCTGTTGTCTTTTGATATTTACTCTCCTCGGTTCAGGTTGTCATGTGCACGGCAATACAAGCTATTCTTGTTTTTTTTTCAATCAGTAGAGAGCAGTTGTCGATGGCAGTTGATTGCATTCACTTTGGATTTCTGGTATAAGTCGGATGAGTAGGCTACAGTAGGATGAACACCAGAGGGGCTCCATGTTTGGTAATGCTAAAATAGTTGCAGTATGACTAATTTCCTGATTAAATTAAACTTAGAATTGGATGCATTTTTTTGCAAGGACCTACGTTCTTACATTCTCAACTATGAAATGTATTTTTGCACCATTAATAGAAAGTTGACAGAGCCATTGAATTCTGATGGATGTGTTTTGAGCTATTAGGTCAAGTTCCTGTGGTACAAATAAATATAAACCTTGGGTTTTAACTGTTGTAAGCAGTGCCGTGCTTAGAGTGCATTTTACTGTGACTGTGCTATTCTCACTCAGTGGCTTCAGAACACTGAGACATTATTTCATTGTTTGGCAGGTCCGCGTGCATTAGAAATAAAGCCATTTGAGTTGCCGCCTTGAGAATTTAGACTCTGCAAAGTTATCACCACCATCATCTATCCCTCTTCCTTGTATGTATGTGCACATACAGTGTTATATTTTTTATAAGACTGTAGGTGATAAAAACTCAGGCCTCCCTTAGGGTCTAATCCATTCAGGGGAAATAGGTGGGCTTATGTCTTCGTTACTTCCTTACACCTTTAAAAATACTTGTTTGCTTTTACAACTGGCTCTGTGCACAGCTGGGGAGGGGCAGTGCAGATGGATTTGGGCTTCGTTATTTTTTCTGCCTTTGTAACAGCTCATTTAAAATCACAACGGCCTGAAGCCCAATACAGATGGAATCTACTTACGAAAGAGTCAGTGTCTAATTTAACTCAAATACTTCCTAATATGAAGTAACTCTAGACCTTTATGAAAATACTTTAGAAGCTCTCATCAAAGTTTCATGAAAAAGCGTGCCTGTTTGGATAAAATGTATTGTTTTATATAATATACTATTGAAGGTCTTACTTGAACCATCACTTGTGTAGAACACAGGCATGGAGGCCTTCTAACTTGGTACAATAATAACTTGGTCGCTTTTGCCATTTAAAAAGAAGCTTTCAGAGTGGAGTTTTACGGAGAGCAACATTAGACTATGAGTGAACTTTTCCAGTCTCATCATTGCGTGTATAGCATATCAGGCCAGTCCCATGACCTAAGCTTGCTGTGAAATTGCTTAAGCTCAGTTTGAAAGTATCCACATAAGTCATATATCACTCACTCGCAGCTCACCTTATCTTGACTGCTCTAATACTGCCACAAGAAGCCTTGCTTGCTAACATCAAAGAACCGTTTTGAAAGCCTTTTAAGCTCCCTTTAAAGGGTTACATAGATTCCCTGGAAATAAAGAGCTGTGTTATAGGACCTAGTGTGGGAAAAGCAAGCTGAGCTAATGATTTAGGCAGCCCATTTGAGAGGCTAATTTCAAAATCATCAAGTGTCATTTGTGAATTTACAAGACAAAACGTTTTGAAAGGTTTTTTCCAAAGCCTTCATGGAGTAGGGTCTGTTTTGCTTTCTTTCCTCATAATGAAATGAAAATACATAAATGATCTGCAAAATGCAAGAGCATCAGAGGTAAATGAACTTTATTTTAAAAAAGAAAGGTTTATCACACAAGGCAAAATAGAGAAGAAAACTGCAAACTGCTATGAACAGACCACAGGACCCACAACCCCCCCCCCCAAACCCCCCCACCCCACCCCCCCACCGACAGCAAAGGGGTTCTCGTTACAACCAAAAGAAAGGAGCAAGAGAACAAGACTCACATTGTTCTGATTGTGTTTACTGACACTAAAAACATTAAAACCGGACAATCTGAATGTACAGCATAAGACAGACAGTTTTGATTTTCACATGAACCCAAACACAGAACCTCATACTAGCTTTTTTTTACATTTAATAGACGGTACAAATGAAACAGGAAGGTTTACAGCTATGCAATACATTTGATTGATCACTTTAAGACAGACTATACATGTCGCAGTGGGCACTTTCAGGGGAAAACAGACTTGAAAAACAAAAAGAAGCAAGGTCCCGTCCAGGGTTTTTTATTGTAGTAACATCAAACCTGCATATTGAGGTAACCATGCCACTAGGGAATACGAAGGAAGCGATTCCCTTTAAAAAGGACTCCCTTAACCATATCCCCACTCACTTTGTAATTCGCCTTGACAGTAAATCAATTCTCAAGCCTGGCCCCTTGGACTCCTCCAACCCTAGGTCCTCCTCTCTCAACATTCCTGCACACATGAATCACTCCAACTCCTGGCTTCTAGAAGGCATTTCCTGCCCGGCCCTCTCTCTCTCTCTTTCTCCCTTTCCCTCTGTCTGTATCCTCTGCTGAAAGCTGGGCAGGAACCCGGCCCGAGCTTTGATTTGGACCCAGAGGGAGAGAGGGAGGAGAGCTCAGCTTAACACAGGGCCCTGGCTCTGGGACTTCTCAGAGATAGAGAGAGACATGGAGACTCGGGATGTGTTGGGAGATGCCTGCACACCCAAGCGGGGATTTAGCGCTTTATCCTTCAAATTGCAATATGCGCAGCGGACCATATTCCAATGGCAATATCCCTCCCAGTGCAAAAGTCTGCCCTGAGGGAGCCTTCTCTGTAAGGGTTTAAGTATACATTCTCTCTAAGACAGATGTTCATTATTTAAGTTCTGAGACCACTTAACATGGAACATCTTCGCAGATTTCTGAGAACAACAGAGCATGTAGTGTTTCAAACTCTTTAACACACTTGTCAGGACTTTATGATAATTCTCAACACTGAAGTGGACAGAAGAGCATTCAAATATTTTATGGCAAAAATGTACACAATGGGAACATAAGTTGGCTCTTCAAAGCTGTACACCTGTTCAGCCTTCCCTCTAGAAATCATCTTTGATGCTAAATCCACAGTATGTACATACAACTTTTTGTCACTCGATGACCAAAGCAGCTCTTAAAAAGAACGGTCTAAATTGTCTTCATATTATATACACAAAAGTGAAACGTACATATTTTACAGAGATCACTGCACAAAGATCACAAACAGGGAGTCCTAGAGCATGGGATGAGCAAGGCTGCAGCTGAGTGAAAAGGGGTCATATGTCGTGACAGGGAGAGCTGGCCTACTGTGCAATGGCTGCTGTGTGCGTGTATATGTGTGTATTTGCGTGTGTGTGTGTGTGTGTGTGTGCGTGTGTGTGGTTAGGGATGTAGATGCACTTTTGTAGAGACTTGTTTATCTGCGAATGTTGCGAGTGTGTGATCTCATCCTCTTCCCTTCTCAGATCATGGCTCTTATCACCAGTCTCCCTTTGACCTGGTGAAGATAGGTGCTCTGCTCTGACTCCAAGCTCTGATTGGTCAGAGCCTCATCCTCGCTATCGGCCGGCTCCTCCTTGACCTTGATGACCCCACAGTGAGCGTCGGGGAGCTCGCCGCTCGAGCCACTGCTGCTGCTACTGCTGAACGTGTGCTTCCGGATGACTCCTCCAGGGGGCAGCCTGTCCTCCTGCATGCTCTCTGTCTGCTCTCCATGCTGCTCCTCCTGCTCTTCCTCTGATTCCTGCAGGTGTGCGCTGGGCTGACGTAACTGCTCAATGGACTTGGACAACAGCTGCAAAACACATAGACTCCACATAAGTGATGATATCATGCAGCCAATGAACTTTAGCAATGAAACTTTTATCAGTGCAAAGCAAAAAATATCAATTTTGAGGTGTCTACCACATAATCAACAATAAGCATGTAAATACATCCAAAGAGCAGCAGAAGTATTTGTTTCACTTTTTAAAAGCAAAGGTACAGTTCTCATCTGCCTATTCACAGCAATTTAATAATATTTTGCTATTTTCAAACTGGATATCTGGATGTCAAACAATGAAAAACAGACAAATAAACAAACAAGTCAAACTCAAACATATCCTTTTTGCCAAATCTTTGATTAAATAAATCAAATCAAACTCTTAACAGTCGCTCTAACAACATAAATAATGTATAAATGTGTGTATTAACTTAGCTCTTATTTTACAATTAGAATTGGAACAAAACACAAAAGACTCAGAGACTGGAAAAACAAACTGACATTTATACCACCAGGGACAACTGCAAGCAAATATCTGTATAAAACAAAGCTGCTATAACTTTAATAATATGACAAAGGGAAATGTCAAACTAATAAAGTGTCTGGTTAGTTTTTGACTGGCTACTTCCTTAAAAACTACATTTTAAGGAAGTTTAAAAGTGGAAACAGTTTAGCCATTGCTCCTGCCTTTTTATGTGAGTTCATACATTCAATAATGGTGGCTGCCCCGGGTAAGTGGATTAATGTCACTCACTGGCTATATTTCTATAAAATACATATCAAAATGTACAAGGTCTTGTCTTGAGTTGTTCCTGTGAACTGTGGTTATATTCTGCAAACACTGGAGCCGAGGTACCAGTGTAGGGAGCATGTTATTGTAAAGGCTTGCTAAAGTGGATATCAAGAGAGCACACGACACACTGCTGCATCAAACTCAGCCAAAGTCCTCTCTACAGGCAACAGTTTATGAGCACATCAAACTATACTCTGAAACTCAGCAATGCTCAGATTTTCATCACCTCTGCCTATACAAAAATCTTTTCACCACTCAAACAGACTATCAATTATCCTTTGTGATTTCCAGGTGCACATGGAACGAAGTGAGAGAGACCTGAAAATGTCAACGGCATGTTTGCATTCACAGAAACAGGTTAAAGAACAGTAACAGCTAGATTTTAAGGGAGTAATAGTGCAACATAATTGTTAAATATTTGTTGCCAGACACTGAGGCATGTGAGTTCAGATTCAGCCTGACAGAGAAAACTCCATGCAGAGGGGTGTTTCACTGTCCTTGCATCTTTGTTAAATCAGAACCACCGTAATGGTGCCATGATGCACTTACTCAACCACAAGAGGGCTCCATAAACAGGCTGAGAAGCGCCTACCCTCGACAGCTGGTAACTAAAAACGTTACTGTCTACAGAATGTAGGCCTTATATAAATATCCCTTCAGCTATAAGAATTAGCCTCCTTAGTTTGGCATTAGTAAATACTGTTCATACCTCTTCCTAAAATCCCTAAGCTCTTGTAAATTTCCATTAGTGCCCCCTACTGTTGCAGGCACTAAAGGACGTTTAAAAACAACCGCAGACAAGCCTCTGCTAGGAAATTAATTAGGGCAATGTTTCGGAGATCCCTCTCAATAAACACTGAGGGCTCATCCCTGATTAGTGGCCATTTATAACCTCCACTTAAAGAGGCTTTACTTGCGATCTCATTGGCCTGAGTGATCACAGCAGGGCCTGTTCACACGGTTCTAGACAAGATGTCGCAATTATTCCAAAGCTCTTTTCAAATCAAATGAACGTCACAGAGTACTTTTCAATAACTACAGCTGATATTATTAAAGTAATTTCAGCTGCCTGGCAGTGACACATGTTGGTTACTTTTAGTGTTACAGAGGAATTCAAACAGAAACTGTCGTACATCTGTACTGTACAACTCAGTATGTGCTTGTGGTGCTCTGTGTGTTTTATTACTTCCAGGTAAGAGCTGCTCTATGGTTCCCATGGCTCTTTCAGGGCCCGGTGTTGGGACACATCAGTATGTGAGCTCAAACAATGCTGCCTTTCACAGTGTCTGCCACCTCACACGCGTCCCTCACCAGAATAATTACACTCTGTGTATAGCGAGGTCATCTCGGCCAGCTAACAGAAACACAAATATTTTCACAGAGGAACAAAATGTATTCTGGGCACTTTTTCCTTCATTTGAACTTAGCTTGAATTGAATTTCACAGAGTTAGCATGTGAACAGCACTGATGCCTTAAGCTATGATAACAGAATTAGTGCAGGGGAAGCATTTCTTCCCCATTTGAAGTCAGGCAGAAGTTCTTTGCTTTGCAGAAATAACACCAGGATTCCAGGGAAGAACAGGCTAGGGCCCGTGTCTGTAAACTTGAGCTACCACAGATGCTTTTACAAAAGGCTAAAAATAGATCAGCATTTGTGTGCTTAAAATGATTAAATCAGACTCCCTGCAGAAAAATAAGATCTCACAAGACCTAAAAAGGAACACAGAATGCTGCGAAAAGCAATCTGACATTCAAAATCATCCCTTTTGTTGTGAATATTGATGAACAGCACAATACCTTATTTATATGGACCTGCTGCTGGTACTGTTTCTGTTTCTCCAGGAAGTGCTGGTGTTGCTGCTGGATGACAAGTTGGGCCAGTGTGTTCTGAGGCAGTGGAGCCGACTGGGTCCGGTTCAAGGGCCGGTGTTTTGGTAGTTTAGGCCGACTGCTGGAGGGGCGATCCTTCATGGCCAGAGGGGACTGAGGGTGGGACGACATGGAGCCTTGGCCTTGACGTGAAAGAAATCAAAACTTGTATTACGTTTCTCCTAAAATCATATTGTAGTTTTGTTGCATTTACAGTATAATAATAAGTAATGTAACACAGTGAAAGGTAACATGGTGCTTGAAGACAAGGTACCTGAGGAGAGGATCTTCTGCTGCCTCATCTGCTCCTTCTGGAGGAGGTGCTGGAGGAGAGCCTGGTGACTGGGGCTCACCTTAGACTCCAGGCCTGTCTGAAGGGGCACAGGGCCCAGGAGATGCCCAGGCAGCCCATGCTTGATTTCTGTTGATCTGTCTTTCAACCCCATGGCAGCCTGAGAGAAAGGAAAGATGATAAAGTAACGGTTATTCGTTAATTCACACTACACATGCTGTGCACTACGATTGGTAGTTTTTTATGATCATTTTTTAAGGATTATAACTAGTCGTTTTAAAAAGCCAAGTTCATAATATCAACTGTTTTTTGTGAATGAATATATGCTGAAATCAGAAGCTATCAATGGTTAAAAATTACTGTAGCTGATGAACAGGCCTCTCTGGAATGTGACAGAGAGCTAAAAGATGATATATCATCTGCTGCGTTATCAGGAGTTGCATTTGAGTGGCCTTGGACTTTTTAAAGCTGTGATAAATGAGGTAATAGGGGAAGATAAGAGCATACCCGACACAAGACACTGAAGAACAATATTTATCTAAAGGCGATAAAATCATTTGGGGCCACAGGTCAGAGACCTGCGGTCGTACAGAGAAACCAGACAGCCACTGATGGTAGGTTTTGCAACTTACAGACTGAGTTGAAAAGCTGACCATCACTGAATGACTAAACCAGTGTATTAAGCAAGAGTTCATGTAAAACATACGGGTTATCTAAGAATGTCTGGGAAATTTGTACTCACACTAATGGGTGAGGATGCGGTTGAAAGTCCCAAGGAGATGTTGGGTAAGGAGGGAGATGTGTATAAGCTCAGCATGGACACGGAGCCCTCAGGACGGAATAATCTCGGCTGTGAAGGCCATCTCTACATCAAACACACAGGACACGGCAAAAGACAGAGTGATTTAGGAGGAGGTGACAGATTTAGATATCCCACTATGGACAATTTCGAGAGGCAACATGGGCAGTGCCATAAACCATAATGCACTATGACGAACAACAACCCTCTTTGCTGCAAATGGAAAGGTATGAGTTTTTATGATGGATGATATAAAGGAGTGGCAGGCAGCAAAAGTTCCCTGGAGCTTCCCAGAATGGCACAGTGAGGATGACACGCTATTATAAAACATTGCAAACCTCTAAATCTACCTCTCCACCCTCGGTTCTTCAGTCCCAAATCAGCCTGCTGCCTTTTCTTATTCCCCAGTCCCCACCCTCAGGCTTCTCTCTCAGAGAACATCAGCACTGGGGCATACTTCCTGTACCCAGCAGAGCAGTGGACCAGCATGTGGTTTTGGAACAGCCATGTTTATCCTTCCAACCCCTACCAGTACTCAGTGACCTGTATGTGGATATCCGGCCCATATTTGACCCAAGGGACCCGTTCCCTCTGAAAAAGGATACCTAATGTAACGGTGCACAAACACGTCTTGCTTTTGCAACAGGCATGAGGTCTACGGGCAGCCCCACAGTCCACCAATGACTTTCATGAGAGCCTCAGCTTGGGCTGATACAATAGCAGCCCTGTGTGTTTATGTTGTTAGTATGTGGGTGTCTTTGGCTACCAGTGCCTGGGATATCAATTAAACTCCACAGTTCGTCTGTGTCCCTAAGCCCCAACCTTCAACCCGATGTCAGGGCGTCTCTCCGCTCTCTGTGTCACTGGAGGTCCCTGGGAGAGTAAACAGCGATGGTTAAGGAAAACACAGCTGTTCTGTTAAGATTGTTCGGAGATGTGTCATATCTGCCACCCTCCATAATGGTCTGCTTTGTGAGCTCGGCCCAAGGGGAACTCTGGTCAGTAACTCAGCCATGAATCTATTGGGAAACGCCTCAGAGCAACTCAGTACAGGCATGCAGCCAGGCAAATGACAGAAACACCATTACAAGCCAACAGCAATCTTACAGCCAAACTAAAGTTTTTTGGGGTTTTTTTGTTATTGTTTTTGCAAAACATTAAACTGATTTTACGGCACATCTGGAAAAAAAATGTTGGATAGAAAAATGTGCAGAATTTTAATTTTTACTTTTTGTTTTTGCACTGTCTGTGGTCAGAATTTTAACACTGATAGTCAGTTTATTTTCCTGCATAATGTGTCATCCTTACGCAAGTAATCAAACCTGTGGGTCAAGCTGTGCCTCTTTAATGACAGAGTGGGGAGCCATTTTCATTGGAGTGTAACAGACAGAGGACAACTGGCTGTTTTTATAGCTGCAGGCTGACAGGCTTTTAGTGCCTTGATATAAAATTATAGTTTTGATAGTCACATGATTACCGTGCAGAAACAGCATCTTAAGTAAGCCTTTCGCTTTATTTTTTTTGCAAATCATTCAGAGTGTTCATGATTAATAAACATACCTCAGTTTTTGTGGTAGTCGGCAGAGAGGAGGGTCCATTTTCAGCCCCCAAGGCACTGGATGCCCCTATGGGAGAGCTTGGGCCAGAGCCAGGGGCACTGTTAGTGGGTGTAGAGTCTAGGAAACATCAAAGAGTTAGACACAGTATGCACGCTCACTCTCTACACTAAACACACATACACAGGGGCTTGGCATAACAGCTGCAGCCTCACAACAGTTTAATGTGTATGGTCATGGCTGCCTGATTACAATGGTCTTTCTTAACATTGAAGTGCAATCACCAGTATATGTTACTGCATTGCAAAGCTGCTGATTATTGACCGGCACTGTAATAATAACACCGGGATATAGGGCTTGCATTGTTTTCAGAGAACATTTTGAACAACAGATAATTTTCCACACATGTTGTAGCATGAAAAAAATAAAAATTGAATCAATAGCCACTACACACCCATGAGCTCCAGGGCCCTCTTCTTATACGGAGTCATGATGTTTCCGTCTCTTCTCTTTAGCATTGGACTGCTCCTCCTCTCTGCTACCTTCTGCTTCAGTCTGGATCGTACCTTCAGGTTGGGCTCAGAGGCTAAAACATAGGGAACAGATATTTTCTCTGTAAGTCTCAATTCACAGTATCTGGCGATAAATCTCACCTGGAGATAAATTATATAACCATGTGAGTGTACTGTGGCTATTTTTATGGAGTCAAACAGTATGCCTTGTTGAAGCCTGAGTGAAATGAACATTATCAGAGAAAATAGTAACATCATAAAAAAGAGGAAACTAAAAGAGAAATAAAAGACTATAAATTTTTTTTAAAAATTAAAAAAAAATAAGCAATGTTGTCACGCTTTGACCCATAACAATTTCAGTTTAAGCAAAATTCAGAGCAGGTTTCAGATAAATTAAATGAGTCAGGATTGGGCCCATTTCCACCTCATCTGGACTAAATTAGGTTGAGCAACACACAGGCTCTAAGTGAAATAGTCCGCTACCTGCCGCCCTGGTGACCACAGTCTGATACAGTAGCAACAGTTAAACTAACACAAAAACATGGCAGATGTTTCAGGCTCTCCCCACGCCCCCTCCTCCTAATGCAAAACAGAGATACCCGAATACACAGTCCGAACACAGTACTCCTAAGTCACACACACTCACACACTGCCTGGCCTGAACTGATCCAGACGTACAAATCCAGTTCATCGGTGTTGACAGAAAAGCGGACGTGATATTCTTCGCAATAGACATATTGCTTTTACATTCTTCAACTGGTTTTAATGATGGATTTAAAGACAATTGTTAAATATTGGCACGTTATCTCACTCTCAATTTCAATTAATCATTTCGAAACCCTTTTTTAACCAGGGTAGATTTACCGAGTCCTTTTCCAGGAACGCCCAACTACACATTAAAACTATTATACACGACTAATAATTGCCATCCCTGAAGTACCAAAACAAAGCCAACTCTGAGGACACTGAATTTTCTTTTGCCTTGGCCATTGTTTCTAAAGGACCAACACAAGAGTGTAACTAAAAGACAGGGACATAACCAGGAACTTATGAAACCCTGATATCAAGGGACTCAGTATGGTTAAGGTAATCTGCAGCACAGAGATTATTATGTTCTTTATTTGCCTTTAATTTGGTGATAAAACTGAGAATGTACTTTAGGATGTAAATCCTGCACAATAACCTGTAGATTAGGCCTGAATCTAAGAAAATATTACAGACCACTGAGTCCCTTGCTAAATAATTAGTCACTTTAGAATGAAGAAAAAAAAAGAAATGACATTTTAGAAATCATCAAGGACATAACCTCTGAGTCCTTAAATGTAGTTACATGTACAGCCTTGCCAACATTGATAAAAAAGACAATTTGACTAATTAGTCCAAAAAAGTGTTTATGTGGCAGAGATGTGCCAATGGAAAAATTACATAATGAAAAGAACTTAACAAAGGAGGTTGGAGGTTGAATCAAGTCAAGGAATTAATTATGAATTATGTAAGCATCAGTTATATAAATGCAAGTAAATGCCTTTGTGTCTGACTGTTGAGTCCTGCTCCTGTCTAGTCGCAGTGGCGGTGACTCACTAGGTCAACGCATCTGATATGGACTTCCCATCGGCCCTTTGGACATGGAATCCCATAGTTAGCTTTACACACTCAAATAAACAAGCAGGATAGATAAGTTGGTCTTTTGACTGAAAGCCAGAGCATAAAGCTGTACTGAAGTTATGTAAACCTTTTGTTACGCAATAGCCAACCTTTTTCAATTATTTAGTACTGATCAATAATTAAATAGGTCTTTTGCAATGTGTACAACATACAGCAATACATACAGAAGTGGGGCTATGATGTGGGACCGCTGCAGGGAGGAGGAGAGGCAGCGGTGATGGGGGCACAGCTAGGAGAGTGGGCCAGATGTTGCTATTTCTGGCTTTTGTCAAAAGCAGCAAAACCCTTTTCCCTAATACGTGGCACAGACCTCTAATCCTGTGGGTGTGAGGTAGACTGAAAGAGAGCGAGGGAGGAAGAAGAGAGGCAGGAGAGATAAATGGAGAGAAAACGCTGTTGGGAGTCGTATGAATCTGCTTCACGCCCTGCTGCCTTGATTGCTTTCTATTTTTACACACTGCTGCCACCAAGCTACGCATCCCAATTGGTCGCCACGGGAACGACAGACAGCAGCACAGGAACAAACACTTTCTCACTGGTCTCCATGGAAAAAATGCCCTGGTGCAAAGTGCAACAGGAGGCAACGGTGGCAGCGGCAAAGCATATACACTATACACCTGGGTGACTTCTGCTCTGACTCCTCAGTTAATGAAAACATACTGTAATGCCTGCAATATACAGGCACGGTCATAAATCAATCACCTCATTACATTTAAAAGTATGCTATCTCCACTTAATCAGCACTTCAACTCTGCTGGAACTGTGAGTGTCTGTGTCCATTAGAGCCTGGACCTGGACGGATGGCTGTGTGGAAAGCTGAGGTGTGTGTTCGGTACATAAGGAGGCCTGCTATGCATTTTGCCTGATTGTCCTCTTGTGTAAACTGAGGCTGAAGTGGGTGAATTAATGCTCGCCGGTTGCTGCACCCTCAACATTACAATATAACATTTTTAACCAAAGCTAGGTTACAGTTCCTCAGGGTTTAGATATTCTATGTCATGAGATCAGCAAGTTCATTCATGTTTCTCACATACAAGATCCTATTATATGCTTAACATCCGGAGTTTCCACACAAACTTTACTTAGTTATGCTTTGGGGTTTACAGTTTTACCTTTGTAGGATTATTTTTGAAAATCTCTGCTGCACCTGCTGAATGCACACATTTGGTAACTGGGTCAAGACCAGAGAGGGTGTTGCACTTCTTACTGTTAAGCTGCAACTATTCTTGGCACAAACTACGGCGTGCCCTTCGTCCGGTCTATTCTAGCTGCTGGAAGTGAAACAAAGAGGATATATACCAAATAAACAAGTTAATCATGTGAAATTCTTCAAACGACTTTTTGGGTGAGGGAAACGAAACCAAGGGCATCACAGCTGTTGTATGTTTTTGAGGATGATTCCACTGTTAATAGGACACCTAATATTAGAGATCAAAGCACATGTTTGTTTCTTTAGTGGGGTATTTTCAGTACTGGTTCATAGTTGACAATGTCATCTCTACAGATTACAAATTTGTATTCGTTTGTTGTACCGTCTCCGGGGCTACTGTATTGTCCTCTACCTGAACATGCCAAATAGTGTGCTCAACATGGACTGAGGCTGAATTTAAGTTGTCACAAAGGTTTTTTCAAAAACACACCACAAAAAGTTTACTTTGAGTGGAACAAGAAAAGCGTGTACTCTTTCATTCCCATTACCAGGAAAAATAATTTAAATACATTACGCTTACTTGAATGAAATTCACATTTCATTAGCTGTCCACTGAAACCTAAATGGCATATTTAAGCTTTAGAACAGATTTACAGATCACCAAGTCACCAAAGTCTTACACAATATACTCAGTACAATATACACAGATGATTCCTTGCCCTCTGGCCAAATGAAGCAGCGGGAGTCGAACGTGGAGCATTCGAGTCATCTCCACTTTGTTTTGAGAGAGCTATCTTCACTTAAACAAACAGTCCTGTTGAGGTTCATCCTGCCTGTACCAGTCCTAACTCGGCAACACCTGCCAATCAGCTATCAGTGACAGCCAGTGGCTCGGGGAACAACACTACCTTTGTGTGTCCCCCTCGCGTGCCAAGCTCTCAGAGGACTTTAATGAAGACAGACAGGAAGTGGGGGAGGAAGGCCTGAGCAGGAAATGACCACATATAGATTTAGGAATCCAAAGAGCAAGAAATAGTTTTATCAGTGCAAAAGAATCAGGCCCAGACATGGGGAGATGATTTGACCATGAACGAAAGGATGAAAATGTCATGTTTAAGCAGCAGAGAGATTGAAATTTTATCCCTCCAGTTATTTGTTTAATCCTGCCCTTTTGTATTCTCAGTCAAAGACAAACAATGCTACCATAAACAGTCTCTCTGTTATTTTAGAAAACTGTCTTCAACTGCTTATTACACTTGTGATTGAACTCCTTACCTTGTGGGTCTAAAGGCATGTCTCAGAGATGTAAATATATATTTAGAGGAGGCATTTCTCTGTTCTGAAGATGGAATGATTCAAAGAGATTACAATAAATATATATCTCTCAAAGCTTTCATTTACCTTCTTTATATTTATTCTTGCCGTTCAGTTATTTTATTTTACAAGATATAATTCCTTTGCCTGAACTCTAAATTGTGTATACGCGTAACATGGCAGGCCTGTACTTAAAAAACTCAACAAGTATAATTGTTTTCCAGTGTAATTAAAAGAGACACAGAAGGGAAAAGAACATAATGTAATTTGGTGACCTCAATGCCATATTATGAAGTTTTTAGCTTGGCGAGCACTCGTGCAAACCATGAGAGGCAGGAATTATTCTTATTTACACAGCCATCCCCAAAGGGTTTCTCAAACTTTAAACCAACAAACCTGAGCTGCTTTTTGGTGGAAACCTGCGTCTTTTCAAAACAGTTTTTAAAGCCCATAACTCAGGAGAAATTAATCTGCTTTAATTCTCTCATTTACCACTAAACAGTTCAAAGTGGCCTCGGAACTTGGTTTATTATTGTAACATAGGGACAAATGTGGTTCCTTTTAAATAATGGCAAGGTAATTTCAGTACAAATAACAGTAATTAAAATTTAAACTTGTGAAGGGAAAACATGCAATTAAACTGTGTTGCTGTCTGTGCTCAGCTGGTATGTTTTTGAATAATCCACATAGGAATAAGTAAGGTTTACGCTTCTTTTCTGGCATGTGTCACCTCTTATGAAAGTTTTGTGTTGAGCCCTGGAGGAATGAGGAGGGGGCAGGGGTCATAATGAGCCTAACTGATGTCATTAGCAGGTCATCAGCAACCTCAGGAAATACTCACTGGGTACACCGACCTCTTGATTGACAAGGGTCAAAAAGACTCTCACTGTATTAATAACCCAGTGTAGTAAATTGAATATGAAAAACAAAAGGCAAAACAGGTAGGTAAAACCCTCACACTGATATCTTTTTACCTAGCCATGTGCCTGTGCTGATTTATGTATGTACGTATGTGGTTTTTCGTTTTTATGTCTGTGCTGCGTGCATGTGCAAATTAGCAAACCTGTCTTCCTCAGGGGGAAGTCGTCCTTGCTCTCTATGGGTGATGGCAGAGTATACTGGCAGGTGGGAGATGTACCACCCAGAGGTGGAGAGCTTTGGTCCAGTGATGTGTGATGAGAAGACCTGATCACACAAAATGACATCAAATGTTTGAGGGAACGATATTCTACGAACTATATTCTATGTGATTTAAATATAGTCTTTGTGTCTTTATCTCATTCTAAAACAACAAAAAGTACTTACGTGTACCAGAGTTTCGGGTGGTGGATGAAAGAATGACTGGCTCCATTACTGGCAGGGTCCTTGGCTGATTTGCTCAACAGAAACTCTTGGAGTTTCTGCTTCACCTCGGTACTGGCCACTGCACCTGTGAGACCAAAAGACAGAACCAAAGGGATTGGGGTCACCCTAGGGCTACGACTCGTGATATATTATTGCCCAGATAATATTTAAAATGTAACTTCAACCCTACCCTACCTTGCAGATTTCCTCATCTGTTTTCCTGAATTAGCAAAATTCATTATTTTTGTCTCTGCAATCTCTTCTGATTGAGTTTGCTATTTCTTCTCCAGCACCCACAACTTATGTAGGAAGATCTCCCCCTAGTGGTCTAGAGAGCATTATATTAGTTTCAAGCTGCTAAAGTCATACTGCCGAGGGATGTTCTTTTCCATTTGAGTGTTACGGTTGGAGGCACAGTTTCAAATTACCTGACCTGACAAAGTCATAAATCTAGTCTATTATTAGCTTTAAGGTAAAAACAGATATGAAACACTATATCTGAAGCTATTTTCAATGTGCTATTGAAAGATATGTTCTCCTAAATTCCTAGCTTAAATGTCACTGGCCAACCTTATGTCATCAGTCGAATGCACTGGTTAAGTACCATGTCATTGGCATCCTTACATCGCTGGATATTTCTTTTTATCTGATGAATAAAGTTCATTTAAAGTTTGCAATTTACCTTTTTCCCAGACATCCTCCAGGACAGTTAGATATAATATTGACAAGTCTTGTCTAGCAAGAGACATGAAATCAGATGAGTCTCACCTGCTTATGAATAGCAATTATATTGTCCCATGCAGTGAGAACTATTAACTATACATGAATTTTTAAACTTACAGCTATACTGCTGAATACAATCCAACTGAGAGTGCAATTAGTCCTGGTCATTGAGAAGAAGTGGTCTTAAAGGGCTACCAGATGGCAAATATAAAAGTAATTAAAAAACACCCTGTTTATCACAGTACAATAGAATTTCATGGCTAAATTATGGCTAATGTGCCTACAAAGCCTATAGTGGACCTCGACCGCAATCCTAACACATGACTTGAAGGCTATTATCCTTGCTAAATACTGGTATTACTGGTTGCTGCAGGAGAAGATAAAAAGTGCAAATAAAAACTTTGTCAAATGTTATATGAGTAGTTTTTGGGTGCTGGCAGCATGTCCATGCCATCAAGCTCAAAGAGCTTAAGCATGACATGCCATCGATCTTAATGGCAAAAGGGCGTCTGAATATTTGTAAATCGCAACAATGATGATACCAGAACATGTACATTACTCTGTATGAATATTTTCTCAGTCAGTGCAGCATTCAGCTACGGGAAACCATTCCTATCCAGCTGTTACATGCATATTTTGCTTAGTCCCCACTCTAAGGTAATGCATTAAAAAATGATTGAAAAGGGCGAGGGTTATGATTTCAGGGCCTCATGCTTGCTTTTGCCTGGGGCCCTCTAAATCTCTCATTCCGCCCCCAATGGTAAAAAGATGGTGATGATGGCGGTGTCGAGCTCTTACTCTCTCTGGAGCGCTCCTTGCCCCTGAGGCTCAGGCTGGAAACATGCTGCTCTCGCCGATGCCTCTCCTGCTCCTTTTCCTGCTGGTTCTGCTGCTGCTGCTGCTCCAAACGACGCTCCTTCTCTGCAAGTTCCTGCTGCTGTTTCATGGCCTGGAGCTCCTGCTGGAGCTGAGAAACACGCAGGCCTCAAGTCAGCACGAAGAGACCACACTGATAAATATATTTTTAAAACAAGATTGGCTTCTATGAACTTCTGCAGTTTCTATTTTGCTTTGATGGACTATTCTGCACTTGTCTGTAAAAACAAAACTCACGCTGTGCTATAATGTATTGCTCAACACCCCGCCTTGCTGTGCTGAGTTGTTTCTTCTTTTCTGCGCTCTGTTATGTCGTCCTGAGCTATAATATTTTCTACTCATCTGCATTATGCCATGCTGTGTTGTGCTCTGCTGTTCTGTACACTGAGGTGCTGTGTTGTGCCATTGAATACGCTGCCGAGCTGTCCTCCATACAACTCTTCAGTGCAAAGCTGACCTTGAGGTGCTCCTGGAGCTGAGCCTGGTGCTGACGGGTCAGCTTCTCATGCTGCTTCTGGAACTCGCTGATTAGTAGCTGCTTCTGGATCTGCTGCTGCTTCTGAATGAGGAGCAACTCCTGCTGCAGCTGCCTCTCCCACAGTCCTGGGTCCGAGCCTGGCCCCAGCATCCTCAGATCTGTGCGCAGGTCCAAAGGAGATAAGGGGTCCACGGCCAATGGCACGTCCGGCTTGATGTCCACTGAGGTCCACAGAGGGAGGAGCAGAGAAAAGAAAAGAGAAACAGAGATTTGTCAGTCCCTAATTTCACCTTTACCTTTATTAATTCCAATCAGGCATCCAAAGGTGGCTGTATGTAGTACATCTGTATATTGCTGCAGAACAAACCGTGTTAAGAGTTAGGAAGGACAGGAAAATTAGGTTTCTAAAAAAGAAACTGAGTTTTAAAAGTGAAAAAATAAAGAATGAAGGGGAGAGAAACAGAAGGCTCAGAAACAAGGAGCAGATCTTCCTCTCCCGTGATCTTCCAAAGCCTGAAATTGTAATAGTTTCTATAAACAAAAACAGGATCACATCCATCAGTGTAGAGTCCACTGGGAGCAGCTGCATAACAGACTCAATGGACATTTGGCACGAAATGTTGAAGTGGTCATTTAAGTATTTTCATAAATCCAATCTTTCTACTGTTTCATAAATAAATAAAGGGAGTCCTTCTCCCCGTTTCTACCAGAACATTAAGCAGATATTCCTTATTAACATAAATGATTTTAGGCAAAGTAGTTTGTGAACCTGCATGTGCTTGTGAATTCATGATACCGTGATGTTTCCATCTCTGTTCTTGAGTGCAGATGCTGCAATGTGTGCATTGCTAAGAGCTGCCTTTGTCTTTGACAAGTACCTCAATTGCAAGTAATTGCCAGATACAAAGTGAGAGGGCATCCCTTTGGTGTCCAAGCTCTATATATAGCCTGTTCCACAGAGAAAATCGATTTCCAGTTAAGAACATAGGAGGCAGGCTACTTCGTCTCCCTATTCCAGAGGGGATGATTAGTAATTGTACAATATTTTTCGTTATCCTCTTTATGTTTCAGTTCTAATCCACACTTCTGTATCCAGCTGAATTTATCAGCTGGCTTCAGTACGCCTTTTTTTACAGAATCAAATCTTTGAGCCAATTTTAGAAATTTAATAAGCAGTAGTATAAATACAGTGTATTTGGCCAGTGATTAAATAAAAATGTCCAAGTCTTGGAAAAAATGACATGTCAGTTATGCTGATGGTGGTGTGACATTCAAGGAAGGGTAAGCATTGTCCAGACTGTATAATGTCTCATCCATTTTGAGACCAGAGAAATATTCAAACCTACTTAAAATTCCAGTGGCTTGAAAGAGATTTATTGAGTGCATTCATTGCCTTAATGTTCTCAAGGGTAACATTTAAGAGAAAAAACACAGGCAATGTTACTACACCACCTGTTCCTTGGAAGCATGAGAGAAAAGTGACACTTTATATGTTCACATAAATGATTTTGTGATGGTCCTGACATGCATTTATCCACATTAACTATAATAAAATACCAATAAAAAGGAGTTTAAACCTGCCAAAAGAAGCAGCGTCAGCCTACAGTAGCCATCAATTAAGAAGCAGTGCCCTCCTGTTCACTGATGCTGTGAAGCTCACTGGCGCCCATTTGTTTTGTCATGTAGCCCTTTTTTCAGTGCCACCATTCCATGTGTATGCGGCGGTGATGATTATAAATAGAAACATAAAAGCAAGTGGCGCAATCCTGGTCTGTGACAACCCCCACACCCTAGTATCCACCACCCTAACTTGCCGCTGCCATGGCAACGCTGGCGACGTAATTACGTCTCCCCATCCTGCAGATATCGAGTCTCACTGCATGTCATCTCCTGCCTACAGTGGCAATGTGACATGTTGACTATTATATCAGCTTTTCAGCTGTTATATAAGAAAGGGGTCCCCAGCAGAGAGAGACAGAGAGAAAGCATTACAATGGCTAAGTGATAAGTTGTCTTAAAACACGTTCAAAGAGTGAAGACAGCTAGAGGGGAGTCCCGTGCTGTAATTTTTCTCTCTGTGTTCTAAAAACAGCTCCAATCAAATGACAGAGGAGGGCAACGGCTCGGCAGGCGCAGAGAACAGGCACCTGTGGAACAGACCCTTCTCTCCTGACAGGGAATATTAATCTTAGCTTGTAAGTACTTGACAAAGGACTCTTGTGTAGCGGGCACTGTTCCAGGGGCAGCCGTGAACCAGTGAACCATTGAAGGGCTCAGAGAGTCAGACAGCCTTAGTGCTACTTTTGCCTAATGGACCTAAATATAGCAACAAAAACACCTGCTGCCTGGGGGAATTCACCACTGTGATATCTAATTAATCTCATATTTCATTCTGTACCCTCACTGTGACTGGCATTAAGGATCTTCACTTTGATCATCACACCAAGCTGAGCCTTCATCCAAAAATCTCAGACAGTGGTTTAAAAGGATATGAAGTGAGAGGAGGAGGAGGAGGAGTGAGAAAGCTTAAGCCACCTTTGATAACCACGGCTGTATGAAATGGCCCTTGAGGAAACCACAACAGCCTCATGTGCCCGTTCTATTCTTGTCCACGCTCCGTCCACTGTGTCGGCAAGAATAACGCTGGATGGAATGACAATGTTGAGGGAACATAATAAGGTCCATAAGGTAGACAGGCATTGTTCGAGCTCTGTTGAAGCCACTATCTAATGTATAATTTACAACTTACATTCTTCAGGACTGACATTATTCTGCATGCTGATTGAAACACAGAGAAAGGGTCAAAATATGCCTCTGTCTATGTACACTGCCACAGATTATACAGTTTATATATTTAAGTCAAATGCACCCTGAAACGACCTAAAACTGAAATCTACTGTTTCTGTATTACAAAAACACTCGTTAGGTAGAGGAGAATACAGAACCACCAGTAACTAGGGCTAAATATAAATGCTTTTCTGAGTAGGGTCTTAATATAGACAATGTGCGAAAGACTGCCACAGTTGTGAGGCCGCCTGCTTAATTTAAACACAGGCAAAAATAAAAGCGAGTGTTTTATTTAAGTAACTTTCGGGTCACTTCTGAAATTATCACTCGCCACTTCTGGTTCCTATACTGCCACTGGTGATCATGACCCTTGATGTGAATACTTTATTCCGGGTGAAAGGGAGGTGTCTCCTGATTGGTGGAAAGTGCACAGAAGTGTCTCTAGGCACTGGTAAACAAGAGATTTATGAATGACAGGTCCCAAATTTGTTTTTAGCAAAAGGGTGCGACAAGCAGCCTGTTCCATGCCCAAATTCCTCCCTGTGGAGGGCCTGCCATGGGGGGATTCGGTGACTCATGGCCTGTGACCACACTCCCACTGCAGCATCGCTCCGCCAGTGTCCCCAAAGTGTTTATTTCCATCACCGATCTGCCTCTCATTGGCCTTGATGGTGGTTAGAGTGACAATCACAGCCTTAATTTGAGATGTTGGATGGTTGTCTTTTTTTTGCCTCAGGCCACATTAGCAATCTTCCCACCCTGAAGGGAGAATAGATGCACATCACCAGTGACGTTGTTACTCCATGTGAGGTGTGTGAAATAGAGAGATACATGTAGTAAAACATTATTAACATAAGTCATCACACTGACTCGCGTTGGACTTTGCCAGTTTTAAAGAATGCCTTGACATTTCAATATAACCTTTTTTCATCCCACTAGCAAATAAACTGACAACTAATGTGAGAAAGTAGATATTAATATTGTCAACATTAAACTGCTGAATATAAATGGTGCAGCTCTTCTTACACCTTAACAAGTTAGGTTGCACTTAAATGTATCTTTTGGTGTCACTGAATAATATTCAGATTTCATCATAAAAAAGAAAAAAACTTAAATGCTGGACAGGAAAGGTAGGTGTTGATAAACAAATAAATAACAATTTTATAATAATATGAATGATTTCACTTGTTATTAAACATTGTTACTGTTATTAAAAATTATTAACATGAATGTTAATTCAGGCATTTTGGCTTAGCAGACTTTTTTCAGTAATAGCACATTTGTACTGTGAGAACATAAGTTTACCTGGAAAATTCTGCATTAATTAATTACTTGATACTAATATTGTTGTTGCAATTTGGCAATAGTTACATTTGCATGTTAAGAATCATATACCTATGAGCTTTTTACCTTTTCATTAGGCTCAATCTCAAATCTTTTGCGGCCAATAAACAGTATAAAAATTTATGTAAGTACTATGTTACATATACTTACAGGATACGGCTAAGTTAAGTTACCTGCTTTTCGCACATTTTCCTCCAAGCTGCTTTTTAGCTTGAATGAATTAAGGTCAGAGCAACCCCCAAAACATCACCACAATTTAAAGAAAAGTTAATCTGGGGAACCCACTGTTCCATCAGTGTTCCAGTGAAACACATTAATGTGTGTAAAGGATAGGTAATCAGAGCATCTTAATCCAACGTCACACTGACCATGGATCATCAACTTTAGTGTATATTTTATTACTGATTAGACAGTTGGCAGTAAACATAATGGCACACTTTGTGTTTACACAGTAAACATGTATGTTGCAAGCATTTAGTGTGCAATAGAGATGGTTGCTGATCTGAATTCCCTGTCTGACCATATAAATAGAACCAGAGATACACAAGATATTTGAGGGCAAAAATAAGCTGATGCTTCAGACTGCAATGTGGTGCTGGATCTCTCATTAAGTGCCTTGTTATTTTGAGCAGCTGGCATGTCTAAAGCAGGAAACAGGTCTTTATTTTTAAGACTCAGGCTCGTCCTTGCAGCTGAGCCAGAGCTGAGGCTTGTAGGCTATCTGCTAACAAAGAGTGCTGAGCTGAACCACCGCGGGTCTTTCATTGAGGGGAGCCAGGGGTCCACTGATTACCTGTCCTGCCATCAAGCTAAACTGTCTTAAAAAACAACAACACACAGAACGACATATGCTAAATCTTTATCCAAGCAAAAAAAGACACAGAAAACTGTAGGTGTCCCCGTCAGGACTTTTTAATCATTATCCAATACTCTGTGGACAACACTGGCACCAGATCCTAAAGACAATAAAATTCCTGGTAAATCAATCAGCGAGAGTCCATTGCCTTAATGCCCTGAGCCACACCAAACCCTCCAACTGGAGGAAAAGCATCCCTTAGCATTACTGATAAAACACAAGATATTCTAAGCTGTGCTTTTCTACAACATGCCTATTGAGAAACACAGAAAAAAATTTGCAAAAAGTGCTATGTATTTTTGTTTGGGCTTTTTGTTCGACGTGCTCTTCACTTTACTATTACTAATGGTTTAAAATAATAAATTACTTCATCCTTATAATGAGCAATTATTGTTGTTTTGTTACTGATACAAAATCCCATATTCTTTTGTATAAATTTGCAAAGGCTCTTCAGCTATGAGCAATTTAGGCATGGACGGTGAATAGATACAGGATACAGACAAGAGGACTTGAGAGGTGCAGCATTGTTACTGTCTGAAAGGTCCCTATTGAAGGGAGCCTGCATGATATTTTACATGATATTTTGCACTCAGGGGGGAACTAATTAGTTTTCCATGGTTGGAGAGCCCATCTGAGAGCCGTTTTTGTCAGAACTTTGATATTACTGACACTAACCAAAACAAAAATGTGATTATGACCTTTATTTTCATGCTCCACTTGAAATGTAACAGCAGAGAAGCAGAGTGTCATATAAAATGTCAAGAAGTTTGCTTTAGAAAACAATTCACAAATAATGTATTTAGTTGACACAAGGGCCCCTCCACCAACGATATTCATCACAAAAGATTAATATTCTAAAACACTGATAATAATCAACCCATCCCCGGGGCTGTCTTAAAGGGAATGTGTCTGCTCTACCAACAACACATCCATGACACCCGGTAAAACTCATACAAAGGAATCCTGGAGTAGCATTTTAGACATAAAATGTTAGTCACTGTCAAGTGATTTACTACAAACTGGAAAAAACAAATTAAACAGGCAAATTCTCCATAAATATCTGTTCCAAACTGCTGTTATATCAGGGGCATGCCAAGATGGAATGATAAAGCACAGACGCCTAATCTTAGCAGGCTAATGCCATAAGCTGAAAATAACTCACCTAAGAATAGCTGACCCACAGAATAAGCAAGCAGCCCGATTTCAGGCGCTGTTGTTTGGCTCACAGGCCGCTAAGACAGTGTAGCCTGATAGTCAAATAATCTGCTCTATTGACAGAGATGGAATGTGTCATCTCCCTGTCATCCTCCCGTTTTATTTTTAAATCCCCTCACGTTTAGCTCGCTGCCTGTGGATGTTTTCAGTCGCCCATTTTGCTCGCCTGAAGTCAGACTTCAGGCTGTGTTTTTAGCTTTTTTTTGATGTGAGGGTTTTAACTCGTCTTTTACACCTAAAATACTGAGCTGACAGTCAGTGTAAAAAATCTCACATTTGCACATTTAACAATTAGTATAAATTATTCAACATCATGTTTTTCCCTCTTGCTGCTGGATAACTGTAGATAATGCAGTGGCAACTCATAGGTCATAAAATATTTCTCAGTAAATTTAGCGCTCACATGACTCGATCTGCACTTAGTCGTTACACATGCTTCTGAACAGCCCACATGACAATGTTTTCACAGAATACAATGCTTCAACTCTAAAGTTATTTGCAGAGACATTTTTCACATTTGATCAATAGCCACATTCTAACAAAATCAAAGCAAATACGGCGTGACTCATCTTGAGTCAGTACAGTGAGTACATGTTACACATACTGATGTCAGCCATGTACTCTTCAATTCAATTCTCAAGTCAAAAAAAGAACATTCAGTGTCTTGTGGTAAATATCCTGAGAGAAACCTTTCAGTTGTCCCCTCAGTATTTCTCTCACAGTTTTTCCTGTTCCCTGAAAAGTGCACGGTGACACGGAAGCTCGCAAAACACAACACCCCTTTCATGTTCACAGTGACTCATTTCAGGCAAGGAGAGCATGGGAATAGTGTTAACACATTTCCTCCTTTAAGCAGAAAAAACAACACTCTGTGCATGTTGAATATATTATGACTATATCAGCACTTCTTTAACTCACATCTTTTAACACAGATTAAAGTAACAATCTCTCTGAGAAACAATTCATAAGGCAGCGTATTTCGCCACAGGAGTAAATACCTTAATTCAGGAAGAAGTGCCTGATCCTACCACGTTGCTGTGCTGAGAAGCTTTGAGTTCTCTTTTCACACAGAATGAGAGACCAGCTGAGCGCAAAGAGTTGAGAGTACGTGAGAAGAGGAGAGAGGGACAGAGGGAATGTGTGCGAGAGAGGCACAGAGGATGTAAGATAGCAGAGAAGTAGGAAGAGATTCAGCAATAGAGGAAAAGACAGGGATTGGAATGCAAAGAAGGGGAAAAAGAGAAGGGTAGAAACTGAGATTCCTCGGGAGGAGTAGAAACACCGGGCTGTGTGATCACCTGAGTTGTTCACGTTGTGCATCTTGCTCTGGTTGGGGAGCTGCTGGTGTCCAACGCGCCGTTCTGTTGTGGAGAAACTTGACTCGCCCTCGTAAATCGTCTGCAGCATACTCCACTCAGCGCTCAGGTCTCATTGCAAGCCTTGCGTTTCCTGTCACCAAGAGCCACCCCTCAGCCACTCAGGGGAGAGGACCACGACAACAGGCTACTCTCTCCCTTCCTCTGCCTTCTCTGCTGAGAAACCACTCTCACTGTAGAGCAACAACACAAACTGCACACTCTCTCTGCAGGCTCCCCGTACCCAGCCTTAGTCTGCTCCAAACACTAACACAGTGTTAGGAGAAGAGTGCAGCTTTTCTTCTTATCTGCCTCGCTCCCTATTTCTCTCCAGTCTGTGGCTTTTTCTCTTCTCAGCAAAGTGTCTGAGCAGAGACTGAGAAAAATGTAAAGCTGAGTTGCTAGGAAAGCCGCGTACCACGTACTGAGCACCTCGCCGAGGCAGTAAAGCAAGCCAGGGAGGGAGCAGGCTTCATTTGCATGTGAATCAACAACTGCGTGGCCCACAGGTGACAGAAATAGAACAATGGCCAGCCCTGGCTAAAAATAGGTCAGGCGAGGCACAGGGATTGGAGCAGCATTGATGCGTTTAAAAATACCACACCAAACACAGCTGTCTTCTTCAGCTCCTGCCAGAAGGCATGTCTCCTGACTCCCTCTCTGCAGATGGAGGCTTGATTCCTCTGTCTCTCTCTTTTCTGATTTGTTGAACCAGTCTCTCTCACTCACTCTATTTATGTCTTCATTTTGTTCTCCCAGGTACATGGGTGGAATGATCCATTTTTACCTTGATGTACAAAAAGAGCCACATATGAACTTTACATATCTGCAGCATATGTTATGTCAAAGGTTTTATAAAATGGCTGTTGTCTTTCATGTGATTCACAAAACATGAAAATAGTGCATTTAGAAATGTTTGGCAAATGATCATATATGATGCTATATGATTTATGATGAAATATCGAAACAAAGACACCATAAAACAAATCCAATAGCATCTGTGTCCAAATGCAATAGTATTTGTGTAAAATCTGACAAGATGTGTTACATCAAATCAGACACCAAATTAACAATGTGTTCATTTAAGTGTAACCACACTGCATTAGCTCAGTGTATGTGTTTGGTTCAGTGTGTATCCAGGGCAGTGGTGCTACTCAGGAAGCATGCTTTCAGCTAAGCTAGCCAAGGAAGCCAACTGTAAGATGGCATAACAGCATGATAATATTTCTATAAACCTCTCAAACTGTGACCAGAACACCTCTCCGGGATTACACATCCCATTTCCTTGAGATACCCTTGATACTGTTTTATGGTGGATTTGAGAAATAACAAACAAAACACTACAGTACACATACACATACATCTGAAGAACCCGAATACAGAATTTTGAGCACCAAGTTGCTACATAGTGGGACTTTTTCAATTAATATTACACCCCATCCTGGCCAAGATCCATAGTTAATATAATCTGACTCCAGCCCATAAAAGTCAAGTCAAATGTTCTATCTGACCACTGACGTAGGGCTGGGTTTGTGGCCAAGCAGCCTGTGTCTTTAAATTTTTCATCTTCCTTCATAATTTGACCTGTCCCCCAGCCAGGGGCGTGGAGCCAGCTCGGCTATTTTTAGGTCCTGAGCTCTGACGACTGGGCTTCAGAGACACAGAGAAGGAGTTTTACTGTGTTGTTTCAGCTGGACAAACATTTAACC
The DNA here is from genome assembly GCF_016859285.1 of Xiphias gladius. Taxonomy (NCBI): domain Eukaryota; kingdom Metazoa; phylum Chordata; class Actinopteri; order Istiophoriformes; family Xiphiidae; genus Xiphias; species Xiphias gladius. Next base: position 15,212,566 of record NC_053421.1, read on the forward strand.
CCTCAATCCTTTTATCACAGCACAACCAAGAAGCCAAGAAGGAAATGCACAGCTTGGAGGCTCGCCCCAGACATAAAACAACTCGGAGGCTAATGTATGATATATGTTGTGTAACTTGATTACTTATAAACAGAGACAACAGGGGGCTATGCATACTTTCATTTTTATTCCATACTAACTTCTTTCTTATATAAAATCACAAATATATAATCAAAATAATTATTTCTTTCCATCTTTGTTTACTCTATGTAGCTGAAAGAATGATTATCAGAAAATTGTCATAGAATATTGTGAACAGACTATCAACAAATAATGACTAAAATCTCCCATTGGTGACACACTAAGGTTAAACAGATTTAGCAAACTCCTGGTCTTTGTGAATTAGTTTTGGCATTGAAGTTGGGTAAGATGGTGTGAGAGATAACAAGCTTTCAAGTCCAAGGTAAAGATGGTTAAAGACCCAGAGCTCCATCTGTCGAAGTATGTGTCAGATGAGGCAAGCGCTGACCCTGTAAACTGACCTCAACACAGGCTAAGGCATAATTGATCAAAACAGGAAGTAGGGCTGTCACATGAATGACAATTATCGTGACCATGGAATCTATATTTATATAAAATGACTAAGTGATTTTGTCTGAAACTTGACCAAATCCCAAAATTAAAAGCTCAAATCATATTTTGCAATGTTCCTTTTCCTGTGATAATAAAACTGTTATACTACTACTATGTTGCAAGCTGTGTTTGCTTGGATGTTTTTTTATGTACTGTCTTTTTTATTGTTGTTGTTTTTAATTGGTTGTTTACCGAAGGTCGTGCACAGTATACGTAGATTTGTGCTTAAATTTGTCTAACAAGAAATAACATAAGAAATCAAACTGGTTTCTCTGCACTTGTAAGTAAATCATTAGTTTTCCAGTATTGATTAAAAATCTTAGGTCAGTCTGCCCTACTGCGCCTCAAAAAAAAAAAAAAAAAAAAAAGAGACGTTTCACTAGGACATGTTAGCAGTGATTAACCTACACTTTTTATTTATAACTAGCTTCCTGAGGCTGATGAGGGATTGTGGGATTGGAAATAGGCAGGGTCCAGTAAACCTGCAATGTGGCAAGCCCATTATAGCTCGTACTGCGTCACTGGCGGCCTTTGTCTTCTTTAGTCCTATTAAAGCATTTAAGTGTGAACGTCAGCGTCCCTGCTGGAGAGCCACTCCGCTCTGCTCTCAGGGGCCGGGGCTCGACTGTCTGTCACCTCCCTCATATCAAACACAAACTCTGTGCGTCTGTGTCTGCGTGTGTGTGTGTGTGTGTGTGTGTGTGTGTGTGAGTGACTGTCTACGTGCATGTGTATATGTTTTGACATCAGAGCACCGACGTGAAGTGGGGGGATGTTAGAGATGAGGGAACAAGTGGGCCAAAGCGGTGAAGTGCCCCCAGCACTTTTCAAATTTAAATGAAAGGCCATTATAGCCTATTTAAAAGAGCAAGAGATACAAGTATACATACACATATACAAATGCAACCATGCACACATCATTGTTATGTTGTTTACTCCAACTTGGTCAATTCACGAGATCTATTGAGACTAGAAATATAACAAAGAAATACTTCCCTCTATGTTACTTCAGCTCTTTCCGTTCTATTTCAAGACACTGTGGTCATAACATAGAGACTCGTTTTTTTCTACCAAATAAGCCTACTCACTTTACCACAATTACTGTACCAGTTCCAAATCAACTCCCAAAGTTCTGTGGCTTAATCACCATAACACTGCTGCCTTGTGACACACTGTGCATGATGAAACCCAGCAGGGAGGCAGGCCGGAGAAGGAATGGAGCTGAACTTAAGTGTTGCAACAGATAGGAGGGGTGGACAAACAGCTCTCCTTACAACTAATTTGATCTGGCTATAAAATGTTTTGTTCTTCTTAATAGCGGATGATCCATGTGTGGGAGGGAATGAGTCAGCCATGTTTTGTTGTTCCGTGTTCTCTGAACTTCAAAGCCCCCATGTATAAACTGATCACAGAGTGAATCCCATAGCCCTCTGACACGATCTTAATCGAGACACATGTTTGTTAGAGTCTGTTTTAATGGATTGAATTTTATCCACCTCTCTGCCTTCCAACCTATTGCGTGTCCTCCTACCCGTGTGGATGCAGGGTTTCATCATGCCACCCTGGGAGGACTGTGGCGGATGTGATCATTGTCAAGTGCTTATTCCTCCAGTCAGAGGGGATGTTCCTCCCATGAGAGGGCACTGTATACTAACAGCATCTTCTGACATAACCCCCCCCCACACACAAACTTCTTCTCTCTAGTGGCCACCCCACAGCTCTGAGGACAGCCCTGGTACAGGAGGGAAATTACCTCTCCACACCAATTACCTCAATGCCTCACATCTTACTTATATCAGCCCCTGGCGAGTCACCATTGCTAGAGTTCCTAGATCAATTTAGAGATTGAAGCATTGCACATTGCTGCTCCAGTCTTTGTATGTGGGATATAGCATCCACTGTTAGCAACCAAACTCTGCCATTCTACCTGCATAAGCCACAGGTAAAGTTTTGTCACTTTAAACAGCCCTTTTTCCGTTTGCCTTGCAGTCATACTCATAAAAGCACAAAGGCACAACAACTGTTGATTTGGTGGTAAAATCCAATTAGCCTATACATCTGGATGTGTTATGTGAGCATGTTTCCCCACTAATGATTTGGGTGCTCTCGCTTTTATTGGGTTACTCTGTCTGGCATCCTGTGGTATTTCCTGTTGGACTTTCAGGGTGATATAGAATGCACTTAACAGGTTGGATCAAATAACATGGAAAAGCATATAAAGGCAGTCATGTTGGGTACTTAATCTTGAAACACTGCCAACAAAGTTTTGCAATGCACCTAATAATAACATGGTTAGATGGAGCCCACACAGCTTTATGTGCTCCTCTCTATCTCTTATGAGAAAGACCAAACATGAAAAAGACAGAGAGGATACTATTCAAAGGGAGAGATGAATCAACAAATATCTTTAAAAGTAAAACAAACAAACAAACAAACAAACAAACAAAAACACCTTTCAGAAAAATGTGTTTATTCATTTGCTGCACACCTTCTATCTGAGATGTGAGATGCAGGCTGAACTATAACAGAGTTCCAAAAAGGCAAATACACAACAATCTCGAAGCAATTTCAAAGCCTCCACTTATTGTGCACTGACCTTGAGGTCAGTTTACTTTCTAACTTTGAATAGGTTCCCTGATGCCGTGCCTTCTTCTGCTGCCATAGGGTTTCTAAAAATACACGTGGAGCACAAAAGCCCACTGGAAACAGAGGGCAGCTCTCAGTATTGTTACTGATCAATGTGCTCATCTCTGCTGGAAACCATTGATCCACTGTTCGTATCAAATTGACCATGTTGTTGCTGTACAACTTCCACCCTACATTCAATCATGACAAGCTTACTTTATGTTCCACTTTGTCCCCTTGTCCAGCACCTTCTCTGAAAGCAACAAAAACTATCAATCCTCTAATGATATTCTAACACCAAATGGCTTAGCATTGATTCCACTCTTTGAAAGATCATTCTTAATGTAAGCCGGCATTTTAGTGAGCTACTAACCAATGAACATGATGCAGGACTTTTCGACCTGAATCCACAGGGTGCAGAATCATCGGCGGATCTTAGGCCTACATCATTGAAATGCCTGCAGAAGTTAAATGCCTCATCCGTATCACAAAAACAAACTAGCCCAAACAGACACATGTGACTTTGATGGAATCCAGCCAAGCTTAGCTGACCTTAGAAAATCCCTGAGGGATTAATAAAAACAAAGGTTCTCTGTTCAGAGGCATCCTTCCAATCCACATCCTGCTAGTGGAGCCCATTTATGAGTGGATAATCATAGCACCAAACCTGCCATGTGACTTGGAGCTATTATCTTTATATGATAACAAAATATATATTTTTTTAATAACCACAAACCTTTTCAGAAAACTAATTTTATCAGTCTTGTTTGTCCTTTGGCAAAATACCAGAATTGTTATATCAATCAAAAGAGCAGGCAGTTTTCATACAACTTCCAGATTTTCTTTTAAGGGGACTAATCTGACTTCAGTGACCTGAATGCATTAAGCACACTTGCCAAGACCTGACAACATAACATGATGACAACTATGATTGTTTAATAAAAGGGTATGCTTACTGCTCGACTGCTATTCTGGATTTGTCAATGACCTTTAAAGACTCAAGTAAAATTCCATTCATGGATTTTAAAGGTCCACATAAAAAAGTGCAGCAGGAAATCAAATTTACTATGGGAAGGGTGGGCTGATGCTTATTGTCCAGGCCACTTCCACCTACGCCAATACTTCTTTACTTGACCACAGCACAGTCACAGTATTTTCCTCCTGTGGTGTCTCAAAGGTCTACGGCGCAACAATGCCTCTGAAAAATAGCTCTTCCTCTGATTATTAAGGTAGTGCTATGCATACCAGGAAATGTCCCACAGCGCACCCACAAACTCTGTTACAATGCTAATGTCTGGGCTGCTCCATATGCATAAACCTGGAAGGGCTCCAGATGTATTTTTAAACACTTTGCTTGGGTGACCTTGAGTTTCTGGATCTTATTACAGCATCACATTCATATACTTTTTTCCACCATAGTTACAAATTAACCCTGATGAGCTACCAAATTTTTATGCTGTGCAAGTTGGTGGCTTGTGTTACACAAACTCCCAAGTACATTGTAAAGACAATGTTTTACCTTTACAATTCCGAAGACACAGTTAAACAAGTCAAACACCTCCCTATTTCCTTTTTTCCCCCTGAGAGGCAAAGAAATAGTTCAGGGGTCATCTCACTTCTATAGTGGGAAAACAATAGTAGTGCAACAGCTGCTTCAATCATGGGTGAAATTCTTATGTGCAGTAAGTATTCAGTCTCATGCTGTTTTTTCACGGAATATGAATCTCCTTGTTTTCCTCTCTCTCTCTCTCTCTCTCTCCACACTGACCAGTTGTTATTGTATTGTGGTTTGTGTCATTGCATGGGTTGTAAAAACGAAGATATTACAAATTCTTCATCTCTCTTTTTGTTTCTACGATCGTTTTTTCTATTTGTGAGTTTCATCAGCGTGGTTGAGACTGGAAAACATAGCAGTAACTAAGGCGGCAGGACTTATAATTGCGGGACACTGTCCAATGGGGTAAAACCCCTGGTGGATCCTTCAGCAACAGTGCACCCTGCAGGTTGATTAAGAACAGGAAAACAAGAAATGTAGGAACCAAGAACTGCATGAAATGCTAGAAATATATCCGTGAACTTTCCATAGCAATTTCCCAGGACCAGGAAGAAAAAAATTTCACACACAACACTGTGCTAAAGCATGTGGACTCAAGAAGAGAAAATGTTGCAAGTGCACTGACAGCAAAGAGCACAGATACTGCAGAAATACAAATCAAGCGAATATACATGCACAGACAAACCAACACAATCATGCCTGCACATACACTCATACACATGCACACACAATCACATAGAAATGCCAATATGCTGCACTTGGGAGTGGCTGCAGCGTTCGTGACCTCTGCCTTTCATCTCGGATCCAGTAACCAAACTGATTTTTCAGCCCAGCCTCTTCAATAACACAGGGCCTAACAAGTTTTGTCTCTCTCTTTTATAAAACATGTAGAAATTACTAGCACAGAAACAAGAAAATGTTACAGCTTTGTGATCTCAAAGCTGTTTGGTTTTTTTTACTGATGCTATAAGCAAGCCCCTTGTGTGAAAAATCAAAAGATGAAATGAAGTTGACAACATAGATGTTTCCTTCTGTTGTTCCTTCTGAACAACAAAATATGGAGATTCCTCCATTTAAAAGAGCAAAGTAGACATTATAAGGAAGAGAGAGAAAAGAACTCCAGGTATCTATTGTGTCTTCAATTTTTTGGTCTGCTCTCCGGTACAAACTGCCATTCATTGATGTTATTCTGCACGTCTAAATACATCTAAAGGCCATGAGTAAAACTTCCTTTTCCAGATGACTGTAATTTTTTTGTTCTAAAGAGAACATGATGTACTGTAGCTTTCAAGCCTCTCTTTTTGGAAACCTTAAATGTTGACAGCAGCTTTGTTGAGATAATGCCACTCAAAGCTAAAAGGGGGAATTTAGAGTATGCTCTAAGGTTGTCACCTCAAAGAGGGTAAAATGTTCTGTTTGGGAAACAGATGGACGGGTAACCCTTTCACACCTATGTGGCCACGGAGACCTTTACGAGGGCTCTGCTCTTAGATATCCAGCCAGTATGTCCAATCTCTGTGTAATTCCTGGATGCGTTTGTTCTGCACATTTCACGCCAAGTGGGGAGGGGTTGCGGCCAAGACCTCACGTAGACCTATAACTCACAGGATGGACTGAGAGAGGTGGCAGGTACCCCCAGATGAAAGGTAACAACAAAGAGATGTTTAGCATGATGCATGGTCATGCAGTCTGGGCCCCAGATGATGATTGGATGGCATGGAGTGACAACTAATGCGTCTGTGAAGTCTGTGAAGTCTGAGGTTTGTCTGTTTCTGCCATCAGGGAAAACGGCCCCACCCTGTGACAGTTTAGTGACAATCTGCCCGTCAGGCTGGGCATACCTAGAACTCTGAAGCACAGCTCATTTATCACCCTCACTGATTTCACCGTTCAGATTTGACAGACCAGGGTCCAGTTAGGGCAGGGGCATTCTCTATGGCGCCTGTCAGCGGGCGTACTGACAGACAGACAAGCAGATGGGTATAAGTAGATAATGCAAGACAACTCACACATACTTCAGTTAAAAATAGACTGTGAAAAATAGCAAACCTTTTAAAAATTGAGTTGAAATGAAGAATGAAAAAAAACACAAATGGAAGTCATAAATATGTGACTCGAGCAAAAACCTAACAGAAGAAAAAACAGTACTCTGACAAAGAGCATATTAATCTAACTTAAATACTCAAGGCAGGAGCCTTAACTCTTCCCATTTTTCATCCACATACGAGGCCTCTCAAAGACATGAATGATTCATCTCTCCAACTCCATTTGGACAGGAAATGAAAACAAATGGAAGTAGGCCCCGTCAGAGAGCCGAGGGTCTACAGCGGTGCTGGATGAACAGCACTGAGGACACTAGGCTAAACCCACCAAGCTCTGTGTCTCAGCTCCAACAGGAGCCAGACTCCCCCCCTGGGGCACTGCCCTCCTCCTACAATCTATACAGAGAGAAATTAATTCCTCACACATACACCAACAGCCAAGGTTCTAACTCTGCACTGTGAGAACACCTCTGACTTTTTCAACCTGCAGGAGATGTTTCGAGCTGTGCTTGAAAATGAGTTATTATTAGGATTCAATGTATGAGATAACAGCATCAGTGTGGTTTAAGGATCGATTAAAATGTTTTCAGTGCCGCTGCACTGAGTAGAGTTGATGTTAATGACTTGCAGCTGCAAAAAACTAAAAACAAAAACAACAAACACTAAGAGTGTGAGTGAGGAAAAACTTATTTAAGTCAGAGAATAGTTTTGTGGCACCGGGGCTCCATTCAGATTGTCTGCACAATGTCTGCTATAGAGCCATACTCTTGCTTCCACTGGAGCTGCAGCAGCCAGGAACAGCAAAATAAATAAAGGTGTGAACATAACTTTCCATTTCTTTTTCATGACAACACACTGAGATAAAGCCCAGGATTGCACTCTTCTGTTTAACTTCAAAACACATACAGTAAATGCAGAGGAGCCTAATCACAAACAGAACTTTGGGGCATAAAGTATAGCGTTACAGTATATTACTTACATTATCTAGCAATGCTGCTCATCAGTGAGTTTAGAGGCTTGTGGACTAAGAAAACAGCGTCATAAGGTCCGCCCTTAGCAACTCAGCCATGATTGCCTGAGAGGTGAACTAATGTTTGCTGTCTGACCGATTCCTACATCACCTTTAACTTTTCAATTCAATTCATTTCAATTCAATTCATTATTCAATTCTACTTATATAGCGCCAAATCATAACAGAGGTTATCTCAGGACACTTTTCATGTAGAGCAGGTCTAGGCCGTACTCTTTATAGGCAAGGAAAAATTCCCTTTTAACAGGTAGAAACCTTGAACAGAACCCGGCTCATGGTGGGCAGCCGTCTGCCCCGACCGGCTGGGTTGAGAGAGGGGGGGGGTGCATAGCACACTAGACATATAACATAAAGATGTGTAACAATAATGAGACTAATAATAAAACTAATAATTATAATGATAGAGTGAAAATTAAATAATAATTAGAATAATAATAGATGATAATCAGAATATTTGAAGATTCACCCGTGAATATGTTGTGCCCCTGTCAGATCAACGAGGCCACTCCAGGGATGTTACCTATAGACTGACATCAAGCTACTGTCATGTCGAAATTTGTCAAAACCTGGTATTTCCAATATGTCACCTTCTCAACAGTCTTGTTTTTATGCTGCTGACAAAGAATTTTACTTTTGAAAAGACAAGTTTTACAAGTTTTATGCATGCTATATTTTGTCTTATTAGAAAACATAAAAAAATCACTAAACTTGCAGATGAATGTACAAAGTTTTAACCATTGACAGTTTGTCTTGTTCTTACAGGCAACTTGTGTGGATTACAGTAATGATTATCTGTTGGAAAAAAAAAAGTCCTGACAGCCTTTTATCTTGCAAAGACTGTGTTGCATTTCAGCACATATAATTGCTAGTTTTATCCTGTCATTTAAGCATCCTGTACTGTAAAGATGAAGAGAACATAACAATGAGCTGCTGCAGAACAGAGACCAGCACCTTCCCGTAAGCACTGACAGCACCCCACCCCACCCCCACCCCCCGCAAAAACTCACTGACCCAAACCCATTTTTTCCAGTCTAAGAGAAATGTCAAGTCTAGACCTAGAACTCGTCTCTTTGAAGGGAACATAGCAGCCAAATATAGCCTGCTAGCCTCTACGCCGTCTGACATACATCAGGCTCCACGGGTTCTGCTAACAGTGGTTAATTTTGGCCGACTGCCATGTAGTCACTTACTATTAAACATCATAACTATACAAAGAAAATTATAACCAAGCAGTGGAGTGTACACTGTTGCTTGGTAACCTAATGCCATGTTGGGGATTCATCTTGCTATGGAACAGAAAACACGTACAGCCGGAGCCAATAATAGATCAGAGACCACACAAAAAATGCTATAAGGGTGTCAACAAGCATGGTCAACATGAAGCTGAGAAACATATCATAAGATGTATGTTTAAGTATCAAATCTCACTTCTCTGTGTGCGTTCATAAGAATTTTGTGAGTGCTTCTGTAATTGCAACCACTCGTGAAATGATATAATTATTATTCATCTGCCATTTTACAAGCGAAATGATGGATAGAATGAGAGCTTGTTTCCAGGTGTGAAATCCAGCTAAAGAACCACATTATGCTGACTGGCAGTGCATGTTCGGTACTAATTACCAAGCTGTTTCAAGTCTTTTGGATCATAAAGAATTACACAAATCGCCCCCCTCCCTAGAAAAATGTGGATCTCTCAGAATCAAGAGATAACATACAGAATTTTATCTATCACAGCATCACCAGGACATACTACTTAAAGCTCTGCACTTTGCAAAGCTCCGTGCCCATGGTTGGTTTTAATATAGCTTTTATAGATCCAATAGGAAAACATTACAATTAGCCTAGACTTCTTAACTGTATAAGAAAATGTCACAATATGCTATAATTCATTCTAAGTTTGGTGTTATGTGTCTTTTGGGCATCATATATTTACCTATAATTGCTTTTTTCAAACCATATGTAGCCTATTATGAGTTTTGGGACTCTTATTAATGCCCCATAATGTCTTGCTGCATAACTATCTTGATTTCAATGAACTCATTAAATTATAAAACAACATCAGACAATCTGTTGTAAAAGAGTCATGACATCAAACAACATTTACTGTGAGGTTTAAAAGACTGGTTGGTACAACATACACAACCTATTCATATAATCATTGCATTATTTAACAAATTCCACTGCTTAATACTTCACTTATAACAGCCATGACCTGGTCACATCAAACACATAAATCAAGAAGTTTGTATCTCGGTTGTGTATTATAAACAAATAAATATAAAAGCCCCCTGTGTTAAAACATCCTGTCAATGTCAGATTCATTATGCACTATTAATGTATTATGACATTTTCTGTCATAAATGTCAAGTAAAATTGACAGATCCTCCATATCAGCTATGGAGGATCTTGGTTTCTTAATTACAACTTACCCCCTTTTGTCATCTAAAACTACTATTCAAATTCTGTTATGTACTGAAAACTTTGTCACTGAGACATAGCTCCTTCACAAAGCAAATATCCTCTATTCTACCAACTGTCCTCAACCATGTATTGCATGTTTTAAAGCATTGTAACCATGACATAACTGTACAGACACCCACATATTGTACACATCCACACACATATATACATGCAGGCTTACAATTGTGCTTTTCCTAAAATAGCTCACTTAAAGCAGAAGATTGGCCCAATCATTTTGTCATGTCATACTTTCCGCCACCAAGCACAAAACCCCAGTCCTTTTTTTCAACTGCGATTTTCTGCTACGTGACATGAGGGCAGCCTTCACACTGTCACAGTCAGTCAACGATGACACACAAACACAGGAAATAGATCCACAGGGACCAAGCGTAATTCATCACTTTTATTACTATAGTTGTGAAAAAAAAAGGAAAAAGGGCATTGTATTCTCTTCTCTTTGATAAACAAGCTTACTCTCACTTCTTGTTTCATCTCTGCTAGTAGCTGACTGATTATTCTGTGGTGTCTATAGAATATTTTTACTAATACAAATCTGCGAGACACCAACTTTAGGACAATAATAAGTCACCATAGTTAACATGCATTACACAACAGGGATGCGACATGCTGCTACTGTGAATACTGCTTGCCAACTGTATAGCCGAACACGCTATCTTATCAGGTCCAATGAATAATTCACAGATGCCCGCCAAGATTTGTTCTATCGAAAAACATTTTGTCTCATTAACACATTCATTGGTACTATGAAATTATGTGTTAGGCTAAGTGTAAGGTGCTGTTAAAATGACTTTCTCTCCCTGACACAGCTCAGATGGTACCTGCCCCCTCAAGCCATCTGAGCAGTGCAGACATCTGTGAGCATTAACCTGCCAAGAACAAGTCTAATGTAAAAATATCATAAATATTCTGAAATGGAAAGACAGCTGAAGGGTCATTTTGGAGTGGCTGTGAGAGGCTTTCATGTCAAGTATGAGCAGTGTTTTTCTTGTGTCACTGTCCAAGTGAAAATGTCATGTATACATTGGAGGGTTTGTGGCTCTCGTGTTTTCATATAACCTTGCTCAGAGAAAACTGCAATGCAGTCACCAAAGGATACCTGTGGAAAGAGCGCTGGTCACCAAAGCCATCATACAAAGGCCATTTTAAATGCAACACATCCACCAAACGTTTTTGTTAGAGTGACAGGGTGTTCAGCAAAACAACCGAGAACCAAACTAAAATTATAATAGAGCCCTCATTACAACAGCAGCAGCGTCAGTTAACTTTCATTCAGTTACTGGCATGTTAAAAAACAAGCTCCTTACTTCTGACTCTACTCCGACATGTTCATGTCTTCGTCTGTTTGTGGTGACAGTATTGGTTGTACAGTATCTGTAAAAACTAAATATGCAGGTAAGTAGCTGTAGATACGAAGATGTATTCGTCACATACATCATCATACACAATAGTGTCTTCAGTGAAATCCTTATCTCCATAGACTAGACCGTGGATATTGCAAGTATATTAAAATAGAGAATAAATATGCAGGTTTTTCTGAAAATGTAAACATTTTATAATGCAAATTTAGGCAAAATAAATTAATTAACATAAAGGAGCAAAAAGCAAAAGTATGTACAATGCAGGAAGCAGTAGAATGTAAAAAAGTAAGTTAGTAAGTAAGTAGTCTGTTTATAAAATTCAATGCACTACAGCAATCGAAGTTAAATGTTACAATGCAGCAGTTAAAATTACCTCCACTTTTGCATTATTCTGCATTATGAGCACATTTACTTTTGATACTTCAAGTACATTAATACTTCTGTGCTTTTATTTGACTAAAAAATTGAATGCAGGATGTTTACTTGTAGTAGAGTATTTGCAGTATACCGTGTGGTATACGCTGAATATGCCAGAGTAAATGGTCTGGATATTTCTCCCACCACCAGATATAATGTAGAGCAGCTCTGAGAATTATATAAGTTTGTGGGTAGTAGTGCAGATGTACATCACGCTGCTCACAATCCCCAGAGATTGTTGTATCCTATTCAGTTTCTTATTTAATAGCTATTTTTAACTAGTCATCAATTCAAGTCACGCGTAGTCTGTGACAAGGGGTGATGCAGACGGTTGGTTGACGAGCTTTCGACCAGGGACTGCGACACTTCACGTTTGACGAGATCATACATTCGTAAGCGAGTGTATTTATAGGCGGCAGTCTGCGCCGCACTACAATACCCTTCATCGCAGTCTGCATAGCAGTCTGCAAAAGCACTGATGGTGAGGTCAATCGGGACTTCGTCCATGAAAAACAAAGGAAAACAATGGAAAAACTCCACAGCTCTGTGGTTGTTTATGGCTTGTTATATACTGACAGTTTCCGGTCCAGTTTTTTTTTTTTTTTTCACATTAAAAATCGATTACAAAACGACCTCCTGTGACCGCAGAACCAACGTGACTTCAAATTTTAATCCGTTTTGCTTCCTAGCTGCTGTTCAAAGAACATAAGTTTAGCCTGGTTGGAAAAAAAACATAATTAGGCTAAATATTAATTATCCCCCTGCTTTCACTGTGTTTCCTGCAACTATCGTTTTATGTTTGGAACTTTGTGTACATATCGCTGAGAAGAATGGAGAGAGTAACACATACAACAGAAACCATACTTTAGCTTTGCGTACGTGTCACGTCCGATTTTGTTCTGCTCACACACCGAGACGTAAAGTGGGAACATTAATTGTCTACCGTGAGGGGGGGGGCTGAGGGTTTGAAGAGTGTGCTGCTGTGTTGGGACTGGAGGACGTGCGGGATGCGACTGGTGTCTGTGGGGGGGGATGACCCCTGGGTTACAAATAATCTTGCTCGGTCGAAAGAAGGGACGACATCCTATCCGGGCCGAGGTCCCGGCGGCCTGCGCGCCCCTCGTGCGCCGCCGTCCTCTGACCATCGTCCTCTGCGACGGAGAGATGGAGAGACGGGGGTCAGCTCCGACCACCGCCTGGACCCGGCAGGTGCCACTTCGTCGATCATCTCCCCCCTCGAGAGGGAGAAGAAGGGAATCCGACTAATCTGGTGACAATTGTCACAGGTGTCTAGACCTCTGAAAGTGCTCAGATAATAGGCAGGCTTGCATGTGACAGAATTTTATTTGTATTATTTTAAACTTTTCTAGTGTTAAGTTCTTCCTCACATAACAACAACAACAACAACAACAACAATAAATGAATGTACCTGGAAATATGATAATAGGGGTATATGGGACACTCAAGTAGCCCACTGCTTGTAAAGACTATTAATCGCGTGTTATTGTATAATATAACATTCCTAAATGTGAATGCCATGACGGCTGCCTCCACAGACAACAGTTCGCAGTGATGCACCTCCTAAAAATAGCACCTGTAGCGTCCACGAGTCCACAATAAAAGGAAAGAGTGCCATCTATTGATCGAACTACTCCTGATGACTACTACTATTGTCCCTGGCTTGGATTCCACTGCGAACTCTGGGACAAAGCGCAGCTGCGGTGCAGCACCAACAATCTATATGAACTGCGAAGTGATTTAATCATAGAGGTCCAGTGGTTTAGCCTATGCTCTGACAGGATTTGTAATGCAATTTATCAAAAAAAAAAAGGGGGGGAATAAAACAGCAACTGTCTGTCATTGCACTCTGTCTCTAATTTTAAAGCCAACCAGGAGCAGGGCCTGACTGACTGTGTGATTAGCAGAGATTATATGCAGATTTGTCATTGTCATAAATCTACAGACTTTCCATGGTCTCACATTTTTATTTGTCACTTCAAAGCATTCTTCAGTAGCTCTCCTAAGTTTACTGTTTGGCCTAGTAGACAAATGTCTTCCCTTTAAAAGAGGAACAAAGCAGCTCCCTCATCTCTTTTCACCTGTTTCCCACATCACTGCTTATCACATGCCACATTGTGTTTGGAGTTTTGGATACAGCTCCATGATTATTTTTCCGGGAAATATTTTGAGCCTGGACTTTTTCCTGGCTATGCCTTGATATACCCACCCTACTTTTAGACTTTTAGGAGACAGGAATATATAACAGGAATTTGGATTTATCTGCTGATCATGTGGTCTCTGGCTCTACATCTACACTCCAGGAGCAGTGGTGGTGGGAAACGGTGAAATTAAATTCTCTCTCTTCTCATCTTGCCACCGTCCTACAGCAGCTGGGACTGACCCAGTGGGTGACACCACTTTCATTCCAGGACCCCGACTGTCCAGCTGTTTGCTATCCCTCATCCTGACGGCAGGACAGACAGGGGCACAGTCAAACATCAGCGCATCCGAGGCATGACCCTGCATGCATGTCACTGTGGCTGTCTCATCGTTGTGCAGGAAGCCAGAGCTGGCACGTAGACACTAAGGACCATGTCATTTCTCAGCACCAGCTAAGAATGTCATGAGCTTTGCAGTCTACAAAAATATATAATCATCTTATTGTCAGCACAATCTATTGTAATTTTGTATTTGCTGAGGTAGAGTATACTTGAGCAACAGGAACTTCGTCAGTAGCAGTAAAATAAATGTCCCAAAAATTCCACAGGGGTTGAATAAAGTGTATTCATCAATGTCTCTTCCGTGACAGATGCAAGGTGAGGGTGGGTAATTATACTCACGTTTCTTTAAACCTCCATACTTGTGTGAGAACTGGAGGGACATCTTCCAATGGTGTTCTGTGGCAGAAAGATAGATGTTGATGAAGAATTGTACCTTTTTGGCTTTTCTGAAGTAACTTAGTTTTTGCTTTATGCAGCACAGTAAATATGGGTTTTTACTATGGTTATAGCAAAGAGTCATCTTACAGAGCAGGAAACTGCCTGAAATGTCTTCCTCTCGAACCAAAGTGGCTCCAATGATTATGATCACAAGTTCTGGGGGGCATTTCTGACCGGTTTGGATAAAAATATTACTTTCAACCCGAATACACTAATGACGTTCCAGCATGTGATTTTTTTCATGTAGAGCACATAAATAACATGGTCGCATATTTTAATATTTGGTCCTGTTATGTCTGGTGATTTCTTTTCCATTATTTCTATTAGTGTTACTACATTGTTCTGTTTTTGTGAAGGAATTGGTGCCGTGGATCTGTTGTCTAGCACAGTGTTTAAAATGTTGTTATTATATAAAATATCTGAATAAAGAAACAAAGAAAAGATTCAAATAGCTCCAGGAGAAAGAAGTTCAGGATAGTACATATTAATCTTTCTTCCTCTCCCTCTCTATCTCTCTTTCTCTGTGTCACTTTTTTCTCTCTCTCTCTCTCTCTCTCTCTCTCTCTCTCTCACACACACACACACACACACACACACACACACACACACACATACAAACGGTCCTGTAAACATGGACGGTGTAAACACAGGGTCAGGGTGCAGTTTTAAAGAGGGGTGGAGACTGGGGAGGTATGTGCATAAGCATCTGTTTTCTTCATTTGTGCATTTACCCCTTTGTCCGTAGCTTCTCCTCTTAATTTAATTTGTGGGAACCCCTCTCTTCCACAGCCTTCCCAGTGAGAAAGTATTCCTGCTGGGGTTACTGTGGCCTTTGGGGGGCTTACAGACAGATCCAGAGGGATTACCCCCAGCAAAGGCGACCAACCTACACCCAAAATCATCAGCATAGCTGCCACAACCTTTTCCCTCTCCCCTTTCTTTGTTTCAAGTGCCTTGAAATGCGAGACTACTCTGGAAAGTTGCCTAGTGAGCATAACATGCATTCTTTCACAAAAGCCCTTGCTACCTCCCTCACACTCAGAGTAACTGTACTATTTTTTTTTGCTCCCTTTTTTTTTTTTTTTTTTTAAATTTTGTAACAGAACTGGTTCAACTTGGTGGATAGTACTCACAGGGAGTAATGGCAACTTGAGATAGATAGCTTCCAGGATAGTGAATGAGTTACAGTGAGAGCTTACTGCTAACATGTTAATGTAGAGAAGTGGGATCAAGATTTATAATCAAATCCAAATGCAGTAATTAATTGTTAGACATCTTCTGCTCTGCATTAGATGTCTTTAGTATTTTTAATGCTGTAGCACTCGCAGTTACATATTATCATTATGCTTCATTAAAACTGTATAGGTTTTATATCTATACAGAACTGTAAAAGCTGAATAGGCTGTATCGCAAAAATCAAATAGCATGCCACAATATGAAGTGACTGTACAGTACTTTATTAAATATTCTTCCACTGGTAATTTATAGAACTTTTTATGTAAATGTACTAGGTCTTTGTCTGTGACAGAACCACCGAGTCACTGAGTGCACCACAAACAGACAGTTTTGTGTCCAAGCCTTTTGGCACTCTTCCATAACGTCATCCCCGCCAGTCCCATCTGTGCTGTTTTCACCGTACAGAGGAAATTACTGTCCCACATCATCAGCTGTTGTGGATGTAACAGTCCATGAGCGATTCAAATATTCAAGAGCAGACACCCTTATTTTCAACATTATTAATGCATGAACTTCCCATCAGTTTTTGGTGTAAAAGGGAATGAGTGTATAAACTTGTCTACATCTCAAATCGCCGGCACTTAGTGTAGATATTTTTTTTATCTAAGTTGTATACGTTAAATAATTGATGATGATAAGTTTTATCACACTTCGTAAAAGTTAATAATGCCCTCAAATTCACCCTGTGTCAATTAAATACGTCCATATAATAAATAATAAGTAGAGATATTGACACCTAGGCTCTAAGTTCACATGAGCTTACTGTATTTCTCATTTAAGTGTCTATTCAGTCTGGTGCACATCAGCTACCGTACTTTCAAAGCCTGCTTGCAGTTGAAGGGTAGGTCACTAGAGGGCCATATTTCACCACATTTAGGTGTTAGGTCACAGGACCTGAAACACATTCAGCATTTAAAACCCACCACCAACCTGTTAGTTACAGGACATTGGTGAAAGTTTTTCCTGAACACACTTTTCTTGAAAATGGGCATTCAATTCAATGATCCACATTAAATGGCTCTTTGCTGTCTAATTTTACAATACACCCAAGAGTCCAAGAGTTTGTTAGTCAGCAACAAGTGTGTTTAAAAGGTGTAGCAGGACTACATGGTTTACATTGTGCACGTACAATACTTTTCCAAACAGCTTGTGTAGCACAGGAAAATACCCTATTAGCTCCATTTTTAACATGGTAGGGAAATGAGGAAGATTGGTGAAAATGGTGATTATGACTGTTTGGGAATATAGAACAGCAGCTTTAAAAAAAAAAAAGTATCTGTAAGCACGAGGCCAGGAGGTAGAAACTCAGAGAGGCAAGTGATCTGTATGTGTGCACTGCATCTAGCCTGACTGTATATACTGTTTATTGAGTTTACAAGAAGCAGATGGCAGGCACCACCGATGTAGTTTGTTTTGTTATTGAAAAATATCATATTTTCCCACTAAATGAAGTCCCTTGGGAGGGTGTGACAGGTGTCAAAATTTGTCTCTTTAAGAGCACTACTTCATCAGCTTGTCATATCTGCACAAAATGTCTCAGCTGCTTAACCAGCTTCCATAGGGCCAATTAATAATGGAGCCTTTTTTTGTGTCAGCATGGCTACCTTCTTCAAGAGGAGTGAATCGGTGACCGGTCGGATGATCGTCTGACCGGAGAAACTCCTCCTGTCGAAAGAATATTGTTGATAACATATGATCCCAGTGGCTCCTCTTCTGCGTGCCATGGTAGCATGGCTCTCGGTTTTAGTGCAACTTGACGATGAGTCACAGTTTGCAAATAGAATAATAAGCAGCTGTTATTAAATAACCGACCGAACGGGCCCACATTGCTCAGTAAATTTATTAACAGAGCGCAGTGAGATTGTACTATAATAGTAATAAATTTCATGTCGGATAAATAGATTAAAACTCTTCGTTAAATACATTTATTTTGACGTGAACGTACACAGCGATGCAGTATCCAACACAGTGCGTCTGTCATAGAGCGCTTTTTGCAACAACCAACCACAAACTCCCTTACTAGCACGTCCAGCGCGCTTGGCCTGTGGAATTGCATCTTTTTGGGTGGTGAAGTATGGTGGCGGCAATGTTATGGAGTTTCCGCTACTCCTCTGCTTTCATGCCATAGGTTAGGGAGCTAGCAAGAGAGCTAAGTTAGCGTCACGCTAGGCCTCCAGCAGACCAGCGGGAGAGCTTCCGAGATCAAACACTGCTATTCGGAAGGAGACAAATATTCCTTTATGAATCTGCATGAGAACAGCTAAAATCTCAGAAATATGGTGGTCCTCAAAATTCGAGACCAGGTAAGTGATCGTTGTGTCAAAAGCTGACCCAAGTTGAAGCTAATTCTGGCTGGCTAACGTTAGCTAGCTGCCCCGATTTCAACACTCGCCAGCGGAATGTAATTTGAGTCTCTCCAGCTATTCTCCGAAACGGAAGCGTTTCCTAAAGCTTTTCATGGGTAGCTACACATTAAATAATCACTTATGAGGTGAAAGTGAGGTACAGTACTGTCGGGTGAATCCCATATGGAGTCATGTTTTTGGCGACAATACGAGGCATCACATTTACACTGAGACACATGCTCAAACGGTTACTGAGTTGTAACCAGCTAATAAGCCTGTGTTTATCTCCAGCAATTAGCCAGACCCGGCGCAAAATGCCACTAGCTACTCAGTTGGGAAGTGACTAGTTAGCATATTGTGACAAAACAATACAAAACTGGGCTTGCATTGTCACTTCCAGGTGATTAAATGAGTTAATAATAGCCACTGAATCTCTAAAATGTAATGCAGTATGAGATGATTTCCATAACCATCAAAGCGATCTGTTGATTGTGACATTACTGTGACAACTGGTCGTTTGTGTTATATATACCCCAACTAAATGTTTGAATACAACCACCGTTTTGTGGAAGTGCGGATCTGTCAGAAGATTTGTGCCTTGTTCAGTTCAATGATTGTCTTAATGTTTATTTTTTTAAAGTGGGTTTATAATAGATAAGTTATGTCCTTGATCACAAGCCTTTAGCATTTCGCCCCTTGTAAATACTGCAAACAATTAAACTATTTTGTATTAGCTGTTTAGGAAGTAGTTGTTTACCAAAATATATTTATTTCTACAATATAAATAGTATACATGCAGGCAAACTGCTGTGTAATGGTTATAATAAATTTATGAGGTGACTGGCAGTGTGACAGTATTAGACATGCGTCCTCTAACTATATTAAACACTTGCCACCTACTTGGGAAAACGAGAATAGCTTTCCACTATCATTTAAGGACTGTGTTTTGCACATTCCTGCTATTCTTGTAACATATGTACGTGCATGCGTCTTTCATTGTGTGTGTGCTTGAATGATCGTGTGCCTGGGCTCCTGTGAGCCAGTGGAGTTGCCAAAGAGCTGTCTCCATGGTGATGGTATTAACTAGGCTGGCTTGTATGAGGAGAGGAGGTGCACAGTCGTGCAGCTAGAGAAGCATAGAAAATCTCCTACACCAGTCGTGCAGGACTGAAGAACTGAAAACAACAAAATGCAGATTTGTCCTTCCTTGTCACTGCGGGGGATATTCAGAAATTTTCAAAATGAAACAGTGTAAGAGGCACAAGTGGCCGCTTGTTACTCTGAATTTATCCTCTAACCTCCATTGCACCCTGCAGATATTCATGGGTATTATAATAAGTGAATGAAGGGATTGTTTTGTGTTTTTAAAAAGGGACTGTAAGCTACTCGCTCCCTGGATGGTAATGGTAATCTTTGTCTTGCTTATTCTAAATACGTACTGAGCATCAATCCGACTGCTGAAATGCATCATATGGCTCAAATTCGTACGAGAGGAAAGCATACCTTGTCCTGTCGGTTTCATCGCACTTCAAAGGGAATAATCCATGTCACCATGTATACCTGGAATGGCTGTTTAAACCGCAGTATTATTTTCCACAACAGACTCTTCACAATATTTTCTTTTTTCTGTTTTTCTCAGAAACAGTAGTGCTTAAAATGTTTTACGATTGTTTCCCAAAGTCTCAGCAGAATAGTTGAATTTATTGTCTGCAGGGACACACAGTACAAATTATTTCTGTCAGCTAAAGGTGAAAATGTTTGGCTCCATGCTTGACTTCTGAGTATCATGTGAATGGCACTGGACAACAATCTGGTTGTTAGCCACTGAAACATTTTGGGAAGTGGTTCAGAAAGATGAGTCGGATCCAAACATAGCTAGTTCTATTTGATATAGTTTTTAAAGTATGTGGCTCACACTGTGCCATATAAACTAATATCATTTGCACATGAATTATTATAAGCTACATGGCTGCACATTAGCTAATTAGCTAGCTGGGAAGCCTGGTGGGTTAAATGTGGGATGAGATCTTAATGAAAAAATGTACTCTGCATGCTAGATCACTCTGAATGTATGCAGACAGAAATCCAGCTCATGGAAAGGATTGTATGCAGGGAGATGGACTGTTCAAATTAAAGACTTACCTCTTCAGCTCTTTCCACCAAAGATGTATTGATGGCAGATAAAGGCAATACTAGATAATACAGGTTTTCATTCCAGCCAAACTTTACAGCAGGTGATTTTAAACCCTGCTGACTCTTGGCCCATTCTGTAACAGGAACCTCCCGCTGCTTTATCTTATGTTTTGTTTTGGATACATGGGTGCACATTGCTCATTCAAAGGATATGATTGCTCACATGTATTGGAAGTGCTAGACAATAGCTGAACTGACACACAACATTTAGGTATCACCAGATTTCATAGCTGTTACTTGTGGAAACAACTTCTAAATGTGGTTCCAGGTGTAAGGCCACTGGGATTGCTTAATTTGTTTTTTGGAAACTTGACTAAAGTCAGGAAAGGGTTAAGTTTTTGTGGAAGCCAGGAATGTTCCATCTGGGTCTTTCATGGGTAACCAGTTGCAGCCTCTGGAAGGGATCCCCTGCCCTCACTGTTCTCCCCATCCATGCCAGCCTCCTCCCACAGGCAGTGGAAACTGCCTGATCAAACACTCTCTGCTGGTGTTATGGTGGATTAGATAGGGGAGCGCAGCTATGTTGAGCTGGCCAACATGATGCATGAATGTCCATTAGAACATATACAATGTGACTGTTGATAGGGGCATTGATTTTAGCGTTGTTTTCATATACATTTGATAAGTCATAGAGATGTAACACTGGTCAATGACAAAAAAAAAAAATCACAATGAAAAATGCTGATGGTTTGCTTTTTAGAATGGAACAAGCACATAAGTGGTGACAATCTGATCTGCAGCCAGCTTGGTATTTTGTGAAGGACCAGGCCGTCCAGCATGAAAGATGAAATAGTAATACTATTGACGCTCCTTGGGGCTCAGATTTGTTGTTTATGGTGTGGCAAAATTATGCTTTACCAACGAGTGAGTGATTTTTATTTTTTTATTATTTTTTTTAATTTTTTTAAATAAATAAATAATTAAAAATTTAAAACTAGCTGGTGGCCAAAAGTAGAAATATTTGTAGTGGCAGCTGCAGCTAATTATTTAAGTTATTGCTCGAGGTTGTCATTATTCTTACAGTGAGCACTGTTAAGATCACTGTTGAGTAGTTGTACGCAACTACATGGATTAGATGCTGTAGATACACTGTCAAGTTTTAAAGATGGAATACAGGACTGTTACATATAAATGAACATTCATTAGCAATGCTAACTGCTAAGATAAAGTAAGTAGCAGATCTTAATATCATGTAAACAACAGTGGGATTAGCGGGAAAGTCACTAAAAGAAGAAGAAAGCTAGCAGTGCTCGAGCAGAACTAGCGCATGTTTAAATGTACTTGCTCTTATGAAAAAAATGGCAAAATTAGCTGGGTTGAGATAAAGCAGCAAAAAATACTACAACTAACACAGAAACACTGGCAACCGGAAATGAGACAATGCGCTTAATGCAGCATGTCAGCACGTGAATGGTCACTCACTACTGGTACTTAAAATAAATTTTACTGAAGTAGAAGTAAAAGGATGAGTAATTGTTACTGTATTACATTTGTAAAAGGGGGAAGGGGAGGTAAAAATGTTATACGGTGATTATATTAATAATGATATATGATTAAAACTATTATGTTACAGAACATCTTCATGCTGCCAGGCATAATTGCATTGGTATTTTTCCCAGGTGAAAACTCCACCTAAGGCAACCAGCAAATTCCAGTCAGGCACTTGGCATCCTGTGGATACAACTGATAATTACAAATATACACTCAGTTGGCAGTTTGTTAGGCACACCTAGCTAAAACAAATCGAGTTTAATACAACAGTCCTGCATGAAATCCTCCATTCATAAGGTTTGTAATGTTAATTTTTATTAAAATTGTTTTAGAGAGTTGTTGTATCAACTATATGATCTTTTTGGAGGATGTACTGTGTGGTGCTGTTGAGGAGTATTGCATTATACAGAGATGTTTCTGTTATTTAGCCTATATTCATTGGTAAAAGCGGAGTAGACAAATAATGGAAACACATTGACACCACAGTGGGTCTCATTAGACTATATGTAGTAGTAATTTTGTGTTGGAGTTTTTGTTGTTCTTAATTTTGACACCAAGATTTTAATTTTTACTGCAAATACATATCAGTTGCAAATATGGGTTATAGATCTCCTTGATTACTAATAATTGTTATTGGAATCGGCCCTGAAAAAAACATATCGGGCAACCCCTACTTTGTGTGTGAACATATCAAAATTGGCATGTTTAGAAGAGGTCATATTTAGTCAATCTAGGGATAACGTGCATTTTTTTGTTTCGTTTTGCTTTCCCCCCCCCTGCGACAAATCGATTGGTTGAAGACTAGGTACAATTTCAGTTGACCAAGATTTTCTTTGATGAACTACAGACTTAATTACCTTGGTTGGGCTTTTCCTCATTGGAAAGCGCTGAAAGATGATAAGGGACTAAGGTCGGACACAGATGTTGCCTTACTGCTGCTGGACAGGTTGGCATTTTGTAAAATATTTGGAGTAGGCTATATAGCGATTAAATTTACTGTACCTAAATAATGAATTACTGTTTTGTCTTAAAACTGTGGAACTTTCTCAGTATTCAACAGTGTTTGTGTAATTACTCTCACTGCCAGAAGGGGGAGACAAAAGTTCCACACTGCCAGTTTAAGTCTGCTATATTGGGCTCACAGTTCCCACTCAGTCTTTAGGGACATTGCTGGTGTTTTGACAGAGGCTTGTCTTACAGGAAGTATTGGCAAAATGCTGCAACAGTGTCACATTGAATCACTTAAGCTACCCACACATCACACATGGGTAAATATTGCCTTAAATCTTTATGGTTTCAGTTACATGTCTTAAAACACAGTCACTCTAAGCGATCTTTAATTTTTTTTAAAAATTTGGCACACATATGAGTGTTTGTGCAAAATTTAAATAAGGGAAAATATAGTATATTTGTCTAAAATACGCAGCAGTATTTTCCCTGTGTATACTCCCCTAAGAAGGGTGGGGCCAGCTAAACTACTTTGTAAGAAGCCAGGGTGGGAATTGCATGATCCTTAAGAGTCAGACTTCACAAAGAGCTTCAACAACTTTCTCCTTTACTTAAGTTTTATTTTGGAAACCTTGTTTGGTTTTATCATCTTTGCCACCTGTTGTAATGGTGAACGAGATCAGCTGTGGATAGTTTTCTCTTTTTTCCTCCGTTTTTTTGTGGCTGTCTCCGTTGAAGATTCAGACAGTCACAGGAGTTTAATCATGTTAAAGTTTAAAATCCATCTGGAGAAAAAGAGACAGGACATCAGCCAGCTGGAGAGCATGGCTGGACTTGTATTCATTTAAATATTGTGGCATTTTTCTCTGTGGCGTGGTATGGATATGGTTTTCTGACCCACCAACAGACTAAACACAGAATAGAATTAGAAAGTGGCTATTCAGCATTTGTCAGTTTTGATCCTGACAGTCTGCCTCCATCATCCTCTGATTAGCGGAGTCATCAGTTTGTTAAAATGCTGCAGTCTCTGCCTTTTTAAAGAATTTTAAACAGGTTTAGTTAGGGGTTATATAGCAGCCTAAACATGATTGTGTAATCTCAAAGCAAATGAGTCGTGTGTGTATTGTTGTGCTTGATGACGAGGATCCAGAACACCCTGTAAGGTGTGATGTCTCCAAGGTCTGAATGGTTATTGTTTTCTCATATTTTACCTATACTGCTGGCGATTCAAGTTTGACTCAGTCTCTTTCTCTTACAGCCGGCTTTGCTGAAAGCTATTTTCAATGTGGACCCAGATGAAGTACGCTCACTCATATTCAAAAAAGAGGATGTGAATGCACAGGTAATTCCAACAGACTCTCACTAAATCTGAATCCATTTTCTCTTAATATTGTTATATTTTAAAAACATCCCAACAACACTGAATTTAAAACCATCTCATGTTTAATTGTTCTTGAAAGGCTTCATATAGTTCTGTCAATTAACAGTTGCAGAGTACAAAAAGTGCACACAGTTGGTTTTTACAGTTCCCACTGCAGGATCTGGCTGTACTTATTGCATTCCTCAGAATTACTGCTTAGGAGGTGTGTGTGTTTCAAAATATGGCTGGATGGTACTTGGTTGTGTTTCACCGGAAGGCTTTAAGGTACTGAATGTACGTTTAACCCCCTTTTTGCCATGTATGGCGTCTCTGTGGCTGTCAGCATTTAATGGCTGTTTCTCCTTTCTAGCGTTGTAATGTTATGAACAGCACAGAAAGAGTGCGGTTTTGACCAGGACCATATTTGCCCGTGTAAAGTAGAGAAAGTTTACAAGGTAAAGGTGTAAGTGCAAGCCGTTTGGTTTTCTTTTTAATCACAGTATTGGTTTTCTGTTCATGTTCTTACAGGACAATGAGAAGCGGACTCCACTGCATGCTGCTGCCTATCTCGGAGATGCAGAAATTATAGAGCTGCTGATTCTTTCAGGTGGGTTTTTTTTAAAGGAGGATGTATGTGAAGAGGCTATTTAAGTCAAATATAACCATATGTTTGAAATGATGTGATTTGTGTCACAATTTGAGCTTGTTTAAATAATAGTAAGATTCTTAATATGTGACAGATATGGCCAAATTCATCATACCAATTCAATAAATATGGTTCTTAATGATATTAGCAACCACTTAACCTTAGAGAATCACCTTGGGCTAAGTCATCATCACCTTTCTGGTTTCTCTTTTCTGGGTATTGTAGGGAGTGGTGAAAGATCAGCAATGTTAGCCTGTCTGAGAGCATTATGACTTATTTCAAATGTGATACTCAGTAGAATATTTTTATGCTTATGTGGCCAGATGGTGCATCTGTATTCAATATTGTGAAATAGCTCTACATGCACCCTTTGCAGTCTGCTCTTTTCTTTTGCTTATGCAGGTGGAGATGTTACAAAACAGGACTTTGTTACTGTCGAAAAGGCTTTTGTTGAAATGTTGCACTTGAGGTCATGTAACTGTTTGACCTTAAACAGTCCGACAGCCATTGTCTTCTTACTTGTAGGTGCCAGAGTAAATGCCAAAGATAACAAGTGGCTCACTCCTCTGCACCGAGCTGTGGCCTCCTGCAGTGAGGTATGCGAATGTTTCTCTTATTCTCTATCACACATTTTGTTGTTGTTGTTATTTCTCATTGTTTTACAAATCCAAATAGTACGCACCTACATGTGATGACTTCTTGCAGGAGGCTGTCCAGGTTTTGCTGAAACACTCTGCGGACGTGAACGCCAGAGACAAGAACTGGCAGACGCCGCTTCACATCGCTGCAGCCAATAAGGCTGTCCGCTGCGCTGAAGCCCTGGTCCCACTCCTCAGCAATGTGAATGTTTCAGATAGAGCAGGCCGGACTGCCCTGCACCATGCAGCCTTCAGCGGTCATCTGGAGGTAAAATTAAGCCCTAAAGTACTGTCTGATTCATCCCTAGGGCTGTACTCTCAAGAAGTGCTTTAATGCCTTTAGTATTGATTTAGTTGTACCTTATTGGGTAGAAATTTGAATATCAATTGCCTTAAGAAACAAAACTTGTACTAACTCAAAGGGTCAGTGCTGAGTAAGGATGTGCATTCAAATTCATTTGAACAAATTGCGTTATTTTAAATTCTTTGGACTTTAATTTTTGGGAAAAGGGACAGCCCTAATACTGACTGTTTGGCTGTATGGTCTCTCCTGTCTTTATTGTGTTTCAGAATGTTAACCACCTCAGTACTATTCATATTGACTGATACAGTATCATTCTCCTTTCAAGAGAGCATGTACCACATACACAAAGTTTTTATTGCCAAACCATGACACCAGGTTTGATGTTGTGTGTCTTACCTAGATGTTAGTACTGCTTGCTTCATAAATGTGCAAACACAGTGTGAGATGAAACAGCCAAAATCCCCATATGACTTTAACTGTCATAACCACAGCAATTAGTAAGAAGAACATGTAGTCAGTAGTTAGCTGTTTCTCTTTCTTTTAGCAATGATTATTTCCCTGTGATTATCTTTGGCAAATTCTTTTTTCAAAGTTCTTTGTGTTTTGGGTTTTTAGTGCAGCATGCAGTGAAAAATATTTTTAAAAGCAAATTAAGCTCTTTGTACTCGCAGCATTTGGCATGTGCTGTGGCATAGTCTCACTGGAAAACTGGAACAGTTGCAGCTCAACAAACAATAAAGCTGCTTTCCAATAAACCAGCCATAGCTTGTTTATAGAATAAAAAAATTTCAGATAACCTCCCCACATGGCTGCAGACGGACACTGTGGGCTATCAGTCATATATTGTGGTCACACAGTCAAGGACACTATGTGGTTCGACAGTGCTTGCCCAGTCACATGCTTGCACGCAAATTACTCATTGTAATCATATACTCGCATCCAAATTAGTTATATTAGAGGTGGAAAGTTTTTCTATACAAATCAAATGCATAAAAGCTGTTCAGAGAACCCTTTGGTAAGAAATACCAAGGTGAGGACATGCAGTTGTAGCCTATGTTCAGCGACATAAAATAACCTATGCATATGCTACATTACACTGTAGGTACACTGTAGAAATACTTAATGTCTTCTTGTTCTGTTTGTTTACCTGTATTGAGTGTATGCAAAAGATCAACATTTTTTTAACAAACATCACCCCAGCTATTTAAAAAAAAAAAAAAAAAAGGAATTTAAATCCTTGTGAAGGCTCCTCTAGTTCATGAGATTAGACTACATTGGAGGTAGCTGTACACATGTATGTGTTGTAAACCACAGGATCAGTCCATTTGCCCTCGTAGAAAGCCATTAAGCACCACATATGCAGTGGATATATGAGTTGCCACACTGACGGAAAGGCAGCAGAATTACTAGTGTTCAAGTTGCAACTTCCCTTACATCTTTCCCGATTGCTCTTTTTTTCTCTGTTGCTGCTCTCAGATGGTGAGGCTCTTGCTCTCCAGAGGAGCAAACATCAATGCCTTTGACAAAAAGGACCGCCGTGCAATCCACTGGGCAGCCTATATGGGTATTAAATCTACCGCATGGATTTTTTCATCACACTGTTCATTTTCTATGGAACTTTAGGAGTTCCTCTCATCTTGTGGTTAATAAAGTTCTCCAAGATTTTATTGGAAAAGGAATAGTGTATTTTTTTTCATTATTTGTAGAAGCATTAAAAGTGTTACTTTTTAATATCTTAATACTTTTGTTTACATAATTAATTTTTAGTTTAATGCTGTTTACAAAACATACGTGACAGTTGCAGATTGAGATATGATTTCATTCAACAAATTACACTAGAAAAGAATCTGAAAATCAACCTTGAAACTGTCATTGTGTTGTATTGTCTGTACGGTAAAATTACAGTCTGCTGCAAGATTATTGCCCAGTGCAGCCAAATATGACTATATAAGATATTTGATAATATCTTGATAACCTATTAATGCAATTAAATCCTTCCCTTTTTGTCTTCAGGGCACATAGAAGTGGTGAAGCTGCTGTCATCTCATGGAGCTGAGGTGGCCTGCAAAGATAAGAAATCGTACACTCCCCTACATGCAGCAGCCTCCAGTGGAATGATTAGTGTTGTGAAATACCTCCTGGACTTGGGGGTGGATGTAAGTTCCATCCACAAGCTTATTGTCAATACACTGTAGACACTGCTACAGCTTATTATCTGATCAGGAGAGAGATGTCTTGAATAACGACTCAAAGGATTTTTATATTGTGTGCTGTAAGAGTAACAGTCCTGTATTTGTACTGACTTGTCTTGATGGAAACAGTAGTGTCATTCCTACTTTCTGTTTATCTCGCTGTCTAGATCAATGAGCCCAATGCGTATGGCAACACACCCCTCCACGTGGCCTGCTACAATGGGCAGGACGTGGTGGTGAACGAGCTCATTGAATGTGGAGCTAACGTCAACCAGGTGAACGAGAAGGGCTTTGCACCTCTCCATTTTACAGCCGCTTCACGCCATGGGGCACTCTGTCTTGAGTTGCTAGTGTGCAATGGGGCTGATGTCAACATCAAGGTGAGTAAAAACCAGAATGTCTCCTCTTGCAAGGAAAACTGTTACTCAATAGCTGAAGTTTTTTTTATTATTTATTTATAATTAAAAGGCAGTGGTTAAACAGTCACACGTGTTTCTTGTGTATGAATCAAAGTGTTTATTTGTGTTGTAAAGTAGTAGTAATTGAAATAAAACATCACTGTGCCTTTTTTCTGCAGTTAATAAGTGTCAGAAATGAGGTTTTTTATGTAGTTTCTCATTGTTTTCTGGAGCCAGTTGTTAAAGCAATATACTTTATAGCTGAAAGCCATAGTAAAGACCAACGCTGTGATACGGCCATGTTTTTGTTTGACTCCAGAGTAAAGATGGTAAGACTCCCCTCCACATGACAGCCATCCATGGGAGGTTTTCTAGGTCTCAAGCAATCATTGAGAATGGTGAGCTCCTCTAAAGATTCCGCCTTACTGACTTTAATTCCTACACTGGACAGTAAAACTTAAACTGCTTCTTTGCGTAACGCCTGCTAAGTACTTGGTTTGTGTTCTTCTGAAGGTGCTGAGATTGACTGTGAAGATAAAAATGGAAATACACCACTGCACATTGCAGCCCGATACGGACACGAGCTCCTCATCAACACCCTCATCACCAACAGAGCTGACACAGCCAAGTAAGTGAGCCTGTTTGCCCTTTTTCAGCAACTGTTCCAACTTTACACATTGTGAAAGAGCTGCATGATTAAACCTTTCCAAAGCCGACTGTTATGTAACTGATACAGATAATTCTGTACTATAAATATAAAGTTCCTACCCTCAGTTTAGTGCCAGTGATATTTGGGTGATATTGGCTAAATCCAACATGATTGTGTCGCTTTCAGACGAGGGGTTCACGGTATGTTCCCACTGCATTTGGCTGCTCTCAGTGGATTCTCTGACTGCTGCCGAAAGCTCCTGTCCTCAGGTGAACAACTCTTTATTCGTGTTGTGTGGCTGCCCACAGTACAAAATTATACATGTCTTGTATTTGAATTGTTATATATTGTAGTTTAATAAGTCAAATTTCTTGACAAGGTTTTTCATTTTGCTAGCCATAATTTTAACACTGTAAAATACCTGTACTGTAAAATCTCATATAAGGTAAAGCAGTATATGTATGATCTTGTTCATAATCCTTCACTGTATGCAGGCTTTGATATTGATACTCCTGATGACTTCGGAAGGACCTGTTTACATGCTGCAGCTGCTGGAGGGTGAGTACAGGGCACCTGACTAGTGTATTTACTATTAACTGTGTAAGTGTTTAGATACAGTTCATGACCTATAACAAAAATAAAACCATTATAATTATCAGTTCATCTTCTTATAAATCTCTCTAACCCCCTCAGAAACCTGGAATGTCTCAATCTTCTCCTCAACACGGGTGCAGACTTTAATAGGAAGGATAGCTTTGGCAGGTTTGTAGCGTTTACTGGTGGCTTTGGATCAAGAGTTTGCACTCTGCTAGTTTCTTGGTCAAATTTGAACAGTGAACTGAGCCATGTTTGCTTTTCCAGGACCCCTCTGCACTACGCTGCTGCCAACTGTAACTACCAGTGCCTGTTTGCTCTGGTGGGCTCTGGGGCCAGCGTCAATGACCTAGACGAACGGGGCTGCACTCCTCTTCACTATGCCGCTGCCTCTGACACAGATGGAAAGTCAGTAATACGTAGAAAATTCAGGTTTTTAAAGGAGGTGGTGGCTGTGTGGGACGCGGGTTGTGTTTGAAGGTTTTATGGATGAAAGCTCACTTGCATTATCGGTTATGCTAAGTAACAGTTCAAAGAAGATCTTGTTTCCTAGACGACAGCCTCTTTGTTGTGTGTGCAGGTGCCTGGAATACTTACTGCGAAATGATGCAAATCCAGGGATCCGGGACAATCAGGGCTACAATGCTGTGCACTACGCCTCGGCGTACGGACATCGTCTCTGTCTGGAGCTGGTGAGAACTTCACTCCAGAGTACACAACATAAGACAGTCAGCGTCTCCATATTTGTGTATTGCTATATTGTCATCATTTTTAATGCCTCACTGCTTCCCCCACTCTCTGTTACAGATTGCAAGTGAAACACCTCTAGATGTGGTGAGTAGAATTTGTACTTTTCTTTGGGGATTTTTCATGTATAAAGTAGGCCACAAGTCATGTAGATCTGCGTGATTATATCTGAGGCAGGTTCTAACTTGTGTGATTGGTTTGTTCAGCTAATGGAAACCTCAGGGACAGACATCCTTAATGACTCTGATGTCAGAGCTCCTGTCAGCCCCTTGCACCTTGCTGTGAGTAGTGTGTATTATCCTTATAATGGCTTTATCCTCAATCTCAGTTTATTTATGTTAACTTAATCGTGGTTTAATTACTCTCTTTCAGGCATACCATGGTCACCACCATGCTATGGAGGTTCTGGTGCAGTCTCTGCTGGATCTTGATGTGAGAAACAGCCAAGGGCGCACACCCTTAGACCTGGCTGCCTTTAAGGGCCATGTAGAGTGTGTGGACGTCCTAATCAACCAAGGAGCCTCCATCCTTGTCACAGACTTTACCTTGAAGCGAACCCCCATCCATGCTGCAGGTATGGACCTGGAGTTAGTGGCTCATGAATTTGCCTACATTTGACTTTTCAGATCCAAATACAATAAGATGAGTAATGCTAATGGAGTTTCATCTTTTCCCTGCAGCTACCAATGGTCATTCAGAATGTTTGCGTCTGCTGATTGGAAATTCTGACCTTCAAAGTGCAGTAGATATTCAAGATGGAAATGGACAGTAAGTAAAATTGTTTAGCCCCCCCCCCCCAACTTATTTTCTAAAGTAATCACTGACATTGCTGTCTCCTATCTCTTAGAACACCTCTGATGCTGTCGGTCCTGAGTGGACACACAGATTGTGTGTATTCTCTCTTAAATAAGGGAGCCAGTGTAGAAGCCAAAGACAAGTGGGGCAGGACGGCCCTGCATAGAGGAGTAAGGACATGTCACTATTCTTATATACACTGTACTTGACACATGATATGGTGGTAAAGTTTTTATGTTAATACTCAGATATCATGCCAGTACCAAACTTCATACATACTGACATACTGTGTACTGTATATTTTTGAATGTTTTGACTTTCAAATAGTTTTTGTAGTTATCTTTAACATCTAAAAGAAATTTAAACTCAACCTTCTTTTAGTTTTTTGTCTTTTTTACTTTACCTTTTATCACCACAACTGTTCTTAGGTTTGAGGTGTTGCCAGTCATATTAAACTGTAAAAAAAAATGTATATTTTTTTCTGCTCGTGGCTAGTGGTAGTATTCACCTCAATCATATTTAGGTTTTGAATCTGGGTAGAGCAGCCCTACAAAGAAACCATAAGCACAAACTCCCTCTATTTTGTCTTTGGAAGGAACAAACTAAAAAACATTTATCAGCTCTCATCATTCAATGACATCATCATTTAGGGTATAATCAATTATTAGTAAAAAACTGTTTCTCTCCTCAGGCAGTGACTGGTCATGAGGAATGTGTGGAGGCCTTACTTCAGCACAGCGCCAACTTCCTGGTGCGAGACTGTAAAGGTCGCACACCGATCCACCTGGCAGCAGCGTGTGGACACACTGGGGTACTGGGAGGTCTGCTGCATGCTGCCCAATCAGTGGAAACACTCCCTGTCTTAACAGACAACCAAGGCTACACCCCACTGCACTGGGCCTGCTACAATGGTACATTGATCAGAGACCACTCAAAGAGCAATCAATATAATTATGGAAATGTTTAGTAATGTATGCTCTTAAATACAGACATGCTGCCAAGACAGTAAATTTGGAGTTCTTAAGCAGGTGTAGATTTAACATAGGCATACACATTTTATATTTCATGTTTCATGCTTGTTCTTTATATTATCCTTTTATGCAATGTCTTTATGCACGAAAGTTCAAATTTTGACATTTTGATAAGGAAAAATGTTTAAGAGAGCCCCGATTGTGAGCACTCAAAGATGAAGGCTGATACAGCTGATGCTTTCTGCATTCTTTCCTGTAGGTCACGATACGTGTGTGGAGGTTTTGCTGGAACAAGAGGTTTTTCACAAGGCCGAAGGCAATTCTTTCAGCCCCCTGCACTGTGCTGTGTAAGCTCCTCTGCTCTCCTCTGTTTCGGCCCATGTATGTGAGGACAGAACCTTTAACAGATGAAATTAATGGCTCTTTTCTCTTCGTTAGGATCCACGACAACGAAGGCGCAGCCGAGATGCTGATAGACACTCTGGGATCTGCCATTGTCAATACCAAAGACAGTAAAAACAGGTATACATGCTCATACACCTGATGCTGGGCACCTTGTCTGGTGAATTTAAAAAAAAATGTTCCCATGAATAGGAATGCTTGATTTTCAAATGAGCCTTGTTCTGATGTAATTTGTGCAGGACCCCCCTGCATGCAGCAGCCTTCACTGACCATGTGGAGTGTCTCCAGCTGCTGCTGAGCCACAATGCTCAGGTCAACAGTGTTGACACCGCAGGGAAGACCCCACTCATGATGGCTGCTGAGAATGGGCAGACCAACGCTGTCGGTACGAATGGTTCTCTACTTTAACCCCCAGACCAGGAAATATCACCGTGGGAAGTAATAATCAGTGCAGTATAGAATTAATAAACATTTCTGCATTGAATTAACTTTAATTTGCTTTTCCTGTGTTGTACCCTTTCGCCCTCACTGTTAGAACTGCTGGTGAGCAGTGCGAAAGCAGATCTCACTCTGCAGGATGCTGTAAAGAACACTGCACTTCATCTGGCCTGCAGTAAGGTGTGTATTACCATATGGTGGCACTGTTCTTACATTCTACAGCAGCAAATATACAGTATGTTCGAGAATGTGTTGAAATACTATAAACAGCATAGTATTTACCATAAATGTATAAGGTACTGTTTATTGTTGTCTTGATATTCATTGCACTATACCTGTTTTATACAGGGACATGAAACCAGTGCCTTGTTGATATTGGAGAAGATTACAGACAGGAACCTCATAAATGCCACTAACGCCGCCTTACAGACGTATGTATCATATGAATTATATTAGTGTCTTGTCTCCTGCTGCATCTGAATGATGGACTGGAGTGGTAGTGTTTGTAGATAACTCTGATGATTTGAATTATTAATGCAGCATCAATTGAAAAATATTGACTTGCCTATCGGCACATCCATGTTGTATCTTTCTTTTAAGGCCTCTACATGTGGCTGCAAGAAATGGTCTGACTGTGGTGGTGCAGGAACTACTTGCAAAGGGAGCCAGTGTACTTGCAGTTGATGAAAACGGTAAATTCACAATAACATTTTTCTTTTAGTATATAAATCACCTATATAAAAATGCCCTTACTAATGGCTGTTGGACTCCTTTTATTTTCCAGTTTAAAATAATTACACGCTTTAAACATTTAAGCTGTTTGTTAATCTTATACAACTTTTGCCTTGTGTTGTGGATAATGTTGATTTAGGAAACATGACAGCTGACATACTGGATAAGAATTTGATCAGGTGATAGCCAGTTAAATCAATTAAAACATACTCCGGTCACATCCAAGACTGAACTTTCAGATCAGCTTGATGAGAAATTCTCAGACTCGTATGTTTTAAAGAGGATGTGCTGTATGGTTAGATTTGGTATACAGTAAATTTTGAAAAAGTCCACATTGCTCCTGAGCCCCAGTAAATGAAGAAGTCCTCTGGATACCCTATGTTGTTTAGCGTATAACACTTCACTAGCTGTTATTTACTGTATATTCTTGCACTAAAAGTAACATCAGAAAAAAATTTTAGTTTAGTTTAGGCATCTATACTGTTAAGGCAGAAATTCAGTCATACAGCTGAAAAAAAAGCAATTGTTTTTTACAATAGATTTATTATTAAGATCATTTTTATCATTACCAAATATTTCAGGTTCTCAAAAGTGAGATTTTGCAGCTTTTCTTACACTTCATGATAGTGAACTCTATCTTTTGACTGTTGTACAAAACAAGCAATTCGAAGATGTCACCTTGGGCTTTAGGAAATTTTTAACGGTAATGTTCCACTATTTTCCAACATTTTATAGGCCAAACAATTAATCAAAAAATTGATTTAAATTAATTGGCAGATTAACTGATAATGAAAATAATTGTTAGTTGCAGCACTAATGCACTTTTAACCATGTATTTACTGCTGTATCATTTAAGAGATGTAGTACCAATGCTGGAAACTGAAGCTGTGAATTACTTTTAGTAAATGTGTAACACTGGTGCACTGTCATTGTTTCAGGTTACACACCTGCCTTGGCTTGTGCCCCAAACAAAGATGTGGCAGACTGCCTAGCCCTAATCCTGGCCACCATGATGCCT
The DNA here is from genome assembly GCF_016859285.1 of Xiphias gladius. Lineage (NCBI taxonomy): Eukaryota > Metazoa > Chordata > Actinopteri > Istiophoriformes > Xiphiidae > Xiphias > Xiphias gladius. Next base: position 15,247,722 of record NC_053421.1, read on the forward strand.
GTGTCCCCCTGCACCCCGGCAACCACCCTTCCTTTCAGTGCCATTAACCATTACACCGCCAGCCCCTCCAAGAGCGTCACCTTCGACAGCCTGCCAGTGCTGCGCAGCGAGCACAGCTCCTACTGCAGCTTCAACAACATCAGCCATCACGAGGGCTTCTACAAGGACGAGGAGCTCAACGACTCGGATTCAGAGACGTACTGAGGGACAGGAGGAAGTGATAAATGCATAAACACACACACTGTGTCTTAAAAATCACCCACCGCCAGCTTGGGAGGCCAGAAGAAGAGAAAAAGCCCCCCATAGGAGCCTTAAGAGAGCAAGAGAGGGAGGAGGTGCAGCAGGCTGGCCCACACTCATCCCGACCTCATCCAGCACCAGGTGTCCTTTCAGCTGATACTGGACCTCAGTAACCGCTGCTTTACCAACACTGACTTCTTGAGTGCTAAAAACTGTACTTGTTGGGCAGACTGCGACCTTTGTACAGCAATAACATGCTGAAGAGGGATGGTAGCACTTCGTAGAGAGCTAAACCGACAGGGACCAAAAGACATGGATGCATTTTAACCCAGTTTTAACTGTAAATGACATTGAAAATTTTTGAGTTTATCGGTTGGGGGGGGGGGGCAGTTTTCATTTTTGAAATTTTTGTGAGGAATTAAAGGAGGTTGATATCCACACACTACATTTGTCAGAATGCACTTGTTCTTCAAGTTTGTAAGTCATATAGGGGGAAAATCATTTATTTTTTGAGATCAAAATTTTAATATACCCATGTTCATGTCCTAAACTCCTTATTCTCTAAGGAAAAAAATCTGATTTTCTGACCTGACTAATTTAAAAACATTTGATATGTGCACCAGGTATTTTTAAGTTGATCAACCTCACCTTTGTATATTGATCTGTCCATTGCGGTTTAGTCTTTCAAGAATAAATTATTTGTGTACTTTCGGTTCCTATTTATGTGTTCATTTTGTGCCTTCATTAGTTACTGAGAAAAGATGGGTTTGTAGAGGAAGCTGTGAAAGTACAGTGATGCACACTAGGTAAGTAATGAAACAATTGTAAGAAGCACTGATCCAATACTGAGGTATCTGAGGCTCAGCTTTGTGAGGAGAAACACTGTAAACCAATGATAGGTCAACATTTGATTTTCTTCTGTTTGAATGATATTTTTTGCTCTTATATTAGTCAGTGTTTGTTGACAGGTTTTGCTTGCTTTAACTTCAAAAAAACAGAAACCACTTGATCCTACCATGATTCAAAACTCCCTTTTCTGTCTGTTGAAAAATCCTTTTAACTGGAAATATGTACAATACATTTGCTAGCTTCATTAGAAGGGACAAGATTTTTTTTCTATTCCTTGCTTTTTCTTGAAGAGGGATGAAACTAGCATGTATATAGAAATTATGACTGTGAATTCAAAGCTCCAATGAATTCTTTCAGTACTGAGATTGCTGTATATTTTATGAGTAATAAAGAAATGAGTTATTTAATATTGAACATGAGTCTTTATGGAGTATTGCCTTTAATTCTGTTATGTACATGGCACACGTGAAGCAGCTTTTTCACAGCAGGGCTTTTGTCTCAATAGGAAAATCACGGTTATAAATAATAAAAGGACTGATGGCTGAATTCCATTTAGCTTCTTCAGTTTCCGGGTCTTGGCATTGTGCATGTTGACTCACTGTTACATGGACAGAGCAGTAGCTTATTGTGTTAGTAACACCTGTGCTTTCCTATTACGACAAGGCAAAGTATCGGCTGTAAAAAAGGCCTCACGGTGTACAGCTCATTGCCAGGCATTAATATGAGTTAACTATCATGATTTTATTCCATTTTATATTTGTGGGGGGATTCTAAAATTTATTGCTTTTAAAACTTTTTCTATGGTATCTATATTGGTCAATAATAATGGTATATACAGTGATATTTATCAATTTTACATAATTGTCAGATGTTGTTTATATTGATCCTTGATCATTCTCTATAATTTATTCGAAATTTTTATTTATTTATTTATTTATTTATTTATTTTAATGTTTTGTAAATTCGATGTTCTGTTTGCTGCATTGGCCAGGGTGCTCTTGTAAAGGAGATTTATAATTTTAGTTGTTATTTGTCATTACTACTAAGTCAGCTGTAGAATTTGCAGAGTAGGATCTATCCTTTTAGATTTAGTTTGCGTTAGCTGTGCTACACCATCCACTGAAATCCTCTGAGTTACTGTTCTTCATGTTGTAGAACCCATAATAACCCATGCCCTGATCAACCTTCTTCCACAACAGCAATGATTTAAACACTGTAAAGATTTAGGGCTATTTAAAACATAGCGTTAATCTCTCTAAACATGTCATTAATATGTAATCTTTATTTTTGTTAATTATTATTTTTGTTAATTAACTATTTCAAACATTTAATAATACAATTTATTATTATAAACTTAATCTGAAGCAGAAACACTTAGTCAATAAATGGATTAGTCCACTACAGAAAATGCATCTAAACGATTTTGATAATTGTCACTGACAAATCACATTCACACATCCAGCTCCTAAATTGTAAATATTCAGTTGCTTTCTTAGTCTTCTATGAAAGTAAATTGAATATTCTTGGGTTTGGTTTAACTTGTCGCACAAAATGGGACATTTGAAAAGTTCACCTTGGATTCGGAGAAACTTACTCACACAGTTGCTATGGCAGTAGTACTGTCTGTCAACCTGCGAGATGACGTGGAATGCTCGTTGTGTGAGGTCGCACGCAGTGGCTCCCGTGATTGGCTAGCAAGCCGGAAGCGATAGAATGGGGGGGCGTTTTCAGGGGGGCAGAAAGAGGACGGTAACAAACAACAACCAGTGACTTGTTAATGCACAATTTCCGACAGTTTGTCCTCACTTGTCGCTCGACAGGCGCAGAGTAGTGTCTCTGGAGAGCCATGGACGAAGTGACAGGAGCTCAGCTGATTGCCGAGTCTCTGAAGGCTCAGGTAAGACCGTTAAAAAAACAAAAACATGAACACTGCAAAGATTTTATGAAGTGTCTTACGTACAAGTTAACCCACCAGCTGCGTCTGTATTGAAAAAATGTAACGTAAAGCAGAGGTTCCAAAAACTGTGTCAAAGTTCATGTCCCGCGCTGTCGAGTTTAATAAACGTTGAGTATTGTAAAATGCACTTTATTTCTATTAGCAATCGCAGCTCTTCCTAAAACTCGTATACTTCAGTGTTTGGTTTGTTTAGAATCACGTTTCCTCTCCCTTGCAGAGCGTGGAGTACATGTTTGGGATAGTTGGAGTTCCTGTCATTGAAGTGGCCATGGCTGCTCAGGCTGCAGGAATCAAATACGTGGGAATGCGAAACGAACAAGCGGTATAAAAAAAACAACAACAAACAAAAAACCCTTATTATTCTTCTACACTGCTGTATGCCAACAGTTGTAATGCATTGTTTTCACTGTATTGAAATGTCACACAACAGGCATGCTATGCAGCCTCTGCCATTGGATTCCTTACAGGGAGGTAAGACACTGACCTACTGAACAGAACAATAAGAGCAGCTGGCAGGACCTATATCAGTTTGTATCTTAAATGTTGCTGTCTCCCGTGGTTATCTGTATCCAGACCAGGTGCCTGCCTGGTGGTGTCTGGACCTGGACTCATTCATGCTCTGGGTGGAATGGCCAATGCTAACATGAACTGCTGGTATGACTCCATAAACAAACTGATGTTGATTTGTTTATTTATTTATTTTTTTTTACAATTGATATAATTTTAACCATAGCATCTGTGGACCCTACCCATATGGTTAAAAAAGTGTATGTTGCCTGCGCACAGGCCTGTGGTTGTTATTGGAGGGTCCTCAGATCGAAACCAGGAGACAGCAGGGGCCTTTCAGGAGTTTCCTCAGGTAAAGCATGCCTTCATGTGGATTTTTGCCTGTTGACGCCTCATTGAATTGACACTGTTTTCCATTTGCCATAGGTGGAAGCATGTCGCCTTTATAGCAAGTTCTCTGCCAGGCCCAGCAGTCTGGAAGCCATCCCCTTAGTTATAGAGAAGGTAACATCTCAATCTGATGTTACACTGTCTGTCCTTTTCCTTTAATACGTCTCAGTGATGCACCTAACATACTAAATCAGACATTATGTGCAGTTTGATGATATTTAAAAAAGCGATTTAAAGTCTGATTGTGTGGTTGCCTGTAGGCAGTTCGCACAAGCATGTATGGGCGTCCAGGGGCTTGTTACGTGGACATTGCAGGGGACATGGTCAATGCTAAAGTGGACAGGAGCAAAGTCAGGTTTGCTGTCATTTACAGTTTTTATAGATAGACTTCTGTGTAGTATTACTTATGTGGTTACAGGTGTAAAGACATTGAGAGAAGTGTTCTCCTGCAGAGTTGTGTCCTGTTGTCCACCTCCACCAGTGAGCTTGGCTGACCACGGTGCCATCACTGAGGCCATTTCTGTGCTGAAAGCAGCTAAAAGACCCCTAGTCATCGTTGGCAAAGGTACATCAAAAGAAACATTTGCTCTATCTCTTGGAATTATCCCACTGAATTAGCCCGACACCCAGACTTTCCTCTGTTACTTGTGAATCAGAGTATCATTACATAAGTCAAGATGATATGAGTATTGATATGCCCAACAGGAGCAGCCTATGGTCGAGCAGAAATTGCTCTTCGGGAGTTTGTGGAAACGAGCGGTTTGCCGTTCCTGCCCACCCCCATGGGGAAAGGAGTGCTGCCTGATGATCACCCCAACTGTGTGGCTGCTGCCCGCTCAAGGTGAGCCACTCTTTAAATTTAAGAATATGCAGGAATAAAAAAATTACATTATTACCTCAGCCGAAAAGTATGAAATAAATACAGTTTTATCTTTAATGTTAGAATAGATGAAAAATACTTACTGTATGAACAAATATATATCAAAAGACATCTCTTTGGATTACTTACTTAATTAAATTATCCATATTACATTACGTTAATTTGGCAGTCACTCTTGTCCAAAGTGACTTACAATAAGCACATTCAAAGTCAAAATAAGCAAGAGCTAAGTGTTTTCAAAAACTGGAGTAGCACCCCCCCAGATAAACAGATGAAAGTGTGTAGAGTTACATGGCAAGTACTTCTATATAAATACTCTAAAATCTACAAAAACCTACAAAGTATACTTTTAGAAAAGCCAGGTTTCTCCACAAACAATGGTAGCATGTCCTTTGCAGTGAAATAAGTCCAGGAGCATTGCATCTGTGTCATGTGTCACCTTTTAAATTGCTGCTACAACACTTTGTCGGTGTTGAGAGACAGAGAGTAAGAGTTGCTTCCTCTAATGGCCTTAGAAGAAAGAAATCAATGTGAAAATATAAATCCATTAGTTAGTTTTATGAGATATAAAGTGTTATATTATACTGTTTATTCACCACATACACCAAATTTATATATTGAGTAAAGGTTCGTATAAGATTATCATACATGGTATTCAGTTGGTTTTTGATTGTCTCATTCCATCTTGACCCCAATGGTGCCCCACTTCCTCCACTGTTTCTGTTTCAAGAGCTCTTCTTCAGGCCGATGTTGTGCTTCTGCTTGGGGCCAGGCTCAACTGGATTCTGCATTTTGGTCTGCCACCTAGATTTGACCCTGATGTCAGAGTCATCCAGGTATGTGTGGAGCAAGTCAGATGTCTTTTTTTTTTTTTTTTTTTTTTTTGTAAACTCAGTGTTTACTTTGAGATCTTCAAAAATAATTTTAGGATATATCAGTGCTAGAGAGCTAATGGTGTATTTAATCACCAATTTCAGGATTGGTGCAAATATTTAAATATTGTCACAATCTCCCATACTTTGTGTTCACTGTTGCTGCAAATGTTGTGCTATTATAACACAAAACAATTGTGCTCTGTATGCAGGTTGACCTTTGTGCTGAGGAGATGGGGAACAATGTGAGGCCGGCTGCTGCTCTCCTGGGAGACATCAACGCTATTGTCACTCAGGTACATTAACTGCAACTCAGTCGGCAAACAAACTCTCACATCTCTGATGCATCTCTCACTTTGTGGTCTTTGTCCTAAGATCCCAATGTGCTTTAAAATATTCTGTAAGAAAAAAGAAATGTTTTTGATGAATTGTTTTTTGTTTTTGTTTTTTTGGTGCCCCCCCCCCTACAGCTCCTGACGTGTGTACACAAAGATGGCTGGAAATATCCCTCTGATACAGAGTGGTGGAGCACACTGAGGGACAAAATTGCTGCTAATGCAAAAATATCAAAGGTGGGCTTAGGGTATAGACTCACCTAGGAAAAACTGATGACATTACTTTAAAAGAATTATGTATTCCATGTACTTCATTTAGATGTAATGTATTGTACTGCTATTAATCATGCAATTTCACAAGCTTTTTGCCCTTTGTCTCTCCATAGTCTCTGGCTCTGCAGTCAACATTGCCCATGAACTACTACACAGTGTTTCACCACGTCTCCCAGCTGCTGCCACATGACTGCATCATTGTCAGCGAGGGGGCTAACACCATGGACATAGGACGCACTATGTTGAACAACTACCTACCTCGACACAGGCAAGGCAGGCTCATTGAAGCAGAGGTTAAAGACCCACTTCTCAGTTGTCTTAAGCGTTCTACCCAGTTTACTCAGTGTTTTTTTTTTTTTTGAAACACAACTGTACACAAAAATGCATATTCCATAGGGGGGGGTCATCAGAAAGGAGTTTAAAATAGCAGAGGCCTCACACAATGATAATGTAGGGGGCTGGAGTAACAAATCAAGGAGTGTCCCTTTTTAAGGTCCAAATTACCACATTCCAACACCCTGCAAATGTAAAGGGCTTATTTTGTATATGTTCAAGTCCCTCCAAACCTTCTCTTGAATTTGGCTATATCAGGCAGATACAGTATTATTATTATTCTTATTATTATTATATTATTATTTATAGCCCTTTCTGTGTACATTTTACATAGGAACAAATCTTCAGGTACCCGCCACCATTCTGACATGATCAGTAGCACTTCTATGTACCTTTTTATAAGCAGTTCATTCAAAACACAGAAAATGTACATTTTCCCACTAAAACAATTTAAATATAGCCACTGTTGACAGGTCTTTTACCATCTTAGAGTGGTATTTGGCTATATATATCTTTTTTTTTTTTAGCCTGTGGTTAGTTAATCCTGATGATGTGCAGGTTGGATGCTGGCACCTTTGGAACAATGGGAGTAGGTCTTGGGTTTGCGATAGCCGCAGCCGCCGTGGAGAGGAGTGAGAGTAAAGGCAGAAGGATTGTCTGTGTGGAGGGAGACAGTGCCTTTGGGTTTTCTGGCATGGAGGTTGAAACCATATGCAGGTAGGTTTGTTTCCAACCTTTCTACACAGTATAGTTGGTTCAATGTCCTTGTACAACTTGATTCCACAATCTTCTTGTTTTTTAATAGGTATAACCTACCTGTGGTCATTATTGTGGTCAATAATAATGGTATATACAGCGGAGTTGATCCTGAGACTTGGAAAGAAATGGCAAAAATGGGAGATCTGACCTCTGTGTGAGTTAAGTGTTCATAATACAGTACATTCACAATGATGGTTTCCTCCATGTAACAAGCTCTGATGTAATGAAAGGTATCTTACGTTATCATGTTGCTTGTCAGGGCCCCACCTGTGACCCTCCTTCCTGAGGCACGCTATGATGAAATTATGGCAGCGTTTGGAGGTCAAGGCTTCCTGGTGAGGACGGTGGAGGAGCTGCGCAGTGCCTTACAGCTTAGCTTGACTGACTGGGAGAGACCGAGTCTCCTCAACGTGCTTATCGACCCTTCCTCTGACAGAAAACAGCAGGTAACTCTCACCTTTGGGGAATATGTGCGTGTTTAGTCATCTCAGTTATTCTGAGTAGCACAGGTTGAAAATGAAAGAATCCCCTGGATTTTTGTTGTGAAGTTGGATTCACTTTGTTCATCTGAATGGCCTCTTCGGCTGTGGTGACAGGCAGGAAATCCTTAGCATCTATCCTGTGGAAATGCCACGCCCCCTGGTGGTTGAGGATGTAACTGATGCTGCAATGCCACTTTTCAGCTGCTTAAAACGCTGTTTTATTATCACTCCACCAGGTGTTCGCCAACATTGTCATTGCCCCCATCGAGGTGGCTGGGACTTTAACTGGCAAAAGTGAAATTAGACGTGTTTATTAGGTCAGTTAAGAGATGGCACCTCCACGAGACAAATGTTGAGGGTTTCCTGTTTTTCAGGAATTCCCAGACATCTTTAACTTCAGAGTCGGGATTATAGGGTCAAGAACTTGGCACTGGTTATAACAACTGAGATCTTAACTCTTGTCTCAATCCACATTTTATCGCCTTGCGACCCAGGGCTCTTGCAGACTTGAGGTGATGATAATGAGCACTTTAGACATGTGACAGTAGGTTGGACATTTGATTTCAGGCCCTGTTTCATTTTACCTTTGAAGTAAAACAGACAGAATATATACCATGACTTGAATGACGTTGACGGTCACAGCTGTAAAGCAAAGAGTGATTAAAAGCAGCAGCGTTTTGGTTCATGATTAGCACATAGCAACAAAAAACTTGGTGTTTACTACTCTCTCGTCTATGTGACTTGCTGAACAGTAATCCATACACTCCAGGTGCACCGTAGAACGGTTGTATTCCGCTCACAATCCTTCCACCTCACACAAACGTGACCTTTCTATTTCAGGATCCCCATAATTAGAAAGCATGGCCCTCTGTGTTTATGTTGAATGTATCCACGCAACCCGTCGCAGACATGTTTTAAGGTTAAGGTTGCATTGAGGACTGTATGCATGGTGCTGAACTCCGTGGTTGTGCACTCTGTGGCCAGCAGAAAGACTTGTCCCCTTATTTGAGGTGTGCTGCTGTCATTGTTTGTCTCCTGACTGTTATTCATTTTTGTCAGGGTTAAAGCTGAGTCTTAGGTAATTGTAGAGGACAAACTATTCTTTGTTCCCACGCGACTAAATTTCTGAATTTCTAGAGATTAAATGGATTTCAGCGTCCATTTAGTCCACAAGGGTCCCTACAGTATAATGGCTGTATCATCTACGGAAGTCTAATATATGTGTTGTCTGTATTTGCAGGAGTTTCCTTGGCTCACACGCTCCAACTTATAGACTTGAAGAGAGGTCTGCCGCCTCCTTCGTCCAGAACATCAGCAAAGCAGTGACAGTTTTCCTCCGCCAAGGAGGTTATGTTTTCTCCCGTGTCTGTTTGTTTGTTTGTTTGTTTATGTGTCAGCGGGATTACACAAAAAGTACTGAACTGATTTGCACCAAACTGGGTGGAGGGATGAGGCTTGAACCAGGGAAGATCCCATTAAATTTTTGGTCTTCATTGTTTCCATAAATATAACTTGAAAATTTTTATTGATTCTTACTGTACAGCAGTGTTAAAATTTACTACCACAATAAAACATTTTTTACACATTATACAATGAACTTTACTTCTTTATTTCAAATCAGTAATTTTGTCTCCTACATAGGGCTGCAACTATTAGTTACTCTGATGATTATTGTCTCGATAAAATGTCATGTCCGAAGAACAATCCTAAAAATCTTCAGTTTACAATTTGTAAAAAAGACAAATAGCAGAAAATCCTCATATCTGAGATCCTAGAACAACAGACTATTTTGCATTTTTGCTTGAAAAATAATTGAAACGATTAATCAATTATCAAAATAGTTGTCAACAGTTGAAACATTTTCCTTCAGTCAATTTATATATCAATCTAATAATCATTTCAGCTCTCCTCCTTCATAATACATCTAGTAGGTAGTGATTGAAAACACTGTATATGGCTTATTAAACTTGTTGACTGAAAGGATCCAGTGCAAATACAAATGCAAATGCTGGGAAAGTGAAAACATTTTAGGGTCCACTTGGTGCTTATAATCCTTTTTTTTTTTTTTTTTTTTTTTTTTTACAGATTTATAACTTTGCATACACATTTACATACATTTACTACACCCTCCTTTAATTTCACACCTTGTCAGGGATGTCTTTAAGCAAATGGATGAAAGATTTGTAGCGGCAGTGACAATCTTGTGCAATACCAACATACATTTTATTTAAATGAAGTGAAATCTTAGCAAAAATGAGTGCACAGTGTTCAATCAATTTTATCAGATAGATATTTTTGTATTATTTTCTATCAAGTTGACTGACTTACTTAGTCTCTTGCTGACCTAAATGATGCTTTTTTTTATTTTTTTATTTGTGATTGTGTTGTCTGTCATAAATAGAATTCTCATAGCATTACAATTGAAGTGCTCTGGAGAAGTAATGTTGTCTGTATTTCCAGGGTTTGTTGTTGTTATTTTATTTGAACAGCTTTCACATCCCCCAAAGAGCCTCTTTGGAAGTGCAGACACTTAATTTTGTGGGACAGACTGGGCAATAAAACCAATCTGTCCAGGACCAAATGGATGCTGTAATGCATGGTGGGATGCACAGACTACTGCATTAAAAAAAGATGAACGAATCTATACAGACGCGGAAGATTGATACACTTAAGATAGCTGTCACATTACGCACAGATGCACTTTTAAACCCTCATGCAGAATCATGTTTGAATCTCTCGCAAAGAAGTCCACTGTGGATCAGTCTGTGATAAGCCTCCCTGTGAGAGGAGCACAAACAACAAAAGGCACCCCCTGCAGTTGTAGAGATCGAATATTGGCACCCGAAGCAGCTGGCGGGCTGTCTCCTGTAATTTTAGCGCACACTGATGCGGAGGAAAGATTTAATGGGCATTGGTCGGCGTACCTCTGAGGGCGTAAAGGAGACAGTGCGGAGCGAGCAGAGAGGGAGAGGACAGTGAGGAGAGAGGGAGAGAGAAAGGCAGCGTGTGAGGGCTGCTGTGGCTCAGAAATAAAGTCAGGCAACTATCTGGAGCAGCATGACTCTTCTAACACTTGGATTATATCTTCCACTGTGGTTCTGTTATGGCCTGGCTCAGTCTTCTTTTCTGGGCAGTTTTATTTCATTCCCAGCAGGTAAGAGCATTTTAATCCAGTGCCTGCATGTAGGTGTTTGTCTGTGTACTGTACATACAGTATTATTCATGCACAGGTGTTCAGGCAGTTGAGCTGTGAAAGCATGGACACTAAATGTCTAGTTACAGGATTCATTTTGAGCTCATTGTGCTAGTAAGATACACTTGTTTTTATTTTCTTGTCGCCCATGAGGTAGACTGGAAATGCCTCTATAAATAGCGAGACCAGCTCCAGTCCTTCAGTCAGAGGCACAGGCTCTTCATATCTGTGTCCAGCTTTAGGAACTCTGCTGGACGGCTGTCATGAATTGATAGTTTGCACCTGTTTCCCTGTCACTTATGCTGCCCCTGCATTTTCCAACGTCTACGATTTGTCCAGGTTTTACTGTATCTACGGGACATCATGTCGTGTCATAATATATGTACCTTAGTTGCCCATGCATGTCCATGTGCCACGAGGTCAGCATTTCTCTTCCCAGTTTGATGAAGAGGTCAGGATTCACATTCAGTTGAACTGTTTGACATCATTGCCCGTGTGACTGACTGCGTGCACACCTTGCACAGCTCTCAGATCCCAGGAACAGCAGAAGAGATTCAACCCATGCTGTTTACTGAGTCCACCTCCACCCCCCCTGTTTCCTCCACCCCCTTCACTTTGGCGCCGCCACGCTCATGTGAGTCAAAGTCATGTGACTTTCTATTGTGGAATATCTGACTGTTCATATGTCCTTGGGTGAAATCCAGGTTGCCCCACTATTACTTGTCTTTTGACCCCTGAATGAGACCGTTCAAGAGCTCAGATGATGGAACATGTTTGCAGTGCAGGAAGATATGGCTTAACAAGCCCTTGCTGTGACTTACGAAGTTTTATAATAAGGATGTACTGAGTTCAGATGTAAAGTTCTATGACAAACTTTATAAAGTCAGTGAAACTCCCATTGTCCAAGAATTATAATTAGCATTTGTCCACCCTTTTAAAACAAACACACTGATCTTATGTATATTTTTAATTTTACAGAATGAAGGCATTTCAAACAATGGTGCTGAGCCTGAGCCAGGCAATGCAGACAAAGGTTCTGTCTGTGTCCGAGGCACCCCTGGGCCTGCCGGTCCACCTGGACCTCAGGTAGGATCCAGACTCTTCCGAAGCATTAATAATGTACTGTAGATCTGGGACACAATTCCAGTACACCCCACACAGTCTGACTTGAATAGGGTTCACTGTCAGTTTGGCTAAATCACAGACTGTCTCTGTTTCATGTTTGGGGTCTGCATAGATTTAAGGTGTTAAGATTTAGTACTCCAGCAACATGTTACCCCTTATCTCCTCTCCAACTTGAGAGTTCCTGCAGAGCAGGGGATGGGGATTTCTCTGGCCCATGCAACACAGCAGCCCATTAACGCTCTACATTTAGCTGAGACACAAATAGCTTTTTTCCACTGCCTGCCAGTGCGCCATACATCATTCTCAGAATCTGAGAAGAGCCGTCTGCCTGGAAAGGCATACCGTGTCGCGTAAATTCCAGGGCTCACCAACACAAGCATGTGTCCATGTGTTTGTGTACTCTGGTGATGAAAGATATAAAGACATTTTGGCTCAATAGGTTCTTGTAAACCCAACCTCCTCCACTGTCAGCCAAGCATTTCATAATTGAAAAGCAGATTTACCAAATGATTGTTAAAGCTTTTGCTGTGGTTGCCCATCTCAGGCTGTTACAGCACCAGCTGGACTGGAGCAGGATTTCAGTATATCAAAAGAGACCCACAAGGCACTTTTTAAATCAATAGTGGCCACTCAGCCTTTAGCTAATTGAAACTGCAGCTGTGGGCCTCCAGAAGCAGACATGACTTTGTTATGGGATATTGAGGACAATGAAACTAATTCAGATGGCTATCTTTGGGATTTATGGGAATATGCTGTTTATGTATTGTTTTTTTATGATCATCAGGGTCCACCTGGTTTACCTGGGATAGGAGGACCTAGGGGAGAAAAGGTAGGCAGTTTACTTCCCTGTGTTCCTGTCTCCTCTCATTTACATTTGTCATTATACATTTTAAAAGCTACTCATTATTTTGTAAGATAAAATTGAATTGACCTGTTGCACATGACTGAAGGATGGTTACTGGAAGTGTATTAAATGACCGCTCTCCTTGTCCCCTCCTCCACATCCTGTTGTCAGGGAGAAATTGGACGACCTGGGCAAAAGGTGAGAGTCTCCATCAATCACTCCATATTCTCGGCTAAGTGGATTTACTCAAAAATGAGATACAGTGCCTCCGCCTGCTTGCTAGCTGTAACTCACTCACAGGCACAGCCTGTGCCTGGTTGTGTGCATCAAGAAATTGTGAGCAAGTACACCCTTGACAGGAGACAGAACAGACACATTGGCAGGATGCGAGGGATACAGAGCTGCTGATATGGGCTGTTTTTATAGCAGAGGGAGTTAACATGCTGTGGGTCTCCTCTCAGAGAAGCGGAACATATTGCCTCCCTATCGACCCCTCAGACACATCCAGCATCATGCCTCTCTTGTCAGATGGCCGCCCCTCGCTATTAGAAAGGGAGGATGACCCTGCACAGCTTTATCGAAAGCTCAGGGCACAGGGTTTGATCACCGCAGGCAGAAGAGAAGTGACCTCATCAATGATCAGTCGCTGTGGTTGAGCAATGAAAGCAGCACAGCGGGAGAGCTTCACTGGCTGGTGGCCTGACCGAGCAGCTTTGCAGCACTGCGGTGCAATTTAGTTTAGTGCTTCAGCCAAGTCATAAATCATTTTATTTCCCACAAGCACGGACTCCCGTTCTATATACAGCCCATCATTTAATTAAAGAGAGCAATGTGACTTGGCTCGTTAAAGTCATTCTCCCCCTACATGTGCAACAGTGTCTGATAAACACTATAGCAAGCAGGCTGTCAGCTTATGGAGCAATTAGATTTCCTTTTTTTTTTTTTTCTTTTTACCGTCAAAGCAAACAGGCATAAGTGACCCTGATTTCATAAACAACTTCTAACGGATTCTTCAGCTGTGGCAGCAGTTGTTTTATTAGCCGTTTATAAGATTTGTCTTTGTCTCAGATCCTGTGTTAAAATTGAAGTCTTCTGTTAGGGTCGGACGGGTCCTCCTGGACTTCCTGGGAAGCAGGGACCAGCTGGATGGCCAGGACCAAGTGGGCCCAAAGTGAGTAAGTCAGACCTCATAACGTAGATGATATAAGATGAAATAACGACATGACCTGAGACCAGTAAGTGCCAATATGAGGTAGTGTAGAAGAGTGCGGTTTTGATTTGTGCACCCATTTGCACAATGAAATACTCTGTTATGTAACATGCAACCTTTTTCCATATAGATGCTTGATTGAAACCTAGTCTGCACTCATTATGTGTTCTTTGGGGTGGGGTAATATTTGGGACATGTGTCCCAAAAATGAAGCAGATCACATCAGTCTTATTCCTAATAATTTCCTCTGTGTCAGGGTGACAAAGGTGACTCAGGGCTGATGGGTTTGCCTGGAGCCAGAGGACCAATTGGGCCAAGGGTATGAACTACATACGACCTACATGATGACACTTTGCTGATCTCCTCTTTTACATTATTTTGTTTCTGCTTGGATATTTTATATTTTTAATCTTTACTTTAGGGTTTACCTGGGTATAGAGGTGAAAAGGTATGTGACCAATTTATTAAATCTCATTTAGTACATACACATTGAATTTTATTGAACAGATTTCCTTTTGCACCTCAAGTATATGTTTTGTAACGCACTGTATTCTGATCCATCAGGGTTCTCGAGGTGATCGTGGTGAGAGTGGAGTAAAAGGCGACAAGGTGGGCAGAGTGTATCAGAGAAATGTTAAAGCAGTAGCCGTGTATATATATATACACTGTCCAAAATCTATAATGATATTATCATGTACTGTATTGTATCCACAGGGTGCAATGGGTTTCCCAGGAATGCTTGGACAGAAAGTGAGCAACACATTCAAGAAAGACAAAGTTGTTGAGAAGTTCATTTGTTACCCAGAATTACTACTCCAAACATTTGACCAAACTAATGTTGGGTTAATGTGATTTGTCATGCAGGGCGAAATGGGTCCAAAAGGAAAACCTGGAATCTCAGGAAACAGAGGACCCACCGGCCGACCAGGGAAGAGGGGCAAGCAGGTGAGGTGTTGGTGGGCATGTGACACACTGGTTTCACTGTTTTATAGTAGTAACACAGTATATGGAGTTATACGGTATTTGTTCCTAAATTCTAGTGTGCGATGGGACATTTTGAACATAAAAAAAAATATTTTTTTGAAAGCAAAATAGTTATATTTTATAGAGAAAGCACAGCAAGAATGCAGGCAAACTTGAAATGCAAATAGGAGAGATACTGAGAGAGAAAGAGAGACACAGTAAGCAAGTGTCCAAGGGTTTGGGAGTGGACAGAGCAGGGGAAATTGTATCTTTTGATGCCTGAAGCATTCTGTAAAGAAACAGTTAAAATTTGACCACTTTGTGGTTTCAGGGAGGGAAAGGTGACCCAGGCAGTGTTGGTCCTATGGGACCTGCAGGCCCACAGGGACCTCAAGGCCACCCTGGTCCGCCCGGTTCAACTGCCACAGGTGAGAACTTGTACCTTTTTCTCTCAACTTTTCTAACCTTTTCTAAGGATTCAGAAAGGATGTTTAGTCAGGGCATGAACTCACATCCTTTCTGAGGGGATTGCCTTGCACGCGGCTCTCCACTTTCTCTGTTCTCTGAGAGTGCGTGAAAAGCTGTGCTACCAATGAGAGGAGAAGAAATCACCCCTATCAGCGAAAAGGAAGCACACTCCAGACCAGTGTAAGATGTAACACCGGTAGTCTTATTTAGCACCCGAGAAATCTAATCTACTGAGGCGAAACAAGATTCCCCCGTCATGACATCATGTGGATAAAATGGATTCACAGATGGCAAGTCTTCCTACAGTTTTAAAAATATTATGTCACCACATAATTAAAGTGACATTTGTTATCCTCATCAGGTTTCTGCATGATTTAAATTGATTGTGTTTGCCACTTGATAGATGAATCAAAGATACTACATGTACTTTCACACACTACTTTAATGACTTATGGTATTTACATCAGCTACCGTATGCCTGTACTCTAAGCAACACTTCCTCTTTAGGTCATTGAGCCTGCAGCATTCTGTTACTTGGCAGTAAAGATTTAGCCTGTGCTTGATTTTTGGAGCCTTTGTATACGATAATGACTTTTCTCTCTGCATATGTTTAGGTCTTTACATGGTTGGCGCAAAGGGCGCACGTGGTCCACCAGGGCCTCCTGGAAAGTGCAGCTGCGGCTCACTCGGCAGTTCTCCATCTGATGATTATTCTTCCAGAGGAAACTATCCCAAAGTTCCAGTGGTGAGAATGAATAGTCTTGTTACAGTCAAATGTAAGAGTTTATGTGCAGTATTTTGTGGTGTCCATTTTACGGTGAATAGTTAAGCAAATAAAAGATGACCTGATTTCCAAAAGGCATTAGGTTAAAGGAGGTTTACAAGATTACTTTTTTATTTCCATCTTTTACAGTTTCAAAATAAGAAAAAAAGAAAAGGGCCTGCAACAAACGTTTTGGCACCCTGCATGGTCAGTGCTAAGTAACACCCCCTTTGGCGAGTCTTTCAGTTCTTGTTTGGAGGATTTTCGCCTATTATTCCTTGCAAAAGGCTTCTAGTTCTGTGAGATTCTTGGGCCGTCGTTCATGCACTGCACTTTTGGCGTCTATCTACAGGTTTCCATGATGTTTAGGGTGGTGGACTGTGAGGGCCATGGCAAAACCGTCAGCTTGTGCCTCTTGTGGTTGTCCATTATGGATTTTGAGGTGTGTTTAGGATCATTATCCTGTTGTCGAATCCATTCTTCCCTCTACCAGCCAAATGTTGTTTCCAAAATGCATCAGGCTTGTTTAAATGTTCCTATGCACACTTCTCACACCGCGTTTTGTGGTGAGGACGGCGGAAAGCTTTTCTGCTGAAGACTCTTCTGTGAAGGTCATATTTGTGCAGGTGTCGCTGCACAGTAGAACAGTGCACCACCACTCCAGAGTCTGCTAAATCTTCCTGACGGTCTTTTGCAGTCAAACAAGGGGTTTTGATTTGCCTTTCTAGCAATCCTACGAGCAGTTCTCTCAGAAAAACTTCTTGGTCCTCCAGACCTCATCTCAACCTAAACCGTTCCTGTTAACAGCTATTTCATAATTATATTACGAACTGAAGAAACGATTACCTGAAAACGCTATCTTCTTATAGCCTTCTCCTGCTTTGCTTATTTTAATTTCCAGAGTACTAGGCAGGTGCTTAGAGGAGCTCATGGCTGCTGATTGTTGTTACAAGGTTTGAGGAGTCAAAGTATTTATAAAGCTTTGAAATTTGCATCACTTGGCCTTCCCTAAGGATGACTGTGAACAAGCCACAGCCCTAGCAAGCTAATGAAGGTCTGGGACCCTGGTAAACGTTGTCTGAAAGCTTAAATCTCTTGGGGTGCCCAGCCTTTTGTATAGTGCTCCTTTCCTTGTACAAAACAAAAACAATACATAGATTTTGCCTAAATGTTGAAAAAAAATGCTTCAACATTACATTTATGCCTTTAGGAAATCAGCTCATGTTTTACTCACTTAAAAATTCACAGTGGCAGAAATTTTGACCAGAGGCGCCCAAACTTTTTCATGCCACTGTAATTCAGTTATAAGGCTGTATTTCTATCAAAATGTGTTTAAAATTTCTGATATCATGCAACTAAATGTTAATGTAACTTTTGAGTTAAATATGTAAAGTTCAAAAGTATCAGAAAACAAAAGTGTGCCTAGTGGGGAGACGGATATTGCTTTGAAACACATATTGCCAGCTGGGATGTATCAAAATGCACTATATATTGAAAAACGTGACAGTTAAAATTCTTACTTTGCTTTTCATTCAGATATTTGTTGTAAGCAATGAGGAAGAACTAGAACACCTTCAGACCGATAATGCTCTTGCATTCCGCAAAGACCAGAGATCTCTCTATTTTAAAGACATTGATGGCTGGCTGCCAATCCAGGTATCACTGCATACGGCAAAATCTAATTTTGTCTTTTTTTCTTTTTTACACATGGTGACTTTACAGTCAGTGTTTACCTTCTTTTCCAAGTTTTTTAAACTCTGTAAAAGACTTTTCCATTCCAGCTGATGCCTTTCCAGTCCATGGAAAATGCACCTGACGACGAAGGTTACTGTGGTGACGGGACAGTGCAGATTTCCAATGGGGAGGAGTGTGATGACAGAAACAGAGTTGTCACTGACGGCTGCGTCAGTAAGTCATGTGTCCATGTTAGGTGGTCTATGATAGCTCCTTAGTTGCACTTTGCTGTGCACATATAACATGACCCCTCCACCTCTGCTGTCTCCCCTTACCACAGAGTGTAAACATGCATACTGTGGAGACGGATATCGCTATGAGGGGGCTGAGGAGTGTGATGGAAAAGACTTTGGATATCAGACATGCAATTCATATCTTCCAGGGTAAGCACAGTACGCAACTATTTGTGGACAAAAGTCTTTGCTGCATTAAAAGACAAGTGTTTTGCCGACACATAAAACTGACCTAAGGGTGTTTCTCCTCTTATTTGCAGATCATATGGTCACCTTAAGTGCACACCATACTGTGTTATTGACTCCACAAACTGCAAGTACTTCACTTGAGGAAGAAGCTGTGCAGTGCGGCGTTTTCCTCTGTGTGTTGTTTGCTTGACACATTACAGGAATATTTTCATGCAAAAAAAAAAAGAACAATAATGCTCCAAGCAAGAGACTCTGAACGAAGAGGAAGCCAATGATTCTTTGACAAAAGAAAAACAAAACATACATATATATAACTCCTCTGTATCGCTGCTGAGATGCCACGTAGCTCCCCGGAGTTATAGAGTCGGTCACGGGAGGCGAAAGCCTTTACCCACACATAGGAAATGCACAGGACAACTGCAATCTGTCTTAACAAGCAGGACTTAAGACTGGCCTCCTCGCCATGCCTGATTGGACCAGAATCAGCCTCTGGATGCAACAGTTGTGTGACAGCCATGCAGAGACTTAATTAAGTGCCAGTTGGAGATGTTGCAGAGGAGCAGTAGCCGGGCCTGAGTCATATTAATCTTGACCCAGTTACTGTTGAGAAGGAGAGGCAGTAGGACATCCAGAGCCATGGCCCCAGGTATTCTACTGCAGTGTGAGGGGACAGTGCACAGCATTTGCATGAGGCTGGGGTTACTAAGACCATGACAGTAGCTGTCACTATCCAAGCATGTCATGTATCAGTTTATCTATTATTGCCACAACAAGGTTCGTACTGTGTGCTCTCAACATCACATCACCAATTTCAGACATGAAGGTAAAAAAAGGCATGTAGTAAGATCAGTATGTGTGGTTAGAGATGGAGATACAAGATGCATGAAATATGCACATTTAGTACTTCAGTGAGACTGTTATACCAGGAGGCTGCCCCCTTCTCTCAGCCCCTGGGAAACCTCAGAGGCTGACTGGACATTATTATCCTTGTGATGGTACTGTACTTGACAGGGACATCCAGAGCATGGAAAGGGTTTAATAAATTCAAAAAATTCTCAGGAACCAACAGGTATATGTAGCTCCACACAGCACCTTTCACAGGCATCCTTGACTACTCTCTTTGTAAATCGAAAGGCAGTGACTGTACACTGAGGTGCACAGATAACTCAGACAAGAGCTTTATGTGCAGTCCTGTAGTTACGATCGAGTTCCTTCCCTGTGCTTCGATGAGAAATGAAATATACTGTATGTGAAGGCTTGAAACTGTTATGTTCTTAATATTCTCACTGCACAGGAAAGGCTGAAATAGTCTGTAGCTGCTAAAAGGGGAGGAATTTCAATTCCAGTCTGTTCTATGGTCATTACTGTATCTACTCTAATACCTCTTTATCCAGTCTTTCTGTCTTACAGTATATACAGCAACAGAGAAACTCAACAGTAAACAGTGTAGATGTAGTCTGCTGTGTGCTGGGCACCAATGGTAAAAATGACTTTGCCGATATAAGCTGACATTTTCCATAAGCTATTGTACGAGTCGTGGTGCCAAGGGAGACCTTTTCTCAGCCAAACTTAGATTTAGTCAGTTGTTAATAAAGTGATTCTTGTGTAAAAGCAATCAAAAGATAAAGACTGTTACTATATTGTGTCAGCATGCTTGTGATACCGTGCTAAATGATTGTGAGATGCTTCCACTTTGTCAAACATTGTTTTGTAAATCATTGCATTCATCAGCATAGCAGGTGTCTTAAGAGATGTCAGTCTTGCTCTAGCCAAAGCGTAGCTACGTACTGTATGCGTGACATACCTTGTATAATGGTAACGAATTGTGCCATGCACAAAGCTCAAATACCAATTGGAAACTATGTTGAATGTTTTGCCTGTGGACTGTGCTGCTGTGCTGTATCCTGTACTGTGTATGCACAACAATGCTGAAACATAACATGCATGTGGTAACCTACTGTGAGGCTTTACGAAATATATTAATCACTGTGACTGGGATAGTGCTTTTTCAAAAGAACAGAAAATAAAATGGGAATTTAAATCGTTCACTCGGTCTTAAAACATGTATTTTCAAATTTTCAGGGGTTTGTCAGCAGGTTTGCCTCCTGTCTGCTTTGAGCAAGCGGTGACAGTGATTGGGAGCTGTGCAAAAAGCCAACAGACAGTGATAGAGATGCCATTGATGTTCCCTCAACAGAGCTCACACTGTAAAAAAAAAGGCTGATATCTTATCAAGTGTTAAAAAGATGCTGTCAGCAGCTCCTTACAAAGTGCTGAGATAGACTAAATAGTAAACAGACCACAGTGAACTCTCACTGTTTTCTCAGACATGGCAATGGGCTTTCAGCTTTTCATTCTGTCTCGATGAAATCCCTGAGTCTGTGCCTGGAGATGAGGCACGGTGATACAGGTTTGGGCACGGGCAGCCAGCCAGCGCTGCAGCAAAGATGTTTGAGGCTTGATGCGACCATGTAACTTCATTAGCATGCCGTATTTCTTTTCTAAATCACATCAGGACAATTTGTCTGCCAAGATGTCTGATAAAAGCTTACCTTGGTGTATTTATCCCATTACATGCAATCCCTTAACCAGACCAATCAGATTTGTACCACAGATGTCTCAGTACAGCACTAAATGTCACTGGAGATGCAGTGGGCAAAGATCTGCTGTGCACACAGAAGAATCCACCAAGTGAGGTTTTCTATTTGTGGAGTTTGAACCTCAAACAGTTCTCTTAGGGACAAACTAATTCATGAACTAATAAGCTATATCCTCAACATTTTGTAATTGATTTTCCCACTCTCAAAGACACTGTTCACAAAATGAAAGCTGTAGGAAGCAGGCTCTATTTTAGCTCTCACGGGCAAGCAAACACTTTTTTTTCCAACAAAGGGGTTAATTTAGCGCAGATTGGCTGGTGTAGCATTACAGCTGTGGCATAAGGGTTGATGCAAAGGAGGCCACAGGGACAGGAAGCAGGCGGGGACCCAGCTGTTGGCCCAAGCTAAGTGAAAATCCCTGACCTATAGGCAGGAATTACTGGCATGCAGGGTGCTGTGGTCCTGGCAGAGGACACACTACTGCTACACAAGCAAAACACTAATTTTACACACAGCAAGGTATGCAAGGTGATTTAAAGCTCAGTGCCACTGTACACCTACGCAGATTTACTATCTATTGCTTACTCTTTGATTTGTTTGGTTAACAAGTAAAATCTTGAGGAGTGAGTGACAGAAAATTGCCTAATAAACATAAACATGGTTATTCTACCTCTGGGCTCCTATCTAATACAGAATATTAGACATCATATTTGACAGCAACAGGACTGGAAACACACTAAGACAACTTAATTTTTATTAGGTAAAAATCAAATAGCATCTTATATACATTCATAGAAAAAAAAAGCAAATCAAATGTTTATAATATTACAATAGCATATTTTCAGGATAAACATTGGAACTTATCAGCAACAGGAAATTGGCCTATTGCACATCTGTGATGTAAACCTGCTGCAAATTACTTATTTGTTGGACAGGAGTTTTTACTGTATGCATTCCTGAAAACTCAAAAGGAGAGTCTGAATAAAGTTAAAAATACTATGTGGTATGTCTTGGTTTTTAAAAAAAAAAGCCCTCTTAAGATCTTCCTGCTGTGTTCCAATGGCTCAGTGAATGTACGGCCACACTTTAACCTTGCTAGGACATGTCTACCACTATTTTTTTTTCTAAATTTTTGAACTGACATCATAAAGTATTAAGTACAGCTGGCAACAACACTCAAGTACACGTAGTACAGTGCATGGACAAGATGGCGAAGGAAAAAAAAGAGCAGACTTGCTGAAGGCTACTCTTCATTGTCAGTACAAATATTTAGGAGAAGCAATGTATTTTAACTCTCGAAGTCTATATCCCCTTTACGAATATTAATTTACTTGGTTAATTCAAGGCCTTGGCCTATATTCAGTTGCCACTGGCACCTATGTTAATACATAAAACCATGCAATCAATAAAACATGCGCTATGGATGGAAATGTCCACACATTCACACAAAAGACAGACTGAAATGATCCCCATGACTTTTGATTAATGTGAACTTTATAACTTAAGACATAATAAATAGACATTGTGAAAATGCATAGCTTTGTGCAGAGGATGCCCACAGAAATATTCAGCAGTTCCCAGTTCATTAACAGATACACTGTATTATTTCATTCTTGTGTGTTGTGGTACTGTAGGCAGCGGAGGCTAAAGCCACTCACAGGACAGTTCCTTTTTGGTCCCATGGAAAGTCTCTAGAGCAATAGCTCATAACATGTCTGCGGTGCAAAACAAATGAATACACTGTCAAACTGCAGCATTCAGAATTAAATTTTGGGAAAAGGAACTAAATCTATAATCATCATAATTTCCACTAAACGTCAACAGTTAGTGCAAAAAAAATGTTTATCCAATACATTAATACTTAGCCTAGTATGTTATTCCAGCACATACCTAAGGCATATATTGGGCATTGTAACAATCTGATCGTTTTTTGTTAAAATAGTGCTTTAATAGTGTCAAAATAGTGTTGTGTGTTGGTTGCATGTTTCACCTTGTTTCATGAATCCAAGCAAAGAGGACAATCTTGATTAAAAATTTCTTTGCATTCTGATCAGTTCAAGGAGAATCACAAATGATTTTCAGGTAAGTTGGGCCAAATACCTTGTGGTTATGTACCTTAAGGAAGCACGTACAGTACATAAAAACCACAATACAGCGACAAAATGTGCACCAGAAACAAATGTCACCATGAATAACTATGCTTGGAGTCTGCATAACAGGGCTTAATACCCCTACACTGGCAATGGTCTTTTGAAGAAGACCTGGAATCTACAGTTCGTAATAGCATAACGTCTTCATTTTAAATGCTTGCTTTGCGCCTTGTGGGCTCCTACAGACATTAATACCTTCTTCAAACCTAGACCCTCTACTGTAATAGAGTTTAAGAACCACTAGAAACACCTCACACTGACACGGGACATGCTCATATTATTTTGTACATAAGATACACTTGGTATCTGGCACCTTCCCTCAGCAGTTAAGACACTACTCTGCCCCTGTGGTCAGGTTCTGTCCTTCCTTGAACCCTAAGCATCTCTTTGTTCCTATATTCAC
This sequence comes from Xiphias gladius, assembly GCF_016859285.1. Lineage (NCBI taxonomy): Eukaryota > Metazoa > Chordata > Actinopteri > Istiophoriformes > Xiphiidae > Xiphias > Xiphias gladius. The sequence continues at coordinate 15,271,474 of NC_053421.1, forward strand.
ACCACCTCATCAGACTCCAGGTTGTATTCTTCATATAGGGCATCCAGGATGGCCAGTTGTTTCTCCATGGCAGGCAGGTACATGCCCAGGTCCCTGTGCACACCGCTGGCGAAGCCGCTCTTCAGCTCGTCGCCCTCTCTTGATACTAAGGCAGCGGAGAAACTTTGATAAGATGGGGCAGCTCTCAGAGCCAACTGGGGGGATAAAAAAAATTTAAAAAAGTAAAATTAATATAGTCGCATTCCAAACAGGGATGAACATCAGAGGAGATCAAAAATAAACAGTAAATGGAAAACCTACAGCAAATACTCCTCGCACAACCCATCCATGGTACTGTCGAAGGGTCTTTCCATAGGCGTTATCTGGGTGAAAGAAGAGCTGCATAATGAGGAAACCTGAAAGTGAACATGCATTAAATTTCATGTGTTTGCGTATGTCCATCTTGGCTCACTTAGTGCACCCTGGATGTCTTGTTCTCCTGCGTTGATCTCTGACAGAAACTCTTTGAGGAACTTCAGGCCTCGTCTGAGCCACAGCAGGGCCTCAGTGGCTGAGTTGCGCACGTGGGAAACTTCTGTGTCGACTTCATGAAGCACGATGGACTGTAGTGTGAGGAAGCTGTCAGGGTCTGACATCAGCTTCTGGTGAATTTTCTAAAAGGTTAAGAAACAGGCTGATATAGTGACACAAATCTGTGGGAGATCTTGATTCAATTCTTCCATCATTCTTATTCTGAGTTTGAACAACTAATGAAAAAACTGAATTATACATTTAAGAAACATGACAATGTTATTTGTGTCATGCACATCAACAGACCAAGAGTAATAGGATTAATATACAAGGAGTCTGATGTGAAAGATAAACAAGATTGTACAAAACAAATGTCTCCCTGGTGATTATTTGTGCAGTACATCATAAATAACTGACACTGATTGATGCAGTTTGTCACAATATGTTCTCTACAATATTTAGAGCAGCTTTTACAGAATGACTTCATATTTATTTATTTTGTTGAACAGTAAATCTATTACTTATCAAAAACATGTTCCCTTACCTTGATATTTCCAACAAAATCCATTTTAACTGGTGCAAAGACTGTGGATCCCAGTTTGTCTGAGAAGAGAGAATCTATGATCATTTCTTTGTTGCTTCTAAAGTATAGATTTTCAATTTTGTGACCTATTTTAAAAGAGTGTATGATGTTGTGACTGCTAACAGTCAGATGGACAACACAGGTTTCTCAGGTTATTTAAGTAATAATAAAAGAGGCGGTAAAAGCTCACACTACATGTAGGTGTAAGTACAGGATATCAATCACAGATATCACTGGTATCTGGATCTGTACGAAGATTTAATGGGAGACATGTCATCAATGTGGGCTATAAACGTTTGAGCACAGCTGCATGTGAGCAGCCTTAATCAGTTAAAGGGTAATGCCAGTTTGGATATAAATTTAAAGTCTGCAACAGAGATTCAGAGTTTTTAAATCTAAAGAGGACCGTTATTATTAAGAAGACATCTTTTTATGATTAATTCAACCTTTTGACACAACGCTTACATCTCACCTCACTCTCTGTATATTCAGGACCTGTGCAGATGTTGTGTAATTTGAATCATAGGTTAATATTACCCTAGTTCATCCTGTGTGTGAAATTTGTGAAAACTGAACCCTGTTGTTCAAGTTTATCTGCAGATCTCTCATACAACTAGATAACTCTTGATGACCAAAAATCCTACCCCAACCTCTCCTCCTAAATACCGAGCCAAGTGTGATAAAAACACACACACACACACACACACACACACACACAGACAGGCTCCTTGTGTGCCAATTCTCACTTTTTTTTTTAGTCAACCGCCTGACAATTCCAGCCAAAGTTGTCAAACAATGAAAAAGAAGTGCTTTTGAAGTCCTGCACTTCTTTATATTTTACTGTGACTGTAAATGACAACCTTCACCTACGTGTTGTACTCACAAAGACACACACAGCCACACGAATGAATATGAGCTAATCATAATGATAAACCCTGTCATGCAATGGATTGTTAAACTACAGAGAATAAATAAAGCTACAGAAATACATACAGGTGCAGAGGGAAATAATGGATAATGATGCATGAAAGACAGAAAGCTGCCACCTCATTAATTACAGACAATGACAGAGCATGCACACATGACAGGAAAAATAAGAAAAAGAAGAAAGTTTAGTTTTCCTTATTAAGATTATAAAGGATGAATTAACCACAGAAGTAAATGGGTATCATGAGAAAGAGGAACAGTTGCAGACTGAGATGAGGAGAGACTGAAAGTGATCGGCCTACCTAATACAGGCACTATTGCATAGCATGAGTCCAAAAACTCTTGTGTAGGGATACCATTGTCGTCGTCCAGTCTTATATCACTAAATCTAAAAAAGTAGAACAGATTCAAACAGGAGAATATATTAGAGGTAAGTATGCCATTTGAATTTTTATTGATCAAACAGAAAAAGAAAAGGGTACAAATGTCAGAACCAAGCCAGAGAAATTATTCACACAGTGGCATGCAATCCTATGCCTGACAATACCTGAGACTATTCTGCTACCTTGTCTACAACTTCACATAGTTGGTTTTTTTTTTGTTAATGTTAAGGTCTACAAACTGTCCCATTAGTTTTAAAGACCGACTCCAAAATGCATATACTGTAGTTAGTAGTTGAATACTGGATGGATGAGACAATGATTTCCTTCATAATAATAATAATAATAATAATAATAATAATAATAATAATAATAATAATAATAACAACAATAATAACAACAACAACAACAACGGTTACCGTAAAACTTAATACTACAGAAATGATCATTCACACTAGTCAGTTGCTGAGTAACACTCTTCCAGGTCTTAAAAAAAGAAAGTAAAATATGTTTGAAATACAGAGTGAAATGTTAACAAAAAAACTTTACAAACCCAAATATCAGATGAGGGCCTCTCTGTGTCATGTGATCAAGAGAGAACACACTCATATAAAACACTTATCATGACATCTTGAAAAGGATTTAGTTAAAATTTTCCAAACCTGTTATTAATTTATTCGCAGCAACACCGTAATACTGATAATATATTTTCACAAACTGTGCGGTTTCGTCAAAAGATGCAGCATAAGTGCAGTGCCTCAAAGGCAAAAATACTACATAGAGCTTCAACTGGTTTATCCTAATACTGTACTTGTGAAATATCACAGATGATCGTACTGTAACTTCATACAATAAATAATGTGTCCTAAAGGATGTTACCTTCCTGAGTTGCATTTTCATACCTGTGACTCATTGTGCTGAAGAAAGTTTCCACCTGCTCTGTGTCTTGGGGCTCTGTCGAATCTCTGGAAGTCTCGACCTCATGTTTAGGGTCGTCTTGGTCTGTAACAGCCTCTTGCTGGTGCTGCGGCCGGACAGGGTTCGCTTCCTTGCTGATGTTGTCGTACTCCTGACTTTGGTCCACTTTGTGCTTCTGATCTTCTTTTGTCTCCTTTTGATTATCAGCTTCATTTTCTTCATCCCCCTCTGCTGGTTGGACGTAGTGTTCAATCTCAGAGGTATTCTGGGTAGTGTGTAGAGTACGATCAACTCGCTCCTCTTGGACTGAGCAGTTGCCGTTGCTTGCTTCAATGTCTGTATGATACATTAGACAAACAAACATACATAAAATATATGTTACCAGACAAAAAGGTTGAAAACTAACACACATACAGAATATTGTTTCAATCAAGTCACAGCAAGTCTGAAGCCAAGTTTTCATGTGACCAGGTGTAGCAAATTGTGAAAGCAGCACTTGGGTAACTTACACAACCATCACTTAACTTATTCTCTTTAACCACTGGCAGGGTACACTGACACAAGCCTCACACTCATCCTTCCTTTAGTGCAGTGGTTCTCAAACGGGGGGTTGGGCGCCCCTGGGGGGGGGCATAGGGCCACTGCAGGGGGCCCTCGATGACCACATAGCTGAGGCTGTTGTGCTAACCTTTATTTCATTAAAATTCAACTTGGATCTTTTTATTATTAGTTGCTTCCCATATCATTGTTAATGATTGATAAAAATTATGGTGGTGGTGGTGTTTCAGCTTCTGAAGGGGGGCATGCAAGGAAAGTGTTAGAACCACTGATCAATGTTTTAGTAAAATTATGTGAAAAAAATCATGAGCAGCTCCACACTAAATTTTGTATGGAGTATAAGAATTACTGTGCAGACCTCTAAGGCTTGAAAGGTTCACATATGAAATCCAACATCACAGTCTGGTGTGGTAAGATGTGATTGATTTCAGTGGTGACATCCCCTAGCTGTGCTTTAGTATTAGTATTGCCCTTTGTGAAATACTGATCTGCAAAGGGTAAGGGCAGAGCAAACAGCAACTTCAAGATGGCAGCACCAACAGATTTTTAGCCTGGGTGTAGTTTAGTGCTATGTTTTTCACTACCTTCTCTTTGTTTTGGTTTACGGGTTTTATCCCATACAGAAAATAATAACATCTTAACGTCATTATATTTAAAAAAAAAAAAAAAAAAAAAAGGTCACATCTAATAAAAGTCTTACAATTTTTTTTAAATTAATATTGGACTATCAAACAATTGTGCTAAAATAATCTGTCTACATTTTCATTAAAAGATGTCAAAACTAAATCATAAAATGTAATATTCTTAATGTAACATGATTTGAAAATATTTTTTTCTTTGAAAAGGAAAGTGTGTTTTATGTACTGTATTACTTTTAAAAAGTTAAATTTGTTGACCAATTTAACTAATTCCTGTATGAGGCTACATTACATTAAAATACTCATATTTGGTAAAGGAAATCACTAAAGGAAATCTCATCAATGCACTTTTAAAAAAACTGCGATTTTCATTAAAATGTATTTGTTTTTCTTACGAGTTTTAAATAGTGTTTTTTGTATTTACATCGAAATAGTGTATGTATTACAGACAACCCAAAGATAATAAATTGGAAAATACTGGTCTTATTTTCCATCAGCAATAGTTTTCCATGTGTAAAGGCTTTGTTACTGCTAAGGGAAATGTAATAATGTAACTGGGCATCCATCACTGTCTGCTCACTAAAAGGCAATAATCTATTCACATCAATTCAGATGATGTACACACAACAACCAGGCCCATTCCTTTATGGAATGCAGTAATGGTTTACAGTTCAGGGAACTCTGCAGCATGTTGAGTGAGCGGCTGGGACACCTGATTTACCTGATGGGAAAGGAGGATGTTCTGGTCTATCTGGTTCATCTGGTCCCTCTGCTCCTGAGTCAAGGCTCTGGTTGTCATGTGCAATTGCTTCTCCCGAGGTTTCAGCGAAATCTCTCCATCTGGAGCGAATTTGAGCACACTACATTAATTTTGTCTTTGTCTTTTGGGCATAGCTAAGTAGCAATTGTGCCTAGTGCCACAGAAATGCAACACAAATTAACTGCACATTAATATCACAATAGTATCTTGTTAAAAGAAAACATTGGAAAGTGTATTTAATTATTAATTTGAGCATCTATGTGACAGTTAATGATAGATGGAAAAGCAGTGTACACAAAATAAATCCATAATAACAGATATAAGCAACCTACTTTTCTCCAAGGTTCTGATTTAAATGATTGACGGGTTTAATCTGTTAGGGAAAAAAGACATTAGGGGATTACACACATGTTTATTTTTTAAAACATTCTAAGAATGGTTATACTAGATTGTTATGACTTTCACTGGTCACAGGGTTGGTGAGAAAAATTTACCTTCTGGGGTTTGATGGCTGCTACTGGAGGAGATCCTGGTGGACTCTGTGTTGTCATATCCGAACTAAAAGTACGATTTGCGATCTGCATGCATTCCTCTAGAGTCTTAAGGAAAGTGGTGCATGTCGACTTCACCATGTTTCCAGTGTCTATGCCTGTCTGAAAATAACACACAAACATAACCATTAACTAACACTGTCACATATCCCAACACTGCCAAAAATATACTAACAGGTAAGTATGTTGTTTGGTAACAGTATGTTAGCAAAATCTGCTCAAATCTATAAAGCTAGGATTTAAAAAATATATTTAACTTGTGGTAACAAGTTGCTATCTGTCTCTGGTATGTTAGTAAGCACAAGCACACAGCGATTTGATGTCTTGCTAGTTGCAAATCAGCTACCCTATACTGAAGTTTCACACCAACAGCAGCTTCTCTCATTTCATCGGCTCATCCAACCCTTCACCTTACCTCCGTTGCATCTCCTAGCTCATCATTCTCCTTGATTTTGTTTACTTGTTGGAGAAGAAGGTCACAGTACAATCTGAGTTCTGACATCTTAGTTTTCAGTGCCTCTGTGTTCTCCTGGAGCTCTGTAATAGAAACATCAAATGTGCCAGCACTCGGGGAGTTATTTAGAATACTTTACAGCAGCTTCTAGCTATATTAGTGCAATCTGTACTATGTCAGATTTGTACAGGTATCCAAATACCTTTTTCTCTCTTTGTTCGGTTGTCTGTAAGGCAAGCTTTGGCTGTTCCCAATGCCACCAGCCATTTCTGCCTTTCTGCTGCATTGATGGCTCTGAGGTAAAAGTACTGCTCTCCTGGTATGGTCAGGTCAACTCGTGTCGAGTCAGAGGAATGAACTAAAACAACGCAAGGGAACAGGGAGTCATGATTGTCAGCACTATATCCAAAAGGCAGAAGTTACTTACACACACATGCACAATGAAACACAGCACGAGGTGAGCCATACCGACCTTGGATTTCACAGACTGAAATTTTAATGCTGCCCTTGCAACCTTTCCAGGCATCCTCTTGAGAGTCATAGTAAGACAAAGTTCCTCCATCAAGCACGAACCAACGAGGCTGCCAGCCTGAAAAAATGCATTTCGAGTTTTGGATCATTGCTGGATCGTTGTACTTATGTTTCCAGTGTTGGGAATCACTTAGCAAAAGCAGAATTATCTGACTTCATTAACTTGGAAAGAGTTACCCCTGACGCTGCGTTAGCAACAACTAATCAGTTGTTAGATCAGATTATAATGACAGACGGTAGAGTTACCAAAATTAGCTTGCGCTACCTGCTAAGATTTCATTAAAAATTTTAACTTCTCATTCTTTAAACAGCTAACTATCTTATTAAAGGTAAAGACAAAGGGAAACTAGTTGATTCAAAGTGGTGCTCGAGGTCCGAGAGTTGAAAGCTGACGGTAGCTAACGCCAGCCTGCCCGCTGCCTGTTAACGTTATCACACAAGTCCGCTCTGACGTTGTCATGCTAGCTAGCTGCCTTAAAACGAGCACTGTAACCGAAACACACAAACACCTTGTGGCTCACTTACCACTTATGTAATTGGTCCACTTATACAGCATTCCTTCCATTGTTTAATTATGTATTTTCGCCGTTCATTACTTGTTTATCATAACAAGGTATGATGCGCTGCTGACTGCACCGACTCCATCGGGGCCCTGTGAGGTTTGCCGAGTAACGTCTACGGCTTTACATTTCAGCTACGTAAATAAAACTGCGTAAACTTTTCCATGAATGGAGCTCTAAGCTATCACGAGAGAAAATAATGACGTTCCTTGCATTTACGTCAGAGGGATTTAAGAGCTGTGGGTGTTGACTGTGATGATTGACATATACAATAACCAATAAAAGGAGAGAATATGGAAACGGGGGAGGGGGTTGTAATGAAGTTACCCAATTGTAGAGGAAGGAGGGTCAATGCCTGAACAGTGGCTGCATTCGTCGCAGGAGTTGGCTGCCACGTATTTGGCATTTCTGCCATGTATTTATTTTTGGTACAGTATTTTATGGAAAGGGTTTAATTAGCTCTCTGTCAAATTTGTGAGTAAGTGACCTATCGCCTCTCAAAATGATTATTTTTTCTATTCTGTCGATATTCGCCTCATTGTTTGTGTTTGTCACTGGGAGGAAACTGCCCGAGCCAGAAGTTAAAATTGAAGTTTTACATAAACCCTTCATGTGTTACCGCAAGTCAAAATATGGAGACATGCTTCTCGTTCACTACGAGGGATTCTTGGAGAGTAATGGCACCATGTTTCATTCCAGGTAACCTCTCTCTAGAAACTCTAATAATGCTGCATGTATTGCTGTGAAATTTTTCCATACTCCAGTCCTTATGCAGTAAAAGTCACACTAGGGTCACTTCTTGTTATGGCTGTAAAAATCATTGTATATATTTAATGGACTGCACTATGCTGCAGCCCATCACTTGTCCTTATCTGTCCCATTGTCCACTGAGACCTCAGCATTAACCAATGACTTCTCTCTACAGTTAGGTGGCAACCGATGAACCCTATTGTGCATCTTTGTGATATCAGTTCTGTGTATATTGGACTTTACTTTCTCTAAGAAAACTGTGATGGGTCTCTTGTCAGCCGCAAAGACGGGGATAAAAATCCAGTATGGTTCACTCTCGGGATCCGAGAGGCGCTTAAGGGTTGGGATAAGGGTCTGAAGAACATGTGCACAGGAGAGCGCAGGAAGCTGACCATCCCTCCATCTCTGGCATATGGCAAGGAAGGAAAAGGTACATTAACACAAACTATTTTTATTGTAAAAGCTGCGGTACGAAGTATTCTGTTTAATGCATCAAATTCCCTCCTCTTTTTGTGTTCCACAATAACCTATCTGGGCTTTTTTTTACATGAATGTTTCGGTTTGTTTACAGGCAAGATCCCTCCAAGCAGTACTTTAATTTTTGACATTGAGCTCATAGACATTCGAAATGGGCCGAGGTCACATGAGTCCTTCCGGGAGATGGATCTCAATGATGACTGGAAGCTCTCCAGAAAGGAGGTGTGAAAGTCCTTTAAACATTTTTTCTTTCTTAATTAAGATTGCACATATATTTTATTGCTATTAGTGAATGTCGTTGTTATTCTGTCTGCACTTCAGGTGAAAGAGTACCTGAAGAAGGAATTCGAGAAACATGGATACTCACCTAATGACACACATCATGAAGTGATGGTAGATGACATCTTCAAAAATGAGGATGAAGATAAAGATGGTTTTATATCTGCAAGGGAATTCACCTACCAACATGATGAGCTGTAAAGGACTGATTTCGACAAGTTTTTTTTAAACTACCAGAATGCTTGTTTTATGAATTACCATCAAAACAGTCACATGAATTGAGGAATTAGTGAATTAGTCTCTGGGCTGCCTTAAATGCACCTCTTTCAAGGGCTTGTTATTGTATACTTTTGAACAGTATTGTCTTATTTTTGGTTGAACATGAATACATCAGCTCATTTTATGTAAAATTACATCCATAATGTATTTGTTTACTGTTTACATGCACTGATAATGTACCCACATATGTATTTAGGCTACAGTTTGTTTTTTTTTCAAATAAACAGGACATGTTAGTTATCTGAACAATTTGTGCACTGAAAAATGAACGTGTGTGTTCTCAGCAACAGGGGGATGTGATACTATATGATTTTTTGTGCATGTCGTTATTAGTCACTAGAGGGCACTGTTGTCCTTTAGGTTTGTATCACATTTAGAAATCTTAAATCCCTACAGCTACAATATACCCTGAGTAGCCCTCGTCTTTAAGTTTTTAGGTGCCATACTGTTTATGGCAGACCAAATTATCAAAATGAGAGTACAGCCAAATATACTATCACTTTTTACAGAGAGTAAATCATGAGTAAGTTGCAAGTAGCACAGTATGCTTTTAAAATAAAGGTTATCTCACTTGCAATGATGGATATATCAACATATGATGAATGTAAAAATTCTGAATATTAAGCCTAAATTACATCATATATAATTTATTTTTCCATATTTTATAGTTCATTCATAAATGTAAAGAGCATTCAACAACTGTCATACTCCTTTAGTGATATTCAAAACACATTTTGCCATGAAGAATCTCAGCAATACCACCTAAAACAGAATCCAAACGCAAAACTGTCTTGTTGAAGCCAGAGTAGGAGACAACATTTTTGAGTTGATATTTGATTTGTTTGAGAACAATCTGTTAAAGAGGAGGGAAAAAAAACCCTCATCTGACATCATTGAGTGATCTTTGTCGTACTCATAGCTCTGTCGAATCCCACTCATTGTAGGTCAAACATCATGTGAGTCCAAATGGCCAACCTCCTATTTGTTTCCCATTAAGAAATGAGAAGTGACTCTAGAAGGGATCATTGGTTACTAAACTGGTGCTCAGGATTTCTAGGATTGCTAGGGTTACAGCAATAGAAATAAATCAACTGCAAAGTATCTATAATGTAGGCAGCTTATATATGTCACAGCCACTACAGTCTATAGAACAGGCAGAGCCAAAGTAACCCATTGCTCAGTGGTCTATCCGCAGGCTGTTGCAGTTAGAGATGGAATCAGATACTCAGCAGCAACAGGAAGCTCAATGTCTCATAGATCACACAAGTCATGAGGAGTGCTATAGCTGTCGTACTGCTCTCAGTCCCATTTTTTCTTTAAACCATACAAATTACAGCTTTCTAAGATTTTGGTTGATCGAATCTTGGCTGCAAATGTAAACCTCTTAAGTTAGAGTGACACACACAAATGTTATGATGCAGTTGGGGTAGAAGAGGCTTCAATCTCTTTCCCCAGTAATAGTAAAGCCTTCCAACAAGCATTTGTCAGCATCACAGGTTTAATGCAATAAAGTGACTGCAAGACATATAGTACCACAGTTGTTTCATGACAGAGGTGTACGCACCATTATAATAAAGTAATACTGTAGCATAGACATACCGCTGGTGTGCATTTCAGTTTTTTGGTTGCTTGTTATCTTAGTAACTAACTCAAACTATAACCAATCCTATTGGAATTCTTTAAATAAATAATAAAGAAAGAGGTGTGAGTAAATAATGCTATCTTTGTTTAGCAGTCTTTTCCTGCTAAAATTACATTTAGATCTAGGCTGATACACACCAGAGACATTCTCAGGAACCAGCAACGGATTTCAGAGAGAGCAACTACCATGTGTGAACACTGTGGTGCAACTACGTCTCCTCAAGAGCACCACTGTTTCTCTCAACACTGCAGTCGATCTGGTATCTGGCAAAATTCCACCGTGCTGACACCTACAGGTAAAACTGGAAGAGTGGGAAGGTTCTGCAGCAAGACAGAGACTGAGTAAGAGATAAGGTATTGTGGCTCACACCTGGCAGGCATATGAAAGTAGCCATCACAAGATTTTAAAAAAAATTAACCACATACCAATGGTTGACTGTTCTGCAGGCTACAATCAGTCATCACTAGTGAAGGGCTGGGTCTTTTTTTCTGACTGAACCAGTGCTAGAGCTAGCTCAGTGTGATGAGATCATGTTGAATTTCTGAGAAAAATGAACACCAACATTTTTAGAAAGTCCAATAAGTCACATTACTTTAAACTGAAGTTTTACATACTTTAATAAATCAACATTTGATAAATTACATTTTTAACTGCAACCGTCACAAAAATACATTTTGATAAAATGGATTTGTAGAAAGTATTCAAATAATCACATCAAACAAACTGTGAAAGAAACACGCATGCTACAGCTTTAGTATGACTGTCAACTTCTGTGGCACTATGAAGTGAATGACAACTATTGCAGCACCGAGCAATGTTTCTGGCTTTAAAAAAAAAAATGGGGGAAGAAAAGGGCCACTATATTATTTTCCACTTGGAAATATCCCAAATAACACCATGTAAACAGAACGACCAATACATGTAAAGAAGAAATTTGCTCATGTGGAGCAGTCTCCAAGGTGTAATGTGATTTAATGACCAGTATTTAAACACCTGTGTATCCCTCACATAACACTGAACACATTAAAAATGAAAATGGTAGCTCCACAAACTCGTTCTTCTGATTCTTCTTTTCTCTTGTGAACAGTTTTGCATTTAGACATCAATTCAACAAACATCATTCTCAACAGTATATATTATTGTGACAGAACATGATGCAGAATAAAAGACAAAAATAAACATCTTTACAAAATAAATCTGTACACTTGTTGCAAAAAAGTGCTTCATGAGTCCCCAATTGTCTCATCTCTCTTTTTTTTTAGTACACACAGTTAAAATATTGATCATAACATGACCTGATTTTATCTACAATGAAAGGATCCACACTGTTTCACTAAATTGTTAACTAATGTTCCCATAAAAATCCAAATATGCACACGTCATGTGGGAACGTAAACTTGGCCGCCGCTGTGACACTTGGTTTACGCAGCACCAGGCCAACAATGATTGACGATCTGCCCTGGGGCAGATTTCACACAGTGCTGTCATCATGACTGTGTCTACACCAGGTAGTGACAGTCTTCAGGTTAAAGCCGGGAGGGAACAGCACTGTCGACAGTTGAAAATACAGGATCATTCCCTAGTATAAAAATGATAGTCTTGGCTGAGTATGGAAACCCAAAACCTACAGTAACAAGACAATGTCAACATTAACCAACTTCAACTAAAACAGTCATGCGAGAAAGAAGCATCTCAAGTTCAACTGGATTACAAACTATTCCGGAACTTCATAAGAATCAACGTGGCTTGAATTTCCTCTTTGACAGAATAAATAATCGTCCTTCGTTTCTGCTGTAAGCCCTGCATGCCTCAGTCCTTAGAATAAGACATCTTCATGCTCTATCATAAGCTGCACCACTAGTTTCTGCTGCCTCATGTCATTCAGGGTTGTCAAGGCATTCTGCTCCGGTGGCTGCATAAGGGTTGGACCAAAGACAATCCCCAGGTTCTCGGCACTCATTAAATTGTCCTTCTCGAACATTGTCACCCTGTAAAATAGAAAATAAAGATTACTAGTCTGTAAGGAGAGTTGAGTCAGGCAAAATATAAAACAGGGAAATATTTTAAAATATTTGAATGTGCTTTTACTTTCTCAGGTAATGTGGTGATTCACCTCAGGAATATTAAATTCAAGGATAAAGCTTATTCTATAAGTTTCCATAATTATCTTATTTAAAAAAAAAATCTATGAAAAGACCAAAAGTAATAATGCGTAAGTGTGTCTCTTAATACTTTTTCAACTTTCGTACTCCCTCTGTGGCATTCAGCTCATTTGACACAAATCTTTAAAACCATCTTCCAAAAGTATCGATTCGTTTTTTTAAATAGGCAAAACAATTTCCTTAAACAGCCGGGCTCTGTCATTTTTAGAAAACGTGACTTAAACAGGAGTAAAATTTGCATTTTCTGGGGTCTATTTTCAGCCACAGATTATTACACAGTTGGTACTCAAGCGGATATTTCTGGCAACAGGATGGTGTATGAGGGATTGACTCGAAATAAACTACTTGGGCCCATGTTCATAGTAATGAAGGAACATGTCACCCAGTGCAACGTGGTGACTCATTTATATATATTTAATAATTGTTGGACAACAATGTAGCTCTATGGCACAGAGGATATTAGTTGGATCAACTCATTTTCAATTCAGTTTCATGGGAATTATAGACATAATGACAAACATACATGATTCGTGTATGAACTAACCTCTTGAGGTGAGCCATTAAGTATCTCAGGGTCTCATAGTGGGCCGGGGGGAGCTGCAGCAAACCCTCATGGATGGCCTCCAGTCTGGATTCAGCATTTGGAATTTCTACATCACATTAGTAAAACGTTTAGCATCAGAGCACAGCAGAGCAGTAGTACCAATGCAGCGATGGCATGGAGTTGCTGAGAGGAGCGCTTACTTGCAGCTTGAATAAATTTGGAGTACAAGTCAAATGTAATGACTGGAATGGGAAGGTCTCTTAAGTAGAGCTTCAAAGCACCAGCAATGATGTTGATGTCTGCATAGGCATTGGCACTAATGTCCGCCTTTTCACCATCTGTTGATGAGAAATAAAAAAAATTCATGACCAACATGTAATTTTATATTTGGATACAATTATAAATAAAAGCTGGATGAGAGTGTGTACTGTGTGTCACAAAATAAAAGACAGTACTATTTCGTGCTGTACTGCAGCTGAAACAAGCTTCTTATTTAAAATTATGAACCCGTGAACTGAAACCTCAGAGAAATACATCCCAGGGCAAAGATACGTGACGTCTACAAACCTCGGTCAAAGGCAAGCCTCACGTCCTCTATGTGCTCTGAGAAGCCAGACACTCGGTAGAGACCTTCAGATTTCATACCTGCAACAGAAAATTGGGAAGCTTGTGTCAGTTTTTTGGGGGCTTTTTTTTTCTCTTACCATCCTCATTACCTTCCATTCTGCTCTGATGAAATAATTAAAAAACAGTCAAAAATTTAGGCCTCTTTTCTAACAAAAGGATCAATGACATTTCTAATCACAGCAAACTAGTAACTGCAGTATGCTTGAATGTTTGAGTTAAGAATTTGCAAATCAAACTTTATGCTCTACTTTCATTTATATGAAGTGATTGATGGGGTTTAATGTGATGACTGATTAATTGCATTCTACCTCTCAGCTCTATCTCTCGAATACACATGTCCACCACCATGGGTCGCGTCGTGTTATGAGCTTTAACAAGCGTGGTGAGGTCACAGCTAAACACTTTCTTTATCCTGCGCAGGTCCGGCTGGCAGTCGCTTGGAACCAGTTTGGAGCACTGTTTGTGTACATTCAGCCCGCAATCTAGCAGAGCAAGAGTGAGATAAACAGAGAGAGAGAGAGAGAGAGAGAGAGAGAGAGAGAGAGAGATTAGCTTCAGACTGATGATAACACAACCATCACAGCAGGCTAAAGACAGCAGCTTGAAAAGGTTTCTCAGAGTCAGTGATAAACTGCACTGTCAGACAGCAAAGCCACAGCTAAGCTGTCTCGATGCACCACGCCAAAGGTAGATAACAGCGCACACGGCAGCACAGGCAGGGGTTCTTGTTGTAGTTTTAGTCACATGGAGCATGCTGGACAGCTGGCAAGAGCAGAGTGGGTGTGAGAAGTACGCCTGCTTGTGTGCAGCACAGCCTGGAATGAAGATTTTGAGGGAGCGTCTCTGACTGAAATCGTTCATCACAAAGATGTTTTTACTCCTACACTGAAGCTGATTGGGGTCCTCACTCTCAGTCAGTGCTCCCAAAGAGAGTGTAGCAGGAGATAAGTGAAAAATAAAAGCTAGACGGGGAGTAAGAGAGGACAAAGAAGTCTCTCCTGTTTCCCATAGCACATGAGGTGTCTGATGATACCAGTGTTTGCCTCTGGCTTATCAGCATGGCAAATGTCTCAACAACAAACACTCTGTTTAGGGAGAAAGCAACCAAGTCCAGCAATGTGCACATCAGTTTCAGGACTGTGTCTGTGCAGTGAACAAATCTTATGACACTGGAAGCCTTGAAAACCCTACTGAGCTCCAGTATGTAATCAATGACTTAGTTCTGTTGCTATATTTGGTCAAAAATTACGGTACATTTGACCTGTGTTTGACCTGCGTTTTCTCATAGTTAGACATTTACATATTTTTATTTTGAAACATCCATTTTAATGTAAACGTGCCAGGCTCTCAACTTGTTCATCACATAGATAACAGGAAAAAGGAAAATAACTATAAAACGGGACATAATCAAATCACCAGTTCAAATGGGAAAAAAACTTTTTCAGAAGGATTATGCAACTGAAACATGTGTGGCAGGACATCGTTAGCCACGGATCATACACTACTTGTGTAATCCATGACTTACATGACTTTCTTTGTGGAATCCATGACAAGTGATTTCGATGTTGGAGTGTATAGTTACCTGAGCAGCGGACACCCTGGGCTATGAGGCCCCACATGAAGTTGGCACAGTACTCGCACCAGTGCGGCCCTCGAAAGGTATGTACCTGGAGTTAGAGACGACATGGTTATACACACAAACACACGCCATGTATTGCAAGTCACTGGTATGTCCAGTCCAAACTGGAGAATCTCCCTTTTGAAATACTGGATAGAGATTACATTGTGATCCCATGCTACAGTGGATGGGACCCCAGGCCAAATGAGAGCATTTGTATATACAAGGCAGATTAAAGGATTTACTATAATGTGTCTGGCATCTGCTCCTGGGCAATCGGATACATGCAGGCAAGCACACAGGCAAGCCTACGAGTCAAAATAACAGATGTACACCCACTGTGCAACCTAAAAGACCACAGATAAGATGGCGAATGGGGCCACACCTGCATGGACATGCAAACACACACACACAGACACACACACACACACACACACACACACACACACACACACACACACACACACACACACCTTCACTGGTACTTTGAATAGGTAGTAGTAGACTGATGAGTGAAGGGGGCATATGGCAGGTGGTGAGTGGAAGGTTTTTGTTCTTTTTCAAAGGGGAAACATGGAAAAAGCTGGGGGTCATTATAGCCTGCCTGTTAACTGAAACCCAAGATACAATTGCAAGAATGTTGAGGCGCCCAGAGGCAAATAATCCCTAAATTCTCTTTTGTATATTTAAAGAACAATAACTCTATAGTACGTTCCACAGTGTAATATGCACTTACACTCTGACTGACATCAGAGGACTGTACGATAACTGTTTGTACAAAATTAGCAGCCTAAAACAAAAATCGATCTAAAACCTTTAAATTCAATGCTGATCGATGTGCTCTGCTGTTAATGGGTTGTGGTGTAGTGTATCCATTATTTCCCCTCAGTGCAAATGGGTCTCAGCTGCATGTGTTCTCATCAAAACAACAAACCACACTATGGTCTATGATGGGACAGGCAAACATCTGAGGCAGGAAAAAATGTATCTCTCTAAAGAACTGCTTAACCAATGCGTAGAACTGTGAGAGCTAGTAGAAACCTGCTGAAAATTACAGTGAAGTTGTCAGCAGCCATCAAACTTTTCTTAATAAAAGCTGCTCACCTTGAAGTTGTGGATCTTCTCATAGGAGCACTGCTTCTCTGTGGTGTCTTTCAAGACGCTCCGTCGCACCAGAGGTGAGGAGATCTGTGGGCAGGAAGCCAACAGTTTAATAGGCTTCCACAGAAGGTTCCCCTTGCTCCCCAGTTTGACTCCCAGTGCCAAAGCCAGCAGCTCCTGACGCTTTCGCTCTTGTCTTTTAGCCTTGTGGGTAATCAGATCCCCTCCTAAACCTCCTCTGTTTTCTTCAGGCTGCATGCTCGATTGATCGGGATCCCACAGACTCTCCATCTCCTCTGGGGAAAGATGCAGAGGGGAGACGTGGGTGCTGTCCAGCAAACGCCGCCGGCAACAGCCCAGCGCAGAGGTGGCAGCTACACTCCACTCCCCTCTGACCCAGGAGGGCGACTGATGACAGCCAGCACGGGGTTGACTTTGCATCTGGTCTGAATCCAGTGGCAGCAGAGATCAAGAAGGGTAGGGGGAACAGGACCGGTAGTGGGCGGCCTGAGGGTGGAAGTGTGCCTCACACAATGGCCCTCTTTCACACGCCCAGAAAGGAGAGAGAGAGAGAACAGGGTCGCTGATGGGGAGGGGCCAGGAGGTTGAGAGTGAGGGCGGTCTGGTGCTGTCAGGACCGCTTCACACAGCTCAACAGCTCTGTAAAGCAGGATCAATAGTGCAGACGCCCTCTTTATAGCATAGAGCACACTCCCATTAGCACACTGCCTTCCGGATACACTCCACTTCACTCAACTGGAGATAATACTCCACTGCCAGCAGCTCTCAGTCAGCGCTGGGTTTCCTAACCAGTTCACTTTCCTGCTCAAAGACAGGCCCAAGATTCTCTGACCTGACAGAGCTGAGAATGTGTCGTCGTAATTCAGACAGATCTTGACCTCCAGCTATGCCAGTCAGCTGGTGGAATTCCCCACACTGCCGTCCAGACTGGTTCTTCCAGACACTCTGACTGCAGAGTGTCTGGTGCCAATCACAATCATTTGTGTCAGAGGAAGAGCAGAGCCAGACCATCAACTGGGATTGCGAGGGATTACTGCCATAATCCTTACAAAGGGAATAATCCCACAGTGCCCAAATCCAAGTAAAATCCCATAGGAAGCTCATTTGCAGGTCTGTAGTCATATAGTATTTTGCCAGTAGGGGTCTGTTGCTATGTTCATGCTGAATTTAACCTATTAGCTCTGCTTGTAAACAACCAGAAAACAGCACCACAAGGATCGCTCCTCTTCTAATTAATCATGACGCTCTGAAACAGAGCACACAACACTGACAGAAACCCAAGCTACGCATCATGTGACGAGTAACAAGTCGAGTAACAAACATCTGTGAGATTTTATGTCGAACAGCTATTTTACAGAAGAGCTAAGCCTGACCATAGGGAGACATCACGAAAAACAAGGTCGAACTGATTTAGTAAACTGGAATGAAAAGGTCAGAAAGCCAGTAAGCATTGGATTTGTGATGATAAAGAGCTGCAGCAAAAGTAGAGTGCTGAGGAAGAGAGTAAAAGACCCAAAGGGAAACTGCAAAGCTGAGATAAAATGAAAGGATTGGCAGCTTAAAGACGAAGAAGCAAAGTAAAAAATTGCTGTGGGCCTTTTCTGTACCATTTGTTTTTGTCTCTGATGTCTGAGGGCAACAGTTAACTGTTTGATGGCTGCAAGAGTGACAGGACAGGTGAAGATATTTGTCATTGTGGTTGACATTCTTTGGAAAGACCTACACATACCATACCATACAATTCAGCCCTACAGCTAAGTCTGAGGGGACAGATGAGGAATAGACCACTCTGAGATATTTTAGCCTTGTGAGGGAGGGAGGGATGGAGGGAGACGAGGGCTGCGCTCTTTGTCTGCAGGCAGATGGCTTCTTGTCTCTTAAAGAAGAGCTTGGAAGAAAGGACACAAAAGGTGGTCCCACAACAAGCTCTGCTTTCTTTTCAGTGGCTTTGGCTCTTTTATTCCTGCAAGGCTTTGTGAGAGCACAGCTGAGCAGACTCTGTTGTGAGTGAGTACTTGGAGTCATGGAAAACCAGCACAGTGGGCACTGACACAATAAGACAGCAGGATACAACTATCCACATCCCAAACAAAACAGCCCTAACAACATCTCTAACAAATGGAAAAATAGACATATTGTGAAGGGCATGGCAGTCAAAGATATCGTCCATTATTCAAAAATTGAGGAAATTGACACTTTTGTCTGCAGAAGAAACACTGAAAATAAATAACCACTTTTAAATGTCTGGAAAATTGCACTTGCAATGCTGTGTGAGGAACAGTTTTATATTTTACAACTAAAGAACTTAAATAGCTGTTTTTCCATGTTATAGCACGAAACTCTAGCGAGAGAACAGGTAATTATCCTGAGAAACAGCAGGACAATTTCTTTGGAAATCTTCCCAGGACATGCAAGCAGACCAGTCTGTTGAGCGCCCCACTGAGATTAAGCCAGTATGGTGAGTATCAGGAAGAATGTGGCAAAGGTTTTGGCCACTGAGCAAATTCCTGCACACAGAGAGAAGGATACTTGGGAGGTTGATCTACAGGTTGCGTCAAGTAGCCCCTCTCAGTTTCTGGGAGTATTTTAATTACACAAGAATTTGCAGTCATGGCAATATGGAGGTATCAACCTAACACCGAGTAAATATCCATGAATGCTGACTATACACTGAAGCTACTGTGGCTGTAATGCCTCAGGGTGTGGTCGTGTAATTCGTAAACACAGAGTTCAAAAAGCAGCCACAGATTCGAGCCATCAAGGCCAGGTTTCTCCTTTTTGGACACGTAATATTCAAGCAGACAGAAAACAGTTTTCCTCTCACTCTTCTCAAAGTGACTGGCAGGTGGTTTTTTTTAGGTTTTTTATCATCACGGCCGTCACTGACTCAGATCCTCATGTATAAAATTTGGCAGGAGGAATATGAAGTCAGTTTTCCAAAAGCGCCTAGAACTGACAATCTGACATTTAGCGAAAGAGGTGCTCCAGATTTACTTGCCGAAGGGAGGTTTTTAAAGAATTTCAAACATCATAGCTGCAAATCTAACAAAGAGCAACACTACTTGACACTGTTCAATAAAGCACTATGTGTGGAGCGAACATAGGTTAGTCTGTATGTCTCAGAGCACTTCTCAGGGCAGTTCTCTACTCTAGAGGATTCCTAGAGTTTTGCAGTGGCATCTGTAGCACTAAGCTTTTTTTAAAACCACAATAAGTCAATGGACTACTGACTGACCGATGACCATTAGGTCAAAAGTGCTGCATTAATGGCTCCTGTCTCAAGTTGCATAGACTAAACTGAAGACTGATGATATTAATACCGCAACTGATGCTCCTGCTGACAAGGCTGTCATGTTTCTGTCACTGACTGACTGTCAAGCTGACAAACTATGGGTGGAAATTTTGAAGACAAAGAATTACTGAAGCAATAAATCTCATCTTCGAGCTGAGAGACACATTAAAGATAAAGCTCATGAAATCTCTGACGTAAAAAAAGACCATGAAAATATTAGTATCTGTTAATAAAAACGGCTCGATTCTAAGTGCCATTATCAGGCAAAAAAGAGAGGAGGAAACATGTTGCCACCTAGTGGAGTGATACTTTGAATATTTTCTAGTAAGAAAACAGACGTCCCTTGTTCTTCGCCGATAAATCATTCACAGACTTTAATCTGACAACAACTCATGAGTGCCAATGAACACAATGTGCAATGTGTCTCACCCGAAGATCAGTTTATCTGATATGCATGGCAGGCAGAGCAAAGTCCCAGTCCCTTTGGTCATCATTACCTTTCAGAGGAGGCAATGGAGCATGGCAGCAGTGAACACACCCAGGGGCTACAGGGATAATGTACGTCTCACTCACAGGACAAAGTGTCCTCTCAGAGATGTTCAGTAGCACGGAAGGAGACTAAAATCATGGTATTATATCGTGTATTTCAACGGGCCTGCGGAAATAAGATAATTTGAGTGTACTGAGAGGATGAGACACTTAAAGATTTTTTATCCTAAACAAGATGTATTGCTTTGGAAAAAAACCCAAATGATTCTGGCTTATTATGAGTGTTTTTTTCAAGGTTTAAAGTTATAGATATCAGAGGTCTTTGGATTATTATTATTAAATTAAAAAAAACATTTTAATGACAAAATGAAAATAGTTTTTAGTGAACATCAAGTTCAGTTTTGGGCAAGTGATTTTAATAATACATACAGTATGGTATTCTTTGGAATAACTGCTTGTAAAGTATGGCTTTAACTATTGATTATTATGATCAATTCAATTGCTATTTTGTTTTTAATTAATCATTTTCTCTATGAAATAATGTGAAATGTCTGTTAGAGGTTCCCATAGGGTTCAAGGTCACACCTTTAAATGTCTTGTTTTATCTGACCATCAGCCCAAAATCCAAAAACTACCACTGAATACCAACAAAGATGCTTTCTGTTGATCAACTATTCGATAAATCGACTAACCGTTTTAGCCCAACTGTAAACATAAATATGAGTTCTCTTTCTGCAGGTTTCTCTCCCCGAGGATGAAAGAAATAGGGCAGGAACTGACGATCATTACTGCTCAACTTGAGCTGTAGCAAGTTGCAAGTTAACAGACAGCCTTCTTACTCATTATAGCGCCCTCACTGCACAAAAAAATCAACTCAAAGCAAAATTACACGCCCCAGTGACATAAGCAGTCAGAAAACTCACCCTTTCGTCTCTCTGGAAGGTGACCCTGCGTGGTTCTGTGCGTCCACGGCTCAACCTGTGCACCATCTTGTCCTTGAGTAGCGAGGTGTAACCCAGATGTTCGTAGATGGGGTTAGTGGTCATTTTGGCGATGTACTCCGCTGCCTTGGTCTCGATGTAGAGAGTGATAAGCGCATCCGTCACAAGGTCGTGGACCGACTCGAACCTCTTCTCCCCGACAAAGTGCTTCCCGTCATAGAACAATCTGTAGTTGAGGGTCTGGTGCCCAAACCTGGATTGAGATACACGGATGACAAAGTGCTTAAATACAGAGGGAGTGTAGATGAGGCTGAATTGGTTGAGTGGCTGAGTAAAAGGTGGAGGGAGCGAGTTCTGGGCTGTTGATGAGGACGACCTTTCAGGAATTCTGTGCCACATACTGATGTGTTGGTACCTTAAGGCCAAGGTGTGTGTCCCTGGCTGTCTTTGGCTCTCCCTGATAAGGTAAGCACCCTCTACACCCGCCAGCAGCTCATCTGCATATTCTCGAGGGATCATGCCGTGAAATCTGTAAAAAAAATAAAAATAAAAATACAAAAATACAAAAATTATACAGTGGATATAACTCTTCCTCCAATGTAATTTTGTTCTCCCACATACAAAGATTTACATTTTGGATGTTAAGCTCAGGCTCTTATTCTGAGCATCTTACCAAAGCAGAGACACACACACACATCCACCCACTTAAACCCTAACCACATCTGATGCCAGGCAATAATGACAAATAAAACCATTCACTGCACAACAATATTTGAAAAAAGGCATAAAAAAATGATGCCTAATTAAGTTACACTCACTCTCTGCCATAGTATTTGGGTCTGCTCTCCATCTGTAAACCAGAAGAAGAAATATTGGCTGGAGCAATATGATATGAAAGCTCAATTAAATGTCTTTGTAAATGGCTACCACAGCCTGTGAGAAAGATAGAGGGCTCTCCATGACAGGACAGATTATCTTCATCTATGCCCCCACGTCTATTCGCAGCTACAAAACCATAAAGCCAAATCACAGAGTGTGGAGATGAATAAGAGGCTGTCTGAGAAAACAGCTGGTGATACATTGCCAGCTGCAAGGAATTAATATTTAGTGTGCTACTGTGTCATCCCAGGGTGTGTAGAGTGACTGCATGGCTAAAAAACATTTTTCATTTTGAACATCAGCGTTATGATTCTGACAAAGTCTTATACAGAGAGCAATGAATTATAAACCATTCAATTATCTAAACCCCCTTCCTATCAAAAACAGTGGGCAAGACCACTACAGATGTCAGTCTAAAATCTCTTAGAATTCACAGTTATGGTCATAAGGGTTTTATGGGAACACTCTGGTAATATGTAAACATCACTTTGTACTTTGAATTAATTGGTAGCCACTAATCTCACATAGGGAGCCCACCACTTTCACTTTGCTCATCATAGTGTGGCAAGGCTCAAAATGCGATGAGATGTGCATAATTTCTGGTGGGCTATACAATACAAGATTGACAGCTCTCCCAGTGAGGGCAGTGACAAGTATAGTCACTTGTTCCATTAGCTTTATATTCACTTAGCAGAAGGAATAAAGTCTATGCGGCCTGTCCAAAGTGTTCCTACTGCTTGCTTTGAGGAACTTTACTAGTTGCTGTTTTTTGCTCTAAATTGTTAAAGTTTTTAAGTCTGTTTTAAAACTATATTCAAGTGTCCATATGAACACTGAAACAGGATTCTGATTGCTCTAAGCATTCCTGCTGTTTATACTGGCCATTAAGAGATCCCTTCCAAATGTGCTTCCAATGTAAGTGATGGGGGACAAGTTCCAAAGTTCTCGTTCTGCGCAAAAGTATATTCCAAAGTACATCTGAACTTAATATGAGGCTTCAGCTGTCTGAGTTACACAAATCAAGTGGATATCATCCACACTTTGAGGTTTATTAGTCTGAAATTTCCTCTTTTAAGACAGACTTAAAAAATTGTGAACCTGTCCTGAAACATTGTCCTATACTGTTCACCAAAACACATGTCTAAATAAATTCAAGGCAAGGACTAAACCATGCAATTGGAGGATTAAGCTTAATTTTTCTAAATCCAGTATACCGCTGCGTTTAATCAACTGCTCGTGTGGTGTGGGAGTTTGTAGAGGCAGCGAGTCACTCCCCATAGGTTACTGATGGGTCTGGCTTCCAGCTGCCAGGCTCAATCATTTCACAGCGAGTGTTTTCCAGGCTAAAACCCGAGAGTAAAAACTGAGTTTGCAAGCTGTAGTCTGGTAGACCGTTTTTTAAGGCAAAGGGAAAAAAACCTTTGCCATTAAAAAGAAATAAATGAGGCCAGCAGGTGGTTCAGTTTGCTAAGGTGCCTACTTTAAAGGCTCTTGAAAAATAATCATAAAACATGTCCACAATCACAGGATGGTGCTTGCTCATAACTGGTTTGTTGCCTGGCTTAATTTCCCATCAGAGCCCTTCTTCTTTTTCTTCATTACATGTATTTTGGTGTGTTTGTGTCAATTTTACTAATTCACAGTCATAGTGCTGAAACCAGTTGATTAATCAACTTATTTTTTTTTTTTAATATTTTACAAACTTAATTTTTAACAAAAATATGAAACTAATCATTTCTGCCTCAAATAGTAGCCTACTGTATACAGATTTATAAATGTACTGACCTCCTGAGGACATGTGATCCTCTTTGGTCTCGGGGCTTCCTGCTGTAGCTGGTACACTGTTAGAGAAATACATGCATGTTACTTAAGGCCGTCTGCTCTTCTGAGTTATGTACACAGCTCATTGCAAGCTGTAATTACATGTATGATGTAGATTTGTTACCAAAATAACAATAAAATAGGAAACTTCTGACCACTGCTTTGACTGCAAAGGTAACACAGTACAAAAGGAGGCGTTAGCTTATAAATGCCAAGCTAAGCGGTCAGTGGTTTACATGACAGGGGCCATATGTCTGCAGTCCTTTCGTGTCAAATTAAGACATGTTGTGCACTTATAACTGACACTATTCTTTTTAACTCCAAAGCAAAAGTACTTACACGTACAAATAAATACATGCTGCAAATCCATCTTTCTGTGTATTACATGTACTTAAAGTATTGGGAGAACTGGAAGTAAATCAGTGAAGCAAGGTGAAAATAGAAAGGAGGTTTTTGCGCCAGGAAGCGTAATCGCCACAGACACCTCACAGATTTAGTACATTACAATTAGCGATTAAAAAAATGAAGGAAGCCAAAATGTTGCTCCTGTTTTTGCTGTTTCCCAGAACTGGATGTCTATCAGGATATAAACTCTACCACAACAGAGGAATCAGAAGCTGAGTGTGGTTTCTTTCTTCATATCCAATTTCTTAAACATCCGTGTGTCTAGAATTGGAGTTTCTCTTGTACTTGACAAACCGCCACATTTCCAAATTCCAGACTCTGTATAAAACTTCTGCGATAATAATAACAGAACAACATTTTTAACATTTTCATAATGTAATACACTTGCTCCTGGATGCATGTGTGGCAGTCTATGGCCTTGTGAGATGTGGATGAGAACTGACGACTCACAACAGTGTCCTCTGTACTAACAACCTGTACTACAGCAAAGAAATCGCTGTGTGAGGTTGAGCTAAGTCTTCACTGCAGCAGATTCTCTAGGCAGGGGGAGGAAGACTCCTGCCTGTAAAAATGCCCTGACTCCTGATATTTTTCATGTTTTGTCAGGCTGATTCAAGTCAATCAGAGCAAGATCTGGACATCATCCATTCCTATGATAGTGAGCTCTAAAAATACCTCAGCAGAAGACCAGAGAAGTCAGGAGAAGATGGGCGTCTTCAGAAATGTAGCAATATTGGAAAATTATACAGATGAGAAATATAATTGCAGGAATAGTGTATATAAAAGCTATGTATTGCTACTGGTTAAACAAAATGTAATTGCTCTAAGGACAGACACAGACTTTCCAGCTGAAATGATTTGTGCTCAGCTTCAACAAATGCATCGCATATATCCTGGGGAGTCAACCCATTTCCTCCCACATGGCAAAAACACTGTATAATTAGGTGGGTTTTCTGAGGACCCCATTTCAGCTGAGCCTCTTTGCAGGTAGAAAATCTTATTTTCCTGGGTGATGGTAACCTATTTTACGCAGGGATCAGGGATGTGCTGCTTTGCATTTGTGCATGTGTGAACGTGTTGTATGGGCGAATGCGAGTGAACATGCTGTTGTGCATGTGCACGTATCCTTTTGGAACGTGCAGTGCATCTAATTGTACTATGTACAACAAATCCCGATTCTTCCAAGTATAGAAAAATGTCTCTTTAGCGTAATAAATGTGCCAACGTCAGGTTAAAATATTGCTCATCCGCATATAAAATTAATAAATTACTCACAGTAGGACTTCCATATGGGTGGTTGGTAATCCTCAGGGTCTGTAAAACACAAAAATAAAGCAGGTTTCTGTTATGAACCAACAGAGGTGTTAATAGACTGTGCCCGGTTTTTTTCTCATTAAAATCTCCATTTCTATCCCTTTCCCAGTGGACTGACTGTGAGCCCTTCACCATGGTTATGTCACTGTTGTTTATCTCTCTGTTATAATTATGCATATGGCTTCACGCTGTGCAACTGCCTCTTGAGATGCACCAGTGAATACACTTCTAATCAGTGTCTCTGCTTCAAGGACAACCAATACAGATGTCGGCTCGTTTCGCTAAACATCGGGTCGGCACACACCTCATCTACAGCTCTGGAAAAAATTAAGAGACCACTGCAAAATTATCAGTTTCTCTGATTTTACTATTTATAGGTATGTGTCTGAGTAAAATGAACTCTGTTTTATTCTATAAACTACTGACAACATTTCTCCCAAATTCCAATAAAAATATCGTCCTTTAGAGCATTTATTTGCAGAAAATGACAAATGGTCCAAATAACAAAAAAGATGCAGTGTTTTAAGGACCTCAAATAATGCAAAGAAAACAAGTCCATATTCATTTTCAAACAACAGAATACTAATGTTTTAACTAAGGCAGAGTTCAGAAATCAATATTCGGTGGAACAACCCTGATTTTCAATCACAGCTCTCATGCGTCTTGGCATGCTCTCCACCAGTCTCTAACATTGCTACTGGGTGACTTTATGCCACTCCCGGCGCAAAAATGCAAGCAGCTCAGCTTTGTTTGATGGCTTGTGACCATCCATCTTCCTCTTGATCACATTCCAGAGGTTTTCAATGGGGTTTCCAGGTCTGGAGATTGGGCTGGCCATCACAGGGTCTTGATCTGGTCGTCCTTCATCCACACCTTGATTGACCTAGCTGTGTGGCATGGAGCATTGTCCTGCTGGAAAAACCAATCCTTAGAGTTGGGGAACATTGTCAGAGCAGAAAGCAGCATGTTTTCTCCCAGGATAACCTTGTACGTGGCTTGATTCATGCGTCCTTCGCAAAGACGTATCTGCCCGATTCCAGCCTTACTGAAGCACCCTCAGATCATCACCGCTCCTCCATCATGGGTGAGAGACACTGTGGCCTGTAGGCCTCTCCAGGTCTCCATCTAGTCATTAGACGATCAGGTATTGGGCAAAGCTGAAAATTGGACTCATTAGAGAAGATGACCTTACTCCAGTCCTTTATGATTCCAATCCTTACGGTCTTTTGAAATCCTCAGCCTGGCTCTTCTTTGCTTCTCATTGATGAAGGGCTTTTTTCTAGCTTCACACGATTTGAGCCCTGCCCCTAGGAGCCTGTTTCGAACTGTTCTCGCCATGCACTTCAGCCCAGCTGCCATTTGCCATTCTTTTTGTAGGTCACTTAATGTCATCCAACGGTTGCTGTGTGACATTTGAATGAGTTGACGATCATCCCGGTCAGTGGAGAGTAGTTTTCGCCCTCTGCCGGTCTGTAGCTTTGTTGTCCCCAATGTCTGCTGCTTGACCTTGTTCTTATGAACCGCAGTCTTACAAATTTTAAGGATAGAAGCAACCTGACACTCACTGTATCCCTCTGCCAGTAATGCCAGAAATTAACCCTTCTTTTCCTCACTCAAAACTTGTTTTTTGGCATGGTCAATAGTTGTTTTTCGATTCCAATTACTTTTGAGGTACTACTAGCACTGTTTTTGCCATCCAGCTGGTTCTATTGCAAGAGGATAGTGATGACCACAGCAGTTGTTTTTGTACTTTTCCTCGTTTAATAAGATTTAGTTCAGGTGATCACCTAATTAGTACCTCATTAAGTAGAATGAGGTGTGCTTTTGTTTGAATTCAACAGACACTGCAATGGAATGGCTGTCGTGTACATGTAGAGATACTGATTTCAGAAAAATTTGCGGTGGTCTGTTAATTTTTTCCTGAGCTGTACATTACCTGCCAGCAGGGTCCCGAAAACATAACATCTCATCAAACATCTCTATTCAGAGATAAGAATACTAATTCGCCAATCAAAATTTATGGAAGTAAATACAATTTACATTTCAGCAACCAAAGCAGGACCTTCCTCTGGGAAACATAGTGGCTGATTCATGATTATGCGAACACATTCCTGGAACACATGATGGAGTGTGCTGTTACATTATATTAGCTTTAAAAGAGTTGGAGAGATTATGAAGTAAATGCCCTGTAGCAATTGATAATTTATTTTAATACCTACTCAGAAAGTAATGACTTGTAATAAAACTTGTCACTAAATGAGTCAAAAATATGGGAAAATTTGCTACTGTACTACATTGCCAGTGATGTCATAAAATGTCTGGCCCTTTTTATGTCATAAACATATTTTTACTCATAATTTAACAGTGAACGCAATAGTCAACGCAAGGTCCAACTTATTTGTTTTTAACCACATCTCACACCACAGCAGCACCACATGTTGAGGAAGACCACGAGATGTGGTCAAAAGCTTTGAAAAGGACAAATAAATTGGACCTTGTCTTAAGATTTTTTTTTTTTTGTCAAGCTGCTGTTTCCAAGGTCAAGAATGAGCCTTGAGAAGATAATGAGTTTCTAGATGATTAGAATTGTTTAACATGCTGGTAATAATGTAGTAGCATTAACATTATTCAGCATTTTCATAGGAGGTTACATAAAAGGGTATTTTTTGCATATTTTAAAGTTATTGCATTTATTGCATGCTCAGTATGCAAACATGCTAATGGTGGTTTATAGCTCCCATATAGGCAGATTTTACTGCATAACAAATGCACAAATTAGCCACTATGATAATAAAGGATTCATCCCCCCTCTCAGGTGTTAAATGTAATATCTCTCAATTAAACTCCCAGCGCCACTGTTGAAAGATTCAATTGAGTGCGTGAATAATGAATCATGTTGGTCCAGAAGATACATGTTGTTCATTTTAAACATTCCTTTGCACTCAGCACATCAGCACATTAGCACCACACCCCTCTGGCCAGAGGGAGAGAAATAAAACACACCTGAGAAGGGAAGGGAATCATTTAATGAAAACTAGTGAGCACTTGTTGGATGTGGGCACTGAGGTACAGGCAGAGAAATTGTGGAACTTACTCATATAAATGGCACAAGTGTTAAAGCTGTATCTCCCAAGTCTCTATATATTCTTTGACTATTTTTATCTGGTTAACTGATGGCACTTCATGCGGTTTTCTCTGCTCACTGCAGGAGAGTTTGAGTGGAGGCTGGTTGCAACATTAATAAACATACAATAAACAATAAACATACAAAAAAGCTCATTGCTTTTCACCATAACAGCACAGTTGCTTTTGAATAAGCCAAATTTATTGCAGAGGAAAGACAAGATAGGTGGATATAATCAAAAGCTGCATAATTATGCAAGCGATGAAAAATCAGCTCAACTGGGGGGGCGGATTTTATAAGGATATATGTTTTTGCTAAAGCCTTCTACAGAATGTCTACCTTCAAATACAACTGTATAGCCTTCAGGCTCAATGTGCTGATGTGTGACCAAGCTGCCTTGGAAAATGTATTGTCCTAATGCTGAAGCTTTGTCACTGTGCATTGCACTGGTAACAGTCTAAAAGATTTATTCCACTGCGGCTTGCTTAAAAATGTGATTTCATCTGGTCGGCTGCCAAATATTCTCTTTTCAATCTAATTCCTTTTAATGACGAATGGCGTTACAGTCTGGAATTCTGCAGCAGCTTCGGCTCAGAAAAGGAGCTCTTAAGGGTCGATTCTGATACAAACACTGGCACGCACTTGCAGAAACAGCTAAAATGTGCACACCCACTCTCAACCCACTCTCGACCAAACGCACATGTACTACAGCGCACACACACGTACATAAACACTCACAGAAATCCAAAGAACATCAAAAAGAATTTCTAGGTAGCTCAGACTTTGTGTGGTGCCTGATGATCGGGGAGAATTTAAAATTCTAGACTCTTCCCCCAAAGAAACAACTATTAATTGTGTTGCCCTCCATTACTCACCAGTCAGAGGTATTCAATAAAATAATTACCGGCGGGTGTTTGCTTTGGTGACAAAGAGAATATGTGATGAATGAAGATCAAGGCTTTTATCCCCTGAGATTACGCCTGCCTCTAGAGTCTGTGCACATGCATAAAAAAAATTAATAAATAAAAAAATTCAACTTCAGCATATAAAACAATGACTTGTGTATGAGTGCCTGGTGGACAACAACTCAACAAGTTTAGAGCATGCTATGATAAAAAAAGAGGTCTTAAACAGGACATAGACATTGTAAAACCTGATTGTTTTCATTATCCCCTTGTTAAATTTAAAGCTTTACAATAGTGGAAAATAAGCCGGTCTCCTTATAAAAAACAGTAAGACCAGGTAGTTCCCACTAGTCCTGTTGATTTCAGTTTTATAGTATGTCTCATGCTTCCATGGTGTATGTACACCTGCTCATCTAAGTTGGGGTTGGGGTGAATGAGTTTGAGTTACTGGTGCATCTCCTATCTTTTTTTTCATTTCATGCTATGAGTGTGCCGGGCAATAATGGCATCCTTTGTGATCCCTGATTCTTCTGGTGACACTGACCCTGAGGATCATTCTTATCGTGACCTTGACAAAGCGATGATGATGATGATGATGATGATGATGATGACGACGACCGAGTTGGTATTAATGTGGTGCACCACAACCACACACTTCTTCTCCAGCATTTTTACTGTGTTTGTTAAGTGTACTTTGTTCTCTGTTCTGCTACAACTGAAGGCATTAACAGGGGTGAACAAATTTTAATTTCACAGTTCACTGGAATGCTTTTCATTTGAACTGACATTATGGTACATGCATGATTTAGATAATTCTACACAGATTTGTCCAAAATATCATAACTACTTAACTTTTGTTTGCAAATTTTCAATACTTAGTTGTCCTGGAACCAGGCGTCCTTCCCTCCCAAGCCCTTCCTAGACCTACAACTTCTTCAAATAATGTGACGTTTTCCTAATTTTAACTGTCTTAAGTTGAGGACTATCATATTAATTCATTCTTTCATTATTTTACTTTGAAGAACCTTTTGAGATTTAAAAGTGTGGCTGTGCATGATTTGGCCATTTGATAAAAGACGATAGCCTAAACATACAGCAGTCCTACACGATACACGCACACCCTCACACAAACAAACACAGACACACACAACATACACACACAGCAACACAGAGTCAGCGGGATGCCGCAGAGCTGCAGCAGGGAGACCATCTGTGTATTACACTGGTCCAAAACAAGCTTTTCCACGCTGTCTTAGTGCTTGACTAGATAACATGAGACAGGTATGAGGGGTGCCTCTCTGGACTGAGTTATCCGTGGTGGGCTGCTGGGCCGCACACCCTTAGTGAAACTGTGCTTTGCTGTTAACAAGAACTGTAGGTGAGTTTGAGTGGGGAAAAGTGTTATTTGGTGATCTGATTCTGACACTTCCTTGTGTCGCTGAAAGAGCCTGTTGTTGCAATTAATGGGCTGGGTTACTTGGGGGACTAACTTGCTCCCTCGCTGATGCTGTAACACATGCAGACAATTTCAGTAAGTCGTTATACATGACACAAATCCAGTCCTACACGATTTGCACTGGAAAGGACAAGAAACAGAAGTAATGGAAAGATTTTGAGGTGAAATGCAGCATTTGCATGAAACATGTGCAGGATTGGTTGAGCAGAAAGCCTCTCTGTAATACATGGCTGTAATTCTGCCTCCCCGACCAATTTTGTCATTTAAGGCCTGGTGCAGAAGGCATACTTTCATGCTCTATCCCTCAATTTATTTTCAAAGCTTTATTTCCTGGAGCCGTCTAGCAAATGGTATGCTGCTGGTACAGTACATGCTTCCATGCCCACCCGTGCCAAGAATGTGTAGGAATCTCCCTGATCCAGGCAACAGCCAGAAAATATCTTTCCAGGGAAAGGAACAGATTGCAACATATAAGTTGCAAGCATGTTGCAATCCTTTCAGTTTTTCTGCCATTTTCTTATGACTGCCTTAACAAATACATTATAGAGTACATCTATTAAATGTCACATGTGTGTTAAGGCTGTAGTTATAGATTATGTGTATATAATGTAGTTTACACAATATAAGGCGGTTTGCATACACACCATTGCTCCTTTTATTTTGATAATTTACAGGAGGTACAGATATATATATATTTGCCTCCGTGATGTAAATACCATTACCACTATCATAGATGAGTACTCAGCACAGAGAGAGGCCATCAGTGATACTTTGAGAAGTTTGATTAACTGTATTTACACACTCTCCCTCCAACAACAGCCTTGAAACAAGATTACTAGATACACTTATCATCAGCAGTAAGGAACAGCACTTTGTTTGCAGCCAGAACCTAATATGGAGCAGAAATTGAGGCTAGATTCATTTTTTAGTCATGTGACTCATAGACAAGATTATTCAAATGTTGTGTCTGACTGCCAAAGAGCTCTGCATGAAAATAATAATACCCTTGTGACTACCACTCTATCTCTGGCAGCAGCAAAGCTTGTAACCTCTGATAATTATATTGAGAGCCCAACAGTAATGACAACCCTCCAATGCCACAGAGAGAAAAGACTTTCCTCTTAAAGCAGCAGTGGTCAAACAGTAAATCCGCTGCTCTCTGAAATGCATACATGAGATAATGCTTTGTGAAGCATGTGGTGACCACAGGCTATATCAGCTTGGAAAGGACTGTCTGTCCCTCCCATTGGGCAGTACCTTGGGAAATGTGACTCTGCAGTGTGGTTTGGTTGGGATGTAGAAAGAGTAGGAAAGTAAAACAAACATCGTACATGCTATAAAATGTCCTCACCCTGTAATAAACCTATAGCTTTGCCATGCAGTGTTCAATTTTTATTTTTATTCGTTCATAAGTGGAAAAGGTATCACATATGTAAATTTTCT
Source organism: Xiphias gladius (assembly GCF_016859285.1). Taxonomy (NCBI): domain Eukaryota; kingdom Metazoa; phylum Chordata; class Actinopteri; order Istiophoriformes; family Xiphiidae; genus Xiphias; species Xiphias gladius. The sequence goes on from NC_053421.1 coordinate 15,304,413, forward strand.
AGGTTTCATTTTCCATGGTAGAGAGTAAAATATTGATGGAAACGGTAAACATAAACCAAAGTGCTGAGCCTAGTATTATAAACAGCCTCTCCCTCATCTTGTCTCACATGTTGCCTCTCTCACACACACACACACACACAAACCTCTGGTTGTTGGTGGGGCTTCCACATCAAACAGAACTGTGATAGTGAAGTTTGCACTTTATACCCCGGCAAACATGAGCAATGTGTTTTATCAACACAGAATGGGATATACCCAGAGACAAGCATGGCGCTGCTCTTTCATTCTGGGTTTGTTGGAACAGCTGCTAACCCACTTTCTATTCTCATTCTGTGAAAATTGAACCCTGAAATTGAAATTTTAACAAATATATAATAGGCACTAATCGCTGAGCTGTACCTCATGATATGCAAAGGGGATTTGATTGGAGTCTTGTCTTGTAGCAGTATGAACTGTATTATGACACTGGACCATAGCATATTAGGATTTTCACAGTGTCAGAAAACACCCCAGCCTGCTGCCGCGTTTTGGAAAATGGTAGACTACACAGGGCAAAGATAATCCTCAAAGCCAGCCAAGTAGAAAGCCAATAAGGAAATTATGGAGATTTTTGACAATCTAATGATAACATCCAAACCCAACGTCATACTGACTGAAGCTCACAACATTACAATCCCTCTGCACAGGAAAGGAGTCCTTTTCGTCTTCCGTTTCCACCTCTGTATCGGTTATAACAGATGGGGGATGCTTTTCATTGATCCTTAATCCTAAATCAAAGCCGTCACTGGGAGCTACTTTGATATTTGTTTAATGTTTACAGATGGCATGTGGGGTGCAGAGGAAGAAATATAAAGATGTCACATTTCCTGGTGCTCGTGTCAATGGTGAGCCTATAAGGGATGGCTTTATAGAAGATAATGAAAAAAGTTTGATTTAAACACAAATAAAGGCATCCATTTAAAAGCACACAAACTTCTCTAAAAAAAAAACCCCACCACCATCATTATCATCATTATCATCATCATCATCATTACCATCATCATTATCTTAAGTGCAATGCCTCAGAGTCGAGGCTGAGTCTGGGTCATGTGAACTCTTACCAGAGGACACAGATGAACCTGAGAGGCTTGAGTTACTGGATGCTGCCATGCCAACCCGTTTCACGGCGCGGTTACTCCCGTTTGGCCAAGGTGCGCTCGCAGCAGCTCGTCCCCGGCGGTGCCTCCATTTCGCTCGCGCCCTTACCGTGCTGCACCTTTGACGGCTGCACCCGTGACTATTTCATGTCTCGTCTCGCCCCGATCCCACCACCAGTCAGTCTGTCTGAATCCGCCGATCCTTCTCCCCCCCCCCGGCTCGCTGTGCGCCTTGGCGAGGAGCTCGCGCTGCCGCATACACCGTAGGGGGCTCCCGCCACAGATAAAAATAGTCTGACAGGCTACAGGAATAGGCAACCGCGGGTCAGTTTCTCCGAAGCATTCCCTCACACCGAACAGACAGAATCTGTAGGTCTGGATTCTCGTGCCGTGTGGAAATCGGCTATGGTTTCCATGTGCCACTTTAAGGATTGTATTGAACACACTACACTGCAGCGTAGACGCGCCTTCTTAAAGCGAAAGTTTGGAGCAGGGTTGCCAGATGTGAGCAATCCCGACGTGCAAAAGGAAGCCCAAAACGACCGATTTGAGCTCGGTTTGCAAAATCCAAACCAGACGTTACTTTTTTTTCTTCTTGGAAACCACGAATGTGACAGACTCGTGCCAACCAAGGCCCAACTGGCTAAACCCTCCAGATTCGGCATTGCATATTTTCATCAGATGTCATGTTATGTCATGTTATGTTGAAACAGCCAGAGTGAATCCCTGTGCCTTGTGCGCCATCTGGTGGGCTTCCCTCTCTCCCATGGGATCACAGACTCGAGAAAAAGATGGATGTAGTGTTTCGTGACATTAACCCACAGATTTCGAAGGCAGGCTTTGAAGACAGGAGTTCCCCACAATTCCAAACGCATGCCCTCTTGCTTCTTTCACGGTACGTCTTCCTAATGGCCCTCCAAGGAAGAGATGGAAGGGGAGACTTTGAGGAGTGAACTGAGGAAGAACATTGGCTGGTTTTTTGTCATCTTGATTTCGTTAGTGTGACGGGCCCTAGGTCTCAACACCAAATTCCTGTTTTTTTTAAAAGTATTATTTATATATTTTAGTGTAAGAAAGTTGTTAGAGCAATTGGCTCGGGATCACATCCAGTTATTGAACCAGAGCAGGCGGTTTCTACACTGTGCTCCAAGGGGTCACTGAATCAGAGAAAGCTGTGTCTACCGTCTGTGCCGGGACTCGATCTCAGAATGCGGTGTAATCCGTCAGGTTTCATTACAAAATTACCTGATCGAAATGCCAAATGAAAGAAAGTCAACTAAAATCTGTTAAAACCAACTAATTTGCTCAAACCGTATCATGCACACGCTCCCTCAGGTGAGGCTGCCCAAGGTTGTCCAGCTCTAATAGCAAATAATTCCATGTCAGCACTTGAGGAAGAGCAGGAAATGTAAACAGCTGATTGAGGTTATTCAAAGTTACCCATGTCTGTTTATCAGATACTCCTGCTTGCACTAATTTAAGAGACCATGATGTTGATGTAGGGGATGCTAAGCCCATCCCTCAGTAGTTTTATCAGGCCTCTCCAAGAAAGGCGGAAAACACTAGACTCAGTAGTATCATACATGCCGGAAAACTGTATTGCCGAACCCTCTTCATCTAGTTGGGCTTCTCCCTGTCCCCTTGGTTAGTAAACCTGATTCGACACACAGGCCCTGCACTGATTTTCAAAAGGTTAATGCAATGACAAAGCCTGACAGCTTTTCTCTCCCGGGGATGGCAGACTGTGTTGATCAGGTGGGGGCAGCCCAATAAGTCAGCAAGTTTGATCTTCTGAAGAGTTACTGCCAGGTTCCCCTTTCTAAAGGAGCCAGAGAAATCTCTGCTTTTTTGACACCATCAAGTCTATACTCTTACACAGTCGTGCCATATGGGCTGCGAAATATCCCAGCCACATTTAATGAACAAGGTCGTGTGTTGGTCGGAGGACTGTGCAGTTTGTTTGGATGATGTGGTAATTTATAGTGACACTTCGGAGGAATACCTTAAGAGACTACACGCTCTATTTGGCAGGCTGCTGTGGGCCCGCTTGACTGTCAGTCTTTCCAAATGTGAGTTTGCGGGAGCTGCAGTAACCTACTTGGTTAAGGATGTGTGGCAAGTGGAGGCTCCTCCCATTCATGCAAACGCTTTGGCAATAGAGGCATTCCCTGTTCCATCCACTAAGCGGGAGCTGTTGCATTTTCTGGGGATGGCTGGTTATTACTGTGGGTTTTTTGCCAATTTTCCATCTGTATTGGCCCCAGTGACTGAGTTGTTGAAGGCTGATGTTAAATATGTTTGGTCTTCGATGTGTCAACAGGCTTTTGACCCTGTGAAGAGCCTGTTGTCTTCAGCTCCCCTGCTTGTGGCTCCCTGGCTGGACCTGTCATTCCAATTTCAAGTTGATGCCTGTGATGTTGGTCTAGGGGCGATTTTGTTACAGGCAGATGAAATGGGGGTTGAAAGATCAGTTAGCTACTTCTCTAACCAAGCGCTGTCAGTTTGTTTGCCAGAGTGGCGGGATAAATATGATCAGCACTCCCTTCTCTGTCATTACCACTGCTGACATGTCCATGAATAATCCAGTTCAGATGTTCACTGGCTAACGGATAAGACTGTGTGGTTGTAGTGGGCAGCTTCCAGATCAGATTGTGTGCAACAATTGCAACCAAACATAGGGTACAAAAAAAAAAAAAAAAGAGCTGATGTGTGACAAGCCTGCAGCATGGCAGAGTGTGGCAGTCTGACACAGCTGTCAATCGATGCACAACTAAAAATATAGCTATCCTCAAGCCTTACTGGCTTCTTTTAAATAAAACAGTTTTTTAAAACTGCGACCAAGAGTTTAGAACAAGGGGAAATCCCCGATTTATACCCAGTTTTGTAAGCAGCAGACAATTGATGACGATGATGCAGTCTCCACCTCCTTATCTGTTCACCTGAGCTGCCACATCACAGTCCAAAATTTTTCTTCCAAGCTGAGAGTAGCTTCTGCAATCATTCTATCGTGTTTGTCAGCGCCACACTCTGAAATTAAGCAATTTTGGATGGGTGATTTTATATAGGCACTAATGTGTCAAAGATGTGCGTCTGTCAGCTTATTTCGGAGCACCTCTGCCCACTAGAAGTCAGAAATTAATAACTGCAGCTTTAAAAATCCCATCATGTATTCTAAAAAGCACTATTTGAGTCAGGAGCTGGTGGATATTCATAAAATTTCAATTAAGGCAAGCCTATGTCTTAAAAGGACATGCACAGATATAATTCATCACATAAATAATGAATGCTTTCTATTTGTGTCTCACAGTTACAGGCCGCAGTCGTCGTGAATGCTGGCTGAGAGGCGTTTTTCGCCGAAAACATTTTGACATGTAACAGCGGGAAAAGCACAGGCGTGAATAATAAAATGAATGATGGCTGAATTCCATTTAGCTGCCTCAGTTTCAGGGTCCCGGTGTTTTGCGTGCTGCCTCGCCGCCACACTGTCTCGGCTCACTGGGACACTTGAATACAGCAGAGCCATCAGAGCCAAAGGCCTATTGGCCAAATCGGGCACATGAATTAAATGGAGGCATCGGCAATGTAATAAGTAAAACCTGTGGTTTTTCCTGCAATGACAAGTGTAAATGTCTGCCATGAGAAATAAATAAAAAAAAAAAAAAAAATTTTATATATATATATATATATATATATATATATATATATATATAAACAGCAAAAAAAAATTGTGAGGGATTTTAGTAAACACAGTAGCATTTTAAAGCTGCATCAATCAGTTTTTAGGCCACTGGGTGACAGACACACAACTCCAACATAATTTATTTGTTTTTCTGAACTGTCACCAGCACTAGAGATTTTCACCTCATTTTTTTTTTTTTGTCGCTGTCACTCAAACTATGGGACAGGATTGTCCTTAAACACCACACTTGGAAAGTACACGATTCTAGTATTTCAGTATGCCTCATTTTGTCGTTTTGTTTTTGAGAAGATACTCTGTGCTGGCTAAAATATCCCTTCAAGAAAGCTAAAGTAACATTGTCCAAGTGAGTTAAAAAAAACACACTAAGTATGTTAGGTACCAAATGCCAACCTTCCTATCTTATTTGCAATTGCAAGCTTTGTGCCCCTTTTTCTTGTCTTTTCAATATGCTCAACCACACTGAGCCGAAAATAGCCTTGCTGCTACTTATCGGTTTATAGGAGAACAACTTACTCACCAAGTCAGACTAAAATACCTCGAAACCGGGCTGTTTTCAGCGGGCTGGATTAGCAAAAAAAACCAAGGTCATCTTCCTTGTGTAAGCGACTTAGCCAAAACGTCGGGTGTTCCCTGCAAGGCCGCACCGAGGGTTAAACGTCCAGCTCCTCGAAAACAACCACCACGTGATCCCCAAGTCCTCATATGATCGATTCAGAGGTGATCATGTGACCCAGCCTTACAGTCTCACGCTTCTCAGTCAGCCCGCAGCTGACCGCTCCGTAAGGACGTCTGGAAACTGAACATGGGGTGAGTTTCGACGAATTGATATGTTGGTTTTCTTTTGTTTTTTTGAGCTTCTTCCGTCCGCAGGCAGACACTGGGGTCAGACCCTTTTGATAGCTGAGTCACTTGTGGTGTTCAAGGTGCACACAAAACTGGCCGGGACTGTATTCTGAGATGCATGTTGTCAACATTGGCAGGCTGTTGAAGGAAACCCTGGGTTTCCTGTTACTGTGGGCCTGTCTGGACTCGGCGGGCTCCCGGAGCTGCTCGTCGTTTTTCTGCCGAAAATCTCACCGTGTCCGCGGCCCGAACGGAGGGGACCCCGGGTCTCCTCTCTTTCTCACTCCTTACCTCGAGAAAGGGGCCATAGATGAAGGTAGGAACACTCACATTACGTAGCACTACAACAACAGTGCAGTCAGCAAGGCTCACTGTTACAGGTCACTTTTCAGAGGCTGCAGGGCCACATGCATTTCTGTGTTGCGTGGACATTTACTGTGTCGACATCTTTCTCTTCCAGCCAGGAAACTGAGTCTGGTAGGAGATCTGCCGGGTGCCAACGTCAAAAGCTATGCCGGGTACCTCACTGTCGACAAAAAATACAACAGCAACCTCTTCTTTTGGTTCATCCCTGCACTCATGGTAGGCTCAAACCTACGTATTTGCAACGGGGAGGGTGGGGGGTCCCCACAGCACAGAGTCACATTACTGTCAGTGCTGCAGCAGTTTGCGAAAGGATCACAGCGAGGGGCAGAGAAATTTTGGGATAAATTCCTGCGCTTTATTGTGCTCACTGCATTTTAACTGTGCCCCCTCAGTCCACGTGTGATAAGAAATTTCACCACGTATGTTTAGTCAGCTGTGGCAGAGGAATGCCAGCTCTCATGGCAGATTTCCTCTTCTGTTGAATGTCACGTTTCTTTCAGCCAAGGTCTAACGGGAAGAGTGAATATCGTCCAAGCTATTTCATACTTCAGCGTAATAAAGTCAAATGCCGTTTCCATGACAAGACCCTTGGGTCCTGCAGTTCAGATGAGCTTTACATTACAGTGCATGCTTTTTCGTGAGAACGTTACACTTAACATCCCCTAATAATAATTGGGGGTTCGCTCCAAGTCAGTTTTATTCCATTCTTCCAGTTCATCGTCAATGATGACACTTCTCTGTGTGACAGCTTTTTTTCAACCAATATGTGTGGCCAGATAAAGTACTGTGTTATACTAAGTTATTTTCACATTATACTAAAACTAATAAAATCTTTCATTTCAGCCTGAGAAGTTAACAATCTACTATAAGGTGACATTGATGTTTGACATTGTACACTGATTATTTGCCAGTTCTCTACAGTCTGATAAACCCAAGCCTGACCTGATCCTAAACCTTACCCCATTTTAATCTCTACTACTATCACTGCTTTGGAAGATGAGTGATAACAGGTCTATTAAAGTGCAAATATCAAGCGGTTAAATTCAGTTTTGTTTTGTTTTTTTTTAACCTTTGTTAATAAACTGAAGTCACCACAAGGTGGAGCTGAGATCTCAACTCTATCTCTGCACTGACTTGTCCGACAGCCAAGTCAAGGGAACACTCCAGTCCTGCTCTGGCTGCAAGGCGGACCCGGTGGCACCTCCATGTTCGGTCTGTTTGTGGAACACGGACCATATGTGGTTTATAAGAACTTGACTGGTGAGAACTGTTAACATCGAGATCCAGATTTAACCTAATAATCTTAAAGTCTGTGTTTGAGCATTATTTAGATTTTCTGACCTGTGTGTCTTTTCTGTCTTTGCAGTTGGTTTGAGGGACTACGCTTGGACAACGAGATATTCAGTTTTGTACATTGACAATCCAGTATGTATTCTTTATTTATCCTCAGACAAAAAAAAAAAGACAAACTAATTACATGAAACGCATCTTTCATTCAATGTCTCTCAGCTCATCTGACTTTTTCATGTGCACGAATATTTACTGAAATATCTTGACGAAGAGTTTGTTTGTTTGTTTTCTCTTTCTCAGGTCGGAACAGGTTTCAGCTTCACTGATGATGACAGGGGTTTTGCTCAGAACCAGGACGACGTTGGCAGAGATCTGTACAGGTGAAACACTCCCATCCAACTCAAACGTAGTCATTTTGTGACTTGGACCTTTAAGTCTGATGTTTTATTTGGTTACTGACTCTTTTACTATTTCTGTCTTTTCCTTAAAAGTGCTTTAACACAGTTCTTCCAGATCTTTCCTGAGTATCAGTCCCATGAGTTCTATGCAACTGGAGAGGTAAAATCTTTTTATATTTGAGGTTTGCAAATTAAGGTTGTTTAAACATTTTGAGGAGTAGCATCATACAAGTGGCTTTTTTTTTTTTTTTGAATGACATTTCACACTTTTTGTCTTTTAGTAGAAAGTAACAAGGCCTTTTAATAAGGGCTTCTGACAACAATTAAAAACATCTCACCTGGTTAAGAAATTGTCCTCACTATGTAAACTTTTCTCTGTCTCCACACAGTCTTATGCAGGGAAGTACGTTCCTGCCATTTCTTACTACATCCATAAAAACAACCCCACTGCCAAGGTGAAAATCAACTTTAAGGGGATGGCAATCGGTGATGGGCTCTGTGATCCAGAAATGGTGTGTATCTGACGCCTTGTAATGTTTTCAAACTATATCATCTTACCCAGGTGCATGGTTTGTACTTGTTTACTCTGTGGGACTTGACCTTAAAAACCATGTAATGTCTCATCTTCCATGTCAAATATAAATTTTTACTTCTTTTCCATTTCAGATGATCGGTGGTTATGGTGAGTTCATGTACCAAACGGGCATGATAGATGAACACCAAAAACAGTATGTTGTCCAGCAGACGGACTACGGGGTTGAGCTCATCCAGCAGCAGAAGTGGGTGGAGGCTTTCCAGGTAAGAGCTGTTGGCTGGCTCTTACATTCCTCAAAATACAAGTTGACACTGTTTTATCATCTTTTATCTAGAATTACAATCATTTCTAATCATTCAAGGAATGCGGGCCCCACAGCACTTGCCATTTTCAAAGAATTTTGTTATGATTGAGACTCAGCTGACATTTCTGTCTTAGGTTTTTGATAGCTTGCTGAACGGCGACGTGGAACCATATCCCTCCTTCTTCCAAAATGCTACGGGCTGCACCAACTACTTCAACTATATGACATGTCAGGTACTTAGAAACGCGGGGAGAGTTCAAAGCTGCCCATGTGACTTCTTACAGCAAGACCTTTTCTAAACTTTGTCAACGTTACTTGTATTATTTATATAATTTGTTTTACATCGCAGGAGCCTCTAGACCAGGAGTACTTCTCCCAGTTTGTGACTCTGCCAGCAGTACGACGTGCCATCCATGTGGGGAACCTGACGTTTCATGACGGCTCGGAGGTGGAGAAGCACCTCCTGCAGGATGTCATGAAGAGCATCAAACCATGGCTGGGGTTGCTGATGGACAACTACAGGGTGAGGGAACATTCACACTATTCATATTGAGATATCTAGTAAGAAAATATGGCAATACGTTTTTGACAACTTTCTCCCAACTCTCTCGCAACTTATGTACTGAAGTGTTTCCTTCTTAAACCCTTTTTCATTGCTTTAGCCCTTTTTTCTTTTTTATGTCCAGGTCTTAATCTACAGCGGTCAGCTGGATGTAATTGTAGCTGCTCCTCTGACTGAGAGGTTTCTGCCTACCGTTAACTGGACCGGGGCTGCCGAGTACAAAACAGCCCAGCGCTACCACTGGAAGGTTCAGCCCACTGACACAGAGGTGGCAGGTTATGTGAGACAAGTGCAAGAGTTTTACCAGGTGAGCAGAAACTCCCGATATTCATGTGAAAGGTATGTCACACACGTTTGTTTTAAAATCTTTTTTCTTTTCTCGTCACTCAGGTCGTCATCCGAGGAGGGGGACACATTCTGCCTTACGACCAACCGGCGAGGTCCTTTGACATGATTGACAGATTCCTTTCAACACGAGGCTGGATATGAAATGGTTTAGTTTTGAAATACGACACAGCACCGCCAGCCTAAAGAGCTCATTCGTGATCAGTGATTGTTCATTTGAAAGACTGTTGATTGTCACGTCCAATGTAAATTAGCACATTTGCAGATTTGGTACACATCGTTGCAGCTGATGTGTTATTTGTTAGCATTATAGCAGTGTTGATATTTGGTTTAGGGCTTTGGACTGCTCTGTAATGCACTACAAATGAAATAAGTTCTCTTTGCCTGGGTTCAGGCCTCCGAATCGCTGCCCACATTTCAGAATTGGACTCAAATAATAAAAATTAAATGAAAGCTAAATGGCATTTCGGTCAAATATCAGGCCTGAATTGTATGAAAATCATTTTGTGTTTACTTTTGTTGGGATTGTATGAGGGGAAATGTAGTTTTTATATTGCAATCAGTCAGTACAGGCGTGGAGATGAAATGTAAAGAAACGTGAAACCGAAGAATTGTTTTGAAATAAAGTGGGCTTTTTTTTTTTCCTAAATCTGAATGTTTTAATCTTCAGTGAGGACTGCAATTCAGTTTGCAGTCATTCAACCTCTTCTGACTGATTTCTGCAATGTTTTACACAAACACCAACATGTGGGTTTCCTTTCTGCAAGTACTGTCTGGCTAATCTACAAAATGGGCACCAGGGGTCACCGTGCTTCAAACAAACTCCATTGCATACCATGAAACTCAAAAACAATAACACTGCAAAAATTGCTGTGGTCATTTAATGTAGTTTAATAAAAAAACAAAGTTTATACCTTTAGATCTCTGATCACCTGAACTCAGGTCTTAACAATATAAAATGATTCAGTACCTCCTGAAGAAAGTATGGGGGCAACTTTGCATGTGGCAACAGCACACAATGCATGTTAATTTAATTAATATGGCTAAAATTTAATTGACATTCGGCAGAGTTCCTGTAATGATTTGGCATTTTGACAGAATGCCACGAAGATGTTTGCGTACCGAAGTTAACTGCCATGTTATTTCATCAGGCAATATCAAGCTGTCTAGACAGTTCAATAATTAATGAGTATTCTAAACCTTTAAAGCACCTGACTATTTAATGAGCAGTTGTGTCTCAAGGACAAGATCGGGAAGTGCTGTTCATCATTTGACTTCAACATTAGTTTGATACGTAATGTCTCTCGGCTAATTTTTGCAAACCAGGTTATCAACACAGGAAATGATTGCTGTGAAGTTACCAGATGTCAAGTACAGCAGGTTGTGACATCAAATCACATCAGTTAGTTGTATGTTACAGAACAAGTGCTTTATTTTCATACCGTAATGTAACTGCAGTGATAACTTTCACATCTGTACAAATGATAAAAACAAAACAAAATGGAGACAATGTCATTACAGACACAAAAATGTACAAAGTTATGCAGGTAAGAATGGATTCATCAGTTCATTACATATAAACAATTTATTTAAGCGCTGATGTGAGCCTCGACATACAACAAAAGGCAACAAGTGCTATGCAAACATTATTTACAAACGTGTACCACACATTTACTCCCTTCAAAAAGAAAGGTGGTTGCATTACATGTACAGGATTACAGAAAATGAATGACATTATGTACAATATTTATAGTTTTAGATTTAAAATAATACAGTTATAACATAATGTGTAGTAATTGTTCTCCACCTCTCACACAAATCCACACAAACACACTCACACTGCACTTCCATCTGTCCTTTTTGTCTGCCCATACAGTAACAAAAGTCTTTTCTGAAGCTGCATCCACCGTCAAAAATGAAAGGAGAGATTCTCATATCTAACTCTAAAACAGCACCATCCTCCCAATGATTCCAGTTAAAAGTGTTTTGAGGTCATTGCCATATTTTCACATGCAAGAGGTTAATTTGGAATGGTCTAATAATAGATATAATCTACATATGGTTTATAAAACAACCAAAAATAAGGTAAGTTTCAGTTCAAAGGGTTGGAACAACAAAGCCCTTTTCAAGAGAATCAATTTCTCCATCTAATCAACACACATACTCTACTGCACACACAGGCTCCACGGTTAAGACGTGGCATAAACAGTCCGAATGCCTTGAGAAAACTTGAATGTAACCCATTATGAGAATGAAGAGCATTCTCAATTCACATCCTTCATCTTTGACAAAACTGGAGCTGGAGTTGTTTTTTTTTCCAGAATAAAAACGGCGTGAACTAAACGGTACAGGGTCCTTAACTGAGACTCATCCTAAAATCCAAGCTCTAAGTTCCCTTCTTCTATCTATAGACATGTGATGCATGTCAGGCACAGTCTCTCCATAAAGCCAAACACAGTTAAGTTTGTCGCTGGTGTGTGAAAAAGGGGGATCACTGAGAATTACACGGACCTTAATATGGCTATTCTACCCTCTGGCATGACAGAGGACAAAGTGCATAGACAGCTCTGTGATCACTCCACCTGTCAGTGGAATGTATTTCATCCATCCTACTGTAAAACACAGTGCATTATGGTCATCATGCTAATGAATCGACATTCCTGGTCATAGTAAAGAGGGAAAAAAAGGGGTTTTGGTCAACACGAGAAGGCATTAAGTTTCAAGGCTAGCAGGGAGATAAAAAAGGTCACGCCTGTATTATTATCACTACATCCATCGCCAATCTGAAATACAGAGGAAGCCTGAGAGAGAGAGGAAGAGAAATTGATGAGGAGGTCAGAGGTGAAATAGAATATGGGCTATTTTTCTCCTTTGTCAGCTGGTTTTGCTGTGCACAAATTTGCAGCAGACATCTATGAGAAAGCCAATAACAGAGAAAATAATGATTAATGCCTTGATTGAACTAAGGGAAAACTGATGATAGTTACGGTGATCAAAATAGGTTTTGTTGCCTATAGTAAGCCAACAAAAGATTTTAAGAAAATTTCAGGCACATTGTGACAATTTGGAAAGCACGGGCATAAACTACTCCCCTTTAAAAACTGTAAAACACTGCCAGTTGTGGGATGCCAGAAAAAAAAAATCATTGTAATTGTCACTTTCTCAATTTCTTTTTGTTTTTCTTTCCTTACACACCCACTGAACTTTGTTCTGAAGAGAAGGAAGGCCAAACACAAGCACATAATATACATGATGCACATGCATACTCAAAACTATGCAGGCGTACGCAATCAAATGTTGTATTCATTTGGAATTTGAATCCAAAATGTGGATCCAGATGCACAAACACACACAAAAAAAAGGCTTCGATAATTAAAGCTTCAGTTGGTCCTGGAGAGCGGAGGAGTTTGTTTCAACTCCCGAGCTGCCTCACTGGTATCACAGTGTACAGTTCTGTAGCTGTAACATTATTGTATGTCCTCAGGACCACAGTGGCTTGGCCATGCTGATCATAATATGGACATACAGTAGAGAAGACGATCAATACTGCGATGTATTGCTTCTACTTAATCGTATGGTATTTTCACTGTCATGCTACATATCATAACACTCTTTGAGAATACCTCTAACAGGGAAAAGGTTAACAGTCACATACTGCACAAAAGAAAAGGATCATTACACCTGCTTGCATATTCCTGTCCTCAAGACATCATGGGGACAGTTTGACTTGGTTTCAGAAGACAACTTAAAGGCAGCAACATCCTACTCACTTATTTAGTCTTCTGCGTAATTACACATGCTACATACACTCAACATACTGTCCACATGTGACACATAGAGAATGATTTGACTCATTATTCAGTCCATTAGGCATGCAGAGATTTAAGCTCTGCTTATAGAGATGACAGTCCGAGGCTTGTGTCTCTTTCCTCTGGTTCCATGACCACCGTGGTCCGTTTTGTACCATTACACAACGGAAAAAGTCACTTAAATGCTGCATGAGATTAGCAAAACTCCCTTTCTGCTAAGCACAAAAAAGCAGATTAAAAAAGAGGCAACAAACCATAGAACATCTATGCGTTAATAGGCTTGGTCTATAAAAATACATGTAGCTACTGTATAAAGAACAGCCTCACAGGCCTTTGAGGTTTTTCTTGATGGAGGGGGGGGCATGTCCAGCTGGCGACCCTCAGAAAGCAGGGAAGCAAGGGGGGAGTTCGGGGCTACAGCTGGGGTTAAAGTCTCTCTTGCCCCTAGTGGATGGGGTTAATGTCTGTGCGGTGGTTGGCTTGCCCGTGCACACTGCTGCCCCCTACCGTCGTGGTGGAAGTAGTGATGGTGTTGTGCTGGATGACCTGCTGCTGCGAGCATGCTGGCGCTGGACTTCCCGCTGGACTGCTCTCTGGACCTGAGGAGACAGCAGAGACTTCACTGGAGATGCGCAGCGTGTGTAGAATATGTGTGTGTGCAAGTGCAAATGCTATGACCTTCAAAGTGTACAGGGAGGCTTCAAAATATAATGTGATAGCAAAAATGTCCAAATAAACACAGATCACATCTTGTTATTGTAAAAAAGACAGCTTTATTAGCAGAAAAAGATACATTTAAAACAAATGACACCCTAAATTCAAACCTAACCTCTCACCTGTCGTCCAAAAATAGGCCGTAAATGGATAACACAAAAATGTAAAAGTGAATCACTCAGCTCCGTAAACACGCCTGATGAATTTTGGACACACTGAAGGTGACATCTGTACACAAGCTAGACTCATCGATGAAAGTCGCTCCCAGTCCAGTCTGGGAGTTGGCTCTCTCCTGTATAAAAGAACCATTCAGCCAAAGGGGATGTGAGACTTATTTTCCTGTGCTAAAGCCACACGGGGAGGTGCCTTATCCTAATTACATGGAAATGTCACTGGTATCCGTATCAAAGGGTGGGGCTCTGATGTCATGCACGGCCGAGGCGCAGTCCAATAATCAGTGAGATCCTGGGGCATCCATGAGAGTTTGGACGTCAACGTGCAGCCTGTGACGTCTTTGTCACGTTTCTCGGCGGCCTCTGTGCACTGAGGTGCTTACAGATGGAAAAATAAGTCTCATATGGGATTCAGACTACCAACTCCCAGCCCAGGCCGGCTACAAGAGTGTGCAACACCCATATGTCAAAGGAAGAGTCCTGAAGCGAGCGTGGGAGCTGGAAACCAGCACGTAGGAGTGAAGAGTTTTGGCAGTTGCTGTGTGTCCATAACAGTTTGGTCTGTAGAGTTCATACCTTTCCTCTGGCAGGACAATTTTAGAGCATTTCCAGAGCAGTACTAGCTACGCCGTAGGTCTAAGGCGCACAGATTAAGGTGCGTTTTTGGTCAAATTCAAAATGTGTGTGTGTCTGTGTTTATGTTTGAGCTACTCACTGAGGTAACCTTGGGACTCTTTCTGCATAGTGGTGATGGGGCAGTCCTTGTGTGTGAGGAGAAGCTGCTTGAGTTGGGTCACCTCGTTCTTTAGCATGGTCACTTCATTCTGACATGCAGGAAAAACACAGAGGCAGTTTAAGACTATTATCCTGAGAATCCATAATTAAAGCAGGCAACGCTATTATCCTTAATTACCTGATAATATCATTATCAGCGTATTAATAGCTAACGGTGTATTCCCAATATAACTACCATGCATATCTATGTGTTCATCAGGGGTATATTACATTTTGAATTGGGTTTAAGACTTCCAATTTTTAACTGAAAACCTTTGTTACGGATTTGGGACATTCAGTTGCATTATGAGAACTGTAGGATCCAGTGTTTTTTGAGCTTGATCCATACCAGGGACTACAAGTCACGATATCTATATCGACCTCTGCTGCTTTGATTTTTACCATTCGTTTTAATTCTGTTTCTTGCGAGTCCCCCAACTTAATGGAATTGCAATAACAAATTGCTGGAATGCCGCTTTTAGGTAACTACAACAAATATTTCACTAATAGTATGTTAATCAAACATTAAATTGTATGAATAGTAAAACAAGATTTCAGATGTTTGTTTGTTGTATAAATATCAGTCCAACACTGACAACATACAACTGATCTTGTCAGTGTTGCACTCATACTCATGCTCAAACTCATACCAGTCAAAAATATTGCCGTTATCTTGGGTGCAAAACAGGGCAATATCATACATTTCTTAAGATGAACTGAGTCAAAAGTACACGCTGATTGTTGTGTCAGGGTTATTAGTTTATACCTGAAGCTGCATGTTGGTCTGAGTGAGCTCTTCTGCTTTCTTCTCTAACGACATCACCCACACTTTCCTCTTCTGTCTGCATCTTGTTGCTGCTGCTCTGTTCCTTTCCAGAAACTTCCGCCGACGTTCGTCCGGATCCTCGTCAACTACTCGCCTACGCCGCCCGCCGCTGGGGGGCGGAGACTGCAGCGTCTGGGTGGGCTGCATCTGCTGGGTTGCAGGTGACATCTGAAACACGAGGAAAGAGTCTCAGCATCATTGAGCTCTTTGATGAGACAGTGTCTGTCTGCCACCATCCAACCAGACATGTAACCATTCTGAAACACCTGGAAAACAGCCAGTCACCTGTCTGCTTTCAACGCTCCACTGTCCTCAAAGCCTCCTGCCACTAAACAAGCATCTATACATTACCTCCTGCAGCTATTCCATGTCGGCAACTTCCCCAAAAACAACATCTGGTTGTGCCACGTGCCCTGTGAGCTGGACTGTGGGCGTCAGGAGTGACTGGGCTGATTCACCAGCCTGCCCACCTTGTTAAAGAGGTGTCAGGAGGCAGTTTTCCAACGCCCACTTCCACTCAGACTAACACCACCAGACACAGTTGAAAGGCCTGTCTCTAAAACCGTACATGCATTGACAGATCTTGACATATCCTTGGCAAGGTCAAGTGTTTTCAGTCTTCAGATCATTACGATTTTTATGAGAACTATGGAAAATACAAGCCGCTTTAATGGCCGCTGTGCATACAGAGAGTCTTGTTTTAGTGCCTTAATGGTGCATTTGGAACATACAGTGACTTGCATTTCTTGATGTCGGAATGTCCTTCATCGAAAATGCTTGTCGTTGCAGAAGTCGTTAGACAATGCAGGGACAAAGTTTGTCACATCCTATTATTTTTTGATGGTGTGAGCAATATTTTCAAGGTTTCAATTACAATTAAACCAAACATATTCACTGCTAAGATGTTCCAGGACTATCAGCCAAGGCTGTCTGTTCACCATCAGGAACGGTATTTTTAAAGGGTCTTCGGCACCTGGAACATGTTGCGGCCACATAATGGTAGTTTGGCAGTGCAGGAGGGCAAGGAGCACAGTTTCCAAAAGACAGTCCTGAGCATCTTTTATAACAGCCAATTTATGGCCTCTTCATGACCCCTTCCCTCCATGGCGTGCATCTGACAATGACCTGTAGCTGAACAACGTCAAAGGAAAAAATTTCCTTTAAGATGGATGCAGGAAACTACTTGGCATTATGGCTGCAGCAAGGGAAAAATGTGCTTGTCCACTGACTTACTGAGAATTTGAAGCTCATTACAGCTGTACTTATATACTAAACCAATAGCTGACTTCTACACTACTCAAAGGGCTACTAAAGCACTGCCTTGCTTTAGTCATGGTACATATACAGTGGTTTCTAGCTATATGAGGGGTTTTACTGTGCAGTGTAGTTAATGTGTTATTGAACTTGTGGCTTTGCCTTTGGGTCGTCTAAAAGCTTCTGCTCTCATGGGAATGTGCTATGCTTACCTGTGAAGCAGAGTGTAGTGGAGGGTGCGGTGAGGTCTGGTGTGGGTGACCAGGATGGAGGTGGGGATTGTGGGAGTTGTGGTGGGGGTTGTGTCCCTGTGGGTGGTGGTGTCCACCCTGTCCGTGGCCATGGTTGTGGTGGTGATGGCCGTGGTGGTGGTACGCGTGGGGAGGGGCTTGCAGGTGCTGGTGCGCGTGTGAGTGCATGTGATGGTGGGCGCCTTGCTCCTGCCGTGAGGACATCATTTCCATCATGTGGCCCATGGAGTTCATGTTTCCGTTGGCAATGGTACCAGGGTGGTGTGAAAGTGCAGCCTTCAGCCTCTGAGCAGACAAAATAAACACCAAACATGACATTTAACATTATTCTCTATTAGTAATTTTTTTTTAAGTTTGTGTATGCTCTCATCTATCAGTGTGCTGATGACCAACAGTTAGAGAACGGGTTCATGTGCTTACTATGAGATGATGAATGGCGCCATAAATCCATATGTCAGGAGAACGAATCAAAGCCACTTAGACTGTCCTCTGTCTCTCCTTGAAGTCCTGTGATTCTCCCTCTTTACCTTCCATGATTGCCATCCCACCAATCCTTCCTCTTTATATACCTAATAGCCTCTCTGTTTGCTGAGCACATTTGTGTGTGTGTGTGTGTGTGTGTGTGTGTGTGTGTGTGTGTGTGTGTGTGTGTGTGTGTGTGTGTGTGTGTGTGTGTGTGTGTGTGTGTGTGAATGTCTGCCTATGGGATGAGCTCCCTGTCAAGGTGTAAGCCTGAGATTGCTCCCTCACTGTTGACCCAGCAGGAGTTTTGTTGCTTTAACCGTGTGGTCTACTTAGCCCAGACTGACCTGATGTCTCTGAGCGGCCTGGGAATGAGACCAGAGAGAGGCTTACTGAAGGTGCACTTGTGTTCTTCGTGTTTACTGAATGCACCTCTTCTCAAGAGTCTGTTTTTCTGGGCATAACATAAAGACAACCGCGAGACCAGAAAAAAAAATTATAAACCAAACATACAAGTGCCAAAATATGCTTTGAGGCATACATAAACCTAGACAAAATAAATTAAGAAGAGAAAAAACCTGTCTGCACCCTTACATGACTTATTTACATTTCACCCACTTAAGAAATAACAGGTTGAGAGACTGTTGAGACTGTTAAACTTTGATTAAAAGACATCGTTTGACCAGTAGCACACTGCTCATGTGAACTGATACTTCAGAAAGAAAATACTCAAGTCTGATCTTTGATCCTGTCTATAATTCATCTACTAGTCTCTTTTAGCAAAAAGTTTGTAGCAAAACTGAACACAAAGGCATTCATTTCAAGGCTACTGTTGTGAATTCCGCAAAGTTTTCTATTCTCTTTCCCAGTGCTCTCTTTCCTCTCCCTTCCCCCTTCCCCCTTCTCCCAGCTGCTGTCAGTAAGTCCACACTGCGTCCAGGGCTCCATATCTTTTAACAACCTTCACATTCATGATTCCCATAGGGAATGGCATCCAGCTGGTCTGGATCACAACGCTAGGACACAACCAGAGCACAACATCATCTCTCCGCTCCTCTCTCACACTGTCCATGAGTAGAAAGCTTTTTACCAGGAGGGAGGAGACACAGTCATATAAATCGTTTTAGAAATGGGACAGTTATAAAAGAGCATACTCTACTGATTTGTAGTTTATTTACAAATTGCATATATGTATTTGTATAAGGATTTACAAGTAGTCTAGTGTCTTCACTTGTTTTTCCATAAACTGCACATGAAACCAGCACAGTGAAATTATGACCTTGCCAAGCCTGTTTTGTCTGAGTATAGTTTCTGCCTGTCATACCAACGGATGCCTGACATAGTGACACAGTACTACATTTCTGGAGCTTCATGATTTTGTTTTGATCTGTTATCCCACATTCCAAATTTTATTTTAAATTGGCTCTCTTAATGTTTAATGTTTGTTCACCATCTGATCTGTTAAAATACTTCAGGGTCTACACTAACACACAGCAGGTGTGCAGGCGTGCAGCTGTCCACAGCATCACAAGTAGACTGAGCCTTGCTGAGTGTAACAAGCAGCGGTGAGAAGTCTCTGACTTACTGTAACATATTGTTACTATCCACAGTATACATTATAGGCTGTATATGCTAAAAGTTTTAGTGCTGGATATCTATTTGGACAAGGTATAAAAATGTAGAAATAAATAACCAGCTGACATTCAACTAAAACAGAAAATAGATTTAAATGAGTTTACAGATATCAATCACAGTCGCTGGTGTTGAGAAAGACATATTCTGTAGGCTGAATTCTGAGTGTGACAGCCCTCACTAGACACCTTCCCCTCCCTTCAGTCTTCAGCTTGTCAGTCGGAGAGAGGTGAGGCCCACGCCTCTTGTGAAAGAGAGAACCAATCAGGGTTTGACAGTGTCCGGCCACTGAGTCACAGAGAAGGCAATCACCTGAATGAACATAATCCAGAGTAATCTGCTGGCTATCTGTCTACCTCAGTCCTCTGTTTTTGTGACCCTATCAAAATTGTCTGTGTACGGGTAAGATGCTCATCTGGGGCTGCTGGAGCTGGCTGAATTCTTGACAACCAGGCACCGATGGAGAAGGACAGAGAGAGTAAAAGGAAGGTGAAGAGGGCCAGTGAGAGAGAGAGAGAGAGAGAGAGAGAGAGAGAGAGAGAGACCAGGGGTGGTGGGAGATTAGATGGCTTCTAGTGTCTCCTCCCCACACACCATCAGCCCAAGACAGCGAGTGCTCATTTATCAGTGTCTCTGAGAGCCATCCAGCTGGCAATGCAGGGCTATCTGTTTATTAATTGAATTAGCCTGCATTCGAAGAGGCCCGGAGTGTCAGAGTACAGAGGCAGGTCAAACAGCCGAGGGGCCTCTACACATGCCTCAGGATAAGGATACAGAAAAAAGACAAAAGAAAAAGGACCATGCATGATTAGAGGACTGACATAAACCACACAGTTAAGATAACGCTGGTTTTATCAAGCAAAATTTGATGCAACACAAGTTGTTATTTAAATTGTTGAACCAAGACGGCATATCTGTAGCAAAACCTATTCATCTTAAACAGATCCAGGAGATAAAAGAACATCAAGCAAGATAATCCAAAAGACTACTTGAATAAGTGGCAGGTATAATATCAACACACATTAATTAACACATTAACAACAGAGTTTAAAGAAGGAGCCACAGTACATTACCGTGATACAAGCTTATTCCTGAAGCTATCTGCACAAGTGCCTGCTACCGCTCCATCTGGAGTGAGACACAGCTCAGTTAAACCCAGCTCGGCCAAAACTTAAGTCTTTGTATCCAGAACCACAGTGACGCAACTAAGGGACGTTAGCAAAGCGATGATGAGCAGGCTGTGATTTTCAAACACCTTCATCAGCTCCCTAATGACTCTTTAACACATGGTTGTATTTCCCCAGACTGTGCTAAGCACAAGAACTTAACCACTATGTGCATTTTACTCTAATAACACACGCATACATATACATTTCTTCGCAGCAACATGGCCACCAAAGAAAACAGTCATTAAATCAGTGCAGGTGTTAGTCTGCGGCAGTACAGGGCGCTCACAAATAGGATGGCACACAGTCTGTCCTACCACTGTCTACCCTGCTGTTGTTAAAAACTAGAAAAACACAGCAAATGCACAACAATAGGATGGGTAGTCAATGACACCATAGAGATGTGGGCAGCTTCTTCCAGGATAAATCTATAAACGTGCAGCCTATATATCTGTAATCACATGCATTTGACACCACATTTCATGCATTCTGACAGTGTACTGAAAGTAGCAGAGCTATTGATTTTCCATTGTTAAAACACCATCCCTGATTCAGCCATATTTTGCCCAGAGGGGAGCTATCTCCTCTCAGACCTTTGCCCCATGACCTATCCCCTCCCACTCCATTTTTTTAGGCCTCTCTCATTTATGTGGTTTCAGGGATACCAGGTAATCACCCATTAATGATATTTATTAATGGCTGCTTCCTCTCTGACACGGGGGGTTTTGAGTGATGTCCCAGTGAGTGCTCTGGGCGCATCCTGAGAACACACTCAGGTTTCTCTTGGCCAGATGACTTCATATCTATTAACCCTGAGAGGAGAAAGCAAGAGTGTGGAGCAGGTACAAAGGGAAGAGACCACGTTTGCCTCAGGATGGGTAAATCAAACCCAGTGAGGTCAGGGTGAACACTTTTATTCCCCTTAAAAGTGGAGCAGTGTACTATCAGGGGACCCTTTGTCCCTCTGGCGCCTAACAGCAGGTTAGAAAGATTTAACCACTCTGTGGAGTCATAGTTTAAGCGCAAAAAGATCACAGTTTCTTCTGCTTCACATTAAAGAGTCCACAGAGAAATATTAGAGCTTCTGTCTGTCTCTGTCAGACTTTTGTTAACACTATACTAGCACAGCAGCATGTTCAGTGATCATGTGTATGTGCACAATATTTTTAATTGCATAATATATCATAGCTGTAACTTTCCTGGCAGTGTATTTTGTAGTTCTAGGCCCCCCAAACTCACACTCTAAACCCACCATGGGTTCACCATCTGCATTTAAAAGTAGGAGTTTGGCTCTGCTGCTTTGCCAAGAACTCAGAGGATCTAATTCCATCCTCCTCATCTCCACAACCACCACTACCCACCAGTGCCTGCCTGCAAAACCCACTCTCTGTCGCCTAAAACTCCACACCCCCATTAGTTCAATTTTATTAGATTTCCCTCTCGCCCAGAGAGGCAGTAACACCCCCCCCCGTCTCTCACACACACACGCCTCTTCCCTGTTCCTCCACCCCCCGCTCCCTCTGCTTGCCAAGAGCTGGGGACTGTTAAACTGATTTCCTCAGGGAACGGCGAGGCAGACAGTCTGATGGGAGCGCTGGGCTGCAATGTCGCCCCCTCTCTCCTTTCTCGAGTTTGGGCCAAGCTGATCAGAGCCGAGCCGAACAGAGCCTCCCTGTGGTTCCAGACACAGATGGGGAGATGGACATAGACTGGCCGTTCTGCCAGGGCCAGACGCTCTGGTGGTGCTTGGAGGAACCGTGGTGGTATGGGCGCAGCGAGACACACGCCCACTGAGGAGCATGCTCCAAAGCATGTGCTCATACTCTTGGCAGCTTCTCTACCCTGTCAAGTTAATGGATGGGCCTCTGACTCCAGTCTGTATATCCCCACTGTTCTCGCTCTTGTTAAGCCCTGCTCTCTAGTGCAGCCTACATGGTTATCACTACACCCACTGCCACAGTGTTGAATACAGAGAATGCCTCAGTTAGAGAGACAGACAAAGCATGAACGCAATAATAAACACTGACATATGTCTTCATATGTGGCTTAAAAAAACAACAACAACATCATCATGTTAATTAAAGTAACTGAAATGTGATGACCTGAATCAAACATAATTTCAAAGATGCTCAATATAACATACTTCTAATGATTGTGTATTTTGGCTGAAAAAGGACTCTTAACTTCCCTGCCACTCACTGTTTATACAATTGCAACCAGTGTTCCTGTTTGTGTTTTGAGTTTTCATTCAGACCTTGTCCCGTGATAATACTTTCTCCCATTTCTTATATCAACATATTCAGTCTATTGCTGTTAACATTTGGATTAGGATCAAACCTTGTCAAGACGCCCTTCCAACATGTCAAAATGACCGAGAGGCTATCCATTCTCCCGTTCAAGGAGAAAACAGAGGTGGTTCCAACCTGCAAGCATTAACTGGTTTGAGAGATGAGGTAGTAACTGGTCAGCATTGACTAAAATTTATCAGACTGACCATCTCTGACCCAACAGACTTTTTCCAATCACCCCTCCAGTTTTTCAGTGGTTATTGTGGTGTCCAGAGAGTATCTTGTTCACTGCTCAGGCTCCAGGGGGGCTCATAGTGGCTGCACCAGTCCAGTCTGGCCCGTGTAGTGACGGCAGCTGGTTTACCCAAGCTTGGCTCTGCCGGAGCCCCGTCCCATTCACGGGCCCTGAACCATGACCAAATGGTCTTCACATACACCTCCCATCAGCACAGCTAAAACAACACGTGGTCATCCAAAGACAAACAGATGCGACACACTGCGCCACAACTGGTCCATAACCCCACACGCACACAGTCACACAAGGACATAAGGACATACACACACAGGCTTAGGCATACACGCACACACACATGTAACTACTTAAATATAAATGCACCGGCATACACAGTCCTTCAAATACCTCACTGTATATCAGTTTAACAATGACCACTTTGAATTTCAGCTGTAAAAGTCCCCTCATTTCAATCAAGAACTTATCAAGTTAAGGGAGAACTAACTCTTTGCTGACATATTTAATATATGTCAAATGAATTTCATGTGCATTTTGGCTTGTCACCTAAACACCATTTCATGTAGTAGTGTTCATTTTCACATGGAGTAAGTAGCTACTATTATACTATTTTTAGAAAAGAAAATAAATTTCATCAATTATGTCGCATTTCTGACCTTCTGCCAGGTTGACACTCTAAAGTGAATATGCAGCAATCCTGCCGATTGTGTTTAGCAATAAACTCAATTGCCAGTTAGGTAGACTTAGCTAAAACTACTACAGTCCAACACAACAGCTTTAAAAAGCATCCTCCTTCATGAAGGTTATAATTATCAGTTTTAGTTGTGACTGTTTTAGAGAGGTGTTGATTCAACTATATGATCATTTTGGAGACTGCAGTTAGTGGTGCTGTTGAATTGTGTTGCATTGTAGTGACAGGTGTTTCTATTATTTTGTGGAAGCAGTGAGAGAGGGGCCCCTCTCTAGTCTGTGCCCAACACTGATAAACTGGCAGACACACATTGATCCTGCAACTCCTCAGTCCTGCACCTCACTCTGCTGAAAACATTTTTTTTTTTTTTTTGCCACATGGCAATAGAGTGAAACATCATATGTTTATCATCTACAAAACTTTCATCCGTGACATTGACATTTAACTTTCTCTTTATTTAACATTGTATCTCAGCATATCTTGCCATGTGTCCTGTGTCCCTGTCTGATTGCAGTTTATCACACATCCACATGTTTACTTAACTAACCATGCATAGGCACATAACAGATGTGTATCAAAAACTCTAACTTCAAGGTTTGTTTTAGCCCACTTAGTCCACAGATGTGTTTTGACTCTAAGGACAATGATTACCAGAGAAGGTGCCAATGAAATGAAAGTGAGCCATTTGCACACACAATCATGAGCATTTAATCAAACATATACAAAATAATGTACATTCACATATTGTGGAGCGCAGTGAAGGAGGGTGCAGATTCAGCTTTGCTCTTAGCTCACCGTCCCTCTCCAATGACATCATACCCTGACAATGCCACCATTCATATAGATGTTGCTTACAAAACCTCGAGTTAAACTACTATGGTGTGTGCTGCTCCTCCTCACAAAGGGAGGTTTAGCCAAAGATACTCCCCTACTACAGCAGAAGAAAATGAATGGAACACATAACAGGGTTACCACATACGCTAATACCTTAACTGCTTACAAATTACTTTATACTGAGCTTATCGCTCAGTCAATCACCGTGCAGCAGAGTTGAAAACTGACACATCTGTGGATGCTTCACAGCTTTTCTTTACTTGGTGTTTCTGAACAGAATATGTATGTAAGTCATTTTCTCAGTTGTTCACAGTTTAGGGCAAAACTTGCTCTTTAAGACCATTAACTCAAATGCCTGTTGCAATTCTGTAACTACACTGACACGTAAGAACAGTAAGGGTTGTGTAAATGAAATGTAAAAAGCAACATGAGTGTGCTAGAAACACTTTGATTATTGGTCCTCCTGTGACCTATGAAATGTTTCTTTAAGAGATGTGCTGTTTTTTTCCCTCCTCAAGTAAAAAGGAGTACATTTAGAGCATGCCAGGAATTATGTCATCCACCCATCTAGTGCCAGCTCCACAGCCAAGAGAGCTGCAATGAAGGAACATATAGTATTGTTTACCTCATAAAAAACTCAGCACCTTGCCTGATGCTTAGTGACAAATTTATTGTCCTTAGTAACAATGTAAACAATAGATATTGGGAGATAATATATAACACATTTTCATACACCGACACAAAACTGTTTCAAGGCTTCTCTGTCTGAAATTAGCAAGAAAGCAGGATGCGTTGAAAGCATGGAGCTCATTTAAAGGAGACACTTTGAAAAGGGTTCCACTGACATGAGCTGAGTCATGTCCCATAGTTGGCACTTTCAGATGTTGTTTAGAACCAACTTGATAAAGACCTTTTTGGGATTTCCTTGTTACAGATGAGAAACTTGTTTTTAAGTACTGTCTTTTAGTGCGTGTACGTGTGTTCGTGGCTGTCTAACTATCCGACACAGTGCAAGGAGGATGACACAGAGCTTGAGCAGGCAGTGTACGTGTGTGCCTGTCTGTGCGCGTGCAAGAGTTTGCGAGGCCCTGTGGAGAACTGGCTCTGAGCGGTGACGTAATGCTTTGGCCGGCGTGCTGTGGAACTTGGCCTCCTCTCTGCAGCGTTTCCTCCACGCTGCGAGGGTCAACTATCCCACAACCTCCAGCACACAACACACACCATTCTATTCCCTAGACCACAACAGAGCAGAACACAACCACACCCGGCACCATGAGCACCCAGTCCTTCACAAGAAGAAAAAGACACTTGAACCAAAGCTAATAAAACACTCCAATCTCAGCAACACTCCCAAACAACAAGCTAAAAGCAGTAAGGGCCCAATGGTGTAGTAACTGACTTGTATGTTCTACAAGTCAGTTACTACACCGTTGGGCTTCTCTGTACCACTTAAACGATGGCACTTAAGAAGAAAATGAGAGATAGAGGAGAACAAAGATGGGCACTGATGCAGATACAGTCTTTGGCCCAGAGAGCACAAACAGAGAGCTTAGAGTGAGATATGAGTCCCCAAGGGGCCACAGCAGTCCTTTGGCTCATTAACTATTTACACCAGAGACAGGCCTCCATGCTGCTCTGGCCCACCACAAAATCAATTAGCCTTCATTAGCCAAGGCTCTGGGCATGCTTTCTCTGGCAGGGGAGGGTTAATCCTGCTACCGAGTCCTCCGCTTACCACAAAATATCAAACAATCACAAGCGCACACATATGGGCATACATGCATGCACACATGGAGGGAGCACAAGAAACTAGGCTGAGCAGCAGTCCTGTCATGTCACTCGCAAAGAATTCTTTCCAATTTCTCATTCCCGTTCACTGTTTGGTGTCTCAGAATATCAATACTGTCTCTCGCCTTTCAACTCCCCCACTCACTCTTCCTGTCTATCAGTTTCCTTCATGTCTATCAAAGTCCCACTCAATCCCCTTCTCCGCTCTCACAATGTAAACGTTGAGCAGAAAGAGTGTATCCAGGTCCGTGCCTCGGGGGTGTGGGGTTACAGTGCGGAGATTTCCCATTGGCGGAAAGTCAACATGGTTGGGGTAATGCGATTAGAGCCGGATTGAGAACGTCGCAGGGGACACATGGGCCTGATCATGGCCCAGTTATCCGATAGCTAGGCCGTATTTATCGTCCCGGCCCGGGCGCGGATATTACAGACATTAGAAACCCCGTCTATGCTTATGAAACCCATGCTGGAGATCGCACCCTGATAACACAATTAGTCTCTCACTTTCTGTCCACAATCATGGAATTCCATCAGTTGTGTTCAGACATCAGGGAGCAGAATCTCAACTGATCCACATTTGGTTGCCTTGCCTTGTGTCTGAATGGCCAACTAACCAGAAAGTTGCATGGTCCAGGGGCCTGTAGCCATTTAGTGACTGCATATGTTTATGGGAGGCCTACCAGAGCATTTACAATTCAATTACATAGATAGGAGGAGAAAAAAAGAGTAAGATGTGTCTGGATGACGGCCAGAGGAGAGATAAGCCTAATACACTAATATTGTGTTACCCCAGCGTGTTACCATAGGAACAGTTGAAGAGATTCAAAAGACTACAAAGACGATCAATCTTGAGAGAGCAGGAGGAAGAAGGAGAATTAAATGCCCTGGGAATGCTCCCGCTCTCCTCTATCAGAGCAATAACTCTTCTAATGACCTCTGCTACCTCTTCTCTCTCTCTCTCTCTCTCTCTCTCTCTCTCTCTCTCTCTCTCTCTCCACAAGATGATTCTCTCCAGCAAACTCCACTATCAGCAAACCTTTCCAAACACAGAGTACAGCCAGTGCTTTTCATCATGGTTTGTGATTTTTTGATATCGTGACACTTGCTCTTATTTCTATAGAACCTTTCCATTTTCAGAGTTATTTATTTTGAAAACAAAGGTTGGCTGATGGTCATGTTGCTACAGTATTAATCAATTTATATTACCTTGATTGTAACCGTTTAATCATTTGGCATTTGTATTACAGCACTAGTAGCGTGCAAAACCGGACTGGATGGAAGGTCTCTTTCTCTTCAGCTTTTCCTTCTTTCAGTCATTCTCTATACTTCTTCACTCTCAAAACCTGTCTCCTTTCTGGCTTTCTCTTCTCTCAGCTACGTCTCATTCCCACTGCTCTAACTGCCTGCTTTGTGAAGGATGAGGTCATTTGATTTTTTCCCTGCTGTGTTAAACTAGTGCTAACAAGTTGCAGGACCTACAGAACATGTTCTGTACATTAAGATATACATCAGGCAGTCCGTGGGCAGCCCAGCCACAACCACATAAAGGGCCCTTTATTCCAGCCAGAGTCTCCAGTGCAGCACTGGCAGGTTCAGACACAGCTTTGATTACACACCAAATGATGAAATCCACACAGACCTAGGAGCACAGCTTTGCTGGCACAGCCCAGTGGAAAAGAGAGTTGCAACACTTTGAGCTCGTGCGTGTGTGTGCATTTGTGTATGTGTGTGCATAAATGTGTATATCCATGCAAAAACATGTATATACTCACCAGTTTGGCTTCTGAGTGCATGGAGGGAATGTGAGTGGAAGAGCAGGAGCTGCTGTGGGCGGGTCCTTGCATACCCATCATATTGGAGCCCATGGACATTTGTCTCTCCATCTGAATATTACAACAACATGAGAACATTGATACAAGATGAAACATTAAAAACTGATTTACACTGCTTATTTTTATTGTTAGGTCTTAACAAGATGCTATAACTACTTTCACATAAAGAGCTTCAGCATTAAAAGAGAGAGACTATGTGGGATGAGATGAGAGCGCACGAGAGCCTGATTTCACATGACAGGCTGCCCTGTGCACAGCTCTGTGTGATGATAACTGGAGCTGACCCAAAACAGGAAGCCAGCGAGGAGGGACTTAACACAGGAAGCCGGTGCAACAGGGGTGTCTGTGTTTCTGATAATAGTGTGCTGATTGTAAGTCTGACTAACATCAAACCCTAGCTCCTCTTGGTGCCGTATGTGTTAATACGGAAAATCTGTCTTCATGTATGCATGCGGTTGCCATCTGCCCCTGACTGACCCTGGCCAGTGTGGTCATGTGTCAAAGCTGAGACGTGAATGTGAGGAAATCAGCTGGGTAAGCTGACAGGGTTGAGAGATCACCTGTGTGGGGTGATGATTTAAGTAGTATTCACTGGGAGGCATATGCAGGAAAGAAGAAACCTTTGTGTGAGTGTCAGCTTGCATACATATGTGTGTCTAAGCTGCTGTGGCCTCCCAGCTGCTGAACTCTGGGTGGTGTGGTGGTTTCCATGGGGAACAGCCCCTCTCTACCCCCCTTTGCCTGACCCTCACTCCCCACCTCGTCCACATAGACTCAGGCCTAGAATGTGACACACATCCTTAATTGCACTAAGTGTGTTTTGTGTAAAAATATCACCCAAACCTGCACCCCTTTCCTGAACCGTCAATCTTCCCCCAAATCGCTTACCTCTTAATTTAATAAACATGGGAGGTTTTTTTTCCATACCATAAACACGGGCTGTCTTGTGTTACAATGAGAACATATGTTGTATCATTAGAATCCTGATACGAGGAGCTTTCACTGGTTTTGTTATCATTCCACACTTCCCAATGTGGGTCCTATAAATCAGTCTGGCTTAATGACAATAAAGTCTATATTCTAAACCCCGAGTTAAAATCGGTCATTTATACAGGATATGACTTCCTTGATAAACTGGTGTAAGTCATTTTAATGGTGAAAGGAAACATTCAAAACTGCAAACCTCCACAGCTTATCTGCAGTCTTAATGTACACTGTTGTCACTTACTATATGAGTGAGTGAGTTTGCTTCTGCATGTGTGAGTGCACCCATGAGTGAATGTGCTCTGTGCTCCATTGTTGTACTCACGGGCATCAGCACAGCGGAGGAGCCAGGCATGGTCGGGTCTGGCAGCGTTCCAGGCATGGAGGCTGGCAGAGGCTGTCTCTGTCTGTTTCGTAGGTGCAGCAGTGAGGAAAGAGACCCGGGGACAGGCCTGAGAGGAGACACACAAACACAGACAAAGGACTTCAGGTTTTGCACTCTTATGGATAATCTAAGCGTAATATTCCTTGTTTTGTCATATAAGAACATAAAACTCAACTTCCAACACTATGGTGTTAATTATAACTTCTACTATGAAGCAGCCATAACTGGTGTATAAACATATAATGACTGATTGATAATGCAGTACAACACAGCTGTAAACACTCATTATATGCTTAGAACTGCATTACAATGAGTTGTAAAACATTAATTCAGTGTTTATGTACTGCTTATAAATGCTAATTGTGGGGTGGTTAAAATAAAGTGTTACCATGTTTATTTATATGTTATGCTTTTAACACCGAGCTCAACAAAAGCTTACAAAGTGCTTTAACTATAAATAGCAATAATTGTGGTATTCATTAAATTATGCAAAAGCACCAAGACAGCACTAGACAAAAAGTAGGAGATGTGGGAAAAAATGGAGAAGCGGGGGATAAGGGGATAGTAAGTAACCTCTAAACCATTAGCTACTACATGTTTAAAAACTGAAGTTGAAAGAGCTATTGATTATCCATATAAAATAGGACCAACTCTGTCGCAGACCTCTTTGTGAGATTTAAAGGAGCAAAGAAAATGTCGCAGGTCATACTGGAATTAGTTCGTAATGAACAAAGGGTTTCACAACCTTTAAACATTACATGAATGTCCCTCTTAGCATACAGCACATGTGCCAGAGAGGAGAGGTTATCCAAAGTATTTTTGCACTGAAAAATGCTCTTACTCACAAACACACAAATCTCTGTGCTGGCTGGGGCACCATGATTGGAGGATTGGCTATCGAAAAAGTGCATTACACTGAAAAGAACCCTTGGACTACGTCAATTCTACAAGAGATTGCTAAAGAAAAACACTCTTAGATCTTAAAAGCAATTTAAGGCATTTATTCATTTCACATCTGCGCTATTTCAGAACAAATGTTTTTACCGGACTTCATTTGTTTTTTGTTTCTGCAGCTACAAAGTCATACACAGTCAGAGTATGTAACTGTGTATTCATGATGCAGTTCAAAGTTGAGGCATCTTGGGAGTTTTTGGATGCACTTTAAACAAGCACAGTTCATGTAGTACAATGGATGAATAATGATCATTGGGATGATGAATGAACAATATTTGTCATAACAACCACATGAGATGTGCATGAGGAGATCGCATTTAGAAACTACTACATTGGTGGAAACCTTGTGGGGAAAATCTCCCTTGGTGACCACAAAAGTGTGTGCAGACCAACAGGCCTATCCACACACACGGGCCACATCAATAAATCACATGTATGGATGAAGCCCAGGCTAAGCTTTAACTATTGACAGCAGTCCTGTCTTAGTCACTGGTTCAAGGCTGCAGCCATCCAAACACCCAGACCGCTCCATCTGCACATGGTGACATCATTTATACAACTGCCACTAAATCCCTGCTTGTAAGAACACCGATTCCCAGCTGCAGGGCGCTGGTACACCCACGTGCATACAGTAACTATTCAGTCCCTGCAAAACATTGCCTACAAAACACCAGTGTCCATAACACAATTCTTTGATAACCTGAACCAGGAGGATCAATAATTCTCCAGTTATCAGTATCATCAGGATGAATGCTGCCACTCACCAGTCAATAAAGCTCCATTTCCTTGAGCATTTAGAAATTAGCACAAACGAGAAGCATTTAGGTTAGCCGTGTTCAACGGGTTAATGTAATCAACTGACCACACCATAGCCTGGATTACCGTAACAGTGAGTAGTGAGGGAGAGATGGCAAAATGGAGGGGTAACCAGAGCAAACGGTCCCCCACCTGAATAAATACCTATATTTTTCCAGACCTAAATATGTGCATTTACGCTCCAGACATTTTAGATTGCTCCACATACACAGGATGATTACTATCCCGACTGTGTGTCATTCCCGTCTAACATCCCAATTTATCACAATCACACTCGTTTAACAGCACATATGACATCTGAGCAACATTGCGATCCAAACATTTCCACATGGGAAAAGTCATGAAAGTACAATGAGGTATGCAGTGTAGCTGCACACTACATCAACACAATTTTCCTCTGCCTGTAGACTCTGCCAGCGTTTAAGATGATGAAATAACAATTCACACGGCAGTGGCAGTGACATGATGTTGATTTTGTAGATAAAAACTGTTTTGCTGGATTTTTATTCTGCCTGACGACGGAGGTTATTTGCACTGTAGATGTAGTTATATTTGCTTAAAAAAAATTTTAAATTACATATCTACATGTAACTGTGGCTATAAAATCTATGCACACAGCTTGAAATTAGCTCATTCACAATATTTTGTTTGTAAAGTGGTTTATTTTTAAATATTTAATTCGTTTTTGCTAAAGGTATGGTATTTACACATAACATGTATTACAATGTTGTCTTGTGCATTTATATATACAGTATGTTATATAATATGCATATATTCATAGAATTGTGTCCATAAACATCCCAGGCTTGTGCATGCTACATACAGTACATTAAAGATCTTTTTTACCATGAAGCTGGCGAATAAAAAATTAGAAACAGTAATTTTAAAAATGGGTAATGGAAGGGAACTGGGTACTGACTATATAAACTCCAGTGTTACAGAAATAAAGGACTATGTGTGCCAGAACCTTTACTGGTTTAGACAAAACCCATTCAAAGTCTGCAATAAGCAATCAGTTAAATGCTCAACAGTGCTGGTATTCTCATTTGGAAAGTTAAATCAGACGACAACCTAACAACTAACAGCTTTGGATAAAAATAAAAATTTCAGTTTTTCTTCATGTCTTACCTTATTCAAGAAAAGAAAATGAAATTTACTGACACAGGGCTACTTGTGACAGTCAGTAACTGGCAGAGGTCAGGACACAGCACACACACGTCAGGTTCTGACTCTCTAGAGAAGAAAGGCTCCTTTGAAGCTTTTACAGGTTGTACTTTTACGCCTGCCTGTCAGCAATGCTCACCTGCAGCAGAGCAGCAGGAGGACAAACACTGTCCGTCAGCAACACACACATACACACACAACCCAAAACACAACCTGCTTGTCCAGTGGGAGGGAAAACAACACTAACATCTGACAGCACTTCCTCTCGGGATTAATTCAGCTTTGTGCTGACTCTGCTAATAAATAAGAACATTTCAGACAAGCTGGAGGCAAAAAGCTAATATTAGTCAAAAAATGTGTGTAATGTTAGAATGTGTAACTCTCTGGCAACAACTGTGATAATCCCCTGATTATTCAAGTTATCTTTCAAGCAAAAATCCCCCAAATTTGCTGGTTTCAGCCTCGCAAATGTGAACATTTCCTGCTTTAGTTTACATTATGTGATGATTAATTGCCTCTTTTTGGGTTTTGAACTGTTAGTTGGCCAAACAAGCAAGCTGAAGATGTCATATATTGGGCTCAGGGAACTTAAAGTGGGTATTTCCACTACTGTTGTTTACTATTTCTGCCCTGATCAAGACTCAAGTTTGAAACCAGTCAGTTTCTACCAATATGCCTGACTTGCCTGGCTTTTAATATGACTTTTTTTCTTTGCTCTGCCTTAGAGTGCCTGAAGAACATTCTCTTTTCTTCAGGAGCACCTTATGGATCCCTGGACTTATTGCATGTGAAATTAACTGAGTGCTTGGCCTTCTCATTCTTCAGTTAATTGGTTGATCGACAAAGTATTTAGGTAAATAATCAATATTGAAAATGAATGTCAGTGTCAACCTTAAGAATGAACATTTACTTCATTAAAATGCATCATTTCAGCTACAGGTTGAGATGTAGGGTTTCTAAATTCCAAGTTATTTCTGATAAAACAGGTTCTTACATTTTCGTTCTCTTCTGCTCTCTGCTTTTACATGTTTGCCTATGAAAACATTATGCATTTGACTGTACAGTAGATTAGTGGATTCATGTTCAGAGTGTTTGCATGTTTGTGTGTGAGTAACTGCATGCTTCTCTGTGTGTTTTTTCATAAAGCTGTGTGTGAACATGTGTGTGTATGCATGTGAGTGAATAATGACAGGCTGTGGCTCCACTGAGGGGATTGATAATAGCCTGGGCTGTGGGCCCCGGGGGAGAGCAGGTAGACACTCTTCAGTTCTGACCCTGCACTCTCACATTACTGAGGGCCTTGCTCCCAGCCGCCCAGCTCTCTTCCATACTCCCCGCCCAAGAACCAACACTGCAGCCCCCCCCACCTTAAGTCCACCATGACATCACTGCTAGACCTTCATCCCTCCCTGAGTCCCTTTTGTAGCTTTGTATCTCTTCTTCCATAGTTTATTTCTCTGACTTATCCCGCTATTTTTCTCCCTGATTAAGCAGCTCTGACAACCGTTCATTGTCCTGTTAATCCTCTATAACTCTCTGCTGGACCCCTCAGGGTGCCCAAACCTCAAGTCAAGCCCCTCTGGACTTGCTGACTATAACCTACAAATCCTGTAGTCTGCACACACACTAAGCTTTACTGTCCCAATCCCCACAGTCCCAACTCCAACTCAAGTACTGGGGACTTAAACACAAGAGGCTTGGCTGCGATCCAAGAGGAGCAAGAGAGGGAGAGAGAGGTGCAGTCAGTCCACTGACTCATATCCTTCCCTTTCTGACTTAGCTCCAGCAATGATGTAATGCTATTGGCTTTTCGCCCTCCCCCCACACTGTGCCTGCCTACCCCCAGATTTTGTCCCTCCCTCCTCTCCTCCTCTTGCTTTCCCTCTCTTTCCCTCCTCGACTCGTCCAACATCGCTGCGCTCACTCCTCGCTGGGTGAAGTCACTGCGAGCTCTGGGTAGACACAGCAGCTAAAAACTTTCGAACGTAACCAAAACAGCACAGGGCCAAGTTCCAGACGTTCAGGAGACGGTGGTGCAGTCACCATGGGAACGGAGGTAAACAGAGGGAGAAACAAGGGCCTCAAACAGCTTGCAGCTGCCTGGCTCTCTGAGTAAACACTACACAGGACCTGCCCCTGTTTTACTGCCTTTAATCACTGGTGGGAGGAGAGTGCCATGGGGTTTGGACTGAGGAAATAATATGAATCTGATCAAATAAATCAGCCCTAATGGGTTACGGCACAGGCTGACTTTTATTAGTGGGCTAGAGGAGGGATTGATACTGGGAGGGTGCAGCACTGGGGTGGATCTGGGATGGGGTGTCCTCGCAGTAGGGAGCCTCAAACTGAGTAAAGCCATGCCAAAGCACAGTTGAGGAATGGTGGTAAATGATACTCTGGAGCAAATTAGCATTAGTATTGCGGTATTTATTCACCAAATATGATGTTGTTTTGATTCATAAGATGCTATTGGCTGAGGACAGTGAAGATGGGCTGGTTGTCATTTTCAACAAAGAAAATGCATGTCAGGACATTCCTATCACCCGTGAATTAGAAAAAGTCTTCAGCAATAACTGTGTCATCTTGTTACAAGCTAATCTGGCATCTGTCAGCAGCACCTGACAGGTTTTGTAACATTTGGCATACACAGCCTGTTTCACTTTCAATGTTACTTCATCCTTCTCCCACTTGATCTACTAAAACTTGACTATTTATTTACTGTTAGCATAAATAAATAATCACTCTTAGATCCCTCTCTTCCTTAACCAACTTATCTTCCTCTTATCCTGCCACCTGATTCTTGTCCTACACCGTCTCATTCTGCTGCCTCTCAGTCAATTTTCCATCTTCACTTTCCTTTCATAATCTCCGTGCATTTTTTCCCACACCTTCATTGTTCTGATCCCATTTTGTCCATGCTTCCATCCAAACATGATCTACCTTTTCCTTTCCTTGTGCAGACAAGGCTTTTATCCTCTCCCCCACCCTACTAGCCACCATTCTGGTATAAAACCCATGCCCGACACATCTTATGCCTCTCTCCTCTCCCTCTCTCTCCTCCACCCTCCTGATCCTTAATTTCCTCTCCACCATCTACCTCCTATCCCCCTCTTCCTCTCTTCCCTCCACTTCTGATCCCTTTCTTCCTCTCCTCTGTCCACCTCTGATCCCCCTTTTCCACACTTCCCCACGTTGTGATCCTTGCGCTCCCCAGAGCTGTGAGGCATGTCCCTGTGTGTGAGTTGCTTGTGCTTGAGCCTGCATGTGTGGTGGCCCTGGGGCAGGGATGACACAGCCCTGCTGGAATGAGAGGGAACAGAGTCTGGGCGTTCCTCTACAAACGCACTATTAAACCCACTGCAGTACACAATGAGCTCATCTTAATTCAGGTCAGATGTACATCCTGCATTCTCTCTCTTTCTTTTTCTCTCTTTCCTTTTTTGTAATTGATTACACTCTACCTTTGTTTTACCTTTTGTGTATTTGGTCTTATGTTCTCTCCACCTGCTACTACTTCATGTACATTAGCCCTACAATTTATACATGGTTGAGACTATTGCCTGTATTTGCCTGTGCAGAAGGGCATTTGTCAAGTTGGACAATGAGGGCACCTCAGGCATTTTGTGGAGGTCCCGGCTCCTGCACTCAGGATGGACCTCCCTCCTAATCACCACTTTCTGAATGCAATCTAATCATAAACAATAATAAAGAAAGTTTTGTTTAAATTGTAAAGTTCACAAGGTCAATGTTTGTCCATGGAAAGCCCATAGCTTTGTGCATAGGTGTGGAGGCTCTCTCTGTTCTGGCACTGGCAGAATGGGCGTAGAAATCAGCAGAGTTTTCTTATCGTACGCATGGGAAAAGGTGTTATGCAATCTGTAAAAATGTGAAATGCATGCATCCTGGAATCAAAATAATCAAAGCTATCAATAACACAACGGTAGGATTAATCAATTGCACTGTGAGAGCAGCACTATATGTAAACAGCTGACAGCGTGACTGAACCTAGATATACAGTATGTGACCATACACAAATTGTATTTGCAGATGAAATTACATTTCATTTGTTTTCAAGCAGTGGCAATTAACTTTAAGTTTTTAAGAAAGTGCAAGAAATGATCAAGGAATCATATCTGGCGATCTCCATAATCTTTTTGAAAAAACACAGGAAGTTCACAGCTAATTTGTCACCTTACACTTGGGCTTTGCATAAAACTCTGCTGTTTTGGAGGCATGCAGACAAACATCTATTTTTGCTACTTCCCTTAAAGGCAAAAACAAGGACCACAAGTCGATGGTACCTCAGAGGTGTGAAACATAATGTGCGTTTAAAGCAGCATGGGAAATGAAACCACAAACTTCTTCAGAGGTTTGCACATTGATGTGACAGCCAAACTGCACACAGTATGGCCAGGATGGGACATCACCAACAAGACATATTCAAGTTTAGAAACACATTTTCAATGTAGAAAACTGAAAGACAAAAGGACTTATAAGCTTTTAAGTAAATCCCAAACTGCAAATGAGAAATTGTTCATGTCCCATTTGCACAAGAGTATAAGGATACAAACATCTGTTTTGAAATGGTTCTGAGTCAGCAAAAAAAATGTAAAAACTTTCTTTCTCATTTAGATGGTGACAAATCAAAACTGCCCGACATCAACAGTCAGTGGTTTAGAGGATTGTACCTTTTAGGTTCACACAGTCCTCAACATTCTTAAGAATTACTAAGTTAAACTACTAAAGGAAGGGCACTCATTTAATGAAAGCACCTGTTTTAATACACAGCCAAAACTGAGAGAGGTATTTAAATACCACATCATCATAAATTGATGATCAGATATTTTACCACATCTGTACTTTAATTACTCCTCACTTAACCCAGCTGCATTCAGGTTGATTGTGCTATGTAATGGAAACGACTGGAGTGAATTCCTCTATTGAGCCAGAATAGAAGAATGTCATTTTTAATTCCTTTTGACCACACCCTTCTACCCACACATCTCCACTTACAAGTCACAAGGTTGAGGTTTCCACAGAATGTTGTATCTCACATGCTTGACTCGTAATGTCCAACGCATTTAACTCTGACATAACTCAGTGCCAGATGTTTATAAATGAAAAGCAGAGAGCATTCAAATCTTTTGGACACCACTTCCCTTTCTATGATAATGATAGCCGTGACATTAAGATCTGCTGGCTCTTTCTTATGCCTGGTTTTAACACTGGTTTGTGTCAGTGCAGCTCCCCAAAGACCCCGTTTAGGGACTCAAAAGGAGAGAGAGAAAAAGAGAGCAAGAGGGAGGTCCTCAGGTTTCACAGCTGCAGGCCCAGCTCAACCCTAAAGTAAATGGACTTGAGGAAAGCCAATCCTAATTGATTCCAAGCCTCAAAGCTCTTTAGTAAACATTGTGGAGCAATGAAAATGACTTGTTATCCTAATTCATTGGATGCTCACACTGTGCGTTCAGCAGAGCAGAGGAATAAACCGAGGAAGCAGATGGAAGTGAGATTAAACTGATTTTGTTTGGTGATTTTGTCTCATTCGGAGATATATTCACCACAGAGCTCCATAAAGTGTGTCAACATTAAAAGCTTTATAGGCCTGCAATGATCACATACACAAACCTTAACAATCTTGACATGGATTACTGTTTCTTAATGGTCTCTTAAGTCATTTTGATTAGAACTAAGCATAAACATTTGCACTGTACAGAATTTATGCACTATGGATTTCTCGTTTAGTTTTAAATGATTCTCTTTCCTTCAAAAAGACATGGGAAATCAAAACATAGTGGAGACTATAGTTAAAGTGGCTTAATAGGATAAAAGGCTAATTATAACAGCCATCATAGGGAACCATTGATCGGACCTTCAGTAGACTCCCTAACGCTCAGTCTGGACAGAGTACAGCTAGCCTATAAAGTGTCCAGCTTGTTCTGCATGTAGGAAGTTCCTGTGGAGAAACCCTGTACACGGAGCCTTTGGTTGGCCCTAATGGCTTCCTGTGGAACCATTGCTTCTCAGTGGAGGGGTTTCCTCAAACCATTTTCCTGCTGATGTGAACATTTCCAGATCAGTTTTCTCTCATGTGAATTTACTCATCCTATTCATGTGTTAGGATACCACCATCCTAGTAAACAAGTGACGTCCCTGCAGGTTCAGCACATACAATTGCTGCTCAGGGACTGCCTCAAATAATATGCTACAGATAACTTGAGCTGGGACTTCTCTGCCATTCTGTGGCTAAAAACTATTACCACATAGCATTGCCGGGTCTGATTTTCAAGTGATGTGCTTTTATGCATGCAAGCAGTAAAGCCACCAATCTCTCAAAAATTCAGTGAAGGATTTGTGATCATGAAAGACTGTGAAGTCTGTGCTTTAGCAAGGTGAGGAGTTTTTAACAGGTAAACAGGTAAACTCAGGTGAAGCAGGCCCAGTAAAGTCTCTGTTACTGGCAGTGATTGCCGCTTTTCCAAGGGGATGAAATTCCACCCCTGTCCTCGACAAAGAGCCTGACAGGGTGTCAGTCAGGCTTAGTGATAGACCTCCCATCCAATATTCAATAGCTCCTCAAGCTGTAAATCTACACAGGACAACCTCGACACAGCACAGGCCGACAACACTAAGCCATCTTAATGTCTAACTAGCTTGCCACAGGCCTGGTTTACAGTAACAAAGCCCTGGCAAAGGTCTGAAGGTGGTTGGGTTTAAGGGATAAGGAATGAATAAGGTCAGAGGAGTGTCTTCATAAGGAAAAAAGTGTGTATAAATGTTTGTGTGGTAATGATTATGTTACTCATATGTAAAATCAAAAGGTCATAGAAGGAAAGAAGTTAACCTAAAGGAACTGATAGCTCGTGATGGTTATTGGAGTTTAGAAAATGAATGCCTCGCACAGCCTCACTAGGTACAGATTGCAGATATGCCTCATCAGCACCCGGTTTGATTATGACTATGATTGAAAATGCTTTAAACTCTATGGACTATTGCTTGACCACTAAACACAGCAGGTAAATGACAAAGCAGCACCCTAGACAGATTGCTGTTAATACATTTTATATATTGGCTGTTTTTATACACCGGGAGAAACAGAGCTCTGATGTTGTGGCTGACTTTCCCATACAGTGAAAAGAACTATTTTAGAGCATGAAATGCTAAACCGTTGTAAAAGCAGTCACGGCTGAGGCTTCAACAATGACCTCATCTTGTCATCTGGGACCCTCTTTGGCATGTTCTGCTGTTGGACAATACTGAATGAACAGCAAAACATGAATTGCCAGTCCCACACGCATTTCGCCAAACGTAACAAAATACTGACAATACCTCAGAGACTACGGAGCGATGACAATCGGCATGAACACAAAGGGACCAGACTGAGCCTATGGCTGTAGCTGTAATGGGGACACTCTTGAAGTGAGAGGATACACTCCGATCACTGCACCTCTCTAATTTTCACTCTGTCAGCAGTTCTTTACACTGCCTTTACCTCATGGTAACAAAAAGAAAACTCACAAAACTCACCCACTTTGAATTAAAAATAAAAATAACTACTCTTTCCCTTCTTTCTAAAAATCTACAGTTTTTGTACCATACTTAATTTTATCTTGCTAACGTTTTGCTAGACTTCTGACTGTTTCCCACTCACCCTATCTGTCTATTCGTGGATGGAGCCTGAGTGATGACGGAGCTGGACTGAGGAGAGGGCAGGGCCTGCTGGATCACTATGCTGGTATCATGGTTGCCCATCCGTGAGTGGGACTGCTGGTGCTGGCCTTGGCCTGCCTGGCCGTGCAGTGAGATATTCTGCAGAGCGGAGGGAAGGAGAAAAGCAAGAAGGGATACAAGGTTAGGAATCTGACAACAGTGTCAAATTTTTTCCAGCAAGTTATATTTTTAGTACAACCCAAGCATTTCAAGTGTTTGGCCTTAGATTGTTAAGGAGGAACTATGTTAACTGTTATCTGGATGCTTTTTCTGAGTAAAGTTGGGGAAACAATGAGTCTAATGAAGACCAGGTTTCGTTATTGTTTTTAACTAGCAGGGCAGTTTGTCTATTTTACCTCTGTTACATATAATGGCATATACATGCCAAAGTAACCCGGCATTGTAAATAACAATATATCTCCAAGATCAACTCCCATATCTTGGTATAAAACAAACAGTAAGATGATGTAATTTAAATTTGTAGTTAAACAGGCACTGGCATTAATCAAACATAAAAAGGAGAATACAAACAGTCACAAAATTTTAGAAATATAATACAATACAACTAAATCAGTCACTCTTGTACTCATAGTGGAGTGTCTGTACATGAATATGTGACTGTCTTTTATTTCTATCGGTTGATTGCTGTTTTCCTGAAGTTTCAGTGCTTTCGTTCCTTATCTCTGCCTATTGTGCTTTGCACTCCCACAGAGTCTTGCTCTGACTCGCCTCCTGCTGACTTAGCAGAGCCTCCCATCATAAACCACACAGGCTCGGGAGGCTAGACATGGCATGACCTGAGCACAGATGAGCTCCAGTGCCAAACCACCCAGACAACAGCTTAGCTTCAGAGTGCACTGCACATCTTCACAGACATTAGATAAGCAGTCTGTCTTGTGGTGATTTGACAAGTGCCCATGTTTCAGGTAGAGGTGCCTCAGGGCAGATCTATAGTGCATAAATGATCACGTCTTTTGTCAAATGTCAACGCTCTGCGACTCTGCTCACATGTGTGAATGTCTGGTCGGGTCTTTTTTAACTGCCACAAAAGTTGTCTCAGGGGTCTGTCTTTACGTCCGGGAAGAAACAGGACTCCGTCCCTTAGAGATGGCCGGAGAGCTGTTTGAAGTTACAGGTAGAGAAGCTGATCTCTTTTCTCCTCACCTGCGGTGGGTGACAAATCTCAACCTGCAAGCCCTGTCTGTCAATGTCACCAAGACTGACTGCGATCAGAGAGCGTGGTGTCTGCGGCACAACAAGGGCCGGACGTGCAGCACATGACTACACTTTGGATGAAAAGAAGAAAATATGGCAGAAATATTGAAGGTGTCTACATATGTGTGGTTACCAGCTCTTTGACAGGTGAGCAGAGTGCAGTTGCATGAGGTCTAGGTGTTCTGCACCACTTAAAAGTGTATTCATTCCTATATTTTGGGCTGTTGTTGACTGATGATAGCACCAGCTAACAGTTCACAACTGTCTGACCTAGCCACTGTGGGTGGCTGTGGCTTTGGGTTCACCAAGGTTTTTCTTAAGCCTGAGGTTTATATTTTGACTCTGCAGTACCTGTTTACTGTCCTCTTCTTCCTGGGCCTTGCAAAACTCCTGCTCAATGGAGCAGTCCAGTTCGCTGAACAATCCCACCTCCTCACAGTTCTTCAAGAAACGTGTTGGTGTGGGCGTCTGGTCTGGAAATCAAGGAAAAGTTGTTAAGGTTTTAGCTTTGAAATCAACTACTGTTAATAGTGTAATGTAAGGTATTTGTAAGGCCGTACATACACCGTGACCGTGGACAGCAACTGACAACAGCTCAAGGAAGAGATGGCAAAATGGGATGTTTTTTCATTATTCTTAATTTCATTTTTATTGTTTTCATCAATTTGTAAGGGTCTGTGTACAATATTAAGCGTAACTGTTACGATTTGATGTACTGTACCACAGTTAGCTTTGTGTCAACAAAAAACAACACTAACAAACAAACAGGACACATAAAATAAAATTATAAACAACGATACATCACACAAATTATGTCAGGAAGAAATACAGTATATGTTGGACAAATTAAAACCTATTTGTATTAATATCAACAAACTATGGCAGTTTTTTTTTCATTGCAAAATTTTTACTGTTAATGCTTTAATTTGAAAAATCAGTTACCTATTCTCTAATGCTTATGTGTGGTATGCGTTTTCATTTTCTAGACTCGTTGATTCTGCATTTTGT
Source organism: Xiphias gladius (assembly GCF_016859285.1). Taxonomy (NCBI): domain Eukaryota; kingdom Metazoa; phylum Chordata; class Actinopteri; order Istiophoriformes; family Xiphiidae; genus Xiphias; species Xiphias gladius. Next base: position 15,346,872 of record NC_053421.1, read on the forward strand.
TAAAATGCTGCTTGTTTTTATTACTTTTTTATGTAAACCACAGTTAGACTAGCAAACACTTAAGGAAGTTAATGGAGATCCACGTAAAGACTCAGGTTTAAAAAACAAACATTGTTGTTCAATATTTGCAGTGATTTTAAGAAAACATCTTTTCTATACTGTTAGGGGGAGAGAGATACTAAACTTGACAGCCCCATTTCAGTTGATAAAGTACAGATCCCACCAACTGAGTGGGGGTCTCATTTGTTGAACTCCAGTCAAGCCACGGTATTCAGCTTGACGTTGTGGGGGGTGCACACAGATCAGGTTTCAGACAGTTGAAGGTGATTTTAGGATCAGGCTTGTTTCAAAGGCTAAAAGCATACTTCATGGTCTGTTTATCCATTCTGGCTAGACTGGGGATTGACTCAAACTTTCATCACGACCCGTGTACCCAAAATACAGTTTTACTCTAAATATACTTTTTTTTCCAATTGAGAGGCTGAGAATGTAACTCCAGTTCTATTAATAAAAACATGCTCATGAGTCAATGCAAAGACTAGCAAATGGAGCAGGAGGTTAGCTTTAGGGCAACAGTTATATTACTAAAAGCTAAAGAGTAGTCAATGTATATGACCAGTTCACCATGTGTGGCTGAGTTGCAACTTACAGTATGACCACTGACTATTTTATAGTGGGTTCAAAGTCCCAGTAAGAAAAATCGGCCAGAGCTGTAACTCAGACAACAGGGAATAAGGACACCTGGCCTAGAAAATCCGATCCTGCTGTCCTCTGAGTGTAAATAATAAAGAAGACACAATCTCGGCAGCGTGGCTGAGGCACTACACACTGTCGTCTAGTGTGGCAGGGACATCTCTAGGAATGGAGATCTACTATACATATAGACTGGCCTTGGGTTGACACCTGTATATACAGTACACAATCTCTGAATTTGATGTTTCTTTGAACAGATCAGCATGTCAATGGGGGCTTGTACACCCCACCATCCATAAAACAGTTGCAAACCATCTCCCACTCTTTCTATAGTAAGATAAGGAGTAATGACACCTCTGATGTTGGGAAAATGCAAATCAAATAAAGCAACAGGGAACAGATATTTAACTTGACGTGCTTCGATCATACGTCAGCGTCTCTTTCTCCTGCTGGATGTAAGTGGTATGCACTGATTAGAGCTAAGCTGCGAGGTAGCATGTCTCATATGATTTACATTACTGTAAACAACTGGTATAGACATGCTTTAAGGTTTTCTGATGATACACAAGTGTGTCAACGCATGAGTCACCAAGGCACACACCTGCAAATGAACTACAAGTTCCCCGTGAGCCCTGCTGAGGTAGTGTGTGTCTGTACTGATGTAGCTGAAACTCACCTGATAACATGTTGTCGTTCTTTATGGAGGGGAACTTAAGGGTCATCTCATGTTTGTGTCGATGTATCATCAAATGGTCCTCCGTGGGGAATCGCTGTTAGGTTTTTTAAAAAGTAGGATTGTAAGAATTGCATGTACAAAGACAAATAACTATTCTAGGAACCAATTATAAAACTGTCCAAATGATCCTCAGATGTTCACTGTTATTCTCCATTGAAAGAGTGTAACCTAAAAGACCATCAGGCTTGGTGTTAACTTTGAAAATCATGTTTTTCTAAAGATATATTTTTACACCTGCAGTGTTATTTACAGTCTGTGTATCTCTCAGTTCCATGCTATTCTGTTTCTCCCTTATGCGTGAGGCTGTAACCTACTCCTTAGGCCTCCTCATTGTAAACCTCTTCATATTACAGGCCGACATACACACACACGCACACACACTGTGTTGTTTTGTCTCAACACACTCACCTGAGAACAGCCAGGAGCGTTGCACACGAACGGCCTTTCCTGGTCTGAGTTCATCACTCTGGCCGACTGCTCATAAAACTGAAAAAAAAAAGAAGACAAAATAAGAAAGCAAGGAGAGGAAGTGAATGACTTTGGTTTCCCTGCCAGCATCCAATAGGAAAAATACGCTCATTGATACACTAGACATAAATTTGCCATTGCACCTGAACCAGCTATGTGGTTATTTTCAGAAATAAACATCCTGTTTTGTCACACTACAGTAATCTAGGATCCACTACAATGATATCATGGCTAAGGTTCTGGCTTTTTAAAGTCTGGAAACAGTGGATTCAGTAACCTCACCAAAAACTTTCATGCATTAGGAAAGCATTTAAATAGTCCAACATGCTTAAATAATTTGATTTTTTATTACTATGCTTTTATTATGCATAATCATACCTAAATAAATGATCGGAGAAACAGAACAAATAACCAATGCAGATGCTTCCATGCAGGTACACTGCATGATACAATTAGGCAGTTAAAATCCAATCTGAGCAGGCCCAGTTGATTCTGATTTTGTATCAAAATGGCAAGAGGAAAAGATCTAAGTGACTTTGAAAGAGGGTTTATTTTTGGGGCACGGTTGGCAGGAGCTTCAGTCACATAGACAGCTCAGCTGGCTGGTCTTTCAATAGGAACAGTGACTAAAGTGACATCCGCATTTTGATCTATGGGAAAAACATCAGAAAATAGGGTCAGAAATTGTGGTTAACCGCTCATTTGATGACCGTGTGCTCTTGCATTAGTGCAGTGTGCAAGGAAAACAGAAGAGCAACTCTTCCTCAGGTGGCTGAGAATGTCAACGCAGGACGTGATCAGACTGTGTCATCAAGTGCAGTCCATCGACGGTTACACAGAGAGGGATATTATAGCAGGGTTGCAGTGGATAAACCCCTCATTACAAAGATGAATTCACAATTGAGAGTTCAGTTGTGCAAAAACCATAGGCACTGGACTACAGAGATGTGGAAAAAAGTGATATGATCAGATAAGTCATCCTTCACCACATTCTCCACAAGTGGGCAAGTGCCTGTGTGGTGTACACCAAGAGAATGGTACAGGCCTGAATGCTTGACCTCTAACAGTGAGGGGATCCGGTGGCTCTGTTATGCTATGGGGGGCATTTTCCTGGCATGGTTTGGGTCTACTTGTCCCCTTAGTCACTGCAAATCAATACAAAGTTGTTCTGAGTGATGACCTTAATCTCATGATGAAACATTTCTATCCTGAGGGGAGTGGTCTCTTCCGGGATGACAGTGCTCCCATCCATCTAAACCCAATTGAACACCTACGGGAGATTTTGGAGTGTTGCACAGCGCTCTCCGCCACCATCATCGAAACACCAAATGAGGGAATATCTTTTGGAAGAATGGTGTTCATCCCACCAGTAGCGTTGCAGATACTTGTAGAATCAATACCAAAGTGCATTGCAGCTGTTCTGGTGGCTCGCAGTGGCCCAACATCTTACTATCTCACTTTTGTAAAGTAGTAAGTATACAGTATATAGAGTAAGGGCGTCACCTTTCTGTATATCCGTTCTGTATACAAACACACACACACACACACGCACACACACACACATACATAGATAAATAATATACACTATAATTGTGTATATATATATATATATACACATACACACATACATACATACATACATATATACACACACACCTATATATATATATATATATATATAAAAATATATAAATATATTTGAACACATACCAACCATGTCTGAAATTTCAAATTGCTTAAACCACAGCCTTAACAAGGTTTCTTCAGATGTTTATTCTCACCACAATCTGGTCTATCACACATGCTGCTGGTCTGGCAACAATAACTACTCTCTGGCAGTGATGTGAAAAATTCATTTTCACTAATTTACCTATGCATTAAGACAAAATAAACTTTAAATGGAAGGCACTTAAATCCAACCCCCAGTTTTTGAGAGCCGACACCATACAGTATTTTCAAGTTTTGGTCGTACAGCAGTCAGCTAAAGATTTAATTTCGACCTGTTCAGTTGGTATACATCTCATAGTGAGAACAAGAAAAGGAAGTGGTGACAGAGCAGCATTGCGTGAGGGATAGGAAGAGGGTGCAGGTTATTTGTTCTGAAAAAAAGAATAGCAATTTTAAAATCATGAGTTAGTTTTAAAGTTTACAAATAAGAGGACAATTTATTTGTTTACCTGCAACTACTGCCAAATGTGTGATTTGGGAGAAATTGTTCAGTACAGAAGCCATAGCCATGCAACGTGTCAAACGTGACATTTAAGTTATTGTTCTAGATGATTTATTAATTCAAAGTGATAGAGAGGACAAACTTTCCCAGAAAAGAAGGGTGCCTCATACCTGTGCTCAAAATATAAAACTGAACCACAGACACATAAAAATTAAAGGCCTACAAATTATGTAAATATTATCCTGTCCCTCCATTTACTTAAAGAAATAAAATCAGACACAACACAAAAAATATATATTCTGCATTCATTTTAAAAATATATTAAAAACAGCTCGACTATATTCATGGCAAAATGTCAGAAAAAAAAACAACAGAAAAAGCAGGTGCATCTTAAGAGCTTTTCCAGATCGAACTGAGAGCAATGAAACACCATTTAAAGGCTTTGATGTGAACTTTAATTAATCATTACATTTGATGCACTAATGATGTCTCACTTACATTTAAATATCTTTACCATAAAGTTTTAAAACAGCTACCATAATTGTTCTAAATAATGAGTAAGTAAATCAAAAGTTGTTCTAAGCTTTTAGGCATTTGTAGCTCATATAGACACCCAGTACATTTTGAATACGGAGTCAGATTCTTCGCTTATTTATTCTCTAAACAATTATTTCCTGATTAAAATTATTATGTTAATAATTGTATACTGCATTTTCTTTAAGCGCACCTTGTTAGGATATTTGTCTTAAGATACAATTAAACACAGATGTGTTAAGCTTATTTAATTAAATAAGAAAAAGTTTTTGTACAAGAAAAATGATTATACTTAGCAAAGTAAGCTGTAGAAAAAAGTATTATTTGACCATTCCTTGGATTTAAGCCCTTGGCCTTACATCTAACATCATACTTTGGGGCTGCTCAGTTTTGTTCCACTGAACGTCTCTTACTTGGAGGTCTAATCATTGTCCAGTACGATGCAGTGTAAACTATCCTCACAACTGACAAACACTAACAAACAACCTCCGAGCAGTCGCCACATACCAGTGCTACAGATGCCCAGCACCTTCTGACAGATGTTTTATTTAACAGTTGTTTAGTGAGTCTTTTCTTAATCCCTGCCAGGGAGCACAGCACACAAGATGGCACAGGGACCAACTTCAGCTTTAGGCAAGTGCTGCTATCATGGCGAGCAGGGAGATTGTTAATACTTAACATGCAGGCCTTTTGAAATGGGACATGCAAACCGGTAAGGAACAGTCAAACTCCATAGAGAAGGGCCGTAGCGAGGTTTGGACCAAGAAGAGCATGTGAATGAGCTAGAGTTAAGGACACTCATTTTGTACCTACATCAGTGAATTAAGCCTTCACACTCTATTTGAATTGTGTCTGGAGGGTGGACAAAGACACAGTGCCTCTCTATTCTATTCCGCCTTAAAAGTAAAGCTAAATGAAAACGCTTGGAGAGAAAGTGTACAGTAAACAATTTTTCTGATGGAGCACAGCTTAAAAAAAATGTTCCAAGGGGTCTGCTGAGAGACAAAAAAATTTAATCATCAGCATTATTTGTGTTGTTTGTTTATCATGTGTGCTCTTGGTGATGACTGGAACATCCACAGCATTTAAAGCACGGATACTGCTGAAAGATATGGCTCTCATAAATTACACAAAAACAATGCAATCTATAAAACTCTTTTATCTGCCACCATCATCGATTCACAAAAACTGCAAAGCATCTGAAATTCAAGTCAGTGCCACATGTCACGTGTTTAGCATGAATACCTTCATACACTGTGTACATGTGTGTCTTTTTCATGGGTACAGACTGTTTCCTCAAGCACAGTCAGAACACTCAAATATTGTGTTATGCTAAGCAGTGCTGTTTTCTTAACAGGCTGTACTTCATGACCGGGCCCGCAGAACAGGGTCTGGACAGGGTCTCTCTGTCAGAGAGCAATGAGCCCTGCTCTCTCTTTCTGTCACCAGTTCACTCCATCTCTTCTACTGGGCCCCTAAAAACTCACCTGGTCTCCTCTGACACAACAAACATGACTAGCACTGCTGATCCTAACCTTCAACCCAAACTGGGCCCAGGATGATGGCAAGTATTAGAACTAGTGCTTCAAAAAACCTACAGACACGCTGACGATTATTCACGTCTTGAATCAACATTTTGGGCCACATTTTTATCTTAAATGCAGTAACATTGAGTTTTCGGCTGTTTATACAATACTTGTTGCCACATTCGTTTTTGGGTTTTCCTCCTGAACACCTGAGGAACTAGGAATCAATTCATTTTGATCGGAAACTTAACAGTAGATCTGAAAAACTGATATCACTAGGAAGCATTATTGAAAAATGTGAGAAAAAAAGTATCAATGACTTTTAAAACGGATGCAAAAATTTAACTTTTGAATTCTTGTTCCTGTTTCTCGAATGGAGCTTGATCATATCGTCCCATTTACCAGGAAATTCAAACCATATGACTCATAAAACTTAACCATTAATTCTGTGAATGCCTCCGTGCATTATCCAATAGCTTTCACACTTCAAATTATCAGTACGCAGTGTCCTTTCCTTGGAAGGGGCACTTGGCTCAAATCTGATATAGATGTTTTAGTTTAGCAGAGGAAATTTGGTTACACTTTACATTAACTATATCCCGATGTGAGCCAGGGGAAGGATTAGGGTCTGGCATTTGATTTCAAGAGGAGCTGGAGAGGAATTCTCCAGGTAGAACGCATATTAGAATTTAAACAATATGGTGAGGAAAAGAGGGGTTGGGGTGCAAAGGCATATGGGGTTAAAGCAAGCACAAACATGCACAGCAATTCAAATCTCCAGCTCCCCATAGCTCGGGCCTTTGACAGCACAAGTTCAAGGTAGGATCACGGCGATCCCTGAGGCAAGGAACATGGCCCTCTTTGACAATGTCTGCCCCAAACCTCTGCTCTTGAACTCAATGCGTGAGAGAAAGACTGCTGTGATGTGAACCTCAATAACTATCATTTTACTGGTCTCTTTCACAACATATAAACTCAAAACAAATACAAAAGTACCCTCTCAGAGGGCTATGTCACACTTGCATTTTTCCTACTCACAAAACGTTTTATACCACTGTTGGAAAAAAAAAAAAAAAAAAAAGAAATCCCAGAATATATTTGTATTATCAATGTACAAGTCAGAACAAAAAAAATCATAAAGTGTTTTTGTTTGTTTTGTTCTGCTTTGCTTTGCTTTGCTTTGCTTTGCTTTGCTTTGCTTTGCTCTGCTTTGCTTTGCTTTGCTTTGCTCTTTAAGGTGAAATGAGACTTCTGTGGCCAAACTGTGGATTAGACTTTGTGATTGGTGTTACGATTCTTGTCATTTGACCCCTTCATACATTAGTAGAATCATTACCAGAGGAATGTTTCACCATTAGCAAATGCAACAACCGTCAACAAATAAACTCACTGTAGGTCACATTTCATTGCTGCAATGAGCCGCCGGACTGCAATCAAGCCTAACATTATGCAATATACGGGAAGAATTACATCTGCATCAGAATTACTATATGACACAAGTTATCCAGTAAGTTTAATGTAGAGTGATTTTACATTCTTTGCTATTGTGTATTTATTTATGCAATTATTCATATTTTAATGTTGTGCATTATTTCCCTTGACCAGTTGGTTAATTTACTTCAGTAGAATATTACTAAAAGTTAGATTTTGACACAAATGAAAAACTGGTTTATTATTACTAGTTAATTATTTCTAAGAGAATTCATAAGTTGTTAACTCTTCTCACTCTCAAAAGATAATTTAAAAACGCCTGTTTTGTGAGGCGTCTTGCAACATAGAAGAGGCAAATGTGAAAAATGGTGTTAAACTGTTGTTTTTGCTTTATTCTATTGGAGTGTTATAAGGTCCTGCTTTTAAAAGCATTTTTAAAAATCAAAGTCCATCTCGGTCTGTATTAGATGAACGGAATTATTAATATCATCAACAAAGTTAAATACCTTATTAGGTGTTTTTAACACAGCCAATTAAAGGGACACGGTAAAACCTGTAAGCCCCCACAATAATTTAAAGCAGCCTGCATGGGAAACAAGTGGTTATTGATAGTGTTGTCACATAAACATAATGACAGCGGAGAGTAATCAGATGATTAAAACATCTTTTTTTTTTTTTTTTTTTTCAAAGCCGTGCAGCCACAAAGCGCGCCTCGTCAGCACAACCTTCCTCAAAGTAACCCTCAACATCTCAGCGGTTAATCAAATATCGACTGGCCTGCAGAATGACGTAATGTTAGTCGCGGTGCTGCTGCTCGGGAGAAAAGGAGAACATAAATTTCATGCTAACAGGGACATCAGCCCTCTCTTTTTTAACTGGCATGACAGCGAAACCACCGAGCTATCATTTTCCCGACGGCCGCTGGTGAACCGCAGCACGAGTCCGGGGACGAACGCCGGCTCTGCGTATCCCGAGATGGGACAGGCATGACAATGATGCGGGGATCCAGCTTCGGGGTTTAAGAGCTCATAGAAAATCTGGAAGACGTGCAAAAAAAAACAAACAACTGGTGTGAAGTGCAATGAAAGAAAGAAAAAAAAAGCCTTGCTCTGCAGTACCCCTCTCTGTGGGTCTCAGTCGGGGCTCGAGATGAATTCCTGCAGTCTCGACTCCGCTGCTACCTGACAGACCGAGCGGCAGCGGCACTTGACTACGCGTTGAACTTCAACAACAGTCAACAGATAGGCCAACGCGCGAAGTGAGATGACAATGCACTTACTCTCGCAAAACTAACATGACACGGTATCTCTCTTTGCTGCAGCCACAGTTGAGATGAGAACGACAACGGGGGAGGGGAGGGGGGGGGGGGGACCAAAAAAAACCAAAAACCCCGATCTTGAGCAGGACAGCTGAAGCGAACAACTAAACGAGCTGTTGCACGAAAAAAAAAAAAAGGAGGAGAAAAAGTAAGCGCCTCTAACAAGCGCGACAGACCTGCCGACGCGCATGCACGGTCCTCTCCGAGGCGGTAAGAAGGTTTTCAACTTACCAAACAAGTGTAGAAAATGTGAAGCAGTCCCTCAGAAGAAACCACGTTGGACTGAGAAAAGATTACAATACGATCTATTTAGAGAAGCATAACGTCACCCCCCGGGTGACGTCACGTGGGATTCCTGAACTTCTAAATCATTGCGGTCCGCTCGGGGGCGGCGCTAGCAGGGGCGGAGTCTGCCCCGTGCACGCCCAGAGAGAGAGAGAGAGAGAGCGAGAGGGAGAGAGAGAGGCATGGGCTGGGCAGGGCTGGACCCGGAGCGGGTGTGGCGCAACGCCGGCTCGCCAGCGCTGGGCCAATTAGGCATGCAAATAAGCGCTGCGTGCACTGCGCCTCCCAACTGAGCCCTCTGAGCGGAGTGACATCAGTCAGCTGAGTGCGAAGGGATTCGATCGCACACTCCGTCACTTAACACGTACGGTACCACACTTCAAGCGGCATGGTGGAAAAGTTACAATAGCCAATTTGACTGCTACTAATAATAAAGTGTCTAACAGTAAATAAAGGATCCACTCGGAAAACTTACCTTTAAAATTGTCTCTTTTTTTTTTTTTTTTACAGCAGTAGGAAAAGCATCAGTCGAGGCTCTGCTCTATTAAAGTGTCCAGCTCAGTGCGCCAACAAGCCAGCATGCACAATATCAGGACCCTGAAACTGACGCAGCTAAATGGAATTCAGCCATCATTCATTTTATTATTTACGCCTGTGCTTTTCCTACTGACAAAAAGGTCAAAATGTCTGAAAAGGGCCTATTGGATTAATTAGCTGCAGAGATAAAAGTATACAGTATTTGCCGGACGGAGGTTACTGAGGTTTCTGCAAGTTGCTCATTTGGTGACGGCGTTTTATGCAGTATGAAGACGTGATGACTATGTGTCCACAGGGTTCAGGTGGCTGTCTATCATGCAGTGACAGTCATGGCAAAATGAGCTGCTGGGCCCCTATTAACCATCTATTCCTCCTATAAAATGTTTACAGGTTTTTTTAAGCTGAATTAATACCAGGCCTCAGATTTGCAGAGTGGGGCGTTCTGAAATATGTAACCTGTAAGCACAGACCTGAAATAATGAAGGTCTTACAGCTAGATTTTGACGCAAGGACCCTCTTCAGGCAGTGCCTCAAGACTATAAAATATACCAGGACCCACCTATCATTTAATTAATCATTTCGATTAAAGTAGTACAAAACAGTAAGCCTGGAGCTTTTGGGGGCCCTTTATGTTCTGGGGTTCTGAGCATTGTTCCACTTCGCCCAGTTGGTAGTCCAGCCTTGTGACAGTTTTCATATTTCTAAGCATCAAAGCTATGTATTACTATGAGACTTCACGGTCAAAGCCTGAACAGCTCGTTTCCGATAATCGAATCATACGTATTTCTACTTTTTTCCTATATGTAAGAACTGCCTTTCACAAATGAGCCATAACCTGGCAGACCGTAAATGCATCATTAACAGCCTCACTTACAATTGAATCGAACATGCAAAACACATAGTTGTTCCACACTGCCTTATCTGGAATGATTGCCTTAGCTACAGCACATTAGAAGAGATTTAAACAGCTTTGGAGTACAAAGCATTTATGTTGGAGCGCAGGGTGACCTGCTGGTGCCAACTGGCTGTGACTTCTTGGGCCACAGACACTGGTAGTGAAGCCATCCTCAGCTCCAGGGATTAATGACTCCTCACACATTAAGAAATGTTTACCACTCGCCTGCGGCCACTCCACTAGACACACTAAGAGCTCTGTCACTGAAACAATAACGCAGTCTGAAAAGCCCTCATAACTCAGAGCTTCTCCGCCTCTGTCTTTTAACCAGAGCTTTAATCAACGTTTATGACATCCTTTTGTCTCTTTATTGCCAATATATTTCCCAACCAATCCAAACATTATGCTCCCAGAGGAGCAGACTATTAAGGTTGGAAAGAGCCGATACAGTTTGGGTCAGTGACCCACACTAAAGTAGATTTGATCTATATTATACTAAACCTTTTATTATTATGCCTTTGTGCAATGCTTTTGAGTAAGATCACCTTGGGAAGTTTGGCACCTCTGAGGATGCTTGGTTGCAGCAGGTGCAAAAGGCGAAGGAGGCTAAATAACAGAAGTGTCCTTCAGGCTTTCAAATTGTAAACAAAATATTTTACTTTATACAAGAATCACAGATGGAAAACTATTACTGTAAAACACTTTTTCTTGCTCTCCATACTTTAAGCAGAGATGACTGGGCCTGCAGGGATAGATTTGTTGGGCTGTCAGTATTACTGCCTGGCACTCCACATTACAACGCCTCAGCAAGACAAAAAAGTTTAAACTGATTGTACACTCAGTTTCCAGCTTTCTTCTCTTCTAACAGCTATCTTTACTTATCCAAAGTGTAACGTTTCATACCAGCTCGAGCGGAAAAACACAGCAGACACTGAGCAAAGTTTCTTAAAAGGATATTCATATTAAATGCTAGAATGATCTATTAGCTGTAGCTGTCTGGCAAGTGGTACATGCAGTGCTTAAGATTAATTTGCTTGCTCATTGCAAACTACAGTTATAATTCTCCAAATTGCCCATTTAGTTGAGGTTTTTTTTTTTTTTTTTTTTAAAGGAGTTAATCAAAAATTCGAATCAAATTTTAGTCCATTGAATATATTACTCACAGTGGCTGACCATCAAGTTTGTTTTACCAAAGAACACCGGCCAAGTTCCAGTATAATTTTTAATTTTTCTATATTAAATTCCTCTAGATTTCCACCAAATCTTTTCAGATAGCAGAGGTAACCCATCATCTTTTAAAGTTTTGATATCATGTAAGCTGATACAGTGTTTACTAATGACATGATTACTTTGGCAGAAGGGAAAGGATTATTGTGATACACCCTCACCTTATAATTTTTTTGTGTCTCCAAAGCTTTCTGAAAAGATTGGTAAGAACATTGCTGGTGAGGACTAGGGGCACTTGGGTCCTGGGACCATCACTGTTGTGCAATATGATGGAACTGAGAGCCTAATCCAACAAAACATATGTTCTGGGAGGTTCCCAGGAGATAACCCCAGTGACATTCCCGCATCCAAACACTCAACCCTGTAACATTTACATTAGGTGGCTTGTGAATGGTGCAGCCTGTGTAATGGCTCTTGAGATTTATAACAGTGTAGGATGATGCTGTCGTTGCTCAGTATTCATGGGTAAGTACATCACTCTTTTGACATCTGAGTCGGGTTTCTGTAAGTGCTCAAACTGGATTATTAAGCAAATTTGTAAAACCTAACATTTATAAATGTTATGTGGCTGGGTTTTGAAAAGTGTCATATAAATGGATGATAATAACAATAACTTTATACCTTTCATTTTTTAACATTTCATGTTTAGAGTGTATATTACAACATTGTATGGAGAATATTTTTGTAAATATGTCAAGCGGTATTGCCATTGTGTTATTCCTTCCTTTATAATTTACCTGGGCTTGCAAAACCCAACCTTTCAGGATATTTTGATTCAATAATCTGGAGTAAGTTTCTGCTGGGTGTGAAACTGTAGAAGTCCGAAGCATTCAGATGCCTCTCTTTACTGTAGTATGTGCGAGTGTGTGTCACTATCCAACAGCGAGCAAATTATGTTTTTTGTTAGCTCAAACTCGTTGGCTAGTTCACAGAGGGCAAGAGTGTTGGGTCACTTACTGGCAGCTGTGAAATGTGACTTTCCCTGCATCTGTTTCCACATTAATGTTAAACAACCTATTCACTAAATCTGTTGTGCAGATAATCACAAGTGCATCTATTACCTCATCTACATTTATGGGCTGTAACATATTGAACAGTAATGATTAGTTTTGGCTATGCTCATCAAGCACAACCATCCATAATTAAGTGAGGATAGGCAACGCAGCATTTCAAACAAAAAGCCATCAGCTTCCTCATATGAGCAGTTGTGCGTGATGTAATGCTTTCAAAGTAATATCCCACTGTGTTTTCAAGCATAACTGGAAAAACAGTTTTTACCATCACTCCGTAGCTTGATCTGGAAATGGGCTCGGCCCAGTGATGACCCATTACACCATCACCAGGCACAAACTCAAAGTTATTGCTGTGCCAATAAATGTAAAAAAAGGAGGCAACTGGAGAAAAGTTAGTAAATCATATTACTGTAATTTTGTTTTTTCAAACCGAATTTCTGGACAATGTGCAGCAGATCTGCACCTCTAAAACGAGATTTTACATTTCCATACATGCACACAAGATTAATGCTCACTTTCTACATACTAGTGATATGTATTCTTACATGTGCAGAGATCCATTTTTGAATTGCAAGTGATGGCATCCCTCCATCTCTTCCACTGAAAACAGGTGAAAAAGAAATCAAAGACAGACTTTGTAAATAACAAGACACACAATCTTTCATATATTTTGCTCTGAAGAGCATTTTGAGTAAAAACTCCACAGACATATCACAGTTGTTTACTTTCTGTGAGCCTTAAAATTGAAAATTTATTCTATACATAACTGAACCCATAGAAAATCATCCAATTTTTATGTGCGAGAGCCCCTAATACATTAAAATGTCAACCTGTGGTCTTTTCTAGACTGTCTCTATCTCAAACAACTGAATGAATAAAATTACCTTGCAACAAATGATGATCTTGATGATTCTAAACCCATGTAGAAACATCAGAAAGAACATTGACGGATTGTGTATTTCAAATATGTTTGACACTGCTCTCTTTGAGTACTTAATAGCATCGTGTATGCAAACACGTTCTTGATAAAGTTTGGGATAGTCATACCAGACCCTTAAATTACTGAACACAAAGAACATGGCTTATTGTATATTTATATCCTGACCAACACTGCCACACTGTGGCCACCAGATGCTGTTGATCCAGAGTGGGGTCCATGCTACTAACATGCAGCAACTAAAAATAATTATTGGTGTGTGTGTGTGTGTGTGTGTGTGTGTGTGTGTGTGTGTGTGTGTGTGTGTGTGTGTGTGTGTGTGTGTATATATATATATATATAAATTCTTTGATCAAATAATTATTAGGTCGAAGAAGTGGACACAAAGCCAGATTTAGACAGGATAACAAAAACACTTAGAGTTTGTATAGCAGTACACACCATGCGAGAAGGAAAGACATGGGAGGCAAATTAAACAGTGAAAGTCAAATGAATTAGTTAATGCTAGTCCCTCTTATTCCTCCACCCTGCCACCTGTACACAAACTACATGCGTCAAGTTAGACGAAATTACAAAATTTTACAAGTGAAGCTTAAAAATAACTACTTCAGAGTTACGTGAGTTTTTTTCGTGAGAAAACTGTGCCTTAGCTGAAATTTTAATGGTCTATTTCATTATTACCATGAATCATAATATAACACACTGTATATTTTCTGCTCAAATATTGTTGTCATTCATTTATTGTCCACTACTCTAGTTGAGGATTTTACCAAGGGAGACAATATCAAATAAAAAAACTTTACAGTGCTATAATATAAACAACATTCTATATTTAATCATCAGAGTGATTCAATATAGCATCTTAACAGAGTGGCTGCTAAGGGGCATTTAGTTTAGAGTATTAGACTACTTGAATGGCGATATTTAGTTGGTAATGAAAAGGTTAGTTGATTAATTGATTGATGTATTGTTATAACTGATCAGTTAATTAGATCAAATTGAAAACTAATTATTATTGTGATAATTGAATGAATCACGCCCAAGTCTTATATAAAGTAAAGGTACGTAGTAATTTGCTGGTTACAGCTTCGTAAGTTGTGCACAGGTGCCTTACTCCATTTCATATTATTGTAAATTAGCCTTTAAAAAGCTATTTTAGCCCACTAGTATGTTGTAACCGGTATTCTTGTGTAATTTTTCATTTTTACATTTTTTGGACCCCGTAATTTATTTGTTAAAATGATTTGGGGATTACTAAATGCAGGAGTCAGGGGAAATAACAGTAATAGCAACTTTAAGATAAAGACTGATCTAAAGCTATAAATTCACAATTATTAGATCGAATCTGTGTCTATTCATATGCAATTCCTTTACAAACAGTTTATGCTTTTCTAATGAAAGCCAAAGCTTACCAAGCCCTACTTCCGGTATGGTCGTCTCTCCCTCCTGCCGGTTTGACGCAGCTCAGAGAAGTCACCGCACCGCCCCTGCCGCTCCAGCTGTTCGCACCGCTGTGCGCCTGCTGCTCCCCCGCTGCTCGCCGCTCGCCGCTCGCCACTCGCTGCTGCTGCTGCTGCTGCTGCCTGCCCTCATTACCAAATGCAGCAGCGACCATGACAGGCATCGCCGCTGCTTCTTTCTTTTCCAACGCTTGCAGGTTCGGGGGCTGCGGACTTCACTTCGACTCTCTGGCCGAGCTCATCGTGCACATCGAGGACAACCACATCGGTAAGAGCCGATAAGTAACGAGCGCCGCAGCCTGCAATGGCCGGGATTTGTGGTTTGCAGAAGTGGCTAAGTTAGCGAGCTAGCAAGTTACTTCCTGCGTCCTGACAACCCCGTTGCTAGGTGTGGTGGCTGTTGATGTGTCTGTGTAGGTATTACAGTTCCTGTTCGGCGCCTGCGTTTCGGTATCGCGGCGTTTAGACGGCTGCCACGCCAGCGGAGCCGCGCCGAAACGCCGACGAGTAAACACTTTCTTTACGCTCCGTCGGCTCGCTCGTGCAAACATTATTGCGGCTCGAGGCCCGCGCGCAGGGCTGCGCTGCGAGCGTCGTGAGTTCAGTTGCAGTCCGCGCGAGCCAATGAAGATATGGCTATCGATTAAGGATCCGCTTGTTTCATCTTTACTGCTGCACTCCTGAACCAAGCCACTTTCTCACGCTTTATTTGTCAAGTTGAGAAGCGTTAAGCTTTCACCTGGATCAAACACTGCTCAGCTGCAGTCAGCAACTCTAGTAATGATTTGGTTTAGGGTCGGCTGTTTCACTTTATACCTCGATGGCCCATCTTTGCGAACGTGTATTGTTGCATTGTTTAATTATTAGTTTTGTTTGGTTCTGTCGGGGTTTGTTTTAAGAGATTCTCCATCTATCCACATGCATCTACATATATATGCCTATAACACATACATAAAATAAGTGTTAGTATGTGGTATATTTAGTTTACGTTTACTTAAAGAAAATTACTTAAAAAATACCGCGATTTGTTTTCATTTTAGATATATTTCTCATTATTACAGATTTGTATATCATAAGTATGATAAACTATTAAAATTGGATGATATCTAACAATTTAGTATCTAATATCATATTTATGAGCTACTAGTCATTATAATGAGTGACGGTATTTAATAGTTTAAAAAAAAAACTTGGTGGCGTTTACTTTGTTTTTATTTCTTGAAGTGGCAGAAATGGGTTTCCATACAACACCAACTAGAAATTGGCCACAAAATTAAAGTTAGACATGTAATTGCCTTATTGTAGACATATATGGATAAATATCCATATATCCCATATCACTCTTAACCATATTTGGTGTTTGTTGGCTTATGTAAGGTGGGGTAAAATATCAGGTACTGTATTGGTTTCTGAACAGAAGAGGGTCGCTTGTTAAGCCTTTGATTTATCAGTCTGTCCAGTCAGTCAAGGGGAGACCAGCAGTAAGTCATGTACACTTGTGTTCATTTGATTTAAAAAAAAAAAAAAAAAAAAAATCACTCTTGAAAACATAATCAGTGTTGTTCACTAGTCCACAAATATTACCAATGCTTCTATTTTATAACTTGATGAAAATAACTGGGTATAACCCATTACTTAGTATGGATTATATGGATGTAGTTTTGAAAATGATTGAAAACCCAGACTTGTGTGGCTGGAATGAATTACGGCCCACACTTTTGGGTTCATTAGAGAGTGTTTTGCTTACCATGGTGATGTATTGATTTGCACTCTGACCTTGCTAAATGACTACGACTTATAATAAGTGTAACATGGTCAAAAAAGTAATAAAATTTTATTATATTCATATTCGATTGTATTTATATGTTATTGTATTTAAACCATGCCCGGCCCCACGGGAGCGCTGGTCTACAGCAAGCTACGCCAGCTCTTAGCATGCTAAACACTGCCCTCAGCGCTCACCAAATGCTAGCAGCTCAGAGATGCTGCCTCCCTGATTGCACATCAAGTTCCACGGCAATCAACAGCGCCAACCCCAGTTCACTTGGGGCAAGACATTAAAAGAGCTGCCTGTGTGTACGGATTGGGAAGTAATTATGGGTCAAAGTGTGAATACATTTATTTGCCCCAGCCACATTATGATTCCTTTTTCTGATTGGTGAAATTTAAGACTTCTGTCTGAGTAGTTTGTGTGGCAGTCGATGGTCAGTTCCAAATAGTGCTCATTTAATCAGAGCCCCACTAAGTTATCTTTAAGGAGGTAACTTAAGTGAAATTTAGTGGAGCGTATTCCATGTGTTAAGAAAAGAGAACACGTGAATGAGTTTATGCGCTTACAAGGTACCGAATATTGGTCTAAGCCACCTCTGTGTACATGTGAAAAGTTACGTTTTTTATTTACTCAGTGATATGTAAAAATAATGTAGTTGAGTTGATATCAGAACTTCCTCCAAGGGTTTTGAACTCAATTTCCAAGTTGTTGACAGCAAATTGGTGTATATATAGAAACTTGTGTATCATTTTATTTATTTACTAATTTATTGCTTGTTTTGGTCCTCCATACTATATTACTATATTCATGTATTATTGAAGTCAGTCAGAAACTACAATTAATTTAGTTTTATCTTAAACATTATATAATATATGATGCACATTACATCTTTTGCTGAGTCCTAAAGCATTTATATCTTTGAACTAAGTGTAGGCTAGAAAGAAAGTTCCCCTGCTCACAATCTGACAGTCTTTTAGTTCCTCCTGTTTCCCAATCTAATATGTCAGACCCTTATTATTGAAGCTGACAAGACTCCGCTCTGTTGTTCTTGTTTGTTGCTTTACTGGCTTTAATATCATCTGCCCTCTGATTGTGTGCTTTGCATGAGTCCAAGGTGTTAGTCTTAGAAAAAAGTGCTTCCAAATGACTTATTGGGGAATAACGAGGCAATTAGCTGGCTGAGGGTGGAAAAACTTTGCTGCCCCCCTCCTTTGTCCGCTGGCCTGTGCCCACTCTGAGGAGTGCGAAATGTTGCGCGTTGTGCCAAGTGCCTGTGAAGCATAATTACAGAGAGAGTGCTTGATTTGGCCTGTCTGCCTCCTCATCTGGTGGCCTGCTGCTTAAAGCACATTCTCCTTTATAATTAGGCGTCTGGAAAACAAGCACACATTCTTGTCCCTGTTTTTCCCCTGCTGTTCTGCTGCTCAGGTCTCTGAACAAGGGGTGGCGCTGCCCTGCTGTGGGTTTAGCAAGCTTTCTTGAAATGCCTGGTGTGTACAATTAAAGATAACAGTGGATATTACAAACCAAAGGTCACTTCCTTGATAATAACAAGGTGTATTGTATAATACCGTTACCAACCAAAGGGCCTTGTTTAAATAAATGAAAACATATTTAAAAGGAGAATTAGTCATTTATTCAGAGAAATAATTGATAATATAAAGGATACGTCTCATACTTAAGTATATTGTAATCTGTCACTTGTATTTTTCATACTGTACATCAGGAGAATATTACAGTAACTTACAGTAATGTAGATCTGTGATAAGATTTTTGATTTAAAATACACATTTACGGAGACAGCAAGGTGTTGGAAGAGTTATACTTTTCCCGAAAGTTTGGATTAAATCTTTTTTTTTTAAAGAATTAAAATTCAGAAAAATTTCCGGGCCGTATCATTAATTATTAAAAACTCATAATAGATCCACTATTGTTTCCTCCACCATTGTGACAACAGATTTAGGTTGATAATATGAACACGGGGTTGTCCACTTAGACCTTAGTAGACAAATTCAGCAAACTTTAAGAGAACAGAAGCTAATGAGCCAAAGAGGACACCAGCAAGACCGGTAGAAGGTTTTAACACTGAGTCTAAGTCATGTTGCTAAGCCTGTAAGGTCTTCTCTATGGTCTGGTGTTCTTGTGTGGCACGTAAAACTGCATACACTGAGCTACTGAAATGTTTACATTGTCACCGAGCAACCGGGCCACTGTAGAGCAGAAGCAAATAGCGACCATGTTATTTAGACCTGTGAGTGTATGTGTACTGCTGCGGCCTGGCACAGTAATGGCCTGAAGCGTCCAGGCTCGGTAACAATGGGTCTGTTTGTTGCCAATCCTCAGTGGAGGCTCATTTAGAAGATTTTGGTATGCACCCCCAAAAATCTGTGCGGAAGTAATAAATTTGGGAAGCAGTAACTAGTTTCCTGAACTGTGCACCTGGTGGGCCTAATTACATTTCCCCATACCCTGACACCAGCGCTCCTGTTCCTGTGCGATGACTGCAACATGAGGAGCTGCTGTACTCAATGTTGACTTAACACAATATGAGTGTACAGTTTGATGCAGAACAAATGTGATATTTTTGCTGAAATTTATTTCGTTCACTCATAGGTTTGTGCAATGCTTCTGCCATTGACTCATGTCAAATGCTGCTGATTGGAGGGGTTCTCCTTTCCTACAGCTACATAAAAGCTCAATTGAACCATAGGTTTTTCATTTATTGGTTGTCTTTCATGTATTGTTATGCAAATTAACTTTACATTTAAAAGCCAAATATACCCCAGAAATGATCTGACCTTTGTAAATAAGTGTGGTCCTGAGAGCTGATATTCCAACCAATTTAGTGTCACTGGGCTTTTCTGGCCTTCCAAAAATGTAGGTTTGAGAATATAGTCAAATTCAAAGATGGTAAATACTGGATAGCCTGTCTAAAAACACTGGCACTTATGTTGAAAAATGCATATTAAGCTGAAATGATTAATCGATTAATCAGTTATTCAAACAACAGGAAATTAATCTGCAACTGTTTTAATAAACCATGAACCATCGCATCAGTCATTTTTTAAGCAAAAGTGCCTAACCTTCACTAGTTCCAGCTCCTCCATTGTGATATGTTACAGCTTTTCTCTGTTTTACATCACTATAAACTGAATATCTTTGACTTTTGGTCAGACAACACAAAAGAATTTGAAGTCATCTTGGGATCTGAGAAACTTTGGATGGTAGTTTTTGGATATTTTGTACATAAAACGATTAATCGCCAGATTAATTAAAAATTGATATAATCATTAGTTGCAACCTTAATGCATATCACAGAATCCAAGAAGCATACATATGCAATGAGCAGCAATGAATGTATTTACTTTTGTATGTGCCCCCTTGTGTTTATCTCTGCGTTTGTACAAACATGTCTTTGTGAACATGAGTATGAACTGGTGCATGTGTATATTTTATGTCACTGTCTGTGCCAAACATATTTACAATAGATCGTTTGCCCCATGTTTTTTCAGTAACCTGCAAAGGCATCTTACACATGGAGCTTGACTCCATTAGATTTCCTCCTTAGAGGTCACATCATAATGAATTACCTGTGCCAC
This sequence comes from Xiphias gladius, assembly GCF_016859285.1. NCBI lineage: Eukaryota > Metazoa > Chordata > Actinopteri > Istiophoriformes > Xiphiidae > Xiphias > Xiphias gladius. Next base: position 15,367,472 of record NC_053421.1, read on the forward strand.
GACTCCTGGTAATATCCCCTGCTGCTCAGAGCCGCCATAAACATGTCACCATATTGCTCACGACTGTGCTCTACCCCACAGTGCATTTGGCCATGAGGGTGGATGGGTGAGCCAGACGCTGGTGGGAATGAGAGAAGGAGCTGTGTGTCTGGTGTGTGTGTGTGTGTGAGAGAGAGAGAGAGGGTCGTGGAGGGCGTTATGAGAGGGCAGCAGGCGTCACTTCCCCCGTTGCCTTAGGAAGGTTCGTTGTGTGATCGTCCCTCGGTTTCGTCTTGAAGGCCGCCATAGGGACCCTAATGACAACATGTTATTGCATCGTGTTTTATGCACTGAAACACTGCAACCCCAGACTCATTCAGTATATGCTCCCATTCATATGCTTCACACATAGACACTAACAATAAGCTTAGTCAGTGCTTCATATTGAAATTGAGGTTAATGTGCACTGTCATATTAAGGCTAAGCAGCTTTGTTGAAATACATGTTAAGGTCTTAAGAAACATTTCAAAAAATCTAATGCAAAACTACTGATGGAAACTTGATGCATTTCTAAGACTGGGTGTAGTTTCACTAAATATTTTCAATTACTTCATTACTTATTTTTTTTTCTGATCTGCAGCAAAAGCATCAGCTTTTTGGAATTTTATGCTGATTTTTCCCTCTACTTCACCGAGAGAGAACCCTGTTTACTATGAACTGTGATTTACAGAAAATTGAATTTTCTAAAAATGGAAACCTTGTAAGATTAAATAATATGAGTATTTTTCAGTGGAAGTCAAAATACAAAGAGCCTTATCATACATTAAATGTTTTAAACTGGATCTGTTCTACTTGTCTATCTTTCTATTCTTAATCCCATAAGAACTAATTGTTTGCCGCTGGAATTGGAGATGGTGAATAAAAGCCCGTTTTTTTGTTTCTCAGAGGGCTTCTAATAGTCGGCCACCAAGGTGGACCACCTCTGTAGTTTGATTAGAGGGGTTCCCATCTCTAATTAAGGCGCCTTCGTCCTGGTCCTTGACTGCTGGTGGCCCAAGAAAAATAGCAGAGTCTGCGGGGAACTGGCCCCTGCAGGCCTCCTTCTCCCCAGTCCCCACCTGAGGTGTGTGTGATTTACAGTGTGTGGGAACAGACTGATGCACTGCTGTTTAAGCGGTCTATGAGCAGGCCACCATTCCGCTCCTGGAGGCTCATTAGGGATCTTAGGAGGGATTTCTGGTGCACTCACGCACGCACATACCAACGCACAGAGCTCTGAATAGTCTCTGCACTGCCTTTTGGCGTGGGAGTACTACTGCTACGAATGTGTCATTCCTACTCGGCATTTCCACGGCTTTGGCTGTAGAGTAGAGAGAGGTGTGCTGTCCCTCTCACTGGGGATAAATCCACTGTTAATGAAACACTTGCTTACGACTGCGGCCTTAAGAGAAACCTCCTGAGCCTTAGCTGCTGAGGTTTGAGCTGTTCTTAGAACCTACCTGCCAATATCATAAAACTCTGCCACTATTTCATCGTCAACCTTGTGGCTTGGCCTTAACCACTGGGTGGGCGATGCCCTGTGTCTTTTGACACCCATGTCCACATAAAGTGAGATTGACATCGGTTTGTTGACTCTGATTTCTGTTGGACCTCGAAAATGTGTGCTTTCAGGTGCACACTTAAATGATGTTTGGGTTTGAGTTTATCTGGTCAACATCACCTTGCACATTCTTCATGACAGACTTAAGCTGGTTGCTGACACTGTTAAAATACAGGGTGCAGTCTGTGCTGTGTGTTTCCTTTATGCATGGTTATGTGTACACATGTGTGTGTCTGTATTTTGAATTTATGTACCACATTGGTGTCTTTCAAACAGTTCAAGCTTTTGTCCATCTTCCGCTTAACATAGATTTTTTTATTATGGCTTCCAGATGAAAAGATGTTTTTAGCTCCAACCAAAGAGAGATTAAATGACCTTGAAACAGTTAAGGGAGACCCAGTTTGAGTGAAATTAACAATCACGATGAATTAATTGTAAACTAAAACTAGAAGGAAGAATAAACCTCTGCAAAGACACCAGCAAATATCCAACTTGTATTTAATGTCTTGACTGGGACTGAGCATTTGAAGTTTTGGTGTCGGCACGATAACTGACCAAAACTATACCCTTTTCAATGCCTAATATGCAAACCTCTCAATGCAAGAACTAAATTAAATAAAGTTTTCTGACCTAACTCAGGGAATTTCTGATCAAAGTTTTCATGTGTAAATAATTAAGAGCACTTAATGCCAACTTTCAATTCTATTAACAGTTGTTGATACTCAGCCGTATGGACATATTTCAGCTGTATTGACGTAAAGTTTCTATCATCAATTCTATTTTGGCACATGGTCTTTCTGTCCAGCATGAAATTGAATGGAAATCCGTTTTTAGTTTCTATGTTCTGGACAAACAAACAAACAAACAAACAGGTGTAAAAGATGTGGAAGTAATAATTGAGTATGACTCAGGGTTTTATACAGCTTTTTTACAGCTTCATGAAGGTGTTGCTTACCCCTTTAACCAAGAAAACTTTTTAAAACTTTTATATAATTGCCATAGTCATTTTTATATTAAATCAACTAGGACTGGGCTGTTTTTTTTTTTTTTTCTTACTGAAAATACAGCGCTTGTTAAGGCTGCCCTGCAGTCATTGTGCTATGAAAAAGCATAATTTAAATTTTAATGTCACATATAGCCTTAGGCATAAGTGTTAGTTTGTGTAAATGAGCTTGTGGATGGAAACAAGAGATAGTTTTAACCACTTGGGGGTAGCAGTCTTTCACAACTCTGTCAGAGGCAGACAGGGAGGCTCAGCTGGTAAGGTGGTAGTGACTGTTGTTTTATGGGGCATTTCTCTTCTCCCACATGGACAACAGCGGGAAGAGTGTTTGAAGTCAGGCCCGCTTCACCTCAGGGTGTGGAGATTGGCTATTGTTGTACATTTAGCACTGCTAAGCAAGATGAATGTCTGGAGCACAGCATGGGAAAACGCAGTATGTTTCAGGTGTGGTCATGTTCGAGATATGTGGTGTCTGTAGAACAGCTTTTTGAAAAAGTGCAATGGAAATTCAAAAGAGAGTGCACTAGAGACGATACTTTCTTGTTGTATATTTTAAATAAAAGTAACAGTGTAGGACTATCAGGCTTAGGACAGACTGGACCCTCCCAGGAAACTGGCCTACAGAGGTCTTGAGGAGATACTGTAAGACAAGAAAAAAGCATCAGCCTAAAAATCGTTGAGCTTCTCAAGTGTAATCAGCTGATTCCTAATCTGCTGACTAGATGAATAAGTAAAGCACAAATCCCCACATCCATGCAGACATATTCATTGGTAAAGGCCTTGGGAAATATTGCATGTGCCTATGTGCCGTAAACCTACCTGAAAAGTTGGTAGAAAAGTGGCAGCAGTGCTTCCACCGTGACCAGGCACTCCATTGAAAGCAGTTGGGAGCGTTTTTAGTTGGGAAGCCAGTGAGGGATCCTTGTCACTGCACTGGTAACCTCCGGGTGGTTGCGAAGCTTGTTTGGAGACTGGGGTCGGGTAATGTAAACCTCTGTGTGTGTTATCCTGCGAGTGTAGCAAAGACTGCAGTTCAAGTAGAACTGGCCGCACCAAATTGTCAGAAAAATGTAAAACTGCAAAAATAAAGACAAACACACTGCTATTCCCATCGACTTATTTGTTTGTAAATCTACAGAACTGCGACATTGTTTAGCGGTACATTATGTGCCTAATTCTTCCACTCTGTGTCTCTCTGGCCTGCTCAGACACAGACCCCCGACTTCTGGAGAAGCAGGAGCAGCAGCAGCCGACATATGTTGCGCTCAGCTACATCAACAGGTAAAGAAATGTAACTGATCAAGAAAAACAACAGCTGAATTTTCACTTATGCAGTAACTCAATTATAAGTAAATGTACTTTATAAATGTAAAGATTTATCCACAAAACTCCTCTACATGAGCTAAAATTACTACTGTGTCCCATGAAACGTTCCTGTGAGGTTCTACCAGCAAATTCAGATGTCATCTGGTGGATTGCTTAGATGAATTGCTTCAGTATTTGGTGGCTGGGTTTTTTTTTTTATTGCACTGAGTTCATCCCAGTCTTCTTTGATATGGTGCTTGAATAGTGGTTTTTAAAAGCCTTATGCAACAAACCAGTGTACAAGAAGGTCTGCCACTGTCTCCCTGCCTTCAAAAACACATCTTGATGTGGTTATCGCCTTATTTGTTAATTCCACTTTAGCTGTAACAATGTCTATGTTAACATTTCAATTTTATGATACACATTTACCAAAGACTTTACTATCCATCATAAACCCTGAAAAGTTTTTTCGGTGGGAATGGAGCCAATAATCCTTTTTTTCCAAGCATGTGTTCCACAGTAGCAAACCTTTCTAAACATCAGGGGAGGTCACTGAATGAGATGACCCTCTTTTCATAAAAAAAAATTGCAAACCCTGACCAGTCATATATCCCACAATGCCAGGTTCATGACAGATGCTGCACGGCGAGAACACGATGCCCTAAAGAAGAAGGTGCAGCCCAAGTTGTCTCTGTCTCTGACAGGCAATCTGTCTCGCAGCAGTGTTTCCACACCACCTCGCCACACCAGTGGAAACCTCACCCCTCCTGTCACCCCACCCATCACCCCTTCCTCTTCCTTCCGCAGCAGCACGCCTACAGGTAACTACCCTGAACACACTCAACTCCAGTCAGACGTAGAGAATTAAAATGCAGTGGAATACACACTGAGCATTGTCAGCTATGGTGGCAGCGAAGTGGTTGTCTTTTTTAGGGATCAAATTTTTAAAAATCACAAAAAATAGCAAGGCAGATCATAAGGAAAGAAATGGGTGGCTTACTCACTGTGGTGGGTAAAGATAAAAGCACTGTTTTTAGCAGTAATTACTGTCGATATATTGGCAGAAAGCACATAATGTCATCCTTTTATTCATTTTTCAAATGATAATATATGCATATTTCCAGATGTAATGGCTTAACATACTTGTATTTTACTACCTGAAAGTTAAATTATGTTTGGTTATTGCCTGTAAAAACTTTTCATCCCACACACTGATCCTTATATGGTTTTACTGTTAAATTGTAGGCAACAGCCTACAGATATCGTCCATCAACCACAGATGAATGCTGGGCTTGAGAAAACATGTTTGTAGCACAGCTCACGTTCAAGCTACAGAGAATCAGGAACGGCTCTCACACTGCAGTTAATTAGTTTGGTTTACTCCAGTGTACATTGCATAACGTTGCATTTTTGTTTATTCCTGTTTATGTTTTCCCATGTACTCATGTCCTTGTTTGTAAAATATGCAGTTTCAGGCATAACATCTTTAATTAATTTGTAAAACAATCGAGCACATTGACCCCAAGACCTCGGTGAAATGTATAAATTCTTTCCCACAATTGGCATATATAAGTCTTTGCAAAAACTTGGGCACCGTAACATATGAAGTAGAGATTATGGGAACACTGCCAAAAAAACATGCTGAGAAAAGTCTACGCTTCTCAGCCTGAAGGCCTCAAAGGCCAGGATTTTCATCACCAGACATGAGTCACAAAGTGTGCATAAATCAGAGCTTCTTGGAGACCAGTTTGTATGATGATCACATGTCTAGTAGTGATGCCCTAAGTCATTTACTATTTGACTTTCTGTCTTTCACGCCCCCACAGGTAGCGAGTGTGATGAAGAGGAGGTAGACTTTGAGGAGTCTGACAGTGATGAATCATGGACTACAGAGAGCGCCATCAGCTCTGAGTCCATCCTCAGTTCCATGTGCATGAACGGAGGAGACGAGAAGCCCTTTGCCTGCCCTGTCCCAGGCTGTAAAAAGAGATACAAGGTATGTTAAAATACACACTTTGGCTTAAACATAATGGAACGGTGTAAAGATTTATACTATGCAACGAGGGGACCTGACATATTTGTGTTGTACAAAGTGTGAGATAAGTGATTATTTAGCTCACATAAATGAGAATGTAAAGTCAAAACGGATTTCCTGCTGCTGTGACAATGGTAAATTGGTTCTTAGTCGAGCATTCCAACAACATAAATACATACACTTTCCCATTCAAGTGAATGGGAAAGTGGTCTCAGACTTTTGGACCCCACTGTACATCTAGTCCACTTCAGTGATGTGGAGTTTTACAGGATTTTCCATTCACATCTGGTGTGGTGGTTGGGATAAATTATGTGCAGCCTGAGAAAATTGCATTGCTGACGTGAATGACAGGGTTATGGGTTATGGGCAGCATGCAGCGTTAGGAATCTGTTTTGGGGCAGAACAAGACGGGATTTTAACAAGAAAACAATGCATTTCTCCTCTCTGCAGTCTTATGTTGACCTCTTTTTTTGTCTAAAAATGATGAAGTAGATTCAATATATGACCAAAGTCTGAGGACACCCCAGTCTTTATGCTACAGTATATAATGACATTTTAGACAATAGTATTCTTCCAACTTTGTGGCAACCCTTTTCTGTTTCAGCATGACAATGCCTCTGTGCACAGAGCCAGGTCTATAACCAAAGGGATCTCTGAGTGTGGTCAGGACTCTCCTTTGGATGAATCAAAATGCAGGCTGAGAACCCGGCCTTAACACTTAACTTCAGTACCTGAGCGCAGTAATGCTTTTGTGGCTTAAATGGGAGCAAATCCCTGCATGTTTAGAAATCTTGTGGAAAGCCTTTCCAGAAATGTGGGGGGTGATACAGCAGCGTATGAACACTCATGGTTTTGCAATGAGATGTTTATCATTCACATGTGGATGTAATTTTTTTCGATTGTGTCCTCATTCTTTTGGGCATGCACAGCAGTTAGACCAAGCTCAGCCGATGCTACTTTTGTTACCGTCAACTTACACTGCTTAGTGATGTTGGTCGACACATGTCCAGGGTGATGGCTGTTTCATTTTCTTTCCCTCATTACAGAATGTGAATGGGATCAAGTATCATGCCAAGAACGGCCACCGAACCCAGATAAGGGTGCGCAAACCCTTCAAGTGCCGGTGTGGGAAGAGCTACAAAACATCTCAGGGTCTCCGCCACCACACCATTAACTTCCACCCACCCATCTCTACCGACATCATCCGTAAGATGCAGCAGTAGAGACTGAGCGAGTGACCAGCACCCTCCTTCAGGCCACTTCCCAACCATCTGAACACCATCATCACCAGCAATGGCTGCCCCCCCCACCCCTTCTCTTTCACTCTCTCTGACCCCACTTTGCTATGACACTATTTTTGATTGCATGGTATAAATGTATTATTATTTAATCCTTAATTTTTATTCAGAATTTTGAATCTTTAGGTAGTTCACAGTTTTGTATTTTGCACATTTAAGCTATCATTTATCCAGTTGAGTTTATTGTTTTTGATATATGGTGCTCGCTGATGATGAGGGCTTGTAGTATAGAGAGGGCGCCAGGTTTCAAAGGCTCTGTGAAGTCAGAGGAAACTGAGGAAAGATTTGGATGTGTTTGTTGAAGAAGGACGCACCATTACCTTGCCTCTGTCTCATATGAGCCAAAAAATGTGGCAGAGGCAAATGACAAAAATCAAAATGTGTGTGGTATCACATGAGAAATCCAACTTTTGTACACATTTGATTCTTTATCAGAGTTTTTAAAAATCAGTTGTTGGATTTCGTTACTTTCCTTTCATATCACAAGTATTACAAACCTTTTTGCGTGTTTTACTGCAATCACTTGTGTGAGCACCAAAGGATGATCTCAGGTGACATTTGAAAGCATTTCAGCACCACAATCCTGCCCAACTGTTCTGATAGTATTTATGCTGTTCAAGGGGATCATGGGAACTCTGTGTGTCCTTGTACCTAATGTTCCTAATCACTTTCCTAAAAGACGAAAGCAGTTGTCCTTGCTATTTTACAGTGAGGAATTGAAGCACTTTTTGTAACAGGTTGCCAACAAATTAGCATTTTTTTTTTTGCTAATATCTCGTTTCTGGTGTATGTACGGTAGCTACCAAGAAAAGGCAAAAAAGCCTTCACAGCAGAAGTGCAAGTCTACATCGCTCCAAGGGAACGTGTACACCAAACCTCCAGTGTTTGCAGTATTGTGAGATTTCTGTATATACAGTAGTTGCCTTGAATTGTAAACCATTCCAGTCAGTACAAATCTTCATATGGCTTCATTTTGACAGTACAGACAAACTCAGATGAACACACGCTGTTCAATCCAGACTATTTGCTGTTCACCGACTCCACGCTCTTATGAAACCATGTGATTGTCCTTGTCATGGATAGGAGAAAAAGGGGGCCAGCATTAGCCATGTAATCAGCACATTTACGTTCTCACAGTCCTGCTGTGGGAAACATATGTGGCTCCTACTTTGTGCCATAATAAAGAAATGTCAGTCATCCCTTAAATAATGAACCACATGATAAGACGCCACGAGATTGGGGATTTTTTTCAACAATGAGCCATTGGGTAACATCTTCACTGCATGGATGTTCGTGTTAAGGAACTATTGTGACGGTATTATACTGCCAGTATGGAGAAAAATCTTTGATATATATGTGTACAGTGAATGTATTGTCATGTGTTAAGTGCATTAAATTATATTTTCATATGTTTCTGGAGTTAGAAAAAACCCAATCGTATAATGTGTATGAAAAGGCAAAACCAGAGGTCGTTTGGAGAAACTAATGGTGATGTACTGTATTTCTTCTCAAAAAGCTGCTTCATGTAAACTTTTGTTACGTTTAGAATAAAAGATCCTCTGTGTGCCTAAAGATTCATTTGTTATTTATTGTGTTTTGACACCATACACAGTTGACTGACTAATCAGTTTCAGACAGTTTATTAGTTCATATTAGATGCATGAAACTCACTTAACAAATGAAACATTTCTATGAATGAAATAACTTAATATTGTAGAAGAGAAGAACAAAAACAGGGAACTATAACAGAAGCTCAGCATGCACTGATCAGCTGATATGAAGGTTCTTACACATTCAGACACAATAACCCAATTAAATAAACAAAAACAAAACCAAAGGAAACTTGACATAAAACAAATCTCTATCATACATAAAGTATCAAGGCTTTCACAATATCATTGGCTTTAATTATTCTAAAATAGATGATCTGACGATATACTGTATAATTATGTATGGGTGTAGGTACGATTTCTCCCTGACTGCATATAGTGCACCAAGGCTGCTTTCTAAAAAGACTGAGCAAATGACTTGTACAGTGATGTTTAAGGGGGGAAGCATTTGGTTCGATGTTTTTAAATGTAAGTTTGGTAAACACTTATCTCTTTCCCTGATTCGTTACATCCTGTAATCTAACAGATCTGTGAGAGCCAAGTAAATTTAAAGTCGCTATATAACTGAACAACAGTCTTATCCCCATAAAGTTATTCTCTTAATCCAAACAAAGGGAAGTCTTCCACCTATAAAAAAATGTTCTAATTGCAAACAGATTTAGTACCCCTGCGATATAGGCTGAATCAGAATGTGATTTTTAAAATGTCACATCACTTCAAAGTATTTCTAAGTTGAAGTAACAAAAAGCGAAAGTCAGTATAGTCCTAAAGAGTTGATCTTCACACCATTACATGCAGAAAAGAGTGCAGTGATTTATTTCAGTGGTTGACAGGAAGTAGGCAGAGCGGATGTGCTGATTTTCTGTTTCTCTAGTCAAAGTTGAGTGGGTGGCCGTCGAAGTGAGTGAGCACATGATTTTCAAACACCTTCTGGTCGCAGTCCAGCGGGAACTGCTCGCTGCACATTGGGCAGATTTTCCAGTGGCTCTCCACATGCTCCTCAAACTTGCTCTGGTCATAGTTGGGTGGGAAGATGACCTCACACAGCGGACATCGCTTCATGTCCATGCTGCACACGGGAAGAGGACAGCAGAAGAGAAAGTCGGGGAGAGAAAGCTCACGTTAATAAGCATTCAAGTGACGATGTGGGCAAACCAGGAGCACAGGCTAATAAAGGGCATCTGTCTGATGCAATGTGGGTGGCCTGCTGCTCGACTAAAATCAAAAAAAGGGGGTTGTGCAGCAGAACAAACACTTTGCACGTTACAATGCACAGGTTTATAAACTGTAGGGTGCAGCACACTTGGACGCCATTTATGAGAGTTTGAGCATGCGAGGGTGCTTTACCTGGGATCAAAGCAGAAAGCTGTTTGTCCATCATTCACAAATGGGCTCTGAGTTTCAGTTGCTGTGGGCTGTTCATTGGTATTGCCCTGAGAAAGAAAGGTAAAACAGCAGTTACAAAATCAGTCCACCGATACACTGAACGTATTTAGCAGGAGAGAGAAAGAAGTCAATTCAACAGCATTTAACTGCATATTGCACATGGGGGAGAGGCTTACGTTGTTGTTGTTTTGCGTTTCCTCAGACTCCTCGTGGCCCTCTGGCCGGCTGTGGTTGCGGGTGGGTTGGATACACACCACATTGCTGTCCCAAGAGGGTGGGCCCACAGGGGGCAGCCTAAGCAGCTGGTCATCTAAGAACTCCTCATCTGCCTCATCTGCAGAGAAAGAATTCAGGGACATAGCAACTGTAAATAAAAGTCAATTGCCTCTGAAATTGTTGGTGTGGAACGGAACATGTTACTTTCTGAAAAGAAAACCAACCTTTTGGGTCTGAGATGGCATAAGGGTTCCCAAACTGCAGCTTGCTGGGGCTCTGAGAGACCAGCAGGGGGGTGGGGGCATCCTGGGTATAAGGGACTGGGTACTGCAGGAATAAAGGCACACTGGACTGGATGTTCTCCAAGCTGGATTTATCACTGGCCCCCTGATCTCCCTTCCTGCTGCTGCTGCCCTTCTGGAGCTCCTGGGGGATGCAACAGCAGAATTCCAATAATTGTTCACTACAACAAAGACAACTGGCAAAATTAGATGCCACCATGGGCAACATATTTTCTAAGGAACTACATATCTGGCATTATCTGTCTATGCCTCCCAGTCCGTCAAGCCGAGAAAAACAGCATATCACTGCTACAGACACACAGCAGCTCCTGAGCTCTGAGTTCTTGCTTTTTGTGTCACGCACGCAAACTGTTTAATTAGCGCCTTCATTAAAAAAGAAACTCTTCTCATTTTCAAAAGGAATAGGACGCTTTGTTTTATTGATGTTAGTTGCAGACGCCAACTTAATTTACAGTCTAAACCTCAAATTGGGTCATTCTGCTTCTCTTAGCTGTAACAGCAATACATCGAAGCAATATTTTAGGTCAGTGAGGACCTTGCTGTGGTCCAAAGTAATGGAATGGAAAATAAGAACTCATTTACTTTGCTTCTACAATTAGAGGCATATTAAACACAGACCAGATTGAGAGAGGGAAAATGGCAAAGGAATGGCACTTTTCAGGGAATTTTTAGAGTGGAATAAGTCTATAAAAGAGAAAATGAAAGCTGTCACTAACCCCTTCCAGTTTTTCCTTCTCTTTCACAACAAGTGCTAGTGTGCCCTTCAGTTCCTTCAGCTCCCGTCCCTTCTCAGCTACCTGGCTCTGAAGTATACAAAAGACACAAAAACAAAGGAATGAGGAAACAATTTCTATTTTCAAACTTTTGACATGTGCTGCTGATTGAAAAAAGCATAATTGAAGTACAGTCAGACCTCACTGCATGGCATTAATTGATCACACCCATAAAAGGCTTCCCTTTGCTGAGCACTGATTTATGTACATTTCTGCACAAAGCAAAACCACCTGTTTGAATTCCTCTGAGATACTGAGCAAATGTCCCCCTGACCTGAGCCAAGCACAGCATTAGCCAGGCAAATGGAGATGACTCCTCCAAGCTAAGCTTCACTTGTCACAAGAGCCTGACATAAACAGCAGTAAAATTTCGTCTCACAGATAGGCCTGCTCATAAACAACACTGTCAGAGCGACTGTGTTCAAGGGGAGAGATAGCATCAAAGGCTCTATCCCTGAGCTAGACCAGCCATACACTGTGGTAAAAACGTGAAGAGTCCAAAAACCGACCAACTGCGAAGGTAGCAGAGTATGGCTGGCAGCTGACGGCCTGAGCTGCACTAAGTGTCTGTACTCCAGCTATACTAACCTTGTAGCGATCTTCCTCTGCTGCCAGCTGCAGCTTCAGGTTTTCATTGGTCTTCAGCTGCTCCTTAAATTTCACCTCCACTTTGGCCAGCTCATCAGCAAACATGCAGCTACGCTCCTTCTCCTCCTAAAGAGCAGTCACACCCTATCATACCTTTGTACTACAGAAGTCTTTCACAACAGGGTTTCAACATCTACTTTTGGGATACATGACCATTAACAGGAAGGAAAAAAAATAGTTTTCTTACCACCAGCATCTGCTTGCATTTTCTGTACTTGTCATTTCTGTCAGACGCCTCTCTGCTGATGCCTTTGAGCTTCTCCTGGATGATGGCTTCCAGCATGGGATCAGCAGAGCCTGGACTCCCTGTGAAGACAAGTCAGACAGTGCACTGAGGCAAAGGAACAATACGTAGTTATTTTGTTATTGGTTCATCTGTTGATTCATCTGTTGATAATTAAAATGACAAATTTATAATACGATATTATACTTTAATATGGCTTGTTATTACAACCACCTTACACTCCAATATATTAAATACCAGAGTCCAAAATAAAATGACTTTTTGATTTATAAAGTGAAATAGAAAATACAAGGCAGCCACCTCAGAAATTACTGTTGGCAAACTTACACAACATTATCATCTCTATCAGTGCTTCTGATAATTGACTGCAGTTTTAACTTACAGTTTGGCAGAGTTAGACATAACGTACCTGGCACTGATGTGTCTGGACTCACTGATGCAGGGACTGTTGTGGCCTCTTGTGCTGAGCTTCTCTTCAGGTCCTACAGACAGGAAAAAAAACAAGTGGTGAAAATTAGCTCTAGATGCAACAGGAAGACAGAAACAACTGAAAACATAAAAACAACTAACAGTGAAAGAGACAGTAAATTAGTACAGGCATGACTTGGAACACATATAAGGATCTGTAGACATCAAAAAATACCTTAAAAATAAAAAGTCAAACAAAAGTACGCTACTGAGAACAATTACAACATGACACAATTTTACAGCAGATGATATTGTTTGTATATTCAATAAAGTTTGTGTATTAATTTTACAAAGGGACATTAAAATGTGCACTTAAAATCACTTATACAAGCACACCGAAGGGGGTCTTTAACGGGATGTGATACACAGGCATAGAGCTACAGAAACCTAATGCAACTTATTTTCTTTCACTTGTCAGGGGCATGTCTACAGCATGTCGGCTAGTATCTGGTGGGACCTACCCCTTGTGGCTCAGAGAGCTTAAGCACTTGTTTTTGCAGTCGTTGACATTCCTTGTATTTCTCTTTGTAGTGTTCTGCAGCCATATGCAGCCGCATCTTCAGGTCCTCCACCTCTCTCTGCAGCTCTGCTACTACAGCTGGGTCTGCAGCAGCTTCCTCTTCTGCTTTGGTCTGGTGACAAGAAAAATTACAACAGGAAGATCAGACACATTAAACACAGTAATGGGCCAACTGCAAGAACCCTATGAAGATGTACAGATAAAAAAAAAAAGGACCCTTATTAATAGTGCCTTTATGAGTGTGAGAAATCATCTGCAATGTCCAACAGCCTTTTAATAATGAATGGGTGCTGTCAAATGATTCTTCATCAAAGGTGTGGTGATCAATAAGAATCTGTTGTAATGTAGAGTGGTTATGTACCCCAGGAAACTGTATTGACGAGGAGAGGATGTTGTCTTGTTTTTGATTTAGTTTACATCTGGCTAGGTTTGAACTATGGAAAGTATTTACACTCTTCTTTAACAACAGAAGCTGCAAAGCCCCCGGTGGTTGAAACTTTTTGTTACTTTTTCCATTATTTTGTTCCTCATATCCATAACTTTCTCACTGGCTGCACCAAAATATAGCACACATAGAATACAGTTGGACAAATTGTACAGTACAATCATGATTTATAATCTTTCAATATAATTGTTTTGTGGTGAAATCATGATAAATATTACTGTGATATACATCTTGGATCTAAATATATAACACGCACAAAAAATAAAAATTATCTTCTTACATCTATGTTATCATCAAATACTTAGATTTTGGATATAATAATAATTTTGGAAATATTATTTGAAAATTATTTCCAAACAAATAAATTTGATCAAAAAATTTGCTTTATCTTTTTGCTCACAACTACTAAATAGCACTAGATAGTAGATATAATAGAACACATCACCTACTCCTGCCTGCCATGAAAAATGTCTAATAATTTTATGTTTCATATATAGCTAATTCAATCAATGAAGCCTGACATGTAGATTGATCATCATCCTTACGGCTTCCTGCTTGGCCTCTGTCTTCATCTCCTCTACCAGGCGCTCCAGGTGAACACATTGGGCCTGAGCTTCAGCCTTGGCCTGGCGAAGGGCATCGGCCTCCAGCTTCATGCGGTAGAGTTCAGACATGGTACGGTCGCGGGTCCTGGAGGCATCCCTCAACTCAGCAGCTAACAGGGTGGACTGCTGCTGGTTGGCCTGGAGCTGTTCCTCCTTCTGCCGCAGCTGTTCCTTCAGGGCCTTCATATCTCCCTGCCAGATACAAACACATTTTAGGTGAAGGTTTTTCATTTCAATAAGGTCACTAAAAATGTGTTGTTATATGTTATTATTATTATTCCTGTTCTTGTTATTATTAATCTTCAAATTATTATATAATGTAAAAATTAATCAAGTTATATACTGCGTAGGACAAATCTACCTGGGTGTTGTGATTTTTTTAAGCTTAAAAAACTAAATTCTTTGTACCAAGGGGGAAACTTTGGCCAGGATCTCTCTGTGCTGTTTCTCCTTCTCAGTGAGGCACGCCTGCAGGCGTCCCACCTCCTCTTTAAACTGGGCAATGGTGTTTTCCTTGTTTACATCCACAGACTTCAGCATCTGCAGCTCTGCACTCAGCTTAGTGTTCTCCAGTTCCCGGTTTTTCAGGTGAATCTGGCACACACACACACACACACACACACACACAGATGCAAAAACATGCCCAGAAACACACAGATGAGGTTATAAAACAAAAGCACACAAGAGAAGTTATAAAACATAAAGTTGATTGCTTTTGCCTTATTTATACAACACCAATCATAATCATGTACCAAAGAGCATATGACTATTAAAATAAATTTTGCATGAACTCAATTACAGAAGAGAGATTAAAATAAGCCCATAAAGTTTCCTTGTGCAATGACCCCAGTGTGATGGTGCAAGTTAAATTAGGAATAGGTTTTTGGCACCATTTCCATGGCAACATTACAGTATGTGGCACTCCCTGTTGCTGTGCACTGCCCACCACAACAAAGACACAGAAACACCAGATGGACCAAAAGAAGACAGAAAAAGGCATGCCCTGTTTAGACTAAATGTTTGGGCAAGGATAGGCAAAATAATCCCAGTTGTAAAAAGTGGAACAACAGGAAAGAAACAGGAAAAGTCAATGAAGTGGACCTCTAATTTTAAGGAATCTAAGAAAAATATTGTAAATTATACAGACTGTAAAGCTGTCATTAACTGACCCCCTGCTGAGCCAACCCCATTGACATAATCACGTAACATGAACTACCTAGCTGCTACCTACTCGAACCGAGACATCCCTATTCTGTTATTATTCTTTATGTGATGATAAGACAGGAGATGCATTATCCAAATTCAACTCTTTTGAGGAATTAAATACAAGAAAATATTAACATCACCAGTACAGTACCTTGTAGAGTTCCTTCTCATCTCTCTCATTCTTGAGATGAGATTCAAGTGCCTCCTTCTCTGCTGTAAGTTTCTTCACTCTATCTTTGAGACTACAGAAAAGGTAATAAAAATGGTTAGTCACAAAATGTATGACCCATCACAGTGTTTATTTTCACATTCAGTGTTTGGAATAAATGATTAGTGACGACAGATTTTGGTGTTACAAATTGTACCCTGTTTTTATGCACAACTCACAGATAAAACAAGCTGCTGGCAAAAAATATGAAAAAGTGACCAGCTACTCACTCACCTCTTGACTTAGCAATAACTTACATATAAAAAAAGGAGATGTCATGATCACAGGAGCAAGCTGTGATTCCTCTTGAGATGATATTACAGCTAAACATACTTTCAAGTTTATATACAAATGCAGTCATTTACACACAACTCTCACGAGATTGACTGCTCGGATGACAGAAAACAATTCAGAGTGTGAGTTTACCCAGGTTATTCTAATGTTCTGAGTATTCTAATAACCAGGTTAAAAATATAATTCTCTGTGCATGTAACATAAACCAACAAATCAGTGAATCTGCGACAACCTCTCCATCCAGAACCCACCTGTCCAGCTCGGTTTCCTTTTGTAGGCCCTTTTGGGTGACTCCAATCAGATCCTCCTCCAACTGTATAACTCTGGCTGTGGCTTCCTCCAGTCTCCTCTTTACCTCCTCTTTCTCCTCTTGCAGGGCCTGGGAAGAACTTTGCACCTCCTAGGAGACAATAAAATATAATGTTGGAAACAAGTATAATAAAACTAAAAAAAAGACTGAAGACCAAATAAAATACCGAGGATTTCTTCATTTTGGTAATGTCCATGATCTAATGAAAGTATAATCATTCTCATTCATAAAATAAATCACTCCAATTTATGCCAAGCGCTACATAAACCTCGATGAGGTTAAAAAACTAACATGATAAAATAATGCTAGCTTCCTTGTAGATCTCTTTCCATCTCTGTCTTTGACTACAATTTTGTGGAAAACGTGTGCAAAACAAAAAAACATGTATTGTCTTTGGAATCCAAGTCTAAATCAAACTGAACATTATGCCTCAATGCAGAGTTTTCAAACTTAAAAGATGGCATCAAAAAAGCAAAAGGAAATTATTTTTTTAACAGTTACTTTATAGGCAGAATTTTGGAATCTTTATATTTACACCACATAAAAAAATCATATAAAAGCATAGTCATAAAATTAACAGCCACAAAATCTGTAATCATGTTTTCATCTGAAAACCGTTTTAAAACCAGCAGATTTATGGCAGAGGACCGCAAATATGAATTATTATAGACACTGCTTTTAAGACTTAACGTCATGCTATAAAAAGCTGAATTACAACTTTGATAATACAGACATTCATATCTGTCAGTGTGATTTATACTTAGTGGATCAGAAGCTTGCTATGCACATTTGCAGTCCTTCGCTAGGGGGTGCTAAGAGACTGTTTGGCCAAATGTAAAACTATACTTGGAATAACTACAAAAAGTAGACAGGAGCATCAATTATATAAATGAATTATTCCAGCATGTGCTGCTAAATTAAAGTACAAATCCATTATATAACAAAGGGGATCAATGCATTTTGTTTTGTTTACCAGATCTGCAAATTTTACAATAGCAACAAACATGAATTTTGCTGCTGGCTCTTTTTGCTTACTTGGTTCTCTCTTCTCAGCTGGGCACAGGTCTCTTTCTCCTGCTCATACTCCTTCTGCAGGCTCTCCTTCTCCGCTTCCAGGTGCTCCTTCTCTTGCTGCAGGAGAGCCATGTTCTTGACCAGCTCATCTTTCTCTCTCTGGGCTTCTTCCACCTTTTGCTGCACAGAAAGTTAATTATTCAAGATTTTTGGGCCATTCATATATTAATTTACTTCACTAACAGCTAAACAAGACCTATGAACACTGATCTCTGTAGTAGCTCTGCTGAGTAACATGCTACCTCAAGGAAGCCAGCCTTGGTTGTGACCACCAGGATGTCAGAGTTGCATTCATCCTCCACAGTCAGCAGCTCGTCCTCTGAAGGGCTGTTGGCACGAAACTGGAATGGCGTGCTGGCTCCACGGATCTCACCTTTGTGGGTCACATAACAGAACTGGTAGAACTCACCGTCGTCATTGGGCACATAATATCCTGGGGAAAAATGACACCCAGTGAATTCAGTGTACAGCAGTACAGAGAAGCAAAGCAAAAGATATTCCTGAACAATCCTAAATTCATCTCGGTCCTCCATTCAATTTAAACTGCACAGTTTTCCCAAAGTTATAATAAAATGTGCAATTATAACTTTGTCATAAGTGTGAAGATATAACTTAAAAAAGTGCAGAAACTGTTGTGCTGTGGTGGTTCAAAGATCTGGAGCAAACGCCCACGTGTGATGTTGTGGGTTTGAATCAAAAAAGTAAATAAGATAAGCGTAATAAGTCTTTCCCCCTTTTGTGTCAGTTTTCATTACTTAATAAAAAGCAGTATAAAAGTAAAAAAACACCTAACTAAAATGTTTTTCAAACCAGAACAGACATCTGTGTGCAAAGTTTTTCATTTAACTCTGTCCACCTATTTGGTATTAAAGTTTTAACAATCCTCAGAACAGCCCTGTGATATGTGGTTATTAAAAGGTGTCAAAGTTATATAAAACTATGGTATGATCTTACCCTGAAATACCACTGTTCTGTTGACTGCGGTGCCTTCCACATAGTTTTCAGGAAGAGGCGACCACAAGAATGTGTAATAGTCCCTCGCTGTGCTCCAACCAACCTGTGAGACATTGTGGGGAATACAGTCAAACAGGCGCTCTCACCACATCAGTTTAAGATAATAACAATGGAGGATTAACAGGGAGACTTCCTAGAATCCACACAGTGCCACCTCCAAAATATCACAAACTGGTTTATTACAGTAATCATGGGGTTTTCGATCTAAGTTGGGACGACAGTGCAAGAGGATGCCTATTGTGACTTATTTTTTCTGAGAAGAAAGAAGATCATTTCTGTAACCGACTCCAGTTCCGGGTCACCATGTGCATGTGGACCAGCCCTTGTCATGAGCAAGCCTGACTGTGGAAATGTAGCTACAACTCACTTCTAACAGGAAGAGGAAAATAGGTGAAAATTTTATACATAGGCAACTTGAAAATGAAAACCAAAATGTAATTATATGTATTTTATGTGTTGTTAACTGATGGCTGATGAGGGGGGAGTACAGAAAATACATCCATAACTTCAGCCTGGTGCCATAAAACTGTCAAACAAAATCAGAATCACATCGAGTGGGCTGGCTTTCGGTGTACAGGCACACACATGCATCCACAACAAGCCCAGTCAAACCAGCTTATTACACTGGCCTCTGCCACAAAACATAGATTAATTTGTCTGATGTGACTTTCAAAGTTTTGCCCAAATTATGTTTTAAATATTAATGCGGACTGATCAGGTTTAAATATATGCTGTTGCAGCAGATTTTGATTTTGATGCCAGCAGGCTTTTTTTTTCACAAAATCTAGGCAGTTTTTTCTCTCACCTGTGTACAAACAGCCTACAGCTACAATACTGTGAGTGTTCATCAGAGCCAGAGATAGAAGGCCCTGGCTCTCCACAACCCCCAGTTGTTACCAGTGCATTTCCAGCCTCCAGCAGTAAAGAACAGGAAGCAATTAAAACATGCACCTAGTTAGTGAGTGTCATTACTGAAGGCTAGCGTTCACCAGTCCACTCATTAGAGCCGCAGAGCTGGTGGTGGGTGAAAAGTCTGAGAGGAACTCTTTCACGTACAACAGACTGGTATGCAAAGTGTATAAATAGGAGTAGAGGAGTAAGAAGTTGGGTAGAGCTACCAGTAAAAACTGGAATGGTGACTCAGGCGACACAACAGGCAACACTGCAATCTTCAAAAAAAGTTACAAATTGATCATAAAGCCTACCAAAGCAAAATATATTTCGGTTTGAACAGAGCATTTCACCAGCCTTCTAGTAAAGTTCTTGTACTTCTGCAAAAAAGCTGAGAGGAGCTGGTGGCAATGTTGCTTCAGGAGGAAATGGCTTGTCAGTGAGACTGTGTAAAGTCAGGAGCAAGTTGCTCATGAATCACACAGAGAGGCTGTGCTCAGAGACAGGTTAATTATAAAGCTGTTCTTGGTTTGTCCTAGGCCACTCTGACAACCTGTCCCAACAACATTCCTCCATGAAGCTGAGAACAGCTCACATCAAGCAGTACGGTAAATGTTCCAACATCAAAGGGCCAAAGGCTGCTTTTGTCCATGAGCAAATAAGAGCCTGTCTCCCATCTATTTATCTTCTATAGCATATTTAGTTTTTGTTTGACTTGCCAAGTAAGCGTGTGTAATTTACCATTTGTAAATTATTTTAGGCTGACATGTGAAAGCATAAATTAAAATATGAGAATAATTCATTTTCAATGTAGTTATAATTCTTCAAACGCATTGCATGCAATGCAATTTTTTGGACCAACTTACTGACAGTTGTGCTGACAAGTCACATTACCACTGACTGAACGATAAGACATCTTTTCTAGTTTTACCTACATCACTTAACTAGACATATTTGCAACATGTACTATATTCACATCAGAAGCATACCATATATATAAAAATCCTTGAGAAAGTAGTAGAACTCCCAACAATCTAAAGAAGAAGCTGCTCTGCTTGACTGGGAGCCAATAGCAACTAAATGTGTGTAAGGAACTAACACTAATGCACAGCATATCCAGGCATCTCTATGCATGCAAACACAAGAACTTGGCACCAAATGTTTCATTAGTCAGCACTGCCAAGGGCATTTACAAAATTTACGATCCTGCACTCAGCCTTTTCCAGCTTAGTTCTGTGTTTTAGAAGCTCAAGAAATTAGCAATTTTAAGATCTGTACTGCCAGTAGGTGCCTTCCTTGAGGCTAAACACAATTTGATGTGGCATCCAACTACAACATGTGAAACAATGTCGAATTCAGCATTTAAACATTGTCCAGACATTAGCCTGACATGACCTCACTTTTTAGTGCACTTGGCAAAAACAAAAATTTCATGGATACCCCACACTAAAGATATGAATCGTTGAAATTAATTTTCAAGCAGAATAAGTATAAGGTTCTCATCAATTTCACAAAGACAACAACAATTAAGCAAAACAGCAACAATTTATCTTGGCTGGCTTTATGGCATTACTGTATTCTACCAGAATAGGTGCATGATATCATTATGTTTCTGACTTCCAAACTATGGCCAAAAAGCAATCATTGCAAGCACATTGTCATCAACAGACGTAAACAATTTTTTTTTTGATCTGCTGTGTTTTAATCCTGGCTTCCGTCTCATTTCTAGATAAAGCATGTTGGTCTGGAAAAAACTGGAGCCACATGCTTCTTTCTAAGTCCACAATTTACTACAGATGAGGCTAAAATAAATTACTGCCACTGTATTTGATTTAAATGTGCTCCTATAACAAGATCCATGTGGGACATTCAAGTGAGTGGTGGGGGTCAAAATGCTCCATTAACTCTGCCAAGCTCATTTTTCAAGTAAACATGGCAATCGCTGACTTGCAATTTCTTAATATTTCTCACCATCGAATTAATTCTTTGTTCCCACTTTTTTAGTAAAGTCTGCGTATTGTATTTTCTGCAAAATAATAATTCTCAGGCATGGCTGCTCCATGCCCACTAGAACAGATTTATCCATGTTAAGTTAAGTCACTAACATAGCCAAGATGCCCTTGCGCCACAGTTCAAGTGAAGTTAACAGACAGTAAATAAGAGACCTCGTTCAGTACATCATACACAATAGGTTCTAGCCATCAGAATACATACTGTACAACTATGAGTATTAAGACTACTGCTACTACTACTCCAACTAAGAATATTTATTTATATCTTGTTTTTTCCTCAAATGATTTTATAACACAACATATAATCACCTTGAATATGCCAACCCAGTCCTTTGGATGTGGTTTGATGAACTGTGTCAGGGTATAGTGACATTCCAGCGCAGCATGTGGCAGGTAACTCTTCCCCACATTTTGGAAGATGACGTGGGCAAAGTTTGATGTGTCCATGTTGTTGCCTAATAAAGTCCCGTCCAGGAACAGTGCCATAAATCACTTAGTAGTGGCTACACAGGAAGAGACAAGCAACATAATATCTGATTGGAAACAACAATAACCATAGAAACAACTAACAAAAACACTCTGTACAATGACTGAGAATAATTGAAGAGGCAAACCTATATGAGTAAGTTAAATTAATTCTGAGATTCTTACAATTACTGTATATCATTATTGAATAATATGTCATTTACCCCATCAGCTGTCTAGTTTACAGTAAAAGCAATTTGAATCATATCTTTTTAACATTGCTGTGAATATGCATTTTAATGTGGGAACACTTGCTCTTTTTGCTTGACTGACCATTCTGATTTTCACTGAGCTATAGTCAGTTTTAGACGGTAAATATAATCATCATTCAAGGACAAGGAATGATTGTTTTCCATTTAGACCCATATTAAAACGTTTGTTCCATCATTTGCGATCCCAATCTGTTGTAGTTTAACGTTAGACTCAAAAACGTGCCTCTCAGGCAATCATTTAAGCCACTAAGGAATGTCATCCAGCACATGCACATTCCTATCTTAAATATTGAGTCATATAGTGTTCATGTCTGTTCAAATTGCATCAAATAAAAAATGTAATCCATAACTATGTTTAAGTATAGAGCATATACAGACAGTATAAGATCATGGATAATACCATAATAGCAGAGTGTTATTGTGTTGCTGTTTTTTTTGTGTGAAGTGTTCTCAATCAGCAAGAAAAGATGACATGTTTGAAGCGCATGCAATCTCTGTTCCAATTTAGAAAATTTCTGGTTTGAAGGAAATATTCTATAAAAAGTCAAACTGCAAATCTATATTTTCCACAAAAGTATTAATTTGGCTTAGATGTAGATGTAGGACTGTGGACTAGTGGGCTAATGGACATCTGTGAGACAGTTCAGGCTCAGAGACTGTCAGGGAGTCCTTGTCAGGATGTAAATTTAAAAAAATAAATAAAAAAAAGTCGAAGTTTGTCACCACAAAGTTGGTCTGAAATGGCCAGAAAAATGGTAAATTTTCCGTGGGAATCCCAGGCAAAGTCTATGACACCGAAGTTTACAGTACAAATCATGGGCTTTCACTTCCAACACATGATGGACAGAAAAATGCAACAGGTTAATAAGTATTGCTGCCTGTCTTAAGCCAATCTCACCTTTCAGTGGTCTGTTAATTTTTCCAGTTCATGTGATGTTATTACCAATGACTGAAGACCACCTGAAGGCAAATTCCTGATAAATATGACATGGTCATGTATTATTTCACAATTTTAAGTGTAAATGTTGACTGCCAAAACATAGTTACACTGATAATGCTGACAAGTATGCAAAGGATTATTTGACACTATGTCCTCAAAATTTTGGCAACAGCTTCCTTCCTCAAATGCAAAAGTTAAAGACCTGTTACAAGTGAGAAAACAGACCTATCCTGAGTGGATATCTACTAATTTCTACTAATAAAGTTGAAATACTTTACTTTTACTGTACTTTTTACTTTACTCGAGTATTTATCTTTCTGATTGCTTTCATTTTACTAGGTTTAGAAAGTAAAATTTAAATTCACACTCTTTAAATTTCCCAAAATACATTTCTCATTCAATACATACAGATAAATAGATGGTTTAATTTTGTAAACAGCAACACATTATGTTGTTCCCACATAATTTCATTTTATTGAACTTGTCCCTGGAGCAGACTTCTTTATGTTTAATTTGTATCATCAAAGGTAGTAACAAAATTGATTTGTAAACAATGATGAAGACTAACACTTTCACTTATATTATAATTGGTGACATTGATTCTGATTTGAGTCAGTGTTTGGCAAGATAACTTTAGTTTTAGTACTTTAAATAGCTTTAACCTAACTATTTTAGCTTCCTTTTAGACCACTTTATAATCAATACTTAAAACACTGTAAAAGTCCCACCTAATTTAGATGACTACAGAGAAAGACCCTTCTTGATACAATAAACCTTTAATTAATCTTAACACTAAAAACAAGGCCACATGATTAATGTGGGCTTTACTTCAGGGTGGAATTTCCATTTGGGCCTCAGCTGATATAATTTAACCCGACGTAATTAGGCCTGTGACCGTCAATACATTTCTTCGGATGACGATGGAAAACTCTGAACAATATTAACGTCTACATCAATCACCCAATTTCTCGGCCTGCTGTATAATTCGTCAAAAGTTCACAGTAATGGCTGAGATTGAGAAGTGGCAACTACTAACTACGCGGCGAGGCCTAATGTGAAAACAGTGATCATATCTGGCCAAGTTAGCTATGCAAGCTAACTATCTATTATTAGCCACATACTTTAAAGGATAAGAATACGTGTTAAAAGCAGGGCACAGATATATTTGTTCCTAGGAAATGTATAAACTACTGAGCAAAATATTCACTTTCACTGGCAAATTACACAGCGTTACGATAGTAACGTTACAACGCCCTTAACGAAAAACAGAGCAGCTAACTGTAGAGCACTGCTATCAACTGGAGGACAAGGTTAGCTAACGTAAACAGTTAGCAACACTAACACGAGGTAGCTTCTAAAAACTCGTATCAAATGCTTTTATCAGTCACATTTATAAAATAAACCTTAAACATACCAAGTTGCCATGTTGAACAGACGGTGAAATCCAAGTGTATCATAAAAACAATTGTTGACGCAGTTCAGTGCTTTCCCCTGCCCTCTTCCTGGAATAATAACAACATTGCGTCATTTCCGGTAAGGGGACCTGCTCGGGAATCCCACCGGAATGGAAAAAGAATTGACAATGAAAACGGAGAAATAACGTCGCAAATAATTTAAAAAAAAACGATGTAAAGAAACATCGACCCGAGTGTAAACCGGGGTTATGACAAAGAGTATATTATAATATTGTTAAATTCTGAATTAGGATGCATTCACAAACATTACATGAAACAAAAGCTTATTTTCCAAAAAGTAATTGGATGAGCAGTGGTGGAATGTAATGTGTTACTTTATACTACTCCTCCACTATATTTTAGCAGGTAATATACTCTTTACTTCACTACATTTATTTCACAGCTTTAGTTACTAGTTACTTTGTATATAAAGAGTTTACATACCAAGATGTATTTCAAATTAAACATAAAATACTGTGCATATTTATAGATCAAACTACCAGTATATGGTTAAAAGTAGCTCCATCCCTGCCATTTAAAATGCTTACACATTAAAGTATCAGTAATGGTCAATAAGTTTGTTAGCGTGCCATGCACATACACATACACAGCCCACGTGGACACACAAAAAACAAAAAAAAACAAAAAACGTTACAGTGGTGATACATTTGTCAAACTTGAACATGAACGCAACTTCTTGTGTTTCATTGCAAAGATCTATGTCTTCTGTCCTATGAAAATCAAACCAGCCACACAAAAGGTTCTGTTCCTGAAACACATCTCAAAATTCTTGTAATCATGAAATGAACCATGACATGGACTTTGCCTTAGGTCTCCCCTAAATCGCATTGCAAACAAAGTTTTTCTCTTCAGGGACACGAATAAACCAGCCTGTTTCTATAGCTAATCTTAATGTACCTGAATGTAATTGTTTAAACAGAGATCTTTGACTTTTGGCCAAATTCTGCTTTATATAAGGCTCTACACTGTACTTGCTTTAAATCAGACAATATGTTCGTAATTTACATTTGCACCAAACATCAACAGACCATATTCATTTGTTGTTTTGTTTGTTTGTTTGTTTGTTTGTTTGTTTTTTGTCACCATGTCGTTTTACTTAAGCGCAGTTTTGAATGCAGGATTTTTACTTCAGTAATTTCACACGGTGGGTTTGCTGCTTTTACTGAAATGAAGGCTGTAAGAAACTTATTCCCACCACAGTGGCTATGACAGTCCCATACAGACCTGCCGAAAGCACCTACAGCCTCTCCCAGTATGCTTCAGAGATTCATACCGGGGCAAAAAGTCCTATTTACGCGCCCTAAAAGACATAAAAGCCTGTACATCTCGGGCCCGTCCCCTACAGCCCAGTGGCTGAATTTGGGAGGCCGTGCTGCGCGACGCTGTCGTTTGATTGGACAGAGGAGCCGTCATGGATGTACGTACTGCGACGTCACGCGTAAGGTCAAGAGGAAAGAAGCATGGCCGCTGTGCTGAGAGGGTCTCGGTACCTAGTTGGAAGTTGTTGCAAGCATGTTGACTTTGCGTTTGGTAAGGAGAACAAACCGAGACTGTGTACGCAGCGTGCACGTCGCCGCGCTTTCTTTAGAAGCTCAGGCTGTTACTTGAAGGCTCTTTGTGACTTGAAAAGAAAAGTAGTTTTGCTCGAAAATGTTGGGCGAGGAGTTTGAGTTAATTTTGGCTAGACTGAGTTTTGCCTCGGTGGCTGCTGCTGCAGGATCCCCGGGCTACAGTTTACCGGTCAGGGGGCTTCTCTGTTAAGATTGCGTGCCGGGTCGTTCGCCAGAGCTCCGCACAAACATCCAATGCGTCTCCACTGCAGTACTTAAAAACGGCGGAGGCTGAAAGTTGTCGGCATACGCTCTATTGTCCTTCTGTACCCTCTCTTTTAATTTGAGTCCCATTATGTAATGTCAGTCACCCTGTACCTTGCAGAAAGATGGTAGGTGGCTCTTGGAACATCTTAAACCGAGGTTACTGAAAACAGCCGTTATTTAGCCTGTTGCAAGTGCTCATTCAGGTTGTGTAACATTGTGTTATTATTTAGATTACAATATGTGGGTGAACAAATAGTAGTCACAGAATCGTGTACACAGTATCTTGTCTTTTTGTTGTTAGTGTGAAGATAAAATTAAGGATTGAAGCATATCTCGTTGGCTCATGTGCTTTAACATTGAAATAAATTTGCATGTGTTATGAAAGAATGGCCTTTTATCAAAGAATACTTAAGTAATCATTGAAAAAGCCTGGGCATCGTTAAATCAGATGACTTTGACACTGAAGGGCAACTGCATTGGGCTGAAGTGTAAAATAAATATATATGGTACTCTTGGCCATGGTGAGAGGTCACAGCTGAGCAATGCTTCATTATTAGAGCCAGATAAAATGTTCTGCCAAAAATGATGTAAATGCAGTCCAAATAAAAATTCTAATGAGATATCTACACATGGTTTGTTTAAAAAAAAAAAAAATTAAAAAAAATAGGCATCTTGAAAAATGATAAGCCTTTTTTTGTCCCTGAATATGTGACAGTGACGGTGTGTTTTGTCATTGATGCATTTGGCCGTTCTGTTGTAGTCTCCACAAGGTCTATGGCCTCGAAGACACAGGTGGGGTTTATTGGTCTGGGCAATATGGGAAACCCAATGGCAAAGAACTTGCTGAAGCATGGCTACCCAGTGATTGCTACAGATGTGTTCCCAGAGTCCTGCAAGGAAGTGCAGGAGCTGGGTGCTCAGGTGGGACAATAAAATGCTAATAGTTCTTTTTATTTTTCATATTTTCTCCTTTTTCTTCTCTCCTAACCCTGTGATTGTGTGTGTTTTCTCAGATTGTGGATAATCCTTCTGAGGTAGCAGACAAGGCTGACCGCATTATCACCATGCTCCCCTCCAGTCCCAATGTCGTAGATGTGTACACTGGACCCAGTGGCATTCTCAAGTACACTTTGGTTTCTCTCTTAATTTGTGCAAGATGACCTCGTGCAGTTATCCTACATTCTCATAACCCTCCTATATGTTTTTCTCAACAGGAAGGTGAAGAAAGGCTCCCTCCTCATTGATTCAAGCACCATTGACCCATCTGTTTCAAAAGAGATGGCTTCTGCTGCAGAGAAGATGGGTGCAGTTTTTATGGATGCACCTGTATCTGGAGGTAAATTTCCCATTTTTTTGATTGTGATATCGGTTGTAAAATGTATATTAACATTTTTGTCTAATCTTGAAATACATACAGTTGTGTGTTTATCTGGTTTCCTACATCGAGCTAAAACTAATGCAGCATAATACAACAGCCAGGCAGTAGACACTATGTTTTTGTTTAAACTGTTTTCAAGATGAACTCTATGGTCAATTTGGAGGCCCTTGTGGTGCTGTGAACTGTAAACTGTACTGCAATATACTGAGAGGTGCTTCTAATATTTAGTCAACCATCTCTGAAATAAATAGGTGAGCAGAAAAAGACAGTCTATTAAAATATGTATTTATTAGTGGTACTTAGCAAACAGTCATTCCAGCTAATCTAGCATTCTTCCAATTTTAGAGTATTAAAAATATAGATTCAACAATGTACCTAGTGATACCATGGCCCCTTATATGTATTACAGTATGCTTCATGTGTTGTATGTGTGAAATGCAGGGAAGGGGCTCTTATTTACATTGAATTGGAAAACATATTAACTGTACTCACCAGCTGCATTCCTGTTATGTCAAGTTGAACTTAAAATACACATCAGCACTTGCTATTTCGGTGGTGGCAAATTCAGTGTTGCCACTTAGGCCGCTTTTTTGCTGGAGCGCTGGTTAATAAGGTGCACCAACAACAGCATCTCTGTGAGGAAGAGGAAAAGGAGGAGGAGCTGCCTCTGCCTGCACTAATGTTTCTAACTGCATGTGCTCTGACTTTCTTGGGGGTCCACACAGAAACACAGTTTGTTTGAACTTGGCCTCGTCAACGTCAACACAGCCACTTTCTTTGAATTGAACTCGGTCCATTTTATGGTCGGGCCCTAAAGATTAGTAATGATTTATACGCTTCCGTCCTGTGGTAGTGCACATGGATTAAAGTTGTCCTGCTTTCCGCCTTGAACTTTTCTGTGTGTGTGGCATCAGCAGTTTAACTAGGGCAAACTGAAGCGCATGTCATACTTTTTTATGTCACGTCAATCAACAGGCTTTTGCTCCTAAATGAAACTTTTTGAGCATCTCCAGTTGTCAGACAGAAATCAAAAGAAGTACAGTGGCATGGTAGCGACTGTTTAATCCAATGTGGTTAAAAGTTAAACATAAAAGCACAGATGGTGGCGGGGACGTAATTGAGTCAGCATGTCTCTGATAGTCGTTTCTTCGTTTGAAAAAATGTAAGGACCAGATGAGATAACTGCCACCTTTCATTTTTCCTCAGACCGTACTGCTCTGTAATAACTCAAAATGGGGACTGCTGAACTGGTGGTGTAGAAGAGAAATGTAATGTATTAAGAACAAACTTTACATATGGTAATTTCCTGGGGGAGGATTTAGTCTGGGACATTTCTGGCAGGGAGTGACAACGCAGTTTTCCAGTAAACATTACTAAACAATAAATAGATCATGTTTGACAAAAATGTTTGCTAGTCAGGCATTTTTTTTTTTTTTTTTTTTTTAAAGAAGAGTTTTGTTTTTTTTTTCATCCAAAATGCTCAATTAAAATTAAGTGGCCGTTTGTAATTCTTTAGATAAAAAAGATCAGTGCCTCTTTTGTTTCAGGTCTCAGCTCTTGCTTTAAACGTGTCAGTGAAGTTTTAGCTGTTGCGATGTTGAGAGGAATGCCTCCGTTTGAGAAAATTCAAAAACCTGTTTTGTGACGGCTTTGTTATTGTAACTAAAGGGTGTGTTACATATTTAGTAGACTTCATTTGATTGTCCCACTCAAGAAACTTTCTCTTCTTTTGAATCGTGGATCGGATATTTTTTCCAGATTTTTACATTTTTGTCCTTTCACGGCATATTGTAAGTTTTTGAATTGCTTTAGGAATTAAATGAGTAGATTGGGACACAATTTTTAATCAATTTTTTAAATAATTCAAATAACCAGTCATATATCCAATACTATTAAAAGTTGTTTGAAAATATTTAAATAATTGTCCCTCTGTGTAGTTAGTTAAGCCACTCAATCTCAAATTAATTTTCCATCTATACTGTTTGCAGCATCTTGCTCATTCACTATCACTTTTTTTTTTTTTAAATCAGTTTTTGGTGTTATGCAGTTGACACACTGCTTCTCTTCCTGATAACTGTCTTCAAATCCACCAGGACTGGATGTATGTGAGACACATGCAATTAAGCCAAATCCGAAGTTGATAGTTATCCATTCCGACAGAGCTACTGATCTTATTTTAAGACGCCTCGGGTCTCTTTCTCTATTTTAACTGGGAACGGCAGAAATCTCAGTGTCAGCTTTGCTGTGTTAACTCAGTCGTTAATGCTTGCTTTTTACATCTCAATACATTTTTTATTTTTTTTATTTTCCTGTTTTCTCTGTGTATTTTGAAACCTATACCCGTGCTTTTGTTACTCTTTTGGATTGACAGTTGTAACACCTGTCTCCACCAGTTCGGTCTTTCCAAATTCCACTTAAGACAAAATGCTGCTGGCAGACGGCTCTCAAAGACTAGGGAGGGGGAAACGTATTATACCCATTTTGGCCACTCTCTTATAGCTTCCTGTAAACTTTTAAGATTAATTATAAGACTGTGTTGGTTTCTTTCTTGGCACCCATGTGCCTTGCACCTGGTTATTACGTGTTACTGAGCTTTTAACCCAATGTGAATTATTGTACATCCCATGAATTTTCCTATTTTTATGTCGCATGTAACCTACCATGCAATACTGCTTTTCAAATTAGTATTAATTTTAATGTGAGGCACATTGTAACTGTGTTTTGGGAATCTTATTTAACAGGTTCATAGGTCCCCTAAATTTACAGCAAGTTAGTCCCTTGCGTTCCAAACTACTGAAGGAAAAAGACCGTTTTTGTTTTTTTTTCCCGCTCCAAAAGCATTGAATGTCAATTGGAAATGTCCACAAATTCATTTTATTTCTTCTGGTTTATGCTCAGACACTGTTATAAATATATTTTGTAGCCAAAAGATTGCTGTTTTTTTTTTTTGTTTGTTTGTTTTTTTTAAAAAAAAGGAATATGTATTTATTAAAGAGCCAACAATCCCGAGCTACAGAGCTGACAGACAGACTGGATCGATGTAGAGCAGAGGCATTTAAACTAATATTTTTTTCATTATCTCCCTGTTAAATCTCAGTGAAAATGTTCTGGTTGTCCTGGACTTCTGTGTGTTAAAAGAAAGCTTTGTCCGTCAGGAGGATGAAGGGTAATGAGACAGAATATGTGGACCCATGCAGTGTGGCTGTTGTTAGGCAACAAAACACTTGGCTTCTTAGTGGAGGTTTGCTGAACCTTTCGTGCTGTTTCTGGATCTCTAAAAATGAACGCCAGTTTAAAGAGTCAAAAGAATTTAAGTTTTCTTAGTTACTGCATGAAAAAAAAATGAACTAATTTTTTCATACTGTATTAAACATGTATCATAGAGGATGGTAGCTGCTATTCCAGCTATTTTGAGAGTGCTGCTTTGATTAACATGATCGCTTTTAGCTAAACTATATGGTTGCCTTCAGTCTGCTTTTATTTAAACTGATGAAACTTTCAGAAAATCCCGTGCTCAGTACCAACCATCACTGCATGCTTGCTCATGGTTCGTTGTATGTAAGCATGATTTCCCATCCCCAGGTGTGGGTGCTGCTAGTTCGGGTAAACTAACTTTTATGGTTGGAGGAGCAGAGGAGGAATTTACTGCAGCCAAAGAACTACTCAGCTGTATGGGAGCCAATGTGGTGTACTGCGGTCAAGTTGGAACTGGACAGGTATGAGCAGATATTTCATATTAACCCAGGAATGTCAGGATACATTTGCAATTCAGATAAAGAAGCATGTGTGGGATTTTTTTTTTTTTTTTTTTTTTTTTTTGTGGGGGGGGGTGGTGTTTGTTTTTGTTTTGTTTTTGTTTTGAGTAAATATAGTAGTTCAAGTGTGTGTGTGTGCTTGTTAGTCACTTTTGTATGAATAAAAATTGTAATAGTCCTAGAATATGAGTACTTAACCTGGTGTTGAGGTTACTGAACACTAATACTCTTGTCATCTGTTACAGGCTGCCAAAATCTGTAACAACATGCTTTTAGCCATTGGAATGATTGGTACTTCGGAGACAATGAACTTAGGGATCAGGTGAACACTGTCTTGGTCACAAATAAGAGGAAACTGATAATAAATTATGTCAATGTACTGTATGCAGCTGCAATATATTTTCTGAAACATGAAATTTGTCTTGACTCACAGACTCGGTCTTGATCCTAAACTGCTGGCCCAAATCCTGAACATGAGTTCAGGCCGGTGCTGGTCTAGCGACACCTACAACCCTGTGCCTGGAGTCATGGAGGGAGTCCCCTCTGGGAATAACTACCAGGGAGGCTTCGGCACCCAGCTGATGGCTAAGGTCAGTTTGAAGTCATGTAAGACTCTACAGGACTCCATTTCCTAGGCCTGCATCTCAGTTTGAGCATTAGTGTTTCCACAGAAAATTCATCTTTAGGTTTGTACATGTTGCTCTTTTATCACAAATATGAAGTAATAAAGCATATTTTATGGTTATAATAGTTTTGTTTCCTCTAATTATTGTAGAGAAATGATTTGTTCCAATTGGCCCCAGTATGTTTGGAACTAAAAATGTAAAAAAAAATATTAATTATTTGCTGTAAGTGGATTTTTTTTTTTTTTTTACATTCATACTGTCTGTATGTATCAGATCAATCATGTCAAAGTCAAACGTTGTGCATGTAACAAGGACTTAAGTGACTGTTTAAAAAAAAAAGAGTTTCTGTCTTAAAATGATGCAGTGAACTATTCAGCTGCAGTTTACATCCATCTTAAAAGGGAATCAAACCCATATGATAACAACATAAAGAAAAATTATCTGGTGTGAGAACTGGTGGTTTTGGTTTTAGAGTTTAATTTTCAGTTCCACCGGTTTTTCTAATGCATGTTTGCTTTTCTTTTTTCAGGACTTAGGCCTCGCACAGAACACAGCCACCAACACAAAGACTCCTGTCCCCCTCGGCTCCTTAGCCCACCAGATCTACCGTATGATGTGTGCACGTGGTTATGCCAATAAAGATTTCTCCTCCGTATTCCAGTTCCTGCGTGAGGAGGAGGGCCAGTAATGTCGGCCTCCACCCCGTCCACAGCCTTGCCAGGCCTGGCCCTGCACAGGACTAAAACATAGTGTAGTCAGGGTGCATTTCACCCTGAGGACTTTTTTTTTTTTTTTTTTTTTTTTCCTTCCTCCTAAAGTTCTGAAAGACATGAAGCCCAGAGAGCTCCAACGCAGCTTGACAAATCATGTGAGCACTCATCTCCTATTGGAAATCATGTTTCCTGTGTGATCTAGCCTTTTTAAAATAAAACACTCCTTTCAGTTTTAGAATCAAGTGAATTGTCACCTATGCACACGTGGATCCAGAAGATTAGTAGACTGTCAAGCAGTGGCCGTTCTGCAGATCACATTACTGAAAATGCAAAAAGGTGTGAGTCTGTGGTGTTAAGAAGACATTAGCTCTGTTTGTCAAGGCTAAACATCTGCAAACACGGTTTAGTCTCCACAAATTTATCGTTTGTGATCATTTCTTTATGTTGCTGTTGTTTTATCTGGTGATGGGGGTTATTTCTCTTGACATTCAAAATGTCTTTTTGAGATAAGAGTGTCATATCCTGTTAGGAAATAAAGACAAATTGTGATGTCTTAAACTTTGTGAACATTTAATTTACCAACTTCCTTTACAGTTCATCCTTTATTCATTTCTGGATTTAGATGATAACTTGAATTTAACTGACAGAAAATGTTGAAAGAACTGGAAGCTCCATGTTTATTCAGTGACTGCTGCTGATTTGTTGAAGTGTTGTCAAATTATGTCATTGTTAGAATAATTATCACACGGATTCAATGGGAAGAGCTTCGCGTGGACACTGCTTGAATAACTGAACTTATACAGTCCGCAGACTTGCATTTACATGCAGCCAAACGTCAGAGGAAGACAGATGCTGATTCTCACGGCGAAATTGGCCATTTCAATTCTAAATGCCTTGTGTTTGGACACGCGCAATTTTCCTCCATGATTCTGGGCCCTACGAAGCTGAAAAACTCCCAGATGTTCAAGTTTGCATCGTGTGTCCCACTGGTTCCGCTGTCAAGACAAAATGTTTAACCAACATTTACCTTTAGGAGTCTTGCGGCAGAGCAGGCGCAGCGGCGGGATGAGGAGCGCCGGACAGAGAAACGCAAGACCAGGACTGCTCGCATTGTTCCAAACGATAAGGACACATCCCCTTTATTTCAGTAAGAGCTAAAATATCCAACACATCTTACCCCGATGCTATAATGTCCTCTTTAATGAAGATGTGAATTTTATTTACTTTATTGAATGTTGCCACAACTATGGGAGGGAGCTGTGATCGCCTGTTGCAGCGTGCAAGCCCGCCTCAGTAACTCGGGTGATCTGGGCCGTCTTCTTTACCCCCACTTAGGCCCAGACCAGGAGGGCGGCATGTTTTCTGATGTGGTTTGCCAGGAGCCACTGAGGGGCCAAGGTGCCGTAGGTCATGCGATCACAAGACAAACCCATAAAAAGTCCATTAAGCACTGTGGGCTAAGAGCTGCGTTGTCGTCCGCTTGATAGGTACCGCGAACAGAGCAGCACTTTGGTCTCGGGCCTCCACCAGCAGACCGTCGCACACAAGCCCTGACATCCTCCGCTGCAGCGCGACCGTCATGCCTCTTGCTCGATTTATAGCGTCCTCAGCACGTTTGAAGTCAGCACTTTACTTTTTAAACACGTTATTCCTTCGTGTATGAATGTAAATTTTGCAACAACGGGATGTGCGTCAGCGAAGAGATGCGTGCTTTTTTTTTTTTTTTTTTTTTCAGGCTGTGCCTACAGGTTGGTTAGTCCGACTTGACTTCCGAAAGAAATGGACGGATGTTTTAATTTAACACAAAATGTCATTCTCCTTTTTCCTTGTTCCAGAGTGTGTTTAATCCAAATTGTAGCCATGCGCAACAATCCATTTTTTATTTTTATTTTTTTAAACATTTCGTATCAGAAGCAATGACAGTCCTGCAGGTCTATTTGTCCAATCGATGTGGTTTTGATGTCTGCTTATTTTCCCAGCGTAACGCCGAGTTTACGGTGGGCGCTGCACTGTAAAACAGAAACAAGCCCCTGCTTTCCAGGCGCTGTATAACACGATTTGCCAGCTTATTGGTCCCACTCTGATCATCAAGATATTGTCACAATCCAATACATCGCATCATTGTTTTTTATTTATTTATTTTTTTAAGCCCGGGTCTGTAAAATCTGTCTCACTACAGGAGGTGAACTTTAAATCAGCCAATTGCAATAGGACTAAATGATTCAGGCTATTTCATGATATGAGTATATTTCGGACTTGATATACAAATCGTTGTATTTTAGTTGTAAATTGACGTTAGTTGGCTTAAAGCTTTCACTGAAAATGAGGCTTTCTTTGCGTGTGATAATTCTTTACAGGTTAAGAGTAACACATAATTCCTATTCGTCCTAACTGCTTCAACCACTTTCGTTGACTTTCGGTTACCATGTAATTGTTTTTAACAAACTGACACAAAATAGCTTCATTTAAATATTGCTGTTTCGCACGCACGGTCACAGGAGCCCAAACCCCCTTATCCACACACACACACACTGTGTGTGTGTGTATGAGAGAGAGAGACGGAGAGAGTGTCTGTTTTGACGGCATATTGAAATGAAAATTAAATACCTAAATGAAATACTATTTTATGAACAACCCATGACCTTGACTATTTCCTATCTAACTGGCTCAACTGCTCATATGACAGGTCCTACCAGCTGCTAGATACAGCTCAGAGAGACAGCCACCCACTAATGTGTGAACAACGAGCCTGAGCCAATACTCACTTATTCTAGCTCGGCCATTGAAGAAAGATGGCTTTTTTTTTTCTATTTCAATGCAGTCTGCTATAGCAGTAAATAAAAAGCCGATTAGTCTACCTAAAGGTTAGGACATTCCAATTAAAACAAAAAAAAAATCTGATATGAATTTATTCAAGAACATAAAACATTATGCGTTTCCGCTCTGAAATGTAGACCACTACTCACTCTTGCCTACAAGCTATGAATTTGGGCCATAAAGCTTTAAAGCCTCAAAAGGTGTTTCCCCACTCTGCTAGAATAAAAAAAAAAAAGTGCTCGGATTTAGATGCGCATTCATTCCTCGGCGTCTGTGGTCTCACTTTAAACTAGGAATGTAAAATTCAAAGGGATACAGAAAGGGAAAGACTATTTTGTTTGATACTAATCTTAACCTCGTCTATCACAGAGACCCTATAAAACGAAGCGTTTTAGTGCCATATTTAGGCTGAACCGTAAACAATGCGGACCGTAAACTGTTTTTTAGCTGTGCGTTTGTGCGGAGGGAAACAAGAGCCCACCTATGGAGGCATTGCAAGCAGGCTGTAGAAACACAGTAGAAACATAATGGAGACTGGTTTATTTTCCTGTGAGTCACTTTTTTTTTTTTTTAACTCTCTTAGACGAACAAGATAATCAATTGTGAGCTCTGATTTTGACCATTTAATGCCAGTACATCTTTATCTTATTGCCAAAGTCTGAGGGGAAAAGTTAAAGAAATGGGGGGTGGTTGAGGTTATTTGTCCCAAAAACGAGCTCATTCTTACGAAGAAATCTCCTCTTCGTCACTTGGCGGTGTTTTCTCAGCGGGCTTCCTGGCGTGAGGTGTCTGCTTGGCCAGACTGCAACTTTCAACTTGACCTTGGCCTCCAGCCGCGTCCGACTGTACGGGGAAGCCTCCAGCCAAATGTGGCATGCTTTTGGTATTTTGTGGACACCGGACCCGTGTTTTCATTGACACGTCACCGTGCCAAATGTGAGGATGACTCAAATTGCTAGTGGGGATGTAACTGGGGATGCATTTTGTATGTCTGGATCTATACGAGATGTGTGTTCGTTTTTCTTGTATTCATTTTCCTGAAAAACCCGCCTGCGTAATCACTGTGCGTAAAAGCATCACGCCAAGCCAGTCAGTCAGTTCAGATAATTCAAGGACATGATGGCTGCTTTTGTAAAAGTCTGCAGTTTTGACTAAACGCGCATAAAAAGGTCAAATCTTTAAATATAAAACCTAAATCATTTTGAATCCAAATATCCTAAATCCTTTTTAGCTTTACCCTTAAAGTAAAAGCCTGTGTAACTGTAAAGGCTCGCGTAATTATGCGCTTCAATTCCGGCGGGAGAAATACATATATCACTTACAGTTTTTCTCACGCCATGTATTACGCAATTCCTAATCTGATCCTGTGCTGGTCGCGCTGTTTGATAGACACGATTGTCTTCACACCACAGCCTCCCTCTGTTCAAGTTTTAAATATCACTTGTGATTGGAGAAAAATTGCCCCTAGGGCTCCATTGCATAAAGAAATGGATCTGCCGATGTACAGTACATCTTCACAAACATGCAGCTTGATCTGCATTGTCTGATGTCTAGACGTTTATCATCTCCTTTGCATATCACGTGTTTGGCCCTGGCCAATAACCTCGCGATCTTTATGTACTCAGGCGTGTTGGTATCGTTACTCTGCCCGAGTCCCTGTCCGTGTTCAGTCGAGGGGATTTTGAAAAAGAGTTGGTCGTCTCGATGTAGGGCATGCTATGACCGCTTCATTACTCCTCCATTCGCACTGGATTGACCCGGTGATGTTTCTCTACGACAACGGCTTGGATGAAAGAAGCAAGAACATGGAGGGATTTACTGGAGGTAATTTCGCTGCGAACCAGTGCAGGAATTTGTTAGCGCATCCAACCTCGCTGGCGCCCAGCACCACCTACACCGCGAGTGAGGTGCCAGTCTCTGGCATGGGGGAGCCTGGCAAACAATGTAGCCCCTGTTCTGCCACTCAGAGCTCACCCAATGCATCTTTGCCCTATGGATATTTTGGCAGCAGTTATTACCCATGTAGGATGTCACACGGCAGCGTCAAGGCTTGCGCGCAGCCCTCTGGCTATGGCGATAAATACATGGACTCGTCGGTCTCTGGTGAGGAGTTCTCGACCAGGGCGAAAGAATTTGCTTTTTATCAGGGCTACTCCTCGGGTCCCTACCAACCCAGCTACCTGGATGTCCCCGTCGTACCTGCGCTCAGTGCTCCATCTGAGCCAAGACACGAGTCCCTGTTGCCTATGGAGTCCTACCAGCCATGGGCCATCACCAATGGTTGGAGTGGTCAAGTTTACTGCACCAAGGAGCAGCCACAGTCAAATCCTCTGTGGAAATCCTCGTTACAAGGTATATATTTTTTAATGTTTTATTAACACAGAAATATGCAATGTTCATTGGAATCGGGAAATAAACTTGCGAAAACATGTGCATGTAATGTCTTGTGTAAAAATGTGGGTTTTTTTCACTGCATAACACGCCTGAGAGAGGAAAAATAAAAAAACAGAAGTTTTTTTTTTAAAAGAAGAAAGTAAAAGAAAGTAGTTTTCTGTCAGTTACAGCCGAGTAGATTAAAATGTGACATTGCATCCCCCCCCCCTCCACAGACACTATATCTGGTGGAGACAGCTCTATCCGCCGTGGGAGAAAGAAGCGTGTGCCGTACACCAAGGTGCAGCTCAAGGAACTGGAGAGGGAGTACGCCACCAATAAATTCATCACCAAGGACAAAAGGAGAAGGATATCCGCGCAGACAAATCTGACGGAGAGACAAGTGACAATCTGGTTTCAGAACAGGCGCGTAAAGGAGAAGAAAATCGTTAATAAATTCAAGAGTTCCAGTTAGCTCCGGAGATAGTGAGACAGGAGGTGAAAGGCTGACATGGACGCGCTTTCATCTAAAAAAAAAACAAAACTGTGCTATAATTTATTACGTTATGAACGGTTTCTTCGTCGCCAGGGCGGTTCTGTTTTGACTTACACTTTTCCTTCCTCACATTTTAATTGGAACCAGTCGATGCGGCCTGTTGACAGAAAATCGGAAATGGCTCGCAACATGTTGACCGTGGCAATTCCGCACGGGATGTATGATCTCCTTGAAAAATTCACCAAACGCTAAGACGTTCTGCTTTGAAGGCCCGAGACACCCCGAGAAATCCTGCGCTTTTATTCCTCCTCACCGAAACAGAAATTAAAAGCTGAAGCCCCTAGAACCAGACACAGCTCTCCTCTTCGGTCCGTGAGTCAGTGGCACACTAAAAGATGGCTAAACTGTCACCATCAAAGGCTGATCATTAAATGGCCGACAATGAATCCGGAAAATAATATTTCCAGCATTCATTCACACGAAAGAGTAAAATAATCATGATGATAATATGATATAATATATGATAATAATGAATAAGAGAAAACTTCCCTCCCACAACACTTCTTTGGTGTATACATAATTAATTCTTAAGATGAACTGGATTTCACCATTGTATCAGTTGGGAAAAGCGAGTTTATACTACTACTCCGCCTCTAGAAATTCAACCACTTCATTTCATCTGTTCACTTTATCGGTTCATCAGCCAGTATCTGGTGAAACGTTATCAAACTTGAGGCGGTCTCAGCATTTCAATAGTTTGCCCACACTTTGTCCATATTAGGCCTTTCCCCCCCTAAACGCAGGGTTTTTGCTCAGAAGAAGACGCCTGTCAGCAGGCCGAACTGTGCAATTTCTGCCCGTCTGTCGACAGTGATTTTGCTGAAAAGTACTGAAACCGTGGGCATATTTAAACATGTAAATGCTATCTGAATGCAACTATCTACTCTCCCTTTTCTGACTGCAATAGCCAAAAGTTTTTGACAATAAATGTTTGAGAGACGCAATGTGATGTTGTCATTTTCATTCATCTTTTTTAGTCCGCATTGAACATGGGTGCTCGATCGATCAGGACCAGGCGGCACCAATCCTTCTCATGGTGAAATATCCTTCACAAAAATGGGCGCAGTGTATTCCCCGAAGTGCTGATGGTGCACTCGGGCCAAGAGGCCCGCAGGAGCGAGAGCCGTCGTCGAGCTCGGAGCCTCGGCCAGTTAGGGTTTATGTCGCCATCTAGTGGCGCAGCGCTGTCAGCACAGCTTCCGCCCAG
Source organism: Xiphias gladius (assembly GCF_016859285.1). NCBI lineage: Eukaryota > Metazoa > Chordata > Actinopteri > Istiophoriformes > Xiphiidae > Xiphias > Xiphias gladius. The sequence continues at coordinate 15,407,312 of NC_053421.1, forward strand.
TAGCTGGAGTCAATCCGACCGTCTTCACGTCCTCTGCACTTACAGAGGCATTTCGTGCGTGAGTGCGCGGGTTTGTGTGTATTTATGATATTGTACAAATATTGTAGCACTACAGAAACATTATAGGGTTATTAGAGTAATGACAGATTTGAAAGAATATGATGGATGAAGCCTTTTTGAGTCTTGGCACAACGGAAAAGCCATGATAACATAATAATAATAATTATTATTATTATTGTTGTTGTTATTATTATTATTGTTATTGTTATTATTGTTATTATTACGACTAACAATTATGAGTAGTACCTTAAATGTATTCCCATTCAATCAGATATTTTGGTTACAGATATTTGATCTAATTCTACTTTTTTAAAAATACAAACATCAGCTTGCTTGATTTATTTAAAAATAAGAATGAAAAATGATCGATCGTGTAATTCCGTTTTCATTCATTTTTCATCAGCTCTCCATTTCTTACAATGCATTTGAAACGCCAAAGCAACGCGCGACTAACGGACTCGGACTGCACGTGCAAACAAAATTTTTGTACTATTTTATTTGTTGAGTGAAATTTAAAATTTCGTTTCTAAAATGCCTGTTCAAAATCTGAAAAACATTAGTCACAACTCATGCGCTTCTTTATTCATTAATACTCAAGATCAGAAATCAAAATATAAAAGGTGCCGTTTGTTTTCTTTGTGTAGATCCATCAAGTCCTTATAGGCTATGACGTGTCCTTCATGAGGACGTATGTTTTTTCATTTTGTGTTCAAGAACAAATGGTGGTTATGCCCTTTTTCAGTTTGGAACAAAAACTTTGAAAAAAAAAAAAGAAAAAGGAAAAGGGAAATCTACTTATGAAGGTAGATGCAAACAAAAACTTTAAGTATGAAAAGATTTCACTCAGACGTGGGTCTTATCCCGCCGTCCAACCAATCTCTTGACTATTACGCACAAATCTTGTCTGTAGTTCGCAGCATCGACATTCGGCCTGAAATTCCTACAGTGAAATACTGAATCATAATTGGATTATGGCGTTAAAACGACCCACGTTATTCCGTCACATCTACAGTAAGATCAACTGATCGACTAAGTACCAGTGAGCAGGCCGTAGGCTTCATGCACATAATTGCTGATTTCTATCAAATTTAAGTGTTGAATACCAGAACCAGGCCAGGGCGCTGACCTCTGACCTGCCCAGCTCCTCGTGCAAACCCTGACCGGCAGGTTGCTGGTTCAGTTGTCCTGTCCGGCTGGATTCGAACAATTCATTTGTACAACAAAAAGGGGCATTTGCTCCAGGAATGAGGCAGCACCCTCTGGTGAGAGTCCCCCTCTCAGCTCAGTCTCAAATGCACAAGATTTCCCAAGCATCTGAGCTGCTTTTACTGATCCAATTTTTGGGAGAGTTGCTGGTGCGAATACCCTTCTACCTTGCTGGGATGGAGTCAGAAGCCTTCCCCTCTGGCTCCTGTGCAGATGCGGTGTCTCCTCTGGGTCTTTCCTCTGGGTTGCTCCCCCTGACACCTGAACAGGTTTAACTCGCCTCATTCCAAAAAGGCCCCGTGCGCTGCAGACCTGGAGCGTGCCACCGTATCAGTCAGTAACATAACAGTAGCAGAAATAATAACAGACACTAATAACCCACTCAAAATCCGTATCCAACAACATTGATAGCAATAGTGAAATTTTACTCTGAGGCTGAATTTAAGCGTTCCTTTTAACCAAGGAGGAAACTGGAGACAATAAAATCCACAAAGTAACAAAGAAACACGCGAGAAGTCTGAAAGGAAATTAAAGCCTAATTCGACGAGACACTCTGTTTTAAAATCGATCACTACATGTGAATTCGATGCTGAACATTTTCATCCCTTTATGTTTTGGGTACGCGTGTTGGCCAAGTGGCGTTGGACTTTGTGCGGTGAACTTCGGACAAGAACGAAAAACTTTATTTGAAAGTCAAATGCATTTGAGAGACCAAAACGTCCGCGAGGCAAATCCCAGTATCCACAAACAAACAAACAGATAAATCATCCTATCAGCAAGGCGCTGGCAGAAAGCTGTGTTTTACAGCAGCTTTAGCTATAATCCCCCCCCACCCCCCCACCCCAAACAGTACCCTCTATCCGGAGAGCCACATACGTACTTCTTCTCTCATGTTTCACCATAGTTCACTTTGAACAAAGTGCCTGCCACTACCCTTGTGTAGTAGCAGGCAAATGACCTTGCGTGTTACTTTAGAAGCCATATTGTCTGTGGCTGGCGCACGAGGAGTCCCTACAGGGGCCCTACATGAAAACCTGGTTACCTCACAGTCCATTATCAGCCAAGCAAACCCGGTGTCATTCTGGTTCCAGCTTTGAAATCACAGCGTCTTCCAAATCATCCAGGTCGTTCGGTCGTTTTGAAATTCACGTTTTCCTCAGGGTAGTTGTTTCGTGCCAGACTCTCATAAACATGAGCTCCTTGCAGTCGTTACTACTGGGAGACCAGTGAGGAAGCTTTATTTAGGGCAGTAAATCAGCTTGTAGCACGCCTCATCTTCGTTAACGCTTCCGAATCACCATGAATGTCACGAAAGTGAAAGGATTTAGAAATCTCTGGCGATTTGGCTTCTTTGAAGGCGCAATCCCGCGCCAAACGTAGGCCAAACAGAGTCTCCCCGCCACCAAAATTCAAAACACAGGATGGGAACCTGCTGTCACCCACTGTATTATTGGTTTACAACTCCTTTCATTCAAAGACAATCTAAATATGAGTTAATCGTGTTGCCCCCCCCACACACCAATAATGCTTACAAACTCTGGAAATAAATTCGGCATATGCCCGATAGATGGAGATACACACAAGACGCTATTCAGTTATATACCTGTCTTATTCATTTAGCACAAACGTTACACATTGGGCCTTTAAACTGTGAATCTTAACAGACACATTTTAGCTGAATATTAGAAAAATGGGCCCTTTTGAAATGAACTCGGGAGCCAGGAAAGGCAGGAGGCGCACGCAGATTTCCAGGTAGTTAAACCCAACCACATTCCTGCTGAAGTGTCGACAGAGAATTCAGGGGAACCAGGAAAAGCGCTTTGGATTTTTAAAATCCCCGTCCGCTGCCCCTCCGCAACCACGCCGGCCGCCCGTGACTGCATCTGAATGTGTTTTCGGACTTTGAGCTTTTGCATTTTCTGCTTCATTGAATCTATATCATACATTTATTCCCCGGAGGTCTTGTGCTGCAGGGTTTTGTGCCCCCCCCCCCCCCCTTTTATTTACCCTCTCCAACTTTATTGAATCTGAAGCTTTCAAGGCCAATAACGAACGACCAGCCAGCCTTGACTTTCCTGAGAATGTCAAGCAATGTAAAATAAACAAACAAATAAATAAAATCACACCTGAAAGTCTTTTGGTATGTTTGGTTTAATTATGCTTTTTTTTTTAATTCCCATTATTAACCAATCTTTTAAGCTTACATTGTTTTGATACTTTTTTTTTTAATTATTTGGATAAGTCCATCAATTCGCACGCCTTGGATAAGTGCATCTACGGAGAAGAGAAAATTTTAAGGAAACATATTTGTTGTTTTCCTTATTAGTTAACCGGTTTACCATCTTTTAGTTTACATACAGCCTGTTAGTACTCAGTCTGCTTTAGATTAGTGGATTAATCCACACCCACTGGCTCGTGTTTAACCCCGTAACCCGTTTATTTTATTTTATTTTATTTATCTCTTCGGTTAAAAGCCTTTTGGAAAAAACCCCGCTGCGGGACGCAGAGGGAAGGTGGTTTAATGTGACAAACTGCCAGGCCACTCCTGCAGCCCACGCCTGACTGCGGACGCCGCCTGCGAGCGGCTGCACGTTTCACCAAAGGATGCGAATAGGAACAGTCGTCAAATTTATCACGTGGGACAATTTTAATCACGCAAATGAGTAACAGTCTCGCACAGTAGTAACACACACACACACACACACACACTCACACACACACACTCACCGTTGAATGAAGCTCAATCAGCTGGAGCCGAGCAGCAAGCCACCTGGGCTGAATGAAATATTACACAGTCGCCCAGTGCTTCCCTCGCAGATGATGACAAATTCACGGCCTTTGATGTATGAAAAGTGAATTGGACCAAATTCTAAAATTGGCTGCATAACAGGATCGGTGATATGTGACACATGCGCCCAGTTACTCAGCAGTGATGACAAATGAAAATGGATTACGGTGGGGGGGGGGAAATCGCCCGTGTCCAACGCTTTACTGTACATCGGACGTCGCAAAGACAGAACGGGCGATGTAAAGACCGGAGCCCCTTCGGCAAATGCCTTTATTATTCATAGCCTATAAACAACATCTGTATGTTTACTCTTTAATCGCAGGCTTTGTCATGGCTGCATGGCTGCCTATATATCAGCTAATTACCCTGACATCAACTCCATTCAAGCTGCCCCTGGCCCTCTTCTAGTTTTTATCTCAACGTTTTGTTTTTTTTTTGGGACGAGGTGAATCCTCTGTGCTGTTGATCTCTGGACACAATATGCACACTTTGAAATGGTTCAGTGCAAGCACACGTGGTTAAAAAAAAAAAAAAAAAAAAAAAGAGAGAGAGACACAGTCGTATAGACAATTCAAAATAGAGGTTTATCACATTTTTTTTTTAGAATGAAAACAGATAAAAACCAGCAGGCAATTAAACATAATTATGGAGATAGAGCACTTTTGCAACAGAGTCGAGCTGACATGTTTTGGTGATCAGGAAAACGTTGCTCCAAATAAATACATAGCAGCCATAAGAGAGATAACTAAGGCTGCCTTCGTAGGCTATTGTCTTTTTGTCCTCCCGTGCCAAACTGGACTGATGCCTGGCAAAAGTGCAGCGTGACTGACATTGCTCCGCCACTTGTCGACTAGATTAATCTATATATAGCCAGAGGCGCTGTATTAGATTCACACAGAGAGACCGGGAGTTCGTGCTTGCCATGGGCTCAATGATAAAACAATTAAAAATAGAATTAAAAAAAATGTCTTTCAAAGTAATGGATGCAGGTACGGTACAGGCCCAACTTTCCTTGTCATAACAAACACAACACGTTCTCTGTTGCAGCCCATGTTTGGACGTTTTCCCCGCGAGGACTGAGCCTGACATGCACCTTACATGCATACTGAAGTTTGTCGCCTTCGTGGTCGAAAATGTGCTCTTCATCTTTAAAAGCATTCAGACGTCTGCGCAGAGGTTAAGGCTGCGGGTTAAGGTGAGGGCTACTTTAACAAATGAACTTTAAGCTCAAAAAAAAAAAAAAAAAAAAATGGCAGGTTAAGCAGCTTGGCGTGAAATTGGATATAGCTCTCAGTTTTTTTCCACTTTGCTATGCGGTCATGTAATTTAAATAGTCAGCAGTCAGCTGCAAGTAGCCCCAGCAAATCTATAGGAAAAAAAACCGTGTTTAAGGTATTTAGCTCCTCCAAAGTAGCCTTAATTGGGTCGATGCAAAATTCCCCCTCAGTATTTTTCCTTTCCCATACAGCCAAAGGTCTTCTTTATACACTCATTGACTCATATAGCCTACACGTCGAGGCGTAGGCTATCTGTCATTTTGTGCCAGTGGTCACATGGCTTTGGCCCTCAGGAATGGATAGAGATGGATCCCCACGTCAGCTTGTAAGGATACAGATTTCTGCTCCGCCAGTCTGCCTCAAAGCGACTGGAGCGCAGCGCCGCGGAGGAACTATGCGGGGATTATTATAGGACGTTTCCAACGGCAGAATATGGATTTTGATGAGCGGATCTCCGGCTCTAATATGTATTTACCGAGCTGCACCTACTACGTCTCCGGAGCAGACTTCTCGGGGCTCCCCCATTATTTAACCCAGAGCCAGTCGTCTTGCCCAATGACGTACTCCTACCAGTCCTCAGCCCTGCCACAGGTCCCGTCCGTGAGAGATGTGGCTTTCAGAGACTATGGCATCGACACGTCGAGTAAATGGCACCACGGCAGGGGGAGCCTATCGCACTGCTACACCGAGGACATCGTGCACAGGGACGGCTGGGCGAGCCCGACCTCACGGGGGGGAGACGTCGTGGTGAAAGGCAGCTCCGGCGCCAGCCACTCCGGCTCCTCCAATCCGACGCCGGGCTTCTACGGCAGCGTCGGCAGGAACGGCGTCCTGCCGCAGGCGTTCGACCAATTCTTCGACACCGCCTACGGGAGCGCGGAGAACAGCACAACACCGACAGCACAAGCGGCGGACACGGACGGACACGTAGCCAAAGCAAGCCCCGCTCCTGCTCACCCGGGCTCGGACACGGCGGAGAGCTGCAGCCCCAAGTCGTCCTCCGGCCACAGCGAGGAGAAACAGAGCAAGAGCAGCGGTGAGTGGCCCCGCTCAATGCAAGAAGGAGAGAAATCTAACGCGTTGCTCTTAAAGCTTTTTATATGCTGTTTTATAAGCACGGAAGGTTTATGGAGGGCCTGCAGATTTACCCTATAACAAAACTATGTTATAAACGACAAGATCACGTGCTTGGGATTGAAATTGGCCGTGAAGACTTTGGCGTTAAGCTTGTTCCCCGAGATTTCAAACAGGATCTCCACCTTTTTTCTCCATTTGTGTGCTTAAATATCCTTGAATAATTAGCCTGTAAAACTTCATTTATATGCGAAATATTTTTTCCCCCCCATATAGCACTGAAATAACAATCCTAGCATTTTCAGATGCACCCTGCACCTCCTATATTTGTGTCCCTGTGATTAGAATGTATTTGCTTCGGCGTATTTATGTTTAACATGTACATTTTGGGATTTACAGTTTGTTTTACCCTGTCCTGACTAAAGTGGGCTGCCGAGGCACTTTAATCTGACTTTGGAACAGACCTACCCTGCTCCTTATTTAAAGATAAATATTTACAAAATCACCGGATTTGCGGGGATTTAATCTTACAGCTGCTTTCCATGATGGAATTTGCTTCACTGACACTAAAACAAAAGCTTTGTGCGCGCAGGGAAAGCGGGATCGGACAATCAAAGCAAATCAGATACACGATACTCCTGTTTGCCTGGACTAGGCTCACGCCCTCACTATTAAAAACCAGCCAGCATGGTTTTTACAGATTCCCATACGTTTTGTTTTTTTTTACAACTTCCGACATGCAATCCTTCCTGCCCAACGCGTTCCACTATCAAGTCCAGTCTGTGTTTACAAATCCCGGTCTGTAGGCCGGGGAGGAAGGAAACACTTGAACTCCAGAGCTCATGTGGACCGCCACTCCCGCTTCAAAGCAAGACGCGGACTTATGATTTCACGTTGTTGCCATGTGCCGTAAAATATATCATGCGGTGACCTTTGCCCTTCATTGTGTTCCAGGTGGCCAGAGGACGCGCAAGAAGAGATGTCCATATTCAAAGTATCAGATCAGGGAACTAGAGAGGGAATTCTTCTTCAGCGTTTACATCAACAAAGAGAAGCGTCTGCAGCTCTCGCGGATGCTCAATCTGACTGATCGCCAGGTCAAAATCTGGTTTCAGAACAGGAGGATGAAGGAGAAGAAACTGAACAGAGACCGTTTACAGTACTACACCACAAACCCCCTGCTATGAAAACTGAACAAAGACTGTCACATCTAGACTGCACATCTACATCATTACCTGGACAAGATGACGAGTTTTTTAATGTACCAGACTTCATAAAGAATTCTACTATTTATACACTATTTTGTCATTAAACACCGTTGGCTTTATTATTATTATTATTATTATTATTATTATTATTATTATTATTATTATTATTATTATTATTGGCCTGTTATTCTCCTTGCCTAAACAAACAACAATTTTCCACATTTTAAAGTGACGTGGTTGCGTTTTTGGCGTGTTTACTCGGAAAACCAGATGTGTTTGAATTCCCTTTATAATATTTGATGATACACACAGAGATTACCGTACTACTTTTTCAAAAAAAAATCTTACTTTTTTCCTTAAAATTAAACTTAATTTCCCCAATATACGCACGCACATGTACAGTACTGTTTTTTCCAAAAAAAAATCTTTTTTTTTTCTCCTTTAAATGAAATTTATTTTCACAAATTTACGCACGCACACGTGACTTTTGTGGCCAGAAATCTTGACATTAAAGTACTGTTCGTGTTTCCTTCTTTCTCCTAACATTTTAACTCTATTGTACAAATACACTGAAAGACCCCCAGTGACATTATTCGCGGTGATCAAACTGCTCCCAAAAATGATCGCTCGATGCTGCATCGTTAGAGAACGAATTCGATTATAATCTGATACCAATTCATGGATTTCATGCATTTTAAATTTGATATCCAACATCTGCGCTTGACCCTCAGTGCAAGGGGGCTTCGTTGAGCTCTTGGTTGTAAAGTTGGATTGATCTCCCAACTTCATCCAAAGGGCAAACCACTGATGAGCGAGCAGAGCCCCCAAATGAAACGTAATCCCGTATTTTGTTTTACATGCCAGCGCGTGGATCGTACCAGATACTCTGTATGTGGGCCTGATGATTTTTATTCCCCCGTGGATGGAAACAAGACCCGCTGCATTTATTATCTGATATCCATTACAAAGGGGTCACTCATTTCTGGGTTGATGTGCAAAGGCTATTTTTTTTTTTTTTTTTTTTTTTGTCCTAACCGGTCCGTTAGGGCTTTCTTTAACAATCGTGACACTTGTTTTAATCCAGAAGGATCTATTAGACCGACTGTGGTTATGCTTCCACGAAAGCAGTTGTTGTGAGATCTAAAGACCATATTCTTTTTATCCAAGTCAGCCTGTGTTTACCCATACAGGCAGTGGCATTGGAGTAAATAAAGAGATGACAAACCCCGGTTCACTATTGCAATCACCTCTAGCTGTATGATGAATTATTTCTCAGCTGGAGTGATTTAATCCCGAAATCGTACATCACTTCTTGATTCTAAATTGACAAGCTACGCATTTGGGTCAGGAAGATTTATGGTAACCAGAAAAGGAAGGTAAAATGGAGTACATGAAAAAGATGGGTAAAAATTCGGTCGAGGTGGCTTTGTGTCCACACAAGGCCCCTGCAAACAATTTGAATGGCCTGCCATAAGCTAATAAGGGCCCCGATGCCTTCCTTATACCGTGCATCCTGTGAGGCTCCCAGGAATTCCGCTTTGATTGCTGCACATCCTCCCAGTTGCTCCAGTAACTTGGCCATAAAACGCGGATTCGTCTGGAGCATTTGGAGTGTAGTGCAATAAAGCGTCTGAGACCAAGGTTATTAACTGTGACTAAGGAGCTGCAAAACAACGGCTGGGAGCATTGAAAGCTTGTGTTCGCGGACCTTTCCGGCGTCATTTGTTTCAGCACCTTACCGTGGCAGGAATATTCTGCGTTCGCGTTGCGCCGCAGTGTAGGCCTGCGCCCTTCGCCCACTGGGTGGCGCTCCTCAGATCAATGTCATTGCCGTGAATCGAGATATAAAAGAAGTTTACCTCAGCCGCTTTAAAACATGCCGCCACTTCAGGATTTCGTTGTTGAGGTAGGCACAGAAAATGTTATCACGTGCATTTTATGACTGCAGGCGGGGGTCTTAATGCGCTTTAAGGAGGTATGTCGATTTTCCACTTCATCCCGTTTCATCTCCATTTGAAAGGCACTGAAGTGAAGACGCCGTTTTTCATTTTAGGTGCAGATGTTATGATGCAATAAAAGCATTACTGTAAAAAATTGCTAGAAGTAAATAGTGCAAGAAAAGATGTTTGTTTCTGAGCATCAGATCCAATGCAGGTTCTCAGGTTGCAGTTCCGCCAACGTTATGGGCCAGGAGTGACTAATGCACACGATGATATAGGATCACAAGGGCCTATAATCCAAGCATTTTTTCGCTCACTAACTTTTATGCTCTCTATACAGTTTAAAATGTGCATTATGCATCATTTTATAAACACTAAATTGGATTTATGTTCTTTGGAAGTTGCGTGGACATTATAAACGTAAGAACGAGAAACTTTGAATGGTCCCAAATAGACAATTAGTTCACTTTGATATTTTGATGCAGCTTGTTGCATTCGTGTGCGTGTTTCCCCGGGAAAGCTTTCGTGTGCGCGCTGACATAGACAGAGGCAAACAGAGACATTTTCACACAAAGCAGTCAGTCTGGGTTTTTTGTTTTTTTTAAAAATTATTATTATTCATTTTCTGACATGTCTTTAAAAAATAATTGTATGAATTAAAAAGAAAAGTTTTATGGGGTAATAAAATAAGAACAGCTCACCCACTGCGCACACAGAAACATCAAAGGAGATAATCCAATAGGGTTAATGAATATTATCATTCATTGCAGCCAGACTGCTGCACGTTTGACGCCATATAAAATGGCTGTAAATGAACTGTAGCTCTGATTTCTATACTTACTGGCTCCAGACTTATAGGAAAAATGAGGTAGCCGATGTTGTATTTCAGGGTATGAACCCATCTTTGGAGAGATTACAGGCTGACCTAAATCTGTGGGTCTGGGTTAGAAAACTCCCGACCCCGCTGACTTGTCTTTAAAGGAAGCATAGGTCGGTTGGTTTCTGATTTAAAAAAAAAAAAAAAAAAAGTATTTATAATACAAGCTGACAAATTAACAAATGAATATCCACTATTTTATTCATTTGAAGGTCTTACAAAGTGATCCATGTCACAATGTTTATCTTGTTTATTTGAAATTAGGACTAGAGGCCACCGTATAACATTAGGTTATAGATTTCGTAAGTTTTGGACGCGCTACGAAGGAAATTTTTTATTTATTTATTTTTGCTTTGTTTTCGGGTTGTATCACGGTTACTAGTCTTTAGATATTTTTCCCCTTTCCCTCCAGCTCGGACGCGTAGGACTGTTGTCTAAGAAAAATAATAAAAAGCACAAAGTCTATTACGAGACAAACGATGGAGCTCTTTCATATATTACAAAATAAAACTACTTAAAAATGCACATTGAGTATTTTATTCGTGCACAAAATGGATGTTAGGAGGTGTTGGTTTGAGATTAAATAGAGTATCAGTGATTTAAAAGAATGGTTATTTTGTGCGTATAGGCCTTGGAATAAGTGTGTCTGTGCTTGTGTCTGTGTTTGTGTGTGTGTGTGTGTGTGTGTGTGTGTGTGTGTGTGTGTGTGTGTGTGTGTGTGTGTGTGTGTGTTTGTGTGTGTGTGTGTGTATCTGGAGAGTGAGTAAATACGTGGATAACAGCGAAATTAACAAATTATAGTAAATTATTATGTCACGCACTACTTTTTTGCAATCTCGTCAGTGTTTGGTGATCATTAAGAAAAATGTAGCTCCAGGGCATTGTTACTTCCGCGTGCCTGCGTGTCACCTTTATAAATGCTCAACAGAGCCTTTTTGCAGTAAAAGGTGACTGGACGCAGTCATGGCATTTGCACCCACAACACTCATACCACAATCACATGAGCTGGGGGAGCACCAGAGGAAGTGACTTTGTACTGGTCTGACCAGCAATGTGGCAAGATGAAACACTGTGTGGCTACACGGCTACTGGACAGTCCATGAGGAATTTTCAAACTAGCCTAATAATAATCATCAGAGCAGCACAAGAAGGGTTGAGAGTCCCGCGACCATCGGGATCTCTGATGCACCCTAGCTTCTCAGAGGCACCTTCATTTTTACAGTGCTGTAAAACTGGCCATAAAGCTATGCATTGTACATAATTGTAAGGGACAGCTTTCAACAACTGAGTTGTCAAATAGGGGTTGATGTTAATTCACATAGGCAGCTCCAGGCTCATAGTTGGTGATCGAGGCTCAGATTCAGAGGAGATTTAAAAGATTTTACCCAAACCCCTCCGATGCACCACTTTTTCCCCCCACATTTTTCTCTTTACTTAGCCTAAAACAAAATATATGGCACAGTGGAGCTGCCTGGTCGGACTGGGAGGAGTCTGTAGTCGCCTGGTGTTTTAATTGGCTGCAGGCTACAGTGAGAAGCGTGAGTATCAGTAATTATTCAGCAATGTTTTGCACAAGAAATGTCAGCCAGAAAGGGCTATCTTCATCCTCCGTCAAATTATACCACAAAGATGACATGCCCCAACAACCAGGCTGGAAATTCGTTTTTCGTGGACTCCTTAATCAACGTGAGAACCGACAGTGGTTCATATTACCAGAGTAACGGCGTGTATTTGCCACCGGCGTCGGAATATTCATATGGACTCTCCGGTGGCTCTTGCTTCCCGGGGATCGGTAAGCGCAACGAGCCAAGCACCCAGAGCGTGATCCCGTCTACTGCTCCGTATGTTCAAGGGATGGAAACGTGGCTGGAGACGTCGAGATCGTGCCGGGTGGACCAGCCCAGCGGCCAGCACATGGCTCAGTGCTCCTTCTCGCCGAGTATAAAAGAGGAGAGCGCATATTGCCTTTACGAGTCTGACAAATGTCCTAAAGGAGCGACAGTAGATGACATTTCCTACTCCACTGCATCATGCCCGGTTACAGGCAGCACCGTGCCAGTCCCCGGCTACTTCCGCCTGTCTCAGACATACACGTCCTCTAGGCTCTACCATGATGTCCAGCCAAACATGAATCACTTTACCCTGCAGCGATCTGTCCGCTTGGACAGCCAGTCCTCCCAGCCGCCGCCTGCCTCGGCGGAGCCCGAGCGCAGGGAGAGCCACGAGGAGGCGCCTATCCCTGCGCCCTGCGCCCCGGCCAGAGAGGAGGACAGCCGCCTCTCCTCGGAAAGCTCATCCTCCCCCGAGCCCGCTGAGACGTGCAGTGCGGAGTGTCCCGAAAAGCCCGTCAAAGGTGACGAGTCCGCAAAAAAAAAAAAAAAAAAAGGGGGATAAAGGGCATGCACATGCGATTTTCAGGTGTCCAGTTCCAATGACCAATGATTTCTATACGCAAAAGAATGCACGAGTATGAGTCCTGATTTTCTATCACGGGATTAATATTTAGGTCAACAGTCAGCCACTCATAGGTGTGTGTTAATCGGGTGTTTACCGGTTTATCGGGCAAGAGGCGAAGTTGATCATGATTTAACCAATCAGAGTCGAGGATCGAGGCTATTGTGCTTTAGTAGCACTTTTTTTTTTCTTTTCTAAATTACATACAGGCTCTTGTGGCTCTGCTACATTGCAGCACCTCGCACGGGCCCCGTTGATTTATTTTAACAGGCAGCAGTGCGAAGTTTTGATACCTGCAAAGCACTGGAATTGCTCGTGTGTTTTTAAATGTGACCAGGGTTTCATAATTATTCCATTTAAAGCCACAACAAGGCCAATCCAGTCTGATTTCTTTTTGTCCCCTCATCAAAGGCACAGGGGCCTCGCTAGGTTTTCAGTAGACTGTGCAGGCTGCCTTTTATGCCTTAATAAAGATGCAGTTGACCACAGGCCGCTGTGGTCAAGGCTGCTTAACGGTAGCGAATAGCAGTGTCTGTTGAAATGCCGAATTGCATCTCTCCGCACAGCTTTCTGGTTGTGCGCAAAATGGTAGTCGAAATCTAACAGAGCACAAAAACCAGTCATTACATGGGTCTTTGCGATCTATGGTTGTGTAAGTAGGTGCCAGGTCAAATCGTAGAATCTGATAGCTTTATACCCAGTGTCTTGAGGCAACTGTTTCATCAGCTGGACAAAGTCAAATTCAAATCACTTTCGATTTTGAATTTTACTGGTCTATAATTTCTTTTTTTAAAAACCATATGATCCCACCAGGTATAATGGCATTGTCACACCTGTTGCCTAACGCCTCTAATGTGTAATGTCGTACTCTCATTGTAGGAGATGGGAAAATGGAAAGCACGGCTAATTGGCTCACAGCTAAGAGTGGCCGAAAGAAGCGCTGCCCCTACACCAAGCACCAGACTCTGGAGCTGGAGAAGGAGTTTCTCTTCAACATGTACTTGACTAGAGAGCGTCGTCTGGAGATCAGCCGCAGTGTGCACCTCACTGACAGGCAAGTCAAAATCTGGTTCCAAAACAGGAGGATGAAACTGAAAAAAATGAGCCGGGAGAACAGGATCCGAGAGCTCTCCAGCAACTTCAGTTTCTCGTGAGACTGACTGCGTCTTTGGCGCCCTCCTCCATCCATGGCGAGGGCGCCTGTGCAGAGCCCCACTCCCAACTGTGAGAATGTCCATGGAAAATAGGACCCTACTGCTAACTTATTGATTGTTGCTCTTTCGAAAATGTTATTTTCACGTCTGTTTTAATTTGTCGTGGATATGTATTTATAAATGGCTACATTTGTAACGTTGATCCGTTGTGTTTAAAATGTTCAGAATGTGACCACAATGTTTCAGAGCTTCAGGCTTGTACATGTGTACACTGTATATTCAACCTGAGTGAACCATTGGAATTTGCATGCTGGACTAACCCTTGGGATACATGTGTTACAGTTACATGTAGACCTTTATGTGACAGCCGAAGAACCCAAGAGGTTTGATGAATATTTGCACATTTTGCTGGTCAAATTAATAAAACCATCCCTGCAACTGCAGACTTCTTATTTCATTCGGAGAGACAGACTAGGAGCTGCGCGCTATCTCAATCTGAAAGCTGGCACAGGTACGGTGCCTGGTGCCTTTGTGTTTTGGACTGGCTCCGCTATGTCCACACTAAATATTATTACAGTAGTAGAGGGAGATGTTCTTTATAGTTCAGGTCTTTTAACAGATGTCTGGAGGCCGTGCCCACTTCGTCGCTTTTTGTCCTTGACATCAGACTTAAATGTAAACCACAAATAAGTGTATTTGTAACCATAGTGTAACCATAAATAAGTGGGCACATTTTCAAGACCAAAGACAAAAACTCATTCCATTTTTTTTCTTTTTTTTTAAAGGTAAAATGATTCATTTTAATGTTCAAGTAAAGACGCACCTGGACTATCTGGACCAAAGCAGTCCAAAAAGTTGCAAAACCGTTTGAGAATTGTGATAAGAAATATTAGCCTGCCTGGCTTCCATTTGTAACCAGGTCTTTAATAGAATCTGTTTGACCATTGTCTTTTGCGCCTTTACAGGTTTCAGGGCGAACCTAAGACGAGAAACTCAATAATTTTCACGCCTCAAACACACTAAAAACAACAACAACAACAAAAATTAAAAAAAAAAAAAAACCCGTTAAAAAACAGGCTACAGCAGATTTTCCTGAAGGGGAGAGCGGACTGTTGAGTGGTTTAGGTAGTTTCATGTTGTTGGGCTATATTGTTTCTCCCACAACACGAAACTGCCTTGATTACCTCAGTAAAACTCGTCGCATCATGAAAACCCAATCCCTATTAATTACTGACTGATTTTTCATAATTTGGCGCCCGCCTCTATCAAAATCAATTGTTCCAAAAAGTGCAAAAGCGTGTTTTATTGCTGTGTGTAAACCACAATGCTGTTATGCAGCCTGTGTCTGTGGTTATGGGCAGATTTATTTTCAGAGATACAAAGTTTCTACCATGTCAGTAATTTAAGACTGTCTCTGTAAAGGATTTCCAGGGCATGTGTGTGATCTAAACAGGAGGAAGGAAAGACGCAGGCTGGGAAATGAAAGGATTAAGGCTCGAATATGTCCAGGAGAGGAGGAAAGGACAGACAAGGCCTCGGTTATGATCATTGCAGTCCGCCAGTTGCTTCGCCGTAGGAAATTCCGGATGCGTCTGCTTGCGCCAGAGAAAGGACACAAAGGCTGAGCTTTATTGGTGATATTTAGCTTAGACAGCCAGGTTGTAACCTTAAGAAAAACAACCCAATTGCCCGTGATAAAAGGGACTGTTATATAGCACCCAAATAACCTCTCCCCACTTTCCGTTTTAGATTGCCTTCAAAGTGGACCCACAACCCTGCAGACACAGCAGTGTGGAGACTCTCCCTTAATATGTTGAGATACTGTTAAATCCAGGGGTCCTTTAAACACATCTTTGCTTGTTTTATCTAATATAAAAAAGTCTTGAAAATGTTGTAAATACCTGCCAATAACAAGAACCATAATTTTCTTTCCAAAGTACGAGTTTTATAGAGGGAAGTCATTAAATTATTTTAAACTTTTTTATTTTATTTTGGAGAATAAATAATCCCCTTTGGGGGTTTTTTTTGGGGGGGGCGGTGGTTATGAATATACACATTTTAAAGGGAAGAGTTTGTTTGGGGATTTCACAAATGGAGGCTTTGAAGTAGTATTACCCCTGCCCTCCATCACACCTATGTTCGATTACATTAACGTGAGATCTCTTGCCAAAAAATGTAACGTTTATTGCTTATAAAACGAAATATTTCCCAATAAAGGCGCGGGGATTTGCTATTAAAATATGGTGGGGAAAATGGTGGCCATTTAGTTGAGCAGCAGGCTGATTTATTATTTATTGTTCTGTCCCACGGTCACGTGTTTGGGGCGCCCTATCCAGTCTTGGGCAAGGTTCAACTTACAGGACGCATTGAGCTCTAAGCTGGTGCAGGAAAGCAGCACATTATATCATGCAATGAATCTGTTTTCTCTAAAGACCGCAGGACTGTGACGCGTTATTTTCTGCTTTTGCATCTTGGCAATGTCGACGCTGGGAACGAGTTATTATGTTGACTCGCGTGTTCTTCCCGAGCAGGAAGATATGGCACCGAGGTACTCATCAGCTGCAGGGGTGGAGCAGGCGATGCTCCCCGAATATGGCGGACAGGAGTCTTGTCCTTTGCAGGCGAAATCTTCTATTTTTGGTGGATCCTGGAGCCCCATCTCGGCCCACCCTCCAAACACAGTCACTCCGACCTATATACATCACCACTACACGAGCGGGGACAGCGATGGCATGTTTACGCGCTCCTGGGCGCTGGACCCGGTCTCCGCGTCCCTGTGTTTGACGGGATTACCATCGACTGCCATGCATTATGAGATAAAACCCGAGCCTCTGATTGGGAGTGCTGAATGTACAACTTTGGAGACGCACACACCTCTTTTGTCTGACATTGAAAACGGAGCGTCCCTCGCGGAGATTCCCTGCGAAACCACATCCGCGTCTAAACCCACTGACGACTGCCCCTCGGCAGAGGAAAAGAGGGAGATAGAAGCAAGTAAGCGGTGCAGTGTTTTACTTTTATTCTGGTCACTTAATGGACTAATTTGGATGTCACAGGCCTGGTTTAGTATAAAAATGGGCTTTAAAAAATGTACAGCCAATATTGTTGCCACTATTGTTTAGGCTCACAGAGAAACAGTGGTCGTGTATCTCAATGCCATGATCTTCTGTAAAAAATAAGATACATATTCCTCAAAGTGGTTGACACACTCCACTGTGTAATTACACCAGATTTTCAAAGGAATTTGGTGAGGATTTGTCTATCCTCTGACCTCTAATTGCTCAGTGCAGAGTGAAAATAAACCAGAATGATTCCTTTACAAATATATAATCTTGGCAGGAGTAGAATGCCATGCACCCCCCCCCCCCCCCCCAAACTCCCCATCCCCCCCAAAAAAACAAAACTCTAGACTAGTCTTATTTTTGAATCCTACTCTGGGAGCATTAACTCTTTTCTCTCATGGTTTTGACCCCCTGTTTCCAGATAACCCATCATCCAACTGGCTTCACGCAAAGCCCACCAGAAAAAAGCGTTGTCCATATACAAAGCATCAAATCCTCGAACTGGAAAAGGAGTTTCTGTTTAACATGTACCTCCCCCGGGATCGTAGATACGAGGTAGCGAGACTCCTGAATTTGACCGAGAGGCAGGTGAAAATCTGGTTTCAGAACCGCAGGATGAAGATGAAGAAAGAAAACAAAGACCGGCGGAGAGACAGTTAACTGGTTTTGAACTGAGGGTGGATTAGGGGGGGGGTGTATGTGGGGGGGGTGTCTGTCCTTACACATATTGTTGTAAAGTTTGTGTTGTTGAAACAACGCTGGATGTTTTTTCCCCCCATGATATCCAGCGTTTCATGTTTGTGAGAGGACAAAGTCTCTGGTCAGAGTTTAAATGTTGTATTTGGCGCACATAGACAGTTAAGACAGTTAGCTATAGGCCATTTGTTATCTGCATGAAGTTATCCTTGACCACCTGAATGTCTCTCGGCTACCTACTTGTATTGTTTAAATGATTGTTTTTGCAACTTTAGATGTTTTTTTAACCGGTAGGATTTGATCCATTTGTGAAAACACTGTGCACACGTAAAATACCTCGTCGTTCCTGACTTCATCCAAAATAAAGAGTAGTTTGTATAGCGAATGAGAAAATTATTATGTCTTATTAATTTGTTTTCGCTTTGCTTAATATGAAGACACACGGCTATTTCTGACATGTACTAAAAAATAGTAAAATAGTACTACAATTGATTTAATTTAGTGCTCTCTTAAACCTAAAACAGTTTCAAAATTATTGCGACAAGATTAGAATTTTTACTTGTTTCATTAAGAATAAACGAAACTGAAAAAAAAAGTTTTTATTGCAGGATAAATGATATTTAAAAAAAAACAGACTTTTACTGCGTCTTCTGGTTTGTAGCCATTGAGCTTTATGGCGCAAACAAACCAGATGAGCCACAAAAACTTCCCAAGGCCTGTCCAGATTTTTTTTTTCTCTCAGAAATGCTTTTGTGTACTGCACTGGCATGAAGCCGCATTTCCAGTAATAATATTTATACATTACCATAATATTATTGTGGAAATGAGAGGGAATTATTTGTTTGATTGAAACATGGCCAGTATTTTCTTTTAAAGATTCGAGGCTGCCTGTTTAACCACATATGGAATATAAAGATGAAAAAACATGGCCGCAATTGTGAGTAATCGCTGGATCCTTAGATTAAAAGGAGTTAGAACGTTATTTTCAGACAAGACAGAACCACTGTGGATTGCAAACTAGTAAAACGCCGCAACGTAACAATTTTTAATACAAAGTCTCTAAATAGTGAGAGAAAATTAAAGAAACAGCCAAACGCATTTTAGTAATTATAGATTATTTTGCACTCCGTTATTAATGAATCACAGCATCGATATTTACAGTTCTTTTTAGGACACTCTCAGCGTTTTAACGCCCTACAAACTGGACTAGATGCCCTTCTGCAATAAACCACGATCACAGTTTCAGCTGTTTATAAGGTGCGAAAACGGCAAAGCTTGAAGAGGCTCAGCGACAGCAGTAAAGCAGCATTTCAAATGATACTCGGGCAAAGAGTCAAACATGTTATATTGCTGGAAGACAGGCCTCAAGCAGAGGGTTAAAACACACACACACACACACACACACACACACACACACACACACACACACACACACACACACACACACACACACAGACACAAACACACACACACACACACACACACACACACACACACACACACACACACGCACACACAGTAGAAGAGTGGAGGGTATGGCAGGACTGCAGATGGTTATGTCTTAAAGCGTCTAATTACTTTACAACCGTCTACCAACAATTAGACTGTGTCGGTGCAGAAACATCCGTTTGTTGGTCGCAGCAGAGCTTCCTGGTCAACAGTCAGCAGACACACACACACACACACACACACACACACACACACGGACACACACACACGCACACACACACACGGACACACGCAGATGACACAACAACGTGTTTCACACATTGAAATAGCTTTCAAATAAAACCCAAAACATGCATCACTTTATTACTAGAAACCGATAAAGGTAAAAAGTAGAGTTGCTAAAAAAAGAAGGAAAAAAAACTTGGATTAGGACAAACACCACTGTCCCAGCGACGGTGTCCGAGCTCCGCGCGGCGCTGAGCGCTGCTGAGCTCCGACCGCCAGCAGGTGGAGGCAACGGCTCATCTGAAGAACAAGTTTCAAACTGCATGGTGCGTTCACGGCACACAAACAACACTCCCCCTGTATTAGTGACCGGCACCAATTGTGTCGTTTCCAATCACGGAACATCTAAACCTGCTACGGGTTCTGTTTCGTCCTATACTCATTCAATTATGGCTTTAGCTGCTATCTAAAGATCCTTATACATTTGTTTGACCGGGGGTTCTTACATTTGTCATGCTCCTTTGTGAGAAAAGCAGAAAATAGTTTATGATATGACTCCACCTTGTTGTTTTGAAGAGTTCAGAAAAAATATCTGCACCTGTGTGGATCACAATTGGCTGCATACAACTGGATGCATGTTCCAATACATTCCCACCTATCAAATCTAAGATTAAACTAATATAAATACTCAATTGATATGCAACTATTGGATTATTTACATGCATACGTACAGATAATTTGGTTCAAAAGTTTCCACTGATCACTATTGAGGTGAACACATGATCATGCTTATCAGCACACATACATTTTCAGATGCAGGTCAACACCCTCCCTTTTTTTCCAGGAATTTGATTGGACCTCACTGGACCCAAGCCGAGATGAACTTGAGGTCCTAAAAAGTGGGAGATACCTCAAACCTGCCCTCCTTTTCTGCTTTCCCTCAACTGCCCACACACACCCCCACCCTCCCCCTAACTCACCCTTTTCTCCCTCCCACACCCCCAAAGGTCACCCACATGCAGCTCATTAACTCTCTCATTCCTTCGCGGGGAAAACTGTAAGGATATGAAGGATAATTGATATTCCCATTTTCAAGGACGCGATAACATACAGGGGGTTTACTGAGAAAACCTTCGGTAAAGTTTTTCAGGCATAAGAAAACAGTGTTGTGCGTGGAGGGCATTCCAGTTTGGCCCCTGTGAATTCTTTGGGTTGATATCGTCCGTGCAAGCAGCAATGTGAGGAGCCAAGCTGCAGAAAGCCAGAGAGTTGCTCGGATGTTGTTTGCGGTGACCTCTCGTGACCTCTATACATCAAACCTCGTGACACCTCTGGTGACAGAGGAGGCCACGAGTGAACTCTGGAATAGAAGTTCAGGAGACTTAAGTCAGGAGCACACGAGAGGCTGTTTGATTCACTCATCCTCACTGCCACGAGTCTGTTGTTTCGGACATATCCCAAAGTGGATATGAGGTTACTTCTGTGAAATGCGTGTGTGTGTGTTATTAGATAAGCCTACACCAATAACACATCAGATTCATGCAATTTTCATGGGAATACACTCGTTGAGTTTGGAGTTTGCTTGCTGTTCCTCTATCGGGAACAGACAGTCCCAAATTCCTGCATTATTATTGTAATTTTTTTTCATCAACTTCACATCCATTTGAAAGTTTGCTTCAAATCCTTCTTAAAACTATATTCATAAACGTTTCTTGCCTTTACTTACAGAGCAACTGAGCAAGGACACTTGAACCAAACAGGAAGTAGACTGACAGACAGGCTGGTTGTCTCATAAAAGTGGGCTCTAGGTGAGAGAGGTAGGTGGTATATTATTTGGAAGTAGAGGATATTGTTTAGACGTGGCCATTTGCTATAGATATCAAGAGTTTTATTCATGAACATAATTTATTCCTTTGCTATCATCCCCAAAATTTCATTTTTCGTTTTTCTGAGAGGCAAAAAATGGCCCAGTTACCAGATCAGTGAGTTGTTGTTTTTTTTGTTTTGTTTTGTTTTATCGCGATGTTTCTGCAAATGTCGACGTGCAAAACAGTTTGATTTGCGGGCCTATAACGCGCCTGAAGTATCTCTCAAATCTTCCCATGAATCACGGGGGCTCTGTAAATAAAACTGTTATGTGAAAATCCTGCTTTGTTTCGAGGACACACTCACACACTCTCACTCAGACACGGCTCAACGCTAAATGTGTTTCCTACTACGCGGCACAAATGTACCCTTGTATTTTTTTCCCCCCCAACAGGCAGAATATGATGTGATATGTGATATACTGCAGCATTAGTGACGGAAACAACATGCAGTAAGCACTTTTGGAAACACTTTCAATCGTTTCACCAAAATAAAATTTCTAAACATTACATAATCTCGGTGTATGTGTTACACATAAATAATAGACATTGCAATTCCTGATTAGAAGAACAATCTTTTACGCACTGAAAAACGAAACAAAACAAAAACAGATGCCTGTTTGAAGATTGACCCACTCTTTATTTTTTAGTCTGGTTCAACATTTGCATCACACTTAAACCATAAATGAAAATAAATCCACAGCACAGTACAGAGTAGGATGGTAATTGTTTTCTTTTCTTTTCTTTCTTTCTCTCCTTCTTTTTATTTCTTTGATTTTATTAAAAACAGTTCGCCAGTGGTCGCAGATTTGGCCTGCTTGCCTCCCAGATGTCTCTCGTTGTTTCTGAACAGACGGGAAACGTGCCGCCCCCGCTCACGGCTCTCCCAGACACCGTCCTCTTGTCTGCACTCCTACGAAAACAAGCCGCGAAATGTGGCTCCGTGTTTGTACGGCTCTGGACAAGGAGAACATATAAATCAGAAAATTTGCTGCAATGAGAAATGTAAATATGTCTCGGCGTTTAGTGTTTAGGTTTCGTGTAAATCAAATACCCTAGAGGATCCTTTATTTTCCACTAGGCTCTTTGTTCTCTTTGCATCATTGTTCTGTTACACCTGTGTGTGTGTGTGTGTGTGTGTGTGTGTTCGCTCAGGTAAATGCCCTTCATATAAACCACAATCTACCTGCAATTTTTTAATGAGAATAACGAGTCAAATAATGTGGTTAGTTTGAATAATAATTAGCAGAGAAGACCAGACATGCTGGACATTGGGCCACAAACCAACGAAATTCGATTAAATTCGAACGCATTTGTTAAATTAATTTACAGGCCCCCAAGATTATAGGACAACTGATATTATTTATTTTTAAATTATATTATAGCCCATTATTGCAGGCTAGACCAACGTGTTGTTCCTTCACAAGATCTTTCATTCAAAGCGAATCTGTACACACACAAAAAAAGGTAAGAATATGCAGTTATATCATATCAGCAGTCATCAAATATTTGGCGTTAAAGCTGAATTATGTCAGAGGCCAGAGCGAGACTTTGTCCACAGTGTTTCTGAGAGAGAGAGAGAGAGAGAGAAAGGTATGAGATTGAATGGGATTTCTGCTGAATGCCAACACCCACTCACCTCAGCAAACAATTCATCCTATGTAAAAAAAAAAAAAAAAAAAAAAGCTGCTCCGTTCGTTTCTATACCACTAACCAAGTGGATTTCTCTTTTCTTTCCTCTTCTGTGCCAGGATCGTCCTCTTTGCAAACGAAAAAAAAAAAAAAAAGGTGACAAAGTGTCGTCTTTTGCTGGACTTCTGATTTACTATCGAGCGAGTGCGCGAAAACCTCAGTGCGCTACGGCCGTGCGTCTCATTCGTGCCTCGGAAGAAATCCCCACATTTCTAAATTGAAAACTTCTCCTACAGCCTACCTAGAGAGTGGTTGTCCTCTTCCTGGCCATATATGATCTAAGGGAGTGTTAGATGCTTTAAATGTGTTCTTAGGGAAGGGAGCTGTCAGACCTTTTGGCGAGAAAGATTGATCACACACAGGCTACCAGGGCTCTTTGTTTAGAGCCTGAGCAATAAACAGCCCTTCCTCTGCTTCACACTACAGTGGCAAATCATGTCTAACTCTACGCTATGCTGGAACCAATAATGCTGAAGTATAGGGATGATGGCTGAGGTCAATATTATCCCTATGGATGAAATAAAATAAATTAAATGACATGTGGGGCAGGGAGCTGTAGACAGTAAAATGATGACAAATGCCCGTTAAATAACCCGACTGTCTTCCTTAATGGACACAAATATTGTGTTTCCAGTAAATTATAATGCACTGTATAGGCTCAAATGCTAAATGCTGCAGTTGCGCAGCGTAGGTAACAAGAGATGAAGGGTCAAGATCTGATGAACGCAAAATCGAAATCAAAATAATCTCTCTCGCTCTCCTATGTGTGTGTTTGTGTGTTTTGTGTGTGCGTGTGTGTGTGTGTGTGTGTGTGTTGGGGGAGGGGTGGACACGTTGTTGGATGTCTGGTGCAGCTTTCCACTCCAAGTAAAGCAAACCTTCAAGAAAGCCTCGAGAGTATCACCTTGGCACTGATAACGACTGCGGGCGTCGTGACTTTGGTGGAGTGCCACTCTAGAAAATAAATGCACATAGGACACTGTCTGACTCTCTCTCTCACTCTCTCTCTCTCTCTCTCTCTCTCTCTCACACACACACACACACACACGCGGACCACAGCTCTCAAGCGCGTACCCGCACGACAGAACTGCGTGGACGAGCGAAAAGAATGCACGGCGTCTGGGTACATTTTCGGGGGCGGGGGTGGTGGGGGGTGGGGGCAAAAAATGTGTAAATAAAGCAACCCCTACCCCCGGAATGAGGCGTTACCCCTCCGAGTTTTTCGATCAATCACAGGGGACAGTGGCTTCTTTTGATAAAAACCCCAAATTGTCATTGGGCAGATGCAATCATGTGACAAGAAGCACGGTCTAATTCCAACCATGTCCTCATGAATGCAATAGTTTATGGCATAGACGTCTCCATACGACTATATCCAGTTTAGTAGTTTATGAAAATAAACTGCTTATTATTATTATTTTATTTTTTTTTATTATTTCTGCCTCCTCTGACTTCAGCGAGTTTTCTGGACCAGAAGGAGGAGATGAATTACGAATTCGGGCGAGAAAGTGGTTTTATCAACAGCCAGCCGTCGCTCGCTGAGTGCCTGACATCTCTCACTAACCCTGTCGGTGATGCATTTCAAAGTTCATCAATCAAGAGCCCGGCGCTTTCACGGTCGACACTGATCCCTGCTCCTTTTGAGCAGACCATCCCCGGCCTGAACCCGGGCATCCACCCACGCCACGGCCGCTCAAAGCAGGCGCTGAAAGGCGGCAGCCCGCTCCAGACTGCATCCCTACCCCCGGAGTACCCGTGGATGAAGGAGAAGAAAAGCATCAAGAGGAGCCAAACTGCTGCGGCTGCTTCTTCTGCTTCTGCTGCCGCCACAGCGACTGACTCCTCTCCACTCTACTTCTCCCCCCAAGGCAAGACATGATGATTAATAACCTCCATGTAAAAGGCTCCTCATTGTCTGAGGACTCCCCTCTGCAAGGAGCTGCATCCCGGGCCCTGTGCAACGTGGGGGTCCGTCTAAAACAGTATAGGCTTTTGATTTAAGCATGCTTAATCTCATCAAGTAACGCACTGACTTGTGATGCAGTGTAAGAGTGTTAATGTTTGACAGTAATGGAGAGTGATAGATTATTCTTACACGGGCCAGCAGCTGGCATGTTCATTAATCTTCACCCTCCGTCCTGTCCTGTCCACGCAGACCCATCATATTCTGCCAGGGGCCCATAAATCTTCCCGCATTTCCCGGTGCCTGCTTGCCACAAGTTTCACCCCCTAGAGCCTGTTTTCCTAACTGTGTTGCTATTTTATTTTGTGATCACCGTTTTTCCTGTGATTAAAGCATAATCCAATCTGGTTTCTTTTTTTTCCTTTTTTCTTTTTTAGGTTCACCCGAGGTACCAGAGGGTGGTGTTGGCGGCGGAGGAGCATCCAGGAGGCTGAGGACTGCCTACACCAACACCCAACTTCTGGAGCTGGAGAAGGAGTTTCATTTTAACAAATACCTGTGCAGGCCGAGGCGAGTGGAAATAGCGGCTTTGCTGGATTTAACAGAGAAGCAGGTAAAAGTCTGGTTTCAGAACAGGAGGATGAAACACAAGAGGCAGACCCACTGCAAGGAGAACCGGGACAGCGAGGGGAAATACGCGTGCCTGGACGACGGGGCGGAGGACGAGTTCGAGCAGGCGGCGGACAGCGGCGGTGCCGGGACGCTCCTGGAGACGGAGAGGTATTTCCACCAGAATACCTTGACTTCACAACAGTGTCAGAACGGGAACAATGGGGACAACCAAAGCCCAACTGTTACGCCTTCGCACAGCCATGACAAAAATCTGAAACATTTTCCAGAGCCGGCACCCACTGCTCCTGTCTGCGTGTCCACAATGGGCCCTGACAATGATAATTCCCCGGGCCTGGACGTGTCTTTGCAGGATTTCCAAGTTTTCTCATCCTCCTCCTCTTTCTCCCCGAGTTTGTCAGATTCCACTCAGAGTCCCCTGCCTTTATCATCCGAAACGTTTGAACTCTTCTCCGAAACACTCACAACAGTCGACCTTCACAACTTGAGTTATTAAAATACTTGTTTTTATTCTAATGCAGGCACTTGTGTTCAGTCAGTGTACTCAGTTTAGGCGTGGGGGGGGGGGGGGGGGGGTAATTTAATAGATCTCTCAAATAAGGTAAGTTAAGGACAACAAAGCTACTATTTTGCCTACATGGACTGTTAATTCCATTAGGCCGCTAGAGGACATTTCAGATTTATTTTTATATGGATTTCGACTATAACTGAGCAGAATATTTTCCCTGAAATAAAACTTTACATTGATTGGAATCAGATGCGCTATTGTCTTATTTCACAAGTTTGGAGAGATATCTGATTGTAGATCTACACATAAGAGACAAAACTATGTTTTAGAGGAAAAACGAATGACGTTTCCAATGAGGAGAACATAAAGGGTTTAATTTAAAAGCCGTGAGGTATTTTCTGAATCATCATCAAAGAGGACGTGCTCTCCCACTTATATAAAGACACGGTTGATTTTATCATCTCAAACTTTCCAAAAACAGTTAGATGCACTGAACATAGCACTAGAAATTACAAATGAAATGCAAGAAATTACGATTATATTTGATATATTTACATTCAATTGCTTTGATTTTAAATAGGTTGAGAGATTTTTTTTTTTTTTGTCAACGTGACTGTGGATCTGGTTTAGTTCCTGGTGTTTTATCAGGAAAACAGAGAGAGAGAGGGAAGGGGGGTGGTGGGTGGGTGGCTGGGTTAGGAGATTCATCGCTTCTGCATGTTAAAGCCCAGAAAAGGAAAATTTGCAGTTAGTATTGACTGGTAGGAGTCCCAGGCCAAAAGCTATGACTTTTCTTGGCTCTCAAATTAAATTTTATTGCCTATAAAACTCACAGCACTCAGGGTGCTTGTTTATAGCCTGATCCGCAATGTAATACAATCTCTTTGAATTAAGAATTGCGCCTTTCGCCTTTGTGGTCTTCAAACCATTTTTAAAAAAAAAAAACTATTTAGGGCTAATTCACAGCAGCAGAATACTTTTTTTTCCACCCACATTGGTATAAATTACAATTTAAGTGGGTTTTTTATGGTAGAAGAAAATAAACCATGGAGAGGTTACCAGTGAAATAGCAGAATGTATTTTTTTTTCTATTCTTTTGGAGCAAATTAAATGTTAATGAAAGTAAATATATGTTAACTGGACCAAACGGATTCCCTCCCAGCTCTCCATCCCGTTTACCGCTGGAGGAATTCTTTCACACAGACCGGGTTGAACCTCGGCTCGAAGGCGCACACACTGAAGCATTTGCCACAATGCGACGGCCGCGGTTGCAGTTATTTTCTTTTCTTTTTTTTTTTTATTGTGATAATGTTGTTAAATGTTCAGGGGAAATGCCCGATGAAAAACTCATGCCGTCGAGTGTCCCAGGACTCCCAAGCTTAACAGTCGACACTGACTGCGACCAGGGTCTGCAGGCGCCTGGTTTCATTTATAGGTTCGGCATTTACTCTCGTCGTGCTGTTCTCGGGACTGTGCGGTTTGGGCCCAGAGCCTCGTAGCAGTAATTAAAAGTTGAGGTGATGGACTGCCATTCCTACCGAGAATTGGTTTTAAGTGGTGACTGCACAATTTGAAAACAAGGACTGAGTAGGCTAACTCTAGAAAACCCAGGAGACACAGAGGCAGTCGGATTTGGTTTGGTGCTGCAGCCACTGAGCTTTATTTTTTATATATTAAGACGAAACTGTGTCACCATGACCGGTGTCCGCAGGCTAAACTCAACACAAATACACCTCCTCTTATTTCTTGGCCACTTATATTTTCACGGTCTCTAGTAGCACAAAGTAAATCAGGCGTCGGATGCATCTTATTTTCTACACTTTACAGCCCAACTGCGTTATGAATTAAATTATGCATTTTCTGTATAATGTTTGACTGACTGTATGAGTGACTTCGCTGGGGCTGAGCAGTGCAGCTTGGACAACGCGCAGTGAGCGGACTACAAATCTGTAATGAGTCTGATCAAAGGGGAAGAGGCGATTCAAAAGGGAGGAGTTTGTGAGATGACTGGCTGAGTAGATGAAGCTTTATGGGAAACCAGATACACAACTTTGCCAACGCACACACACACACACACACACACACACACACACACACACACACACACACACACACACACACACACAAAAGTCAAAGGTCAAGCTGGCTCTCCTCTCCTCTCTAAACTGGGAGGAACCACTGCCAGGTCAGGAGGGGGTCAGGTTTTGAATGACCACAGAGGGTTTGTGGCTAATAAAGAATTTATTGGCTGCTAAAGATGACTCTGAACAGTGATATCGCAAAATGTCAAAAATCTGTCCAAACAACCCTTGGAGAGTAGAACATGATCTGAGGTCTAATTGCATAAAGAAGCTAGGAATGCTCGACAGTAACCTGAAGATTTGTAATGGCTGGTGCTCCTTTTCTCAGTATGATTCTGAATGCAAATCCATAACATTTACACCACAGATATACAGCAAAAGTAAACTGCATTACTGTAGCATATATATTTCATGATATTGTATCAAGTATCTTTGGATCCCATTTGTCAAAACAGATCTTTTCCTCTCTGCTAAAAGAGAAATGAGAAAGACCAGAATAGCTGCTGTATGGACGCCAGTCTCTTCCCAAAGCTGCTGGACTGAAACAGGTATTAAGACAAATGTTTGTGGAGGGAATCTGTGTGTCTGGCAGCTCTGACAAACACCGTCCACCACCTGCAGCTACAGTAAAACCTGAGGCTCCTTGCACAGCCCCTCCAGAGCTGCTCTGACATTTCTTGTCTCATTTCTCCACAACAACAGGCTATACGGTTCAAAGGCTCAGTCTTTTAACCAGGATTGGGTGATACTGCCTGTCAAAAGATGACTAATGAATGAGTGACGCCTTTATAAACAATACGACAACAGGCTGCTTTCCATGGAACACAGAAGGAGGCACAGGTTTGTAAGAAGTGTTTTGTTTTTTTTTTTTACTCTTGCCACCATTGGTGCATTGCTTGCATCAGGTTAGATGGAAAAACTGTGCTTGTCATTGATTGTACAATAGAAACAGATTAGAGTAGTTTCACAAACGAAATGCAAATGATGATGCAAATATAAAAAAAATGTGATTGAGGTATGAACTAGTGCAGCAGAAGCAGCACAGACTCCTTGAAACATCTTTACTGCTGCTCCAAGATTGAAAGACCTGGCAAAGAAAACCTCCAGAACAGTTTTATATGATTGCATTTCATCTATTGATGATCCCTGTTTAGATTTACAGTGTTGATATATTCATAGAGTAAAATGTGCTTGCATTATTGTAAAAAAAAAAAAAAAAAAAAAGACACTCCCAATGTGTCTAGTGGGTCAGTCACAGCGTGCAGTGTTGCCAGATGAAAACTATTAGGCTATCTGGAATCAATCAAAAATATGATCATCACATTATGCTCTGACTTTATTGGTCTGTAAAGACCCGTTGCTCCATTAAAGCATCAGCCCCCCTGTCATCAGTAGCAGTTAAAGATATATATATACACACCCACACACAAGCTGTTGGCATAAAGACAAACATCAGTGTGGATGCCGAACAACAGTCGCCTCGGAGCGCCGGCCGTGCGGCGGAACCGAGCGGTCGGTGATAAATAATTGGCAGATTAACTTCCGTGTGTCTGAGCCGACTGCTGCTTCCGTGTCATCTAGGTTTCCCCGGTCCGTCGCCGCCGGCAACCAGCTCCGGTCACGATGCGTGCGATTCCCGAGGAGCTGACGACGCTCGTTTCAGGTGACATAGCAGAAAAAGGTGTCGTTTATTTGTAGGCGCCGGGCTGTTCCCCATGTTCTTTTGAGGCTTGTCTCACTAACTTCGGTTTTTGAAAGACCGTTGTGTAAAAGAGGAAGCACAGGCTCAATATGGATGACTGGGTTTTTGTCAGGCGCACTGTGCTGGTATTTCATTCAAAAATGCTGTCTGCTCTTGATGATAAGTATCAAACAATGCGCAGTTTAAGCCGAAGATGAAACCTGCTGCCCTGTGTGTATTGTTGTGCTTTCAAAAGTAAGACGATGTCCGGCAGTACTGGGCCAAATAACACACAGGTTGTACCAATGATTAACCTGATTTCTTTTTTCCTAGATATAGAACATTTCCTCATTGATGGCTTAAAAGGGGAAAATTTGGGCAAGAAGGCAAAAGAGAAGAGGGATGCCATCATCAAACGGATCAAGGAGGTCAAATTGGGGTATGTCTGTTTGTGTTCTACATCAACTTTTATTTATTTATTTATTTATTTTTTTGGAATATTGTCACAAAAATCTCACCTAATTTTCTGAGTCTTGTTGGTGACAACAGATTTCACCAAACATCCTCTTTTCTGTCTCTCCAACAGTTTTCCGCAGGATTTCAAGGACAAAAGTGAGTGTTGGTCTTACTCGGTGTTTAATAATCCTGAGGTCTATGTTTAGATCTGTTACACCAGTGGTTCCCAACCTGGGGGTCGGGAGCCACACACACGAGGTCACGACATGCATCTCAAGTGTCGCAAAATGATCACCACTGTAGAAAATAAAAAAAAATCCAATTATATATATTTTTTCAGACTTTGATATTTACTTTCTTTCTTGAGAAATAATGTACAATGTTTAATCTCTTCGGGCTTTCAAAACTTATCCAAACAGTGTGAGAGGGTAAATTCACCCTTCAAATGAACTGCTCAGCCCTCATAGACATCCAAACCCAGTTGGGAACCACTGTGTTACACCATAACATGTATCGCTGCTAAACAGCTCCTTGTGTTTACTCCAGTAGGTGGAGATGACTCGGAGGAGGACGAGGACGTTGACAGCAACAACGACGGAGGGTCCCTGCAGTCAGAGCGCACAGACAAGGACGAAGACACTTGTGAAGGTAAGCCACAAGCACGTAGCAGACGTCCAAAGTCGACCCGCTAACTGCTAACAAGTTGTGGATTAAAGTATTGAAAATTGCATCTTGGCATGAAAGTACACAGACCATTGCATCTGCTCCTTGGAGAAAGTGACTTTGATTGGCACAATGAAGGAGACATTCCAACTGTAACTTGGCAACATACTTGGGAAGCAATTTGAAGGCACTTCTGCTACTCCCACCACCTCTTTCACTCCACCCCTTTGACAGCTAGAGCGTGCTTTATTGCTCTCAGCCACAGTCTGGGGACTGAAAATTACCACCACGGCTGTAGTTTGAGGAAAAAAACATTCCTCAATAAACAGTAGCTTTAACTCTGCGTGCTGCATCGTGGCAATCTATGCGCAATTTTGTATTTCCTTTTTTAAACAGACTATCAAAAAAAATCCTGGTGAAACGGTGATTAGAGTCCGGTGTTTATGGGCTGGAAGCAGCTGCCAGTTTTATGGCTGCGCTTTCACACAAAGCAACTTTAACACAGCAGTTGAACATTTGCATTGAAGTTGCACGCTGCAAGGGGAAATCTCCTCTATAGTGAGAAGCAAAACATTACTTAGAGGAGCCTCCATGACCTTTTGCTTTTCATTTTAACTGAATACGTGATAGCCAAGTTAGCCAGAAATCCATCTGGTCATGTTTAACATTTTAAAAACAAATGTAATTTTCACTTTGACATATTAAAAACACTTTAAAAGGACTCAACGGTAATGATAACAGGTTCAGAGAGAGAACACAGGAGTTCACTTCATCGGGTTTTCCTTGACTCTTTTCCAGGTGCCCAGCAGTCCCCACCTGTGGCAGCTCAGGACCTGATGTCAGTCTTCAAAGCAGGATACCTTGAGAAACGCAGAAAGGGTGGGTGCTCTGCCAATAAGATACTGTACATGTTTTTTTTTTTTTTTATTTGTGATAGAGAGCTTTGATTGAAAAGGAGAGGTCATCCATGCAGTGAAATTTGCAAGGTCTCAAAAAATGTATTGATGCAATGTCTCTGTCAAACGTCTATCAGGAGATCACACCTCAAATCCCAGAACAATTCCCTATACATCTTTAGGGTACACAAAAAGACAGGACTGTAGCCCATACGTGATGCACATTTTTTGGTATTTTCAATTTTTTGAAATACACATGCACAGCTCTAATTGCCCTCAAATTCAACCAATAATGACACATCTCTTGAATACTGAGAGAACTGTTGGTTTTCCCCCCACAGATCACAGCTTTTTTGGCACCGAGTGGCAGAAGAGATGGTGTGCTCTGAGCCACCATACCTTCTACTATTATGGCAGTGAGAGAGGTACCTCAATTCTTTTCTGGATTTTCATCCCAGTTTTCCTGTTAATTATGAATTGCATACTGTTTGAGTAAACTTAAATGGGTGGATTGTTTCCGAGGTTTTCACAGTGGCATTGTAGTTGTTGTATCTGAGCCATTAATGATGATGATTTCATTTTCTGCTAACAGACAAGCAGCAGAAGGGCGAGTTCAGTATCGATGGGTACATGGTCAAAATGAACAACACCTTGCGGAAAGACTCAAAGAAAGACTGTTGCTTTGAAATTTCGGCTCCGGACAAGCGAGTCTATCAGGTACACTCGTCTGTTGGTGATGGCATGAGTGTGGATGTACCTCCTGAATTGAAAAACAAAGGTGGACTTGAGATGTGCCATGTTTAAAACCTAGCAAGCCAAGTGTGTACTTGCACTTCATCAAATCTTTATTTATTTTAAAACCTATTCATTCATTTGACACTGCTTCCTTTGCAATAGCTCAACCTGACACGCATATTTAAAAAGTCTAAATGAGTGTTTCTAACATTCGGGCTCTTCCATGCGGAACATTTTACTATGCATAAATGCAGTATTATTTGTTTATGTTAATTAATATATGTAGAACTGCATATTGCACTGACTGCAGTTTTCATTTCTCTCATCTTTCATCACAGTTTTGTGCGTCATCAGTAAAAGAGGCGGAGGAATGGGTGAAACAGATAGACTTTGTTTTAAAAGGTTTGAGCTGTTTCAATCATAATAATATATAATTATGCTTGATAATGTCTGTAACGGCAACATTTGTTTCTTCAAGAATGTAAAATCAAAACTTTAAAAAAAAATGATACTCTGTGTGCATCGGTGCACAAATCAGCAGTTATTGTGTGTATGCAGGAGTCAAACATATCATCTTTCACTGTTTGTAGATATGTCGGGCGTTATCCCAGAAGAAGAAGAAGAGGAGGAACAGGAAATGTACGATGATGTTGGACCTATGGCAGATACAGTTGAGCCTGCGCCGATTGACGAAGACATCTATGAAGAGCTCCCAGGTCCGACCACACATTTTATCACAGTGACAATCTGTTGTCCTGTAGAACATGAGCAAATTGAACGTATCTCTTTGATTTTTTTAATTGAAGGTTTTGTTTTCTGCCATTGAATGTTTCTGTGTCCACTAATTAGACAGAGAATCGTAACCTTTAAGTCATAGCACACCCATCAGACAACATTGCCTTCTTTCTGCAGAGGATGACATACCCACTCCAGCAAAGCCTCCTCCAAAGGTGGAGCCATCGAGCAAACCTGCTCCGCCTGCTCCAGGTACACAGCACTGAAATTTGTCTCTGGTTTCAAGATTGTGTATATACTGTATGTATATATCAGTGGTATTTTTAGTTTGTGGGTCAGGGAATAATGACTTTCGCTATATATACAGAATATAGGATGGGACTGTGATCAACATATCTCACACTTTTTTTTTTTTTTTTTTGTGTGGCTGTGAACAAATTAAACCTTCTGCCACAGTTAAGAAGAAGTGACATCCACAGAGGAAGTTGGGTGAACATGTGCAACTGAAAGTTAGCACAATGTTGGAAATAACTTTCAGCCCAGTTAGACAACTTCCTTTTACAATAAGTGACATGTTAGTTTTATAAGTGAAAAAATACTTACTGCTATAAGAGTATCCATCTTTATCTACTGTATCCAGGTAAACATTCCTAAAGCATTAACAGTCTATGCCACTGAGGATGGAGATGAACAGCTTTATGAATTTCTGTGCTTCCTCCAATTTCTGTGCTTCAGAAACACTAACTGCCAGTAAACAAGCTGTGTCCCAATTCCATGCTGCATACTAACTCTCCACAGAACACTATATATTAATATTTATAGTATCCTTTTTTTTTTTTATACTAACACAAAATACATATTCTGTGCAAAGGCAGTAAAACTGCTGCTTTACAATAGAGCTGCAGCTAACAATTATTTTCATAATTGATTAATCTATCAGTTATTTTCTCAGTTTAGTCTACAAACTGTCAGAAAACTGTGAAAAGTGTCAGTCCCAGTTTCCCTGTGAGTCCGAGGTGATGTCCTCAGATGTCTTGTTTTTGTCTGACCAGCAGTCCAAAACCCGACGACATTCAGTTTACAATGATAGAGAACAGAGAGAGGCAGGAAATCCTCGCAATGTAAAAACTAAAACCCCAGAACTTCAGCAGTTTTTCCTTAACACACAATTTAAGATATCACTTAAATGATAAAAATAGTCGCAGATTAATTTTCTGTCGATTGAATTGACTAATCGTTGCAGCTCTACTATACAATGATACAGCAAATTAAACCTAACAAAGATACATACAATAGTTTTTTTTTTTTTTTTCTCATTTGGTCCTTCAGCTATTTCACCTCCATCCACAATTGGTTGTATTTTTATTCCGGCTGTAAGCCTCTCCTTCATCTCAATTGTGCACTCATTTGTGAGATAATGGTTCAAATCAACAGCGCACTCAAAAATCAAGTTGTTTTTTTGTTTTGTTTTTTTTCTATTATGCATTCTGAAATTTTTGGAGTATATTTAATTTTGTCACTTTGCCAGTGGGAACATAGAGTCACTACATCCTCAAAACCTAATTGGAATTAGTGTAGAATTGAGACACAGCTACTGTCTTGCCTATGCACATGAAATGTGTCCCAAATCTATACTACGTACTAATTCTATACAGTACATTTACGTACTAATTGTCATAGTATACTGTTACAGCAGTTAGTATACAAAAAGATACTTGACCCTTTTTATAATACCATACAATTATACAATATGTGTCACAAACAGACATCAGTTTCTTTTCTAAGATTTAGTTCTTTGTTTATTTAATAATTTGTTGTTTTCCAAGATCCTTCTGGAAGTGTTTCACACATCATTCATTTTACAACTGTGTCCAGCTTCTCCATTTCCTTGGTGGATTGCACTCTGAGAGAACAGTGTCCATTAACAGCACACTCAAACATCATCCTTATTTAGTATGCCTTCTATCAGGTCTATGTGGTATGGAACTGTGACACATCTACTGTCTTGCCACTGCACGTGGTGCCTCCACATTATGCTTTAAGCGCTCCACTGCCTCCTGTTGGTTCTGCTCCCCACTAACAATCACTGATGTGTCAGACGTGCAGACATATAACAATTACTCCCAGTAGAAAATGAAGCACCTAATCTGTTATCACCCTATTGCCCATTTTTTCCATCTAGTTGATAAGAGCACAGACTACCAGAACTACTACCAGGGCTTATGGGACTGTGCAGGGGACCACCCAGATGAGCTGTCCTTCAAACGTGGAGATTCTGTCTACATCCTGAGCAAGGTATGGTTCGAGAAGTCCTGCTTGTCAGAGGTAGAGCATTGATTTGTCCTCAGTGATGCACGAGAAAGCCAGGATCAGCTTAAACCCAACTGTAATGCAAGAGATGAGATTTGTATTCAGAGTGGTTCTGCTGGTCCCAGACCACCTAAAGTGAGTTATTTCAAGGCTCTCAGAGGAACTGACTGTGTTCACATTCTTTACTGGCACCACCTGGCCCACCGCCTGGTGGTGGACGGCTGATGGTAGGAGGCAGACTGGGCTAGGTTCTCTCTCTGGCACTGTGATGGGGATTAGTTGTGTCACAGCGGAAACTGTTTTAGTGTTGCTGGCGGAGGCTGGGTTTAGCTGGCACACAGCGCCGTTCCATCACTTCCATCTGGACGGTTTCAGCACGCTGCCTCTGCTGCCATGCCAGGCGGTGAGCAGCCCTCAGCCCACACACCTCTCTCTCAGACATCTCTCTCACCTCGCCAAATAGGAATGTGTGTTCACAGGAAACCCAGGCTCAGTCCGCCACTCTATTCAGAGCAGGTGAGGACATATGGTAGACGCACAATTTCCGAGGCTTGTCGACTAGGCGTGGGTGCCAGGTGTGGAGAACTGAGGGGCGGTTCTTTACCTTTATTATGTAACCAAACAGGAGGCCTTTTGTGCATAACTGCTTCATATAAACACCGAATTGTATTTTGTTGAGATACGTTTGACAAGCTTATTTTTGAACATTGCACAGCAAATAAGTCAAGGAATGATTCGCTCTTACAGATGCATGTCGACCCTGTGGTTTGTGTAAAAGAAAAAGTGTGAAATGTGCACCACCTAGACTGGCTATATTTCCTGTTATTTCCTTTTTGGGTTGGTTTCTATGGAGCATGTAGTCAACTGAGACACACTGTTGTCAACTGGCCAGGACCTTTTTCAAATTCAAGTCTGCCACCTAGTGGCCTAAAGATCTAAAAACATTTTTTGTCTGGTGAGCTCCAAACATTATTTATTTGTAAAAACCTGAATTATAATTGTGACTAATAGTTCAATTTCTTTATCAATCAGGAGCATAGGAAGTAGACTGCAGCTACAAATTATTTTCAATATTAATGACTTATTTTTCCTGATTAACTGATTTAAATGCTTAGTATATAAAATGCCTGAAAATAGTGGAAAATGCCATCAAAATTTGTCAGAGCCCAAGGTGATTTTTTTTTTTTTTTTTTTTTGTCAGACCAACAGTGCAACATCCAAATAGAAAGGCATCAGGTTTTAAGAAGCAGAAACAACTTAATGACTTAAACAAATTGGGGGTTTAGCAAAGTTGTACATTTTTGCTTGATCAACTAATTGATTAATTGATTCAGCATTAATGGAAGGAAACAAATGAACAAAGCAGGCAGGCCCATCAATGCTCATTGGTCAAATGCCTGTTTATTACTCCTCCTTCGTGCGTGGAAAAGGGCCGAGAATCAAGTTGCCCTTTCACTCAGACTGGGAGTGCCATTAGCTGAAACCTTGGTGTTGGGGGTTGTGGCCTGCTGCGAGGGCAATGACCATAAAACCTGTCTGGACTGCAGCAGCCAGCTGCAGCTAAAGTGGACGGCCGACTACACCCCCAATCCCCTGTTCCCTCCTACCCCATTCTCCTTTCTCCCCTCTTCCCTGCGTCCCTCCCCCATTCCACAGCCCAGAAATAGCTGTAGTGTTACAGCTGCGAGACCCCCCAGTCAGGACCGGGGTGTTGATTACACGGTCTGACTGGGAGTGAGGGAGAATGTGTTGTCCGGATATTCAGCGGCAATGCCCCCCCCCCCTGCAAGTCACAGCACATAAAACTAATCGAGAAATGTAACATCTCGTTTAACTAAAGTGGCTAGAAGGGTTGATAAAATGTAAACACTGTCCAAACATAATGCTGCAGCTGCTACTGTTGCTGTTGTGTCTACAGATCTTTTTAATTTATTACTTTTTGTACAATTTGTGCTTGTAAATCGATGCCTCAGGAGCCTTTCATTTGGCAGAAGTAATAAAATTACAGAACAGTGGTATCAGCCAACTTTAGGGTATTTGTGTTAATGTGTGTGGTGTCATTTGTCTTTCACAGCCCTGTATATGTGTTCTCATGTTATGTCCCACACTAATTCAAGCATGGCTTATTTGTCAGCCAGAACTACACAATGAGGCGTCGCCGTTTTCAAAGGCCGGCTGCAGGAAGTCATAATGTGCGCGCACACACACTCGGTCTCGCACCCTCTTGCACGCACCTCATGTCAATCTGCTATATTATCCCCCAGGAGCTTGTGATTAAGTGACATTTTCATCATGTGACATATTAATGAAATGGATGTGACATTTTCTGTTTATTAACAACAAATTAAACATGCCAAGAAACAATCTACTAGTTACGTTATACTGTATTCATATCATCATCTGGCTGTGTGACATGGACAGTAAGTCAAGCACCTTTTTATCTGACATGACGAATGACCCATCGCCACATAACTGTCAGTGCTAGCCATTACTATTGTCTTTGTAATCTTCCTGTATCTAATACTACCATATGATCACTTACATCCATTACTCTCTCCTGGGAATAACTGGACACACATGTGGTCCCTCCTTGTCCCTGAGTTCTGCCTTGGATTTGAAACATTGTGCAGGTTCCCTTTCCTTCAGCCTTGTCAGAACGTGATCTCCAGCGTTGATTCATGTCCCGGGAACACTTTGATGTGAGGTCAGGCTCTTGGCCAAAGAGAGAGAGAGGGATATTCCCCTCTTGTCTCAGATCTCTCCCACCAGTGTCCTCCTCACATCTCAGCATGCTGACAGCCATTTGGAGCTATTACTTGTCATGCTGTGACAGATTTATGTCTGATGTGCTCTGCGCACACTGAGGTATTTGTGTGGAGTGGAGGAAAGTGTGCTCAATCTCAAAACTGACACAGAGTAGAGAGGCAGGGCAGGGAATAGGAAATGTAATGTTGTTGGTGGGATGTTTTTGCGATGTTATGGATGTGGGAGTGAAAGGGAAGCAGTTTAAAAAAAAAAAAAAAAAAAAAAAAATGTAATAGTTGACAGTTAGTGGTGGCAGTGTGTTCAGTGTTATTTGTTCTGCTGGTTATCATTGCTAATTTTGACTTAATTTCTTAGATACACTGTCCCGTCTTAAAGTCTCCAGCACAAGCATTTTCAAATTTCCAAATGCTGCTTTGGCCATTGGTCAGAAAATGAAAAAGCAGCAAGTTCTCACTCTGGAGAAGATGGAATGAACAAATGTTTGGCATTATTACTTGAAACATTACTTAAATGATGATCAAAACAGTAGATTTTTTTTGTTGATGGATTAATTGATTAATTATTGAAACTCTAATTTTAAGGCTCAATTTACCTTTGTTGTGTGATAACTGACCGATAATCTCTTAATCACTGCATGAATTAACAGAGATTAGTCAATCTGTTTTCTGAACCCACTCCTGTCATCCTCTAAATGTCTCCACTTTGTCCTGTATCCAGGAGTACCAGAGCTTTGGCTGGTGGGTTGGAGAGAAGAATGGAAATATAGGAATCGTCCCCAAAGACTACCTGATGGCGCTTTATGCTTTATAAATACACTCAATGTAAGTTTTATTTTCTTTCACTTGCTTGCTGAGTTCAAAAGTAAATGATTATAATATGCAAATTGAATGAATTCACAGTATTTTAACTGCTACACTGTGTCATTTTCAGGATCATTCCCTCTCATATCCACTGTAAGAGACTGATGATTGGACAAAAAGATTTTCAAATGACTTAAGGAGATGTTTAAGAATATTTTCTACTTTGCACTGCTTGTTTGTATTTATTTTCTATTCAAGATACACTTTTTCCACAACTGTATTTCATGCTCTGCTTTTGGCAAATTTTGTTTTTGCAAAGTTTAAGATAAATAAAGATTCAAACATAACTATTGTATCAGTGCATATTTTTAAAATTATTTAACCTGTAACTTAAGCCACAAGGTGGCAATATAGTCTCTTCAAAGGTCATAGATTACCTCTGGAACACAGATGCACAAGACAGAAATACCTCAGGGCAGTTTTTTTTCGCCCCAAATTTTCTCATGATGTTTACAGACTGAATTAACAATTAGTTACCATTAGACAGGAAAGAAGAGGCTTAACAGCAGAAATTAAATCAAAAACCAGTGTGATGGAGGTTTGTTGAAGTATTTTCTGGGGGAAAGAACCTTAAGACCAAGGGAATAAGTGCATTTATCAGCCTACTGAAAATCACATTATTTGTCTTCTATAATGTGCAGTTAACATCAGGCCACTGGCAACATCATATCCTGATTGCACACTAAATACATATACACAACCTCCTGGATAAATTGAAAATAATTTATTTATTTATAAAACTGAGTTTATTCATCTGGTCAGCACTTTTGTTCAGAGCTTCAAAGGACACTGTGTTTTTTTATGGCACCTTAGAGACTCTGCTGGGCAGAGGATCACAGCGCAGCAGATGGTTGGCTGTGCTGCGTGCCTGAGTGAAGCGGCTGAGGTGCACTAATAAGACAGCCACCCACACAGATAGCAGGGATGCTTATCGCCCTCTGAGGGGCTGTTTGACAGCAGGCGAGGTGGTGTTAGCTGGGCGTATCCCACTGAGGTTACAGACATACTGTACGTATCTTTTTTACAGTTTTCTCACTGAAAAAACAAAGTTACACAACCATTTTTTTTTTCTATCAGGCTAATACAGTCCGTTTTGGTTTGCTGGAGACAAAAGAGGCCTTGTCAAGGTTTTCTCAAGGTTGTGAGAAAATGGGAAGGAAGATGCGTTCATTAACCAATAACTCACGGTATCTTCCTCTCCCTCTTCCCTCTATTTTTTCCTTACTCCTGTCTCTCTGTTTTGTTCCTCTTGAGTGATGAGCTAGTCCTCCGTCCTCTGGGTGACATTCAAAGCCGACATAAATCGTGCTCTTTACGGTATAGTGCAGCGATAAAGCCTCTCTGCTAATTGAAGATGTAATGAATTACCATAATTAGTTATTGAATATACTACATTGGATATAGAGAGGGAATGCTTTGTTTTAGGGCAGGGAAGAGATGTAGTTAAACAATTCAGCCATTCAGCCAGTGGAGAT
The DNA here is from genome assembly GCF_016859285.1 of Xiphias gladius. Classification (NCBI taxonomy): domain Eukaryota; kingdom Metazoa; phylum Chordata; class Actinopteri; order Istiophoriformes; family Xiphiidae; genus Xiphias; species Xiphias gladius. The sequence goes on from NC_053421.1 coordinate 15,448,038, forward strand.
CACCAAATTACATTTCTACAACATTTCTGACAATGCCTGCCTACATAATTCAATCATTTAGGTAGATTATGAAACTTCAACATAAACACATTTTGGGATTGATGCTGAATAGTGGATTTAATGCATAAACGCAAATACGTCTTTTGCTGACATAGCTTAGAGTCCTCCTTTTAATGTTAGGTTGCCAAAGGCAAGTAAGGCTAAATATTGCCTCTCATTTTTATGTGCCAATAAAGGATTTCCTTAATGGACGTCAACTTACACCCCCATCCCCCCGTAAGATTTGGACAGCCATATCCTCAGAATATACAGGTTCTTTTATTGCAATTTAACATCAAGATATAATGTTTCATAGATAAATGCCACTGTGCCATTAATCTACTGAGCACTAAATTACACTAATGATACCAGAATATCACTAATTAATACTTGCAACCATAAAGATACACTTTTACCGGCCATATATATATGTATATATAGATTGAGCTGCTGAGTAATAATAAATACATTTAGATTTGCTGGGAAAGATGGTGGAAATATATTAAAAACTTCCCTTCAGGACAGAATACACTTACAGTGTTCTTTTAGTGATGGCTCAGAGCTCATGCATATATTCTTTTCTGATAGCCCTACCAAATGTTACATGTTTTGCTTTTTTTAAGCAGTACTTTATCATCCTTCCACTTTTTATGCATGCCTTCTGGGTAAATAACCCCCAGGGCGTATCAGTACACAAATATCCCTGTGCTTACAACTGATACCTGCTCATCTTTGTTAAGAAATATAATGTACCGTCATCATTTCATACCATTACCCCTGGGTTGGTGAGAAGGCTAAAGACTTGATCTGCAGCACTTTAGAGAGGTAATCTTGATCAAGCTGTCAGCTGTTTCTGCTGCTCTTTAACCAGGTCACTCAGCCATAGATCACACCACAGCTTCATAGAGAGTTTCTGTCAGGAATAACACTGCCTTATTTATGTGGTATCCCCTGGCATTTTGCAGGAAATGTATTACCTCTCCAACTGGCCCACTGTCAGCATTCCATTAAAGCCTCTCCTCCTGGTCTAAATCTTAAAATCTGAAATAGACACTTTTTAAGTCACTCTTAATTGAGGTCAGTTTCTGTTAACATAACTCATGGCAGCTGACAAATTAAGGTTTCCTCAGCTGGCTTATGACGTTGCGAGAAGAAATGGTGTATTTAAAGTGAAAGCAAAAGGAAGATCATGACGGGTTGCGGAGTTTGAAGCTTAGATTTTCATTCCTCTCAGTGATTTTTCAATATCTAATGTCTAATAATATGAGCTGCAGAGCAGGGTTAGTGGCAGGCGAGTAAATATGGGTCTAGACAGGTCATTTATTACAAACACCACACCCACTTCTCTCACATGTTATCAGTAAACGTTCTTCTGTCTTTTTAATTGCCTTTTGGGAGCTGCAGACAGTGATGTGAAGGGAAGTCCTGTATATAATAGGAGGGGAAACACAAGTGACTCCAGTGTCTGGAAGTCCAGTTTCTGCCCTCAGAAACATGCCCATCAACCACCTGGAAGATGCTACTTTGATCACCATCATGTACCAGCTGATATTTTAAACTGATGAAGCTGTTATTGCTGCACAGAGGCTTGTCATCTCCCTCGCTTACTGTATGCTTCACTGTTACAAACAGGTCTCATGTTCCAGGGTGTGGGGTTGGTGGTCCAGGCTGTCAGGCGGGGTAGAGCTATGTGCTGACATGTCGCTTAGGATAAATCAAGCTTATCAAAGTGACAGGTGTTTGTCCACCTGCTATAAACATCTCCCACGCTTCGCTCCTGCTCCATCTCCTCGCCGATTATTTACAACTGCAGCCTGTTTACTCCGGCCCTGTTTACTCTCTGGCTGTGGCTCCAATATCAGGCCACTGATTTACTTTGCTAGTTAGTGAGGTGAGTAATGACCCTGGATGGTCTGGGAGGATAGTTTGTAATCGGAGGAGGTCAGAGATGCGAGAGATGCTCTAACTGTAATTGCAGCCCTCTCCACACTGTACAGTGTACACCTCACTGCAGCTGACTGCCTGCCAATCCTGTGCAAACTGATCACCCCTCTCCCTCCTTCTCTTTTCCTCTTTAACCCCCCACAGAGCCAGATGTTCCTGGTTGTAATGACCCCACATTCAGGTTGAGGTCCCATGTCAGTGTCAGCTCTTAATATAGCATCTTTTTGGGAAGACAGCACCCTGACAGAGGAAGTAAAGGTATGAGGGTTGAGTTACAGGCGCGTCCTGCCAAGCTAACCTGAGCTAATTTAGCGACCGAGATACAAAGTGGAGCTGCTCGTCATGACAGAGCGACCTATACATGTGGTACACAGAAAAACATAACCACATGATCTGAGCCATGTCTTGAAGACACAGACTCAGTATTTTTTCTGGGAATTTGAGGTTTTTAAACAACATGATATGGAGTTTACATTCTACAATTACACACAAATTACACAAGCTGAGTGTCTGAAACCTGGTCCAGATTTGCTTTAGAGTAAAAAAATCTTAAATTCGACTATTTTAGGCCAAAAACATAAGGCAGGTTTAATATTCCATCCCCAGAATTATGTGGGGAATGCTGTGAACAAGCAGCAGGGAGATAAAATTTGCAGAATATATATATTTTAACAATTAAATTAATGTACAGATTTTGCAGTTTTGAATGATGCACTTGCAGTTTAGTCACAAATGATCTAGCCTCTTTGCACATCTAACAATAGTTCATGTAACTTTAAAAATGTACTGTAATTGTGGATGGTGAGAAACATTATGCTTCTCACAACTGCTGCTGACTGGACTTCAGCTGACTAAAAAATTTGTAGTGCTTGTAACTGTTGCGGTAGAAGTTGAGGCAGTTACATAATTTCATCCACGCCTTCCCAATATGATACTGAAATCAAGCACACTTGGAAATAGAGATGGGCGTCATCTCAAAAAGGCAGAAAGCTACACACTATATGGCATTATGTAAAGCACTTTTAACTGCCTCTGTGCATTAAATGTGCTATGTATCCATCCCCCTTCTGATTTTCAATCACCTTTTCTCAGTTGTTTGGAGAGCTCCCGCTTCCAGATGCAGGTGTATTTATACTACAATCGACCGAAACACTGCGACCACAGAAAGGCGAATTCGGTTTCGCTAACTGGATGACTTCTTAAGCTGATTGGCTCCAGCTGGGGATAATTTACTGTAAATAAACTTTTCTTGCCTTACTCCAGTGCTCAGGTTAATAGCTAAAGAGTGAGAAGATTGAAAGAAATCTCCCGAAATACGATCAATAAGATAAATATGATGATGTATATGTAAACAAACTAACCTGACCTCAAAGGTCCATTTACTAGCATCCTGAGATTTCAGCTGGGGGACTTCCACACTTAGGGCATGTGCTGGCATCTAACCCGGGCCTATTCGCTGAAGAAGACCAAAAGGAGAGTTTTGAAAGCTCTAAAAATCTAGTAAGCAGACCTTTGAGGTCAGATTATTTTTCTTACATATACCATTTCCAAAGGTCAAGAATGGTCAAATGATGATGCATGTTCAATACCGAGAGTTTAAACATAGGTAAAAATCTGTTCAGGACTTTATATGTATTAAACCAGATCTGCAGAACTTCAGACTTTCTGGTTTGGCAGTTCACATCATTTTGCGTGAATATAAATGAATCTGACATAGGCCTATTAACACAGCATGAATGATAATCATGTGAATTTAGGATACTCATTACATATGTATTAAATGAATAGCAGGTGGGGTAATTTGAGGCTATATGCAGACACTGGGATGATGGACGGTGTCTGGAGAAGACAACCTGAGCTGGCCAGTGGATCTACTGCAGAGTAAGGAGAATTTAGGCTCATCATAAAAGATTTCTCCTTGCCTCTTATTTCACTTGGACATTTTTATGTTTTTTTTATTTTCTACCTCATTGCAGCCGTGAGCTGCCTGCTGATTTACACACACTGGCAGCGAAGCACAGAGGCCTCAAGAGACGGTGCCCTCTACCCCTCCATTTTTTTTCTCCTCTTGTTTCTCCACCCTCTGTCGTCCTCTCACTTCCACCACCAGCCATACCTCCATTCACTGAACTGGGTCTGACCAAAGAGCTCCCCCACTACTCGTTCCTCATCTCTAACAAGACATTAGTCTGGAGGGGTTGTTATTCACACATGATCTTGTGACACACTGAGGGGCTATTCCCCTGTGCAAAGACACAAATTCATTTAAGGATGAACAAAAGGCATCATGGACACTAAAGGTATCTTACAAAACTCCTAATTCATTTCAGAGCTCGTACACTATCGTCTGAGCTCATTACAGGACTGTTGTTCGTAAAATTTGAAAGAACCTTTTTATGAAGAAATTTGTTTTTAGCATGGATTACTGAATATCCATCTGTTTTCGACTGAATGCTCCAAAGGGAACATGTCTGATTTCACACACCACATTATTTCAGGAAATTATGAAGCAGTGAGCTCAACCCCCCCCCTCAGGCCCATGTGTTCCAAGCAGAGGAGCCGCTTTCATGTTGATCAGTCCTGATTCCAGGAGAAGAGAAGCTGTTGCTCGCCTTGGTACAGTGATCACGCCCGTTCCCAGTAATTGCTACATTCGTATACCACAAGGGGAGATATCAGATGTAAGCCATCCAGAACCACAGAAAGTTTCCATGGCTGTTGGGTTTGATAAATGATAGATATCTCTTAATTCAGCTTGTTTCTATCTGTGACAATTGAGTGACAGAGAAAAATGTTTCAGCCTTCAGAAAACATATTTTTCACCAGATCGAAGCGGGTGTTAGGATATGGTTGGCTTTTCAGCACGCGCACACACAAAAAGGCGTAGACACACACGGCTACAAGGACAGCTGTAACGGCTGAAAATCCCTTTTTGGCTGTCAGGTTGTGGAATTTTTCTGGCCCCTCAGTAAATCAACGTTCAGTATTGGCATGAAATGTGGGAGACCTTGAAAAATGTTCAGAGCCAAGGCGTATGTTATTAACAATTCAATTAATCCCAGACTTCAACATCATTTACCTTGCTCCCTCATCTGCCCCTAGTGAATGTGATTGTCTTGCTGTTTAACAAGCTCCACATCAGTATCACCAGCCTGCCATTATATTATGACTGTTGTTGGTGTATAACTCTGGCATCATTCCTTTATGTCTCATCTCGTATCTATTGGCAGTGCAGCTGGGCTTCTCTGATATCGACTCTTCCTGGTTCCACAGAGTTGCAGTCGTAGAGATTTAATATCTCAAGTGGTGCTGAACTCCTCTAGCTGCTAATGGATTCTGTATAATGTGGCACTTAAAATGCATTAGCAGCCTCTGATTTATCTGTAATTTGCCTCCACTGGAGCATATCTCCCTCAATACTTCCATTTGTTTTTGGCTCAGTAGAGGAACCATGATTGGGATTTCATATTGTTACATTTGAGTATGACAATTTGGTGCTTTCCACCACATAAACTGGATTTTTGCTTTTTGCGACTCTGTGTTAATTACAGAACTGAGAGAATAGTAATTCAAGCATGAGATCACAGACACGAGGTGGGGTTCATTTGAGCTGTTGTGGCAGAAAGACATGCTGACTTGATCTGAGGCAGATGGGGATCTCCCAGAGGGGCCATCTTATATTCTATTGTTTTATGTGTCAAACAATAAGCACACTAATTAGATTAAACTGTGATAAAGCATTTGGGGAAATAATGAAAGTGTGATTTTTTGGGATTTTTTTTGTTTTTATTTTTCTGGTTATATCCGGCCAAATTCCACTCTGAAATCGGAGGGATTTTACGTACTCCCAGTGTTATCACTCCATTTGACATCTTTGGTTTAACACAACATGGAGCACAGAGCTGTTAGCCAATCGATCTGATGGGTTTAAATGTGTCAGTGTTGTCATGGCAGCAGAGCCGCACTAACAGGCTAGGCTACAGTGGTTCAAGGTTAACAGCCAGTGGACCAGAGTCACAGACCATTAAAGGAGGAGTCAATGCTACTGGACAGGTCAGACTAGAGCCAGCAATGTAAACGATCAGTCAACAGGACTGTAAGCCACAAACAACACTTCACTGTTACAGAGTGCTAAGGTGTATGGCAGAAATCTGTGTGATTTACTTAAAATACACAACAGACATTATCTATGTAACTGTTTGTCTGAAAGCCCAACAAGATTACTTTCTGTAGACTGTACATTTTTAGCATTTCATTGGGAGGACAGGTATGTCTTTCCATGTGCACACATTTGCGTAAAAGTACCCTCATTCCAACACCTTGGGTGTGTATTCTGGATGTCGAAGTGGCATAAACCCTTCTGAATATCCGACCAAAGCAAACATCTGCAGCACTGACAGCCTCGGTGCATGTGTTTGAAGGTGGAGAGTAATGCTGCCCCACATCGTTAAGCACTGACAAAGAAGACTCAAGCATTTACTGCATTAACATACGTGGATGCACATGAGCTCACATATGCACCCACACACCTTCGGGAAAGACATTCCATCCCCCAGTTTGAGTTTGTGGGCTTTCCTACTGTCCAAACTGTTCTGCTGCTCAGAGTAGAGCAGGTCACCCCCCCCAGCACAAGCCTTTTGTCTGTTCATGTTCTGAATTTATAATGAATATAACAATGGCTGCAGAGAGAAGCAAATCTAATTAGCTGTGCAGATATGGGAGGTTTCCATCTCTCCGGTTAGCGGTCATTACCTCTACATAAGCAGCATAAGCATGGTGCTGCTCACTTTTCGGAGCACATGGACGTATGTGTTCACAGCACACACAAACACACACATGCACAGACAAACAGAGATATGTGACTGTAGTGCAGAGGCTCATACAAATACAAAGCGAAAGAGACAGATGGAAACGGGGGCTTGTTAGTGCTGGTGGCATTTTATTCAACAGGGAGCAATGTAGCCTGGCAGCCTTGTAGCCCTCTCAGACAGGAGCGAGTCCATTGGGATCCCACAGGACTTCCTACCAGTCGCACACCTGACAGGGGGGCTGTCTGAAAACTCTGCAGAGACCCTATTACACGTGTCATACTGCTAAGCACTGCAGTGGCCACCAGATGACAAGCGTCCCACAACTTACACTTTATTAAGAGGGGAATTTCAGCCAATTTTTACGATAGAAATGACCAAAATTCACGACGCTTCTGTTAAGTTTGTTTACAAAGTAAATATAGACAGTTACAGCAGGTACAAACAAATGGATGTAACAATACTGCCATCTTCAGGCAAATTGTTGCTACCACTTTATAGATGTGCAGACAGCACATACTGGTAAACACTTTATGGATGGGTACATTTTTGTTACTGCTTACTGCAAATGTTTCAAACTGAAATGCCTAAATGAGAACATAATAATTAGGAGCAAATACGTAGCCAAAGGTGCAGTATGAAGCGGTAACGGGTAACTTTCCTCTACACACGCCAAAAAGGTGGTACGGGATGTGAGGGTATAGATTCCAACATTTCTCCCAGTAGTTTGAAGATGATGTTTTCATGTAGAACCGGATGAGCAGCTGAAGCTCTCCTCCTGGCTGGTTCCCAAGAGATCAAGTGAAGCTGTACTTTCTGCTTTGTTTATTGCCAAGTCTTTCATCTGAGGCTCTGGATCTCTACACTCTGAGCTGGAACGACAGAGAGAGAATAGGGTTTGGAAAGTACGTTCAATGTTATGATTTAGGGAATGAGGCAGAAGGAGTTCTCATATAGCCTTTCCTGGAAAATACATCACTGAGTGTTTACTTAAAAGAACTCTATCCTTTGAGGTATTGGACTTTCAGCGCTACCGATGGGTTTTTGAGGAAACAGCTGAATTTTTGTGAGTGGAGCATGTCATTACAGTACCTGTCTGAGTCAGAGTCACAGCACATGCTGCGTTGCTTCTGCAGATCTTCTTCAGAGTGGAATCTTCTCAGGCCGCAGCGCTGGACCGCCTGGGCCACTGAGTAGTGGGTCCTTCCAGCAGCACAGGCCTCTATCTTGGACACGCTGAGCTCTGATTGCAGGAAAAGGTGCAAGCAACTGTCGGACAGCAGCAGAGGGCTCTGGAGAATCCTGGAGAATTTGGACAATAAACAAATTAGGCTTACCGTATGTAATATATAGTATATCTTGCTGGTGTGAAGACAGCAGTCACGAGGTCTGGTGTTTATGGAAACTCTGATAGTCTTTTGTTATGTTCCTGTTGTTGTATGTCAAAGTTCATAGGTGTATTGATCTGTGAGATCATTCTTACTGTTCCAAAAACTTCTGGAGCCCTTTCATCCGCTCAGTGATCTGTTGGGCATTGTTCAGGCTGAAGAAGGGATTCTTTGGTGGCAGCTCTGGTAGCTGTATCCTGCAAACAACACAAATACACCCTAACAATGACAGGAACCATTGAGCAGATTACTTTCAAAATGAGAACTGGAAGTAGATGTGTTCTGTTGTTTTCACTCGAGGTATTTCTCAATACACCGTAAATGAACTTACATTAGTAGTGAATTTGCTTGTAGTTTTTGCCTTAGCCATACAAACTCACTGTACCTCCTTCTCACACTCGAGGTTTTCTTAGTGAAGTACACACTGTCGGTCTAAAACAGGACACAAGTGTGGCACACATATTACAGCCGACCCCGCTATTTCATTGTAGAGATTAAAACAACTTCCTTTTATCATTTTACTTACATGTAAACAAATTTCATAGTCTATGTAGGCATGCCAGAAGTCATTCTTTCGTATCCGCGGGTCCCGCACCCAGGAGTGGATGACCTGCTGCATGGAGAAGGCAGGAGAGACACTACAACACTGAGCTGAATGCACTGGCATGAAAAAGGGAAGTTTTTATTGGCAGATAGAGGAAGTGCTATGACCAACACAACAAGAATCAGGACAGGAAAATCCCTCAAAATATCCTTAATTGCTCAGCACAAAGAAGAGGTTGTCGCTTAAGGCTGTACTAGAATTTAAAGCTTCTGAATGCAAGATGTGACATTTTTAAGTTTTACTTTTTATGACATAAAACTTTTTAAAATATCATCAGATTTACAGCATAACTCCAGACCTACCTGAGTCACAAAGTTGTCAGTTTCTTCCCTCATGATTCAAATTTCCTAAAGATTGAATCTCAGTAGCATAAAGTCACACAGATAATGCTGTGCTTTGCATCGTGCCAGTGGCTTTTATTTCCAGTTTTATTGTCCAGGGGCAAAGGTTTCAAGCTAAGCTCCTCCCCTTTTTTGGATCAGCAATAACCAACTTGGAACCAATAATTTCTTTCAGTGATGTTCCCAACTCACGATTTACATGTGACAAATGTCAAGTTAAAAAAGAAAATCAAAAGGAAAGTGTCACAAAAGGTTTTCTTTATTCACAGAGACTTCACAGATCCATGGTCAACAGCTACAGTAGTTCAGTAGCAGGAGTGTTTCAGGAGGTTGAAGGTTCAGCTGAGTGTCCCATAACAGTCATGGGAGATATGTCAAGTCAGGACAGTGCCATCAGCATACAGGTATTATGTACATGGGCCTGTATAATGGAAGACAATGCCCTCCACAATTGGACAGTCTCAAATCTAAAGTGCTACATTTAACAATCTTATTAGCCATCGTTAGGTGACCAAGTTATTTTTCAATGTGTGTAAATCTTATAGATTTACTTAACATATTATAATATTTTGAGTAATCCTGCCAGGACTTCACTTTGTTTGAAAGCACCAAATATTTTTTTTTTTAAAAACCTGTTATAATTTAGTACAGATGAGAAGAGAACATTTGGTACATATAGCAGCTGATTGGGGAAATTTCTGGTGGGCAACATTTTTAAATATTTTACATTGACCACAAGGGTCAACACAGTGAGACACAGTAAAAGCTGTGGCTATAGACACGTCACACAATACAGGTTCAAAGAACAAACATTCAAACAATAGGTCTACAATCTTCAGCTCTAACCAAAAGCTAGATGGACTGGAGGTACGGGTTGGACAGCAGTTAGTTCACTCTGCCTAAATATTGTCGCAATACAAGATATAAAGCACACACACTAAGCAACCAAGGACCCCTCCCAGTGGAAGATCCTTGTGGCTAAACATGACTATAAATACTAAATTACTATAGAACAATAAATCTTAAAAACAAAACACATGTCCACAGTGATTGTGTCAGCTACAAGACCAAAGCTGCTACAGGTTAGTCTGACCCCAAATCGGCTGCTCTTCACAAAAGGTTAGTTCTAGTCTCCATCGCAGTCTCCACAAAGGCACAGTGACATTATTGAGCAGCATGGGACCGAGAGCCCTTGAAATACATCCCCTCTGAGGTTCTTGCACCTGCCAGAGTCTGAAACTCTGCCTGCAGCGGGATATAATTTCACACAGTGTGCCTCTAATGTCAGCTGAAGGAGGACACTCGATGGAGGTTAAACTAAGCTTCAGGTGAGAGCGCAGCTGTTTACCAGTTTTCCTCCGTAGACAAACGCACGCACACACACACACACACACACACGCACACACACACACACACACACACGCACACACACACGCACACACTTCACTGCTCCTCGTCTCCACAGTGCCAGGTCAGCTTCTGCTCGTAGAAGTCGATGACCACCTGGGGACACCTGGCGCTTGCTTCACGGGCAGGCAGCAGGGCCACGTCATCGGAGTTCTTCCTGTGGGGAAGCACACAGCAGAAGGAAAACATTAAATGGGCCGCCTCCTACTTGTAATATATGTAAAATGTTACAGCAGTAACACGCTCCTGCCAGTTGGGAATCGGTTATTTTGAAGCAATGGGACTGAATCACAGAAATCTTTTTAGGCACAGCCAGTGTCTCAGCAGTATGGTTATGGAAAATCTGATGAAAAGGGATAATACAGCTACTTAGTATTCCATTTCCATAATGTCTGGGGACTCATAATAGATTTTAAAGAAAGAACGGTCAAAACCGAAGCTGCAGAGGACAATTTTAGCCCCTTGTATTGAGTCTTTCTATTGGTGGACGTTGAGACCCAAAAGGCAAAGAGCTGTGTTGGTTGGGGCACGCTGCTTCAGATACCGAAGAGCAACAGATCCATGAGTTAGAAAGCTTATGAGACACCGAAACCCTGCACAGCAGTCTATAATACAGTGATATGGGGGGGGGGGGGGGGTTACAACGACAGAAAGTTATCACGGTGCAATCATATAATCTTTCATTCCAACGATCGACATTTATAGGAAATGTCTGCATGCACATATTTGATTGGCCAATGCAGCACCTTGCCAGATGATGCTGCATTGCAGTGTGGCAAAAGTTGAGCCAGGTTCAAATCTTTTTGCCAAATGACCCCGAGTTTCTTCACAGAAGCCGTCTGTGTTGGCTCGCTGCTCCAGCGGACTGGCCCCATTCGAATGAACAAGGAGCTTTGTCCACACAGAAGCCGCACACCCTCCATGCATGCTAAAAGGCCCACATCTTTTACACTTCACGCCCCCTTTTTGCAATGCAGCCTCTCTGTTAAAATTCTTTTTCGTTTTCAAGCCCAAACCGAGATTACTCAAGTGGTGTCACAAGTTTTATTTTCAGACTTAACAAAACTCCTCCAAAACCACAGAACATACTAACTGACTGTTTTCACAGGGTGTGTAGTACTGCCCATGATTGACAAACTTTAGAGCTGCAATCTGCTATCCAGTCATGGGTTGTCTTTTTTTTTTTTTTTACTAAATATAGTGTTACTAGATTGACCTGTTTGAATGTGTTGAAAAAGTGAAACTAACCTCAACCACATTTACTGTGGTCAGAGATGCTCTCACAACCTGTTACTAATCCAGGAAATGTTTTGTAAGTTTGTCAGTTACATATTTAGTAAGCGGCAATTTAACTGAACACCAACAACAAAAAGATTAAACACCCTCATACATCTGATACTTGGTGCTTCGTCATCTTTGCTATAGTTTGAACATGTGGATTGTAGCTTTTCCCTGAGAGCAAGTGTGACTTTTACCATCATACAAACACTTGCCGAACCGCTGGCATTCATTCAAGGACAAAGAAAAAGGGAAGCTGTGGAGTTACCATTTGACGAGGAACATGAGCTCTCCCTGTCTGTCAGTGGAGCCGATGATGCATTCTGGCTCGAGGTAAGTGCTGAGGTTAGCGGGGGCATCTGACCGCTCATCATCTGGCTCAAGGACGTCGCTGTCGCCCCGCAAAGTGCGAGGCTGCCGCTGAAACTGCATATAGGACTGCGAAGAGAATGACGAGGACGAAAGGCGCAGCAGTTAGAAGAAACCGCCACACTGGAGGACAGTCCAGATGTGGCTTTTTTTTTTTTTTTTTTTTTGACTGTATGGCCTCATTGTGAACTCTCAAACTTAAAACTTAAAACTCTCAAAAAAGTAGGAACAAAATCTGCCAACATGGTCAGATGCTTTTATTCAACTCCATTGCAGATTCTTTTTACTTTAAGAGAAAATGCTTCCTGAATTTTCTGAGTGTAACTATCAACTTAGTGCAATGCACTGTATGAGAAGGATTCTAATTATATATATTTTTTTTTTCCTTTTAACTTATTTAGGTGCAGAAGTTCTGAAAATAACATGGAAACAACTAAACTTACAGACATTCCAGCGCTACAGTCGTCACATACTCACAATTTCCGTCTCTTGCTCTGTCATTTCTTCTTTGGGAGTAAATTCTTGTTCAGTTTGCAGTTCCTCATGCTTCTCCAACAGGTGGGTGTTCCTCAGGAACTCTTCAATGAGCTCAGGACAGTCCAGATTGTCCTCGGGTTCCCATGTGTTTTCTGCACTGTAAATATGTCAGGAGGAGGAGAGGGAACACTCTATTATCATGCATAACCCCGAAATGACACAATATAAGCAACCACATATATGATTCTGCAACATTGCGCTCACTCAGTGAAGCCTTTCCATTTCAGAAAGTACTCCACTCTTCCATTAGAGATTCTGCGGCGAATTATTTTTTCCACCACAAACTCCTGGACAACTGTAGTCTCCTCAGTCTTCCTCTGTTTGGCAGTCTGCTTCTTTCTCATCCTGCCACGACAAAAGAAGCAGCAAATGAATGACGGCCGGCTGACACTGCTGTCAGGGCATTCACAAGACAAACGCAAACATTAACAGAAAGTGTCTCGGAGTGTCTTAGAGACTTCCATCTCCCTGTTGCTGGGATATATTTGCAGAACACGGCAGTTGTAGCCACGCAGTACTCTGCCGTGCCCTTCAGACAATGATCCTCACGCTTATTATAGCGCACCACCTGCCGTTTGTTGCGGGAGCGGAACATACTGCTCCTTCAGTCTACAACGCAACACGTTAGTGTCTACCCACGTGTCCTATTTACCCGGGCAGTTTAGTTAAGAGCGTTTGGCGCAGGCAGCGGCTTGTAGACACGAGTGGCAACGTGCCTGGGTGATGCACAAGGCGCAGTAATGAGCAACATGCACGTACGCTCTCGGTGTCTACTTGGTCTCGGCGGACAGCCCTGCCGCGCGGCGCTGCGCTGCTCTGCTCTGCTCTGCTCGGCTCTGCTCGGCTCGGAGCCCGTCGCGGGGAAACTACATGCACACAGCGCCCTCGATGCTGCTCGGTGCTCGGACGTGCCGTTCGCGCGGGCTTACATGACCGAGACAACTTTTCATGAATGACTTCGAATTAAAGATGGTGGCCGCGGATGCTCGGAGGAAGTGGTTGCCAAGGGAAAAGGTCATGCCAGGAAAAACCGGGAGGAGACGACGGGGACGCGCACGCCGCGGACCAATCAGAGAGCAGTCCGCTCGTCCGTCCCCGTCCAGTGGTCCGGAACAGCCCTGCCACCCATGGGCATCAGCTGGGTATGGCAGGGGACCGCGTGCACTTAGCGCTGGGACTGAGGACTGCTCCGGTTTTTTGGTTCCTTGAACCTTTTAGATCGTTGTCGTTGGAGGCAAATATGGAGCCGGATATTTAGCTATTTGGAAGGAGCATACTAGAAAAAAAAAAAGAAAAAAAAGCTTATTAGAGTGTAAGCAGATTCATGTGCGGCCAGAAATTAAATAAACAAACAAACTAACAAAAACTAAACCTTATCAGAAATCTCCACGTAGAAATATTATCGATATGATCGCCTTTCTTGTTGTCAGATGATATTAGATGTTAGATGATAAATAGGTTATATTATAGATTATATTATATTATATATTTAAAGTACAATTTTAAGGTACTTGTACTATACTGTGTTTTCCCTTTTGCTATTTTATACATTTATTCAACTACATTTCCGTGGAAAAAAAAATATTATTCCGTTACTTTTTACACAACTACATTTACTTTGCTACTATAGTTAGTATTTACTTTGCAGCTAAGGATTTTACATATGAAACATATGATCATCATAAAATATGACCCACTGTTATAAATCTATCCAACCGTATACATTTAGTTAAAACCATTTCCATTGTTGCAACATTAAAATGCATCTCTATGCATCAATAATAACATTCCAAAAATGTACATATATGGTGAAAATAATATTATGCAGAATGGTTCAATTCTGCCAAATGTTACTGAGAACTTTTGTTTTTAATTTTTAGTGTAAGTAAATTTTGCTGCCAATGGTTTTTTTTAATATACTGTGGTATTGCTACTTTTATTTAAGTGAAAGAGCTCAATTCTCCCGCAGGGACGTGGGCTTTCACGGACCGGGTCTGTTCTCCACCACCTCCTACACCACACTGAGTGGATCACAGAAAAACACCCTTTGGAGGATTTGATTGACAGCCCCCTTTTAGCCAATGAGAAACCCCAAAGCTGCTGATTGGCCAAATGGAGCACCACTAACAGGCCTTCCCACTTGACCAAGTTTGCCTTTTTTTTTTTTTTCGCCAGTTATTCCACATTGTGTTGTAACACACCACTGGGAGACGCTGGTTGCTTGTGCTGGGCTGCCAGGTTCAGTTGGCCAAAAGCTCCTGCACCACAGTTAACTAATGAGAATGGATTTATGCTGGAAAGCAAAAGGAAGCAGAACAGAAGGTTCTACTAGAAGGTGGATTCACATTGGATCTGCCTCTGATCCACTCTTGATTCTGATACCATTGCATCCTCAAGGCAGGATTATGTGACATGGGCAAATTTGTTCATGAAATTTACTTTGGAGCACCACCGTAACATTATAAGAATGTAACACAGATACAAGGATGCCTACAGCAAAAGCAGCACATGGTGATCTGTCACAGTCCCGAGCATTAATACCTCCGTTTCATTTTCAATGAGAAAACACTGGGGAGGCCCTGGGGATGTGATTAAAAGTGGTTTCAGTGAAAAGGCTGCCAGAAGCCTGCAAGGAAGATGAATGTGGTGTGCATCGTCCTCAGAAAAGAAGCCTATTGATCACAGTCTCAGTGGGGACAGGACACAGGTCCTGTGCAGGTTGCAAATCAATGTTTGGTCATGTGGACCTGCCCCATATGTCCCATGTGCGATGGAAATTTCACGTAGGAGGTAGACTATTGTATGATCCAAAGGAATTGCAGATTCTCTTTTGATAAAACCAAGCTGCTGTTTTCATCTGTGATTAATTATTAACACTGTGCTGAAGATGTTCTCGACAACTAAACACCATTTTCTTTCTTTGCGCACAGCAGCTCTCACTTCAAATGGGCATCTCTCTTCACACCAACTCATAAGTCATTCGAGATGCTTTCGTGTCTTGTCTTCTGAACGGGGATTAGGTTACCCAGCTTTATTAGAAAACCTGAAAACTGTGTATTTTTTTCAGTTGCATGCTAGAATGAACATTTCTACAAATTGTCAGCCAGTGCCAGAGCTACAGTTTTGGTAATAAGGCACCCTTTATAAAGGGTCTACAAGTTGTCTTTATTATTTGTAATTAAATTATTGACTTATGCTTTATATACATATAGACATACGTATGAAATGGAAATATACACTATATACATCATGGTCTCTCAAGTCTGTAGCCATAAATGTTAATAAATGGTTACTTAATGCAGTGGTCCATATATTATGCAGGTAAGTAGTTGAACAGTCCATTAAAGGGGACTTTCTGTCGAAGAAACGAGCTAAAAAGACAAATCAAGTGTTTTGTTGGAGGAGGATAAACACCAACCAGAAAGATATTTTACGATATGTAAACCCAAAAATTGTTCTTATTACTAACTTGTAACTGATCTAAGCAGTAGTATATGATGTGTTAACCATAAATAAAGGTGTTAGTTACAACTTATAAACTATTTAAACTGTGTTTAAAGAGTCTCTTAAGAAAGTGGTACCATATATATATATATATATATATATATTGTACAGTTTTTGCAAAAGGAACATCTACCTTACATTAAATCTTTCTATGTATAGGCCTGGGTAACAGTAGACCCAGAAACCAAGGTTAGACGTGTTGGTTGTCTGCCGTATGACCTGTTGATGCCCTCTAACCCCTTCCCGTCGGCTCTTTTGGGGTTTTAGTACTAGTTACCATAGTAACCGAACAGCTAATAGGGTTGAGCTGTCGCTGTAGGCGCAAGAATGGCAGTAATGCATGCAGTGACGTCCTGTCTGGATTCACTGCTTTGCTAGAGTATGGATCCTTTTGGGTTCTCTTAATCAAACCCAGGCAAGTAGGTTATTTCAGCTTGGGAACAGAGATCAGAAACACCAGCCAATTATATCTACATTAACAACTTTTATTAAGGTGATTTTGTTTTTGGTATTTTGCCCTTTGTTTGATAAACTGACAGTGAAGATATAGACGGTAAACATGGAGAGAGAGAGAGAGGCATGACATGCAGCAAAGATTGTCAACTGAAATTTAACCTGGGACACTGAAGTTATATGTTATGAGTCTTAACCACTATAACAACCAGGAATGGCCATTTCTACACAGACAAACAGCTCATCAAGAAAAATAATATAATCTTTTTTGAAAATTATTACAGAACAATAAAAACATTTGAATGACAACCTGGATTTTAGGAGATGGAGGTTGAGGGAATCCGAGATATATTTGAGAAAAAACATCTTTCATGTCTTGCATGTGTTTGTAGCTTAAATGACTCAACAACAGGCAATAATGAAGTGATTTGAAGCCTTTTTTGTGCCTTAAACCAAACTGACTGAACCCAAGATTGACCAGGGCACTAAAAATGAAATACAGATGTTGATGAAATAACATGTTCCAGAGTGCAGTGTGAAAAGATATATCGCGTTGTGCCGTCATCCCTTAAATCTCCTCAGTTCCCTCCCTGACAGGCACATTCCAGGGGCCCACTGTGAATGTAGCCCTCATACAGATGGGCCTTGAGAGCCACCCTGTGAAATCAGAAATGAGTCCAGATGGCTGGATCCTGCTGTGAAGGGCTGTGGATGGAGTGAGTAGTGTTCTGTGTGGCTCAGGCCAAGCCTGACTGGATCCTTTTCACATGGAGGGCCCCTGGTGTTCCCTCAGTACCACCCCGGGGCTCTCGGGTTACAGCTAGGACATTCACGTCGGTCCCGATACTCTTACAGAGTGTTAATCTGGTTGTATAGGGAGCAGTGTTCATTGAAACAGTAATATTAATGGCTGGTCTGGTAGGAAAGCAATTTAAATGAGCACATTTCTGACCGATTGACTGATTGATTGACTTTATATTTAAAAAGTACTTTCTTAGAAATCATTCCCACATGTAATGCAGACAACAGCTAATTAGGGGTAAGGGCAGCATTACGAGAGCGGAGATGTTTTACTGTCACTAACTCTGCTAACCACTGCAGGAGCCCTCAGCACCTTCATCAGCTCCACACGCTGTCTTCAGATCATATTCAGAGTCTCATACTGAATCAATACGGCTCTGGCCTGACAGGCCCCGATGCAGTTTATGTTCTCTGTGTATGCGGCAGTGGCAGAGAGAAAGGTGACTTTCATGACTAACAGAGGACATAGAACAGCAGACCACCTGGATTTGTGTGGCGAAATCTGTCTCCTGTTTCAGAAGCACTTATAGTGCCCCCAGATACTTTTCTCCGTGTTATTCTATACCTAGTTCTGGCATGGAGGTTGTGGGTGGGGGTGGGGTGGGCGGGGGTATGCGGGGTTGGGTGGGGGGATGGTCGGTGGGGTAGTTATCCCCTTTGTGTCTGCAGAGTTACTACGAATGATTACAGTGGGAATGTATCAAAGTACTGATTTCACTACATTTCATTAGAAGATTTTGAAGCTCAGTTAAATGTAAAAACCATACGTGTTGTGTATGAAGCACTAAAGTAATAGATTTTCTCGGATCTTGACTTGGGATTGTTTTGTCAAACTACTGTTTCCAGTGTCAAGAATGAACTTGCATGCTTAACCTTTTACCCAACACTGACAGGAAGTCCTATAAGTGCTATGAATGAAATATGAACAGCTACTGAGCGCACATGCCTGTGAAATAGTTGAATGCTCTGCAAAAAGTCAGAAAGTGGACTGAGTTAGGATTTTCTGTTGTGAATTAGTAGAGAGCAGTAGAGCTTCAATGTCTCCAAGGGGCAATTTGGTTTACAGGCAGTCCTCAAATGAACAATAAGTACAAGACCAAAATTGCATTTGTTGTCATTGACAATAATCACCAAAGCCACGTAAAGGAAAGCACAAGAGAATCAAAAAATCAATACCTGAAGACAAATCCTATCACATTCCCAAAAAGTAAGGAAGTAAAGATCTGACCACAATGTAACAATACACTACATGTAAAAGTACTGCAGTCAAAATATTACCTCAGTAAAAGTACAGATTCATCAACAAATTGTCTTTAAGTATAAAAAATAAATGTATTTCTTATGCAGAAAAATGGCCCTGTGAATGTTATATTATTTCAAACTATTGGATTATTATTATTACTGTTGCCTCAATGTGTAAGTTAAATTTTACTGCTGGGTTTAGATGGAGCTGATTTTAATCATTTTATATTGTGTTTGGTGGTTTAAGCTCTCTCTTGCTCTATGTATATATAAAAATGCATCATATTTTATAAGCAGATGAAATGTTTTGTATGTAAAATCTGCAAAGAAACAACTAACCCCGGCTGCCATATAAATGTAGTGGACTAAAAAACACAATATTTGCTTCTGAAAAGTGGTGGGATTGAAGTATAAAGCATAGAAGCATAAATAGAAATATTCAAGTAAGGCCCCTCAAAATTGTACCAACTCATTGTTTAACCAACTTAAGTACTTGACTCTGAGTTACATTCCACCATTTTTCCATTTACAGTAAGTGCTGTTTTGGAAAGTTCAGTGACCAGTCATTTGCAATAACTGGATGTCTTGCTCAAGGACATATTACAGTAGTGGTCTAATGACTGTTGCTCATCTCAAAAGTGAAACTGTCATTTCTGTCAATGATATATCATCTGAAAACCATAATGTCAAAGAAACAGTCCATCCCTACCAGAGCTTC
Organism: Xiphias gladius; assembly: GCF_016859285.1. NCBI lineage: Eukaryota > Metazoa > Chordata > Actinopteri > Istiophoriformes > Xiphiidae > Xiphias > Xiphias gladius. The sequence goes on from NC_053421.1 coordinate 15,467,471, forward strand.
CTTATGTAGAGTACGTGTGTAATATGGCTGTGGTGCCATACATTTGAATTTGTGGTGCTGTCAATCTAACTGCATCAGAACTGAGTAAATGAATTTATCATACAAGTCAAACATGAACTACAAATCATGACCAAACTGATGGACATAAATGAACTGGACTCTTGGCACAATTATTAATTGATGATTAATCTGTACAAAAGACTTTTCAGATAAACATGAAAAAGGAAAGTAATTCCCCCACTACCAGAAAGTAAATGTCAGGATCAGCTCGGCCAAAGAAGAAAAAGTTTCAGTACTAGTCAGACAGTGGAGGTGGTTTTGTTCCCAGCATAAACAGGTGCTGACTTCATCTCATGTGCCTCTTGGCTGGGGCTTTCCGCTCCACAACATTGAGCCCGTAGGATCCTGTAACAGTGTGATTGACAGGTGAATGGCGCCAATGACAAGCAATTCCCGTTCCCCCAGGGGCCAATGTGGCACGAAGTGAATGGATAAGAGTGGAGGGGAGAAAGATCGCCTTTGAACCTAAAAAGACTATTTCCCCCCCTTCCTCTGCCTCTTCTTTTCTCCCAGTCTCTCTGTGTGCCATTCCCCTTACTTTTCTTTCTTTTCTCGGTGTGGGTGTTTTGTTCTTCTGAGTTTTGTGGCTGATGGAACAAGTTGACTCGGGGCAGAGTAAAACATGTTTAAAGTTAAATGAAGTTCTTTTAGAGGGGCATGGGGAAATGTGTCAGTCAGCTTTTGTGTAGAGTTTTTACAGAGAAAATGTAATTATTCACTCCTTTGAATGTCATGAAATTAATATTGTTCAGCAAATCTTGCATAACTCTAATTTTGATAACTCTCAGGTAACGTTCAATGAACATGACCCCAATGCCCAAGATTCGCTACTTGTTATCAAATTTCAGGAAAAGCAACTTAACATAAGACTGTTTTTCATAATGCCTTAGAAGCTGAATATTGCTTTGATTCAAAAGTAACATTTTTTAAATGTGGGATAACCTTAATCATTGGTTTTTGTGATGTAATTTGAGACAAACACTCGCAGTAACTGACTTGTGATGGATTGCTCTCCACTGGTTACTCACAAAGCAATTACTGCCGTTGTCTACAAGGAGATTGTTTGCATTCTTGTAGCCTGCCTTTGTCACACATCCCCTTCCATCTCAGTTTCTACCGATGTTAAGTGTTCCCTTTCACAGCTGCCAATCACCATCCAATGAACCCAAACAGGGAACTCTCCCTTGACTTAGCTCAACTTGATGGGAGGGGTGAAGCCAAAGCTTCATTTGAGTCATCAGTGAAGCTGCCTTAAAGGAAAAACTTAAACACTTTGTGAAATATGCTTATTTGCTTTCTTATCCAGAGGTCAATGAGAAGAGCGATACCACGCTCATGTCGGGATCTGGATACAGATTATATGTAATATGTGAGACATGTAATATCTTTTCCAAGTATTTATCACATAAATATGAGGGCTATAAACAATGGCCAGACTCTTGCTGCACTTTTCAGCAAGTAGACAGCTGAACAGTATCTCAACCTTGAGTGGTGAGAGGACCTTTGCCTTGGTAAACCTCCTTGTCACTGTGCAGCTGCTGACTGTCTACTCTCATCGAGTGCAGCTCCACAAACCACCGAATCCCGTCTGTTGACCTTTTGCTCTTTTGCTCCCTCTCTCACAGCTGTACACTTTTTAACTTTAGATCTGCTCCACATCCAATCAGGATTCAACCCCTTAAACCCCATATTTCCCCCCTCTGGCTGCAGGAAACTGGCCCATCTGCAATCTAAGCCCGTGTGTGATCTGCATGGGTCTGGATGCAAGGCTTTTCCCTCGAATACAGAGCATTTTCTTTTTGGGTCCTGTGAATGTGAAGCTTTTCTTCCTCAACCAAGGTACTTTGACCATGACCCATTTCAGCACAGCCAGGGCTATAGCAGCTCCATGCCATCTGAAGGCTAAGTGCCCACTGTATAGGTTCCAGTGTGAGCACATGGTGGGACTAACCAGCTTTTAAGTTTTGCCTGCCATCTGGAAAATAAAAGCTTTAAGCAGGTCCTGCCTGTAATTACCCTGCAAACTCTGAACAAAGGCACAGAACACACTGTGGTGAAATCTGGATAATTGATGGAGACAGGTCAAAACAACTGATATTCTATTGTAGGCAGTGAAAAGTCTAGTTTTGGCTTAAGATGCTGAAGTCAGGTATGAAAATGTGTATTTGTTTTTAATGAGGTACAGTTGAAAATAAAAGGTCTTTTGCTGGAAAACTGCAATAGCCAGTGTCTTTGTGTGCTGTTGTGTGCTTGAAAGTGATACCTGGCCACATGGCTGCATCTGAATTCTGACACTTCTGATGCTATGTATTATTAGTAAGAGTTACATGTACATTTTTTTCAGGTTCATATGACGGGGAACACATTCATAATTACACAGAAAGTAAAAAAGATATGAAAAGAATAGTTTGACATTTTGGAAAATATGATTTTTCACTTTTTTTGCCAAGAGTTAGATGAGAAGATTGACACCACTTTCATATCTGTACAGTAAATATGAAGTAAGTTGCTTTTTCCCCCGTTTCCATACTTTGTACTATGCTAAGCTAAAGGCACCAGTATGCTGCAACAGAAGTGCTTGTCAGATGTAACAACGTCTGTCCCCCCCACTCATTTTCGACCATACCCACACCTTAACTGCCTGTTGCCTGTTGCTTCACATTTAGTGCACAGACATGAGATTTTCTCATCAAATCCAGATCAAGAAAGAGAATAAGTATATTTCCCAAAATGTCGAAATATTCCCTTAATCATTTTGCATTCAAAGGGAATACAAAAAAATGTAAAATTTGTCCCTCATTTGCAGCACACAAGTCTGAGTTCATTTGAATCAAAGCCACCACTGTTTGTAGGCAAGACAGCTCTTCCTCAAGTAGACAGCTTTATACTTGCCATGAAATAGCTGCTGGGTGTGAAAATTTGTTTCCATAGCTTGTTTTCCACACTGGGTATACAGTGCTGAAAAACCACACGGCTCCGTTGGTATGAACCAGTGCCTGGACCTGACAAAAATGAGGCTGATTTACATTGTCCATCCGCCAAAATGTCTTTTTCAATTTGAATCCTACCAGGGGCTAATCTGGAAACTGTTACTCACTGCGTCTTGAAAATAAATTGTTTGCAGCTGATAGTCAAAAACTGGAGGAGGGGGGAACTCAGGGGGGGAACAAGTGGCAGAGTCCCTACGGTGAAATGCTATGTTTAGGCTGATGCACAGGAAACAGGCTCTTACCAGCCAGGAAATTAAGTGGCAAGCGCAGGCCAGCTCATATTTCCCCTCCTGCTTCCAGAAGGGCCTTGTTAGTGCTGAGACACCAGGGCTCCAGCTTTTGTTCGCACTGAGCCAATAGTAAACATCGCTGCAGCATTTTTAAAAGACTTTAAGTGCTTGTGATGGCTGAGTGGTATGCTGCCATGAGGTCTTGAGTTTCTCAGACCTCTAGATTCCCTCTCACCTCGCCTGTCTCTCAAGGGGAGCTGAGTCAATGTTCATGATGTGAAAGAACGGAAACAAATTTATGTGCAATTGAGGGAAAGACTTCTCTGACTTATGTCTTACTAAGGAAATGTGTGGCTGCATTTTAAGACTATTTCAAAACATCTTGGGTATAGATTTCACATGTTTGTCCCTATATACTGTGTGTTTTTTTCCTTCCATTTTTATTTTTTCCTGACTCCTGCTATTTTTCCTTAAACCCACAAAGGAGAAAAATACCTATAACTGTTAAATAACTGAATAAAAACAGGATTTGGGGATGCTCACTATTACCTAAGGATGTCTCTGAATCAATTTACTTGAGGAATAGCTGAAGATGCAATCATGCTCTGCTCATGCTCTGCTCATGTCCTTTAGATAAAATGTCTAGATTATTGGATGCAGTTTGTCAATTCCTGATGGCATGATTAGGTATACATTTCTGACTCATTTGAAAAAACCAACAAGCGTTAAAACCAATACTCAATCTTTTTTTTTAAAACAACTAGGAAACTGCCATATCTTTTGTTAAAAAAAACTCTTATTGCTAGTCTGCTGCGCTGTTCACCAGAAATACTACTGACAGACACAAAACGTAAATCACTAGAATGAAGGACAAACAAAGGCGAAATAAACATGCATTAATGTGTACATTTTATAAAAAGCAGTGACAGTGTGCTTCATGGTCACTTTGACTCAGAGCAGAACTCTTAATTGTTTTTAAAAAACAGAGCAGCCAGCTGAGAGCACTCAGAATCAATAGACCTTTTTCACAGCAAACATTTTGATTTGTCATTGTGGGAAAATAACATGTTAAACAAATTTTGATAATGATGGCTCAGCTTCATGAAGTGTCCCAGTGAGCCAGTGTGCACCAGGACCCAACGGATGCTCACCCAAATGTAAGTCAGTTTTTTTTGTACTTTGTCAGAACTGGTAAATTGCCTTTCTGAATATTTAAGCTCAAACGTGTGCACAGTATTATCTCACCTCCTGTTAGTGTAGCAGGACCAGCATGCGTAGACTACAATAAGAGTCTAAAGCCAAGCCAACGGCCCAGTGCCCTTAGGCACAGTGGTTCTTAGAGCAAAATGCTAATGTCAGAATAACAATGCTCACATTCTGATGCTAAGCAGGTATAATGTTTACCATGATCATCATCTCAGTTTCATTTTTTGGCAGTCTAATACTTGCTAAGTGGCAATAAACCCAGAGTAAAGTCGGGGCTGAAGGGAATGTCATTACTTTTGCAGGTATTGGGTCATAAACCAAAGTACTGGAGAAGTCAGGAGACCACCAAAGTTATTGCAATTCACGAATAACGCTGAATGTTTGTATTAAATTTAATGGCGATCCATCTAATGATTGCTGAGATTTTTCCCCAGGTACAGTGTGTCTTGGCGCCCTGGTGGCCAATGGTTGGGACGTATGCCACATGACTAGAACGTCTATGGCTAGATTCGGGGACATTTGTTTCATGTCATTACCACCCCCCACTTAGCCCCCATCTCTCTCCCACATGTTTCCTGTCTGTCTCTGCACTTTTAACTGTCAAATGAAGGCAAAATTGCCAAAGTATAATCTTAAAAAAACAAGTCAACCTAATGGTGTCGCTGGAGGAAAAGTTGAAGGTGCACCAAGGTCAGACCTTGAAGGTATATACAAAAATTCCATCCAAAGGTTGCTGAGATATATATAAGTCTAGACCAAAGTGTTGGCCCAATCAGCCACATACATGTCAACAAAAATCAATTAATTACCTATATTATGGAACTACATTACCACATTATCAAAAGCCAGAATCTTCAAGAGTAAGATTCTGGGAAGGGAAGATGAAAGGTGACTGAGGCTCGTGTGGACAGAGATTTCCTGTTTGAGTTGATATGTTGGAAGGTCAGAGCTGGCTGGATGCCTGCCCAAACCCAGCGCTGCCTCTCTCCTGTAAAGGACCACCCCATTGGGAAGGCCTGCAACGATGGTGGTGAGCAATGATTCATGGCCTGGAGATCAGGGCTAAGTTGGAGTCAGTGTAAACACTTACAGATGAGTTGATGTATTCTGAGCGTGTGTATGTGAGTTGGAGAGGGATGAAGAGAGAGAAAAGAGAAATACCGATGTCTGACTGAGCTGGGATTTCAGCTTGGTGTACATGTTTGCAGTGTTTATAACTTTTCTTCTCACAGAGAATTTGTGATGATTGAGCACTGGGAGAACCTGAGGTTCTCTGCTTTGGCACTCGTGTGTCTGGTCATGGAGCACGTATTGATAATGGTGCATTAAGGGGCTGCAGTTAGAGCCAAACACTGCAGTAGCCATGGGGCTCTGAGAGACGAGTGACGCCAGATTCAGACGGAAACCTTTTTACCCTTACTTGTAACTTTGAAACAGTTTCTCATCCTTTTAGTAAAAACTTCAAGCGTTCAAAAAATCTTGAAAAATTTTTTAAGCCATGATGAATAATGGAGTGATTGCCTATAGGCGAGGCGACAAGAGTAACTTGAAGTGTTTGCAAAGAAAATCCAAAGAACTTCAACTCTCTACCTTGATTTGATATTATGATACTGACGCTGTTCTGGAAACAAAGGCAACACATAGTGATGTTCTCAGGACTTTCTGAAAGTTTAAACATAAATAACAAGTTGAAGGAAATGTCATCCTCCTTGATATAACTCTTGACTGGACAGGATCCATTCTTTGCTTCTGTAGCTAGTAATCATTGGCTGACTTTGTGTCACTTTTACACTAATCCATCTCAGTTGTGGTTGTTTCCATCTGTTTGAGAAGAGTTAGAAGTTGACTGGCAGAGGTCCTGCTCTCTGAGAGTTAGAGGCTGGCTGGAGGGGGCTTGTTTCTGTCAGGGGTGAAGCACCCGCCCGTCCATCACCCTGACAGAGCTGACAGCCATTCAGCCAAACCAGAGGAGTTCCTGCCAACAGTCAATGGGCTTTTCATTGAAGGAATCCAGCTCTGGCCAGTCATCAGCGAGGGAGGGGCGGTCCCAGCTGTCAGCGGGACAGGGGGATACTCTGGGTACCTCCCTTTGCTTTTTTTTTTTTTTTTTTAAATTTAGAAATCTCTGGTCAAATCCATGGCATTGGTCAAGAGCACATACTCTGCCCTCTCTCTCTCTCCGTCCCCCCCTCACTTTCTCTTCCCTCACTTTGTCGTCTAGTTCAGCTGTTTCCAACTGTGCAATTCAGTTGCGTTGTAGGGAGTATACAGCTTTTTGAAGATTTGCTATTTACCTTAAAAGGCCTTTATTTTTTTCCGTTTCCCATTCGACTTGATTTCCACATGTATTTTGATTGCAAATACTCTTCCCTTGCGCCTCAGTAATGCCAGTGCTCTTACTCACCACTTGAGGGAGGCAAAACTAAACAAAATGTCAAGTAGCAGCATCGTTGAAAAATCTGTTCAGTAATACTGTATTTACATCATTTCAAGTTATCACACACTACGCCGGACTGCGCTGAAACATCAAGTATGTTAATGTTCAGATTTTTTTTCTGTGGCCAGATAGTGATCCTTGTCACTGTTGACTTTTTTAATCTTTGCATGACCCTTTCCTAAAGTCAGATAACTTTACTCATTGAAGTATTTAAAAAGTGATAATGTTTCAGGCTGAAACTAACAGTTATCTTCTCTGACAATTATTTTCTTGGTGCTGATTTATTGTCTCGTCTATTAAACAGCAGAAAATTGTGAAAAACGCCAATTCGTTTCTCAGAGCTGAAGGTAATGTCTTCAAATTTCCCAACAGTTGAAATCCAAAGATATTTAGTTTACAGTGTTATAAAAGAAGATAAAATCAGCAAATACTTACATATGAGCTTACACATAGGAGCTAGTAATGGAGATGTTTTGGCATTTCTGCTTGGAAAAATTAATAGATTGCTGCAGATTAATTCTCTGCTGTTTGACTGAATGATTAATCAACTGATCATTTCAGCTCTATTAATGTTCATGGTAAAGAATGGATTGTTAAAAAATCACTAATTTATTAAATCTACATTTTCTGTGAATGCGAATAAAAAACACTTTTGTAATGCAGTTCCAGTCAGATGTCTGAGTAAAATCTTCCTCTGAGAGATGTCTGACTGTTGCTTGGCGATTGTTTGCTTGAAACATTTCCATTGTGGGCTCCCAATCTGCACTTTTCAGGAGAAATATACTGTGATATTATCTGATGTTGCTACACTAACAAGAGGAAAACAGTCATGTCCTGTCTTTAACATGACTATATTTATTATTTAAGTGTGCGTTATTACCACACCAGGTGATGAATTCTGTTCATCTAAATACACACACAACAAGCTGTTGTAACATTTCTGTCTTTACTTGCAGTACAGTGCCAGACTAGAACGCTGTTGTGTGATTCAGTGTGTCTACTATTACGTAACCAGTGAGCCGCCTGCACAAATCAATTATTCATCTCTACGTCGTAACGCTAAGGATGCTTTGATTATGACAGACAGCCAGACAAGGCAGTGCAGTAAATGGCAAAGAGAAAACACGCACCAACCTCCACTGAGTCTGTGTCTTCGTCGTGTGACTACCGAGGGAGAGCAACTTCAGATATGATATGCTTCTCCTTTTCACTCAAAGGCCGCATGAATGCTTGATTTTAAAAACAGCGCCCGGCAATTGGAGAATTAACACAAGCCTATTCCACACAAATTAATGTCTGTTAAGTCCTGCTAAATGGGATTCACGTCGAGCTTTGGTTAGTCCAGGGCAGACACGGAGGACAGATACTGTATGTTTTCTTCTTTGTTGAAAGTGTCTAAGCCATGTTTCATCTCTTATAACCCTCATCAGTGCAGGTGCTGTTGACCGACTACAGTGGTTGGTTCAGAGGTTAAACTGTTCAGTACATCTTTATTTATCTGTCAGGATAATAAGCCCTGAGCATCTGTTCTGGACAACTTATCTAGTGACGTGAAGTCAGAGAAAGAGTGAAATAATGAAGAGCTATAAATGTTCAAAGGCTTCTTTGGTTGTGACTTTCGCTCTAAACGCACAGATGAAGAACAGCTCTGCTCATGTCCACAGTAAATTATGAAACTCATCATACTTCATAGTGACACTCTGTCCTTCACTTCTTTTCTTCATTTTCTGTTTCATCTTGGCTCTGCAAAACCCCATCTGGGTCCCAGTGATGGTATAGTGGTTAATTCCCCTGTCACTGGAGCTATGATTAAAACCCTGTGCTGGTTCTAACTTGTTTCAAACAGTACGACCTGCAGCCTTAGTCTGATAATATACATTTTATTGCACAAGACTGACAATTTGATCTATGGTGGACCCTAATCAGGCCAATGGGGAATCATCTGTTCATCCACCCTTATGTAGAATAAAAAACCATGGATTCTGGTGGCAGTCGGCATGAACAAAACATAGTGCAGACAGAATTTAAATGGACGTTATGGTGAAATTGTTTTGTCCAAGGTCCAAGATGAGCTTTGAAAATCATCTCATAGGCCAACATTGACAAATCCAATTCCTTAAAGTGCTCAGAAAAAAATGGAAATTTGAATTTCTACAGTTTGATGACAATTGTCCAAACTCCATCTGCTGATGAAAGTCATGTGATATTATCAAAAGCACCAGAACATCTACTAAATGGTCCTTTAACTGAGAATTTTCTGTCAGCTGCTGTTTCCAAGGTCAACAATAAGTTTGAAACTAAATTTCGCTAATATTGGATATTTCTGCTTGTAAGTTAGCTTCACCATTAACACAAGCCCTGTCTTGCCAGTGCTAACTTTTTTTTTTAAAACTCACAATAGAGTTTCTGTGTTGTATCATAAAAAATATATGCACATAATGAAATAAATAATCATGAGGCAAATAAAGCTATTCCTGGCACATAACCATTAGTATTGAGAGTATGTATTAATATTTATAGTGTGCTTCACACTATTACATCTGCATGGCTTTGCTTGCCACCATCTAGTTTCTAAAAATGGGTATAGGACATTTCCTCTAGATTTCCAAAGCAGCAGTAACGAATGATCTCATTACTGTGATTATGTTTACACAAAGTTTTTAATAGCTTCGCTGTAGCTCATTCTCAGAAGTTATCGCAGGTTGTTTGGTTTCTATTCTCAGCCTCTGTCTCATAACTAGTGACTGAGGATACAAAGTAGGTGTTTGAATGTCTTGGAGGTTATTAAACATTACACGAGTCTCTCAGGGGTGTTTGTTTTTGTTTTTTTACCCAGTCTCTTTGTGCTCTGCATCTTTTTGCCAGTGTGTACATATAGTGTAGTACAGTATGTCAGACTGAATAGGAGTGAAAGATATTGTGTCTGTGTGTGAGGGAGATGAAACAGAAAAAAAAAAACAGCAGAAAATAGAAAGAAGGGAGGGAGAGAGATCAAACACTATGGCAGAGCCAGGCCCTGTATCAAAAATGAGGTTGGACGGCTCTCCCACCTCTCTCCATCCGGCTCTCCCCTGATCATCGACCCTGAGGATAATAAACTCAATCCATGTTAAATTATAGATTAAGGCCTGGCTTTGGATACGGCTTGGCAGCTGGCGGCTGCATGTGCGTCAAGCTGCACTGAGTTTTACACACTTCTACTGCTGCTACTGTTGCCTCACCTCACTGCCTTATTAAAATCCACATCAAACGATCTCCACAGATGAATAACAGGATTTAAAAGAGACTGTATGAATATGTAAAGATTCTCTCTACAATATGCTGTCTTTGAGACTATGGCTGTGTGGTTTGTTGGGCTCTCTGGTTCGCAGATGAGTTAACCTTTAGCATCACTTTTCAGGTAATCTTTTACTCACAAATTAGCTTTGTTGTTTTAGCTCTATGATGAGATGATTTGGAAGGTACTAGTTAACAATTTTATGGTTACTGTCTAATAGAAAGGATAAAAAGATTTTTTGCTCTGCACTCTGTTTTTCAGCTACCAGTAGATGGTGCAATCTCTAGGTTGCCGAGCATCAGAAGTGCAAATACTTTATCTATTTCACTCAACAAAAAAAACTAGAAAAGTCAACTTGCACAAGAAAATCAAGTTTGACACAAACGTGTCAGCTTTGCATTACTTTTATTCTACATCAATTTAAAGATATGAGTTTAAAAAAATTAACTTCATTATGTGATAATCAGTAAATTACAAACAGCCAACTCACCGTACAGTGAGCAGATACTGACATCAGATATTAGATATCTCTTATTGTACAATATCTACTGAGTTGTTTTGTGCTGGCAAGAAGAACTGTTTGTCACAGATTTCCAACCTGTACATCTTGATTCATCGTCTTTGAGAGTGCATGTAAACTGTGTCTGCTATGGCAGTGGTTGTAAACCCAAAATGAGCTTCATCCATGGCCACACATAAATTAAGGGCAAACTGACAAGCTGGCATTATGAACAAAGTAGTTGGTGCACTGTTGAATCAAAGTACAGGGAAATCCTGCTCTGAACTTCCATTGTGCCCATCTCCTTCTTTCCATCTTTATAGTGCCCTTTCATTTTTGGTAGCTTTTTCTATGTATGTAATCATGGTATTCATGTATGTATTTTGTTTATTTTCGTTTATTTTTGTCACTTAGTGACTGTTTAAAGTGTATTCATACCTTTTTGGATTAAAGACACAGTCAATTTTGAATGCCTCCCTTGTGTATCAGGATGAGTATCACTGTATGGTCAGAAGACTTTATTGTAATCTACTGTCTCCATAATAATATGTAACAGTTACAGTGACTGTGAACAATAGCAAAGGAAATCTTACATGATTTTGGTTATGTACTGTGTAAATGCATAAACCACAAAATACCACAAATGATCTGTTTCCGTGTCACAGCATTTTATTCACAAAACCAGCTGGAGTTAATTTACTCCCTTTTATCTTAAATGTAACACTTTCTTGTCTTCCCTATGAATGTATTTTTAGGGGACAGTGTATAAATAGCAGGAGAAAATGCCAATTTTACATCTTCCATAAATATAGAATCCGGTGTATGAAAAATAATGAATGTATAATTTTGGCACAGTCTGTGATCTAAAATAGAAATCTTTATCTGTTCTCAACAACAATAGTGCAGCAACAAGATTCTTACGTAACAACATTTAGTATTTAACTTACAGTAATTTCATGCAAAGCAAATCTCATAGGGCAGTCAAAGGCATCAAGATAATGTCCAGTGTCAACATCAAACATGATACATGCAGTTTCAACATAATCAGCATGCTGTCGAGTCTGAATTACAAAACACAGTGATGATAACTCCCAAACAACAGAGGCACATTGCTACGAATATACACATTCTGCTTTATGTCAACCTTAAAACTTCTTTTTAGGCATTTTACATATTCCATACACTGTACAATGCTGAAGGCTTCTAAAGGCATAGCTCAGTTTTTGGAGGATTGTGTTATTATTCCTTATCAACCAAAGTGAGATAAAGTCATGGATGTTTTTGATGCTGCAGTTTAAAGATACAATATATTCAACAATAACAAAATTAGTTAAATTTTGCTCAGCTAATGCATATTTATGGAGTCATGGGCACATGTAAACAACATTGGGCATTTGATAAAAACTTTTTTTTTTTTTAAATGAAAAGACACACACAATTGTATTTGTGTCACTCAGGGGAAAAATAAAGAATTACTATGATTAAAAACTATAAATATTCCAAAAAAGTAAACAATTTTTTACTGTAAGTTACTTTCAGAACCATAAGACAAAACGATTTGTATTCCTATTTGTATTCTTCTTTGTAATAATTTTTCAAGGAATTAGGAGGTTACACGCACGTGACACAAACATGCAATTCACAGAACAAGTTGACTGCCGAAGGCTCAGTTTACCTACAAACACTGAAAATAACGCCATGCAGCCAAAGATTCGCAACTGAGGTAAGACAGCCTATCAGTAAGAAACATTCAGGAACAAGATCAAGGCTCTGGTCTACATTCATAATGGTAATCTATGTGACAGAGGGAAATCACAGTGATTCCTTTTTGTTTTGTAAAGGCAATCCAATGGGCTTGTGTTTTTGAGGCAGTTCCCATTACAAAACATTACAGTAATAAGTGACCCTCTTTGGTTTCAATAGTAGTCTCTCATTCTTACAAACCTCAGTATCTCAGTAGTGAAATCTTTTGGATAGATAGATAGATAGAAATTTAGATAGATAAATAGATAGATAGATAGATAGATAGAAATGGGAAACTGCCCTTTAAATAGAGTTTGATAAACAGGAATTATTCCTGCTCCTGAGTTTAATACAGTGACACTGTGAAAAGCAAAATGTTCAGCAGATGAAACTGCATCTCTGTCAGAAAATCACAGGGTACATCGGGAAGAGTCCCATGTAAGTCATTTAATGGATTAAGCTATAGTTAACACTTTGCTTGCTTTACTTCTTTTCTGCCAATGTTGTGATGCCAGCTGATGCTGGCTGATTATCACACTTAGACTTTGATCCAAACTTTCCGTTTTCGACTGGCTTCACAGTCTCTGTGGACTCTAGGTGTTGATTGGTTTCTTTGTCCACATGGGACTTAGGACCCTGATCTGATTCGGTACTCTGACTGGACACTGAGACTCTGCATGTCTGCTGGTAGGATGAGCAGAGTTCCTGCCACTTCTTTCGATTGGCCTCAATCCCATTGACCATCGGCTGCAACTTCCTGTTAAGCTTCAGCAGTGCCTGTGAGACACACAGGAGAGTGAGGTTGAAATTCAAACTCCCAAACAATGCTTTTATTTACATGTATAAAAATCGGACCCACAGCAAAGGTTTAACTTTAGACATTCAGGGTTACCTACCTGGTAAAGCGGTTTACAGATCCCATCTATCCACTCCAGCTGTAAGGCGGGCAGTTCATCTTTGCGATTACGGTCAAATATCGCCTGCAGAGAGGTGACAAGCTTCTGTCATCCACGACCAAAAACAATCATCATAATCATTTGCACCAAAACACTGGTCACAACAAGTATATGCTGGTAACTCAGTATGGGATAGAAATCTGTGCACTAGAAAAAAAATCGCAGTGGCAGGTAAGAGTTTGAAGGCTTGCTTACTTACCGCCGGGGTCAACTTAAGCTCAGACCTCTCCCTGTCACCTTGTTCAAAGAATTCACTTGTCACCAGCTCTGCAACCTTGGGACATAAGTGTAAACCACCATTATTTCATTATTTTATTCAGACACGATGAAACATTTTTATATTAAAACATGGGCTCAGTGCCAGTGGGTGCATGCATTTTGTTACATTTGTGCAAAATTTACTTCTAGTGATTTAGCAAGGAATACTGCAGTATTTTCCTGGTATTACTCTCATAGTTGTGGCCATTGTGACTATGGGTCATGCTTACTCTGCACTCACCACCTCCGTTGTAGAGATTCAGGAAACACAACTGTGGCAAAAGAATGTAAAAAGCAGCGCAAGCTTCTTAAAGCTTTGCAGATAAACTTCAATTTTACATAAGTCATACACTTCCCGACAAACGAAAATGGCTAAATTGAAGTTTATTTTGAAAGTTTTAGAAGGCTTGCCTCCATGGCCTGCACTGGGGTATTTGAGGGAGCACATTTTTAATCAAATAATTCTTGCTTCTTTCATTTAGCTTTGTTGAAATGCCATTTAGTTCCTTTTTGGATACTGAAAAGTTATAAGGAAACCACAACAACGACACTATGACACTATCTTAGAGGCATTTTTGACCAAAAAGAAAACTGATTGATGACTTTTCTAAACTTGTTTGTTGTATTCATGGCATGGATCTATGTAAGAGCTCTCTCTTAATGCATCCACGTTTCAAGGCCACAGGGAAACAGGGGCATATCCGAGCATGCATCGTGGGAAAGCCAGGGAAGAATCCCGGGGGACATGCAAATTTCTGGAGCCTAAAACTGTCAGTATGAAAAGGGTAGAACATGCAAACAGGTCCTTCTTTAACCAAGTTCAACCTATGTTTTTACATCTCCAAGCCCTCAACACTCATGAAAGCCAGTTGTGAGAAATTTTGTAATTGGGACTCTCACCTGTTTGGATATCTTCCAAGGACGTGTGACGGCGCCCAGATCACCTGCTGTCATCAGCATAGACCTGTTGATGGCATCAACGTTCATGTCTAGCTGCTTGTTTTGCTCTTCACATTTAAAGTTATTTTGGCACAGAACAATTTTATTTAGCACAATGGTAGAAACCTTAGAACTTCTCTGTGTCCTTCATCAGTCCAGCTGAATTCTCCAGACAGAACACACTCAAAGAACTTAGTTCTGCGCCTTCCAATGCAGAGAGACAGCCAAGGATACAAAAAATGTTCAAAGGCAAAAGAATAGTTTTTACCGCACAAGCACTTGGTAATAAAACATAAATTTAAATGATAACTCTTCTAATTACCTGTAAGAATTATTTCTCCAATAATCTGTATTAAGATATTAAATCCATAAATAAAGATCACTTACTCAAAGTACAAAGTAAGGTCTGTGGAGAGAATAGCCTGCTTCAATAGTTGCATCATGTTGCTATACTCTTTGGAGCAGAGGTTTGCAAAGATATTGTGACCCTGTGAAAAAAAATACAATAGCACACAGTAGGCACATACACAAAAGCAAACAGGGATGAGCAATAGTGACTAAAAATCTATCCTCTAAGCCAAAGCATTGGTAAAGTCATCGCTCACTGTCAAATGAAGCTCCCATTAGCAATGTTAATTAGCAATGTATATAGACTATTTCTCTGTCCTCTGTTAATAGAAATCAATAGAGAACACAGTTCCTGACGATCAAATAAAGCAGACTCATAATGTCACTAGCGCTCACTGCTTTGCATGTGTTTCCTTGTTGAGTTGTGTGTATTTGGCCAAACCAGGGACAGACATTGCAAAGGTAACATATGGAGGAAGGAAATCCTACAAAACACTGAAAGCTATCTAGCTGGCACCGTGTGACATTAAAGCCATTTGAAACATGCAACATTGAATTTGATGCTTCTCTTACAGTAAAAAGGATCCAACTCATTGGCTATTCCTAATATCCTTTCAAATTTCATTTAGGAGTAAGTATAAACAATTTTTTATATCGTGTCAAATTAAATTCTTGCTGCTCCTGACCTCACTTTGTAGGATCATGACTGCGTGGTTGAAATGATGATGCTCCAGGGTGGCTGACGTCCCATAGAGCAAAGCCAGAGCAGAACCTGTCCTGCAGGGAGAAACAGAGCAGTGAAACTTTCAGTCACCTATAGGTAACCTGTTTATCATCCTATACGGCAGGCCTGAGTCACTCACTTGGCTTGAAATGCGTTGTTGGTGCCGCGGTGGTCCAAGTCATGACACAGACAGCCGACCATCAGGGCCAGTATCTCTGCATCTGACAGGACATCCTGAAAACTGGCTGTCTGACGAAAGCAAAGCAGATAGACATCTTCTTATACATCCACTTAGCAGAGTCGACCAACACATTGATACTCCATTTGTTCTGTTCACTGAGAATCACTTTTCTCATGGCACGTTTTAAAAAATAACCTTGACAATGTGCTGTCCTCATTGAGGGTCTAAGATTTGATGTGTCTTTTAGTGGAATTTTGCTTTTACTGTATAAGACAGAGAGAGGTTGAAGGGGGGTACACGTAACACAAAATTCTGGTATGAGAGAAATTGGAGATAAGCATCTTAGAAAATTTGGACATTGCTGCGACAGCAGGGCTGGTATTGTTTTCACCCCGAGAGTCTGTGTGTGTGTGTCCACGTGTGTGTGTGTGTGTGTGTGTGTGTGTGTGTGTGTGTGTGTGTGTGTGTGTGTGTGTGTGTGTGTGTGTGTGTGTGTGTGTGTGTGTGTGTGTGTGTGTGTGTGTGTGTGTGTGTGTGTGGCATCATGGCAAAATGTGGTCCTAGAGACCAAACTACTCAAGCAGGAACTACCATAAAGCTGGTAGGTTTTGAGAACTTTGGCAGGTGTCTGTCTGTCTGTGGATAGATTTTTTCACCATGATAGCGTCACAACAACAAAACTTTACAGGCGTGTAGTTGAGATAAGAATGAAAATGAGTGAAACAATACAGTGTGCTTTTTACGGATGCACCAGTAAACATGCACAGAAGCTTTGGGTCCATATGGCGATGACAGCACATTTACTGCAAGTTTTAAAGTCAAACTTAAACTTTTGTGGGACCACTGATGGCAGTAAAAATCAAATATGAGACACGTTTCACCCATATTTCCCAAGGAATTTAAGACTATACATAACAAATTTAACATTGTGCATAATGATATTTAAAACTCATTAAGACCTTGAGTAAAGATAATAGGATTTTAGGATCTCATTTTACGGTAATGATAAATATGATAAAGAGTTTCAGGTCTGCCTGTTTCTCTGGCCTATTATCTCTCTTTTCAGTCTGTGCCACCTGAAAAACAAGAGGTAAATGAGTACATGCACTGTAGGCTAATGGGGATCAGATGCTGCTTGTCAAATCAACACTTTATGATTCAAGTATATCACTGGTACATGGGCCAAATGTCCTCTCATTTTTACCTGCAAACCCAACCTGTTCATGATTATGAGGCATCAAGAACATTCTTATATCTAGCTTTAGTTGTTTTTACATTTCAAAAATATGATTAGGCACAGAAACAATTTGATATCTGTATCAAAATACCCATGAAATTTAGCCATCGCAGCATACTTGTGGCAATTTTGACAACCCAAACACCACAACAACAAAATGTGCCTATTATTTAAGCCCAAAGAGCTGGTAGGGAAGCAATGCCTTGCTCAAGGGTGTGAAAGTAGAGCAGATGTTTGCTGACTGTGGCTGACTGGATAGTAATTTTGGCACTCCCTCATTTGTATTCTGTTACATAACACAAAGGCCCATCAGCTACTTCATAAATCTTCTAGGAACCACAGTTGGTGTCATGGAGGTCCACTGGAGAATTAGCTGTCTGCAAATAACATCTAAATATAAGACAACCTGGCTGGAGAACACACAGCTTCCCAGGAAACCTTGTTGTGAAGTAGGTCGGGAAATGTTCTCAGTCAAAGTGAAAGGTCTGACACAGTCGATTTGTTTACTGTGACACACATGTCAATAGTTTTTAGTTTTAATATCACTTTCACACCTGTAGTTTGGGGCAAGAAAAAAATTAATCAGCCATTGCATTTTTTTCTGGTCCACTTCGTGTTTGGATTATATCTAATAAGTTGACCTTTTGTTAATTTTTTTACACCAGTGTTTCAAAGATCCAAAATTAGCCTTCAAGCTCCAATTATCCTCATGAGTTTTGCACACAAGCTTTACAAGCTGTTTTACACCCACCTAAGAATTAGATGTACATGTGTATAAACAGTTAGTAAAGGCTTTGTAACAAACTGTAATAATTGTTCATGTGTGTAACGTGATGACACTTATTTTATATTTTGTTATCAATAAGTCGTTAACTGTTAATGCACCAGTTTCAGATGCTTTATAGGAGAAGCTATAATTGTTGACATATACTATATATTTAACACTTAACATGTCCTTATATCTAGTCAAAACTAAAATATCATTGGATCGAATCATTTTATTAAGTGATTATATAATAATTATAAATGGTAAATAGATCTGGTAAAATAAAGTGTTACTGTAAAGGTTAGACTTTCATTAGGTTGATTTCCATCCACTTGTTTTTATGCAGATTCTCAGTATGTGCATAAAAAAAACCTGAGTGGATCGCAGAAAAATGGTGTATCAATAAAAGCAAATTTAGACAAAGTGCAATAGAAATAGACTTAGCAAATCACCCACGACATACATGAAGCATGTGACTTAAACCTCCACTGAAGTGACAAAAAAAAATGGTGGCAGGCAACTGTTGTTCCTTCAATGAATACATGAAACAAACAAAAACTCCCATATTTGCATAATGTTTTCTATATTGTTTTTCATCATTTGAGGTTTTTACTGGCACTCTTTTAATTACGTCAGAGTTAATGGCACCCAAGTGGGAAATGTGCGCTACTTTTCATCTCCATGAATCAACTCTTGTTATTCAGATAACGGTCATGTCATTCCCTAGATATTTTAGTCTGGGCACAAAGTGGTGGCCTGCCCAACAGAACAGCATTGGCATTCCCAAACCCATGCCCCTTGCATAGCTAAAATTGTTACGCATTCATTTTTTAAAGTGTTCGACTTTAAGCTCAAGATGAACAGTTCATAAAAACAACCAGGGGGCTTTTTAATAGGAGGGAAGTCAGCCAGGGGAATGAGAAAGAGTCAAATATTCGACATACACAATTTTTTGTAAACATGAATTTGCAGAGTCCGGAACACTTCACTGTGTTACTGGCTATGACCTTATGACAGATGTCACCACATTCCATGTTCCGCTCACCGGAACATGGACAGAGCAAACTGGGAAACTGGCAAACTGGGAAACTGAGAAATGTTTTGTTTTGACATACACGTGTTATTCTCAAGTCTTCATGTTTGAAACTTTGTGAGCATCATCATGGACAAACACTCTCCTGACAGGATTATTACTCGCAGTTTTCTGGCCCTTATGAGAGATAAAGGTAAGTGATAAAATCCAGACAGAAACCTGCAGTCAGTCATTTTAACGGTCTTATCAGCTAAAGAGGGCACTATTTCAGATTGTAACTTGAGATGCACCTCTTATTCCTGCTGTTGAGCCCTTTTTCTCATCCTGATAAGGTATATGTGAGCTAGGTCTGCACTGTGAGATAGAAGATAGTAGGTTAGTGAGTACAGCTCATGACAAATTGAGCCATTGTGTTTTTCTCATTCTTAGATCGCAGTAGCAGCACGACACAAGAGAGGGCATTGCCTGCAAAGGATGACAGGAATCAAAAATCCAAAAGAAAGGCCTGTCCTGAGAAGAAAACCCAAAGAAAAAGGGCAAGGGTCTCGGAGGTGGCTGAACCCCGTAACAGCTCTGAGGAGGATGGCAGGGTGACAGGACGCGAGAGCAAAGTCAGAGAAGACAGAGAGGGACCATCACTGCAGACGAAACAGAAGACAGGAGGACTTCTGTTTAACCTGTATGACAAGGGGTCGGAGCACTCCTCAGTAGACACTGGTAGAGGTAGGCTAATGAAATTACAGTTGGGAATGTATCATCAGTTTACAGCTTACATGAGGGGTTAGATTAAGTTGATTCATTTTAAGTTGATTCACCTTTGTGTAGGTTTTGAGTTATCTGTCTGAGATTTTTGTATTCACCCCAGTGGATATTTTATTTTTGGTCCTCACATCATTGACAAATGACATTTAAAAAATAAAGAGCCACATTTATTTCCAAGACTAGTCTCCTGGTTTGTCTAGATAATCCATCGAACACACTACCGACAGTTTTCTTTGGGATTATTTGTTTCTTTCTCACCTCTCTCCATAGCGGTGGCAGATCAGAAAAGACTTGTGTCATATTAGAAGGCACTGAATGACGGCCTGTTTTGAAATTTACGTTGGACGACTAATTGTCCACATTCGTGCCATTGACTGCCAACAAACTGTTGTTCCACTGGGTTTTTTTCTCATCTGTAGAGAACAGCAGCGACCCTGCAGAGGGCTGCAGTACATCTGTGGAGGATGTGTGCAGTGGAAGCGGGAAGAGGAAGACCTCTGCTGATGGAGAAGGGCCCACGAAGAAGAAAAAGAGGAACCTGGAACTGAAGGAGACCAAGGAGGACTTGACAGTAGTTGGCCAAAGAGGTCAGTAAGAAGTGATTAATTGAGATTGATAGAGCTCCCTGATGTTCCTCACAAGTGTAGTAAAACCAAATATCTGTGTGTCTGTGTAGCTCAATTTGAGGCCAAATACGAAGAGCAGAATCACCTCGGCAAAGGAGGCTGCGGATCTGTGTTTGCCGGCTACCGCAAAGCCGATAATTTACCGGTAAGGTTCACACGCACACATTGTCGTAAATACACACACACACACAATATGGTCAGAAAATGATATCCAAACTTGTGCTTATGTCTTGTAGGTAGCTATCAAACACATACCACAAGAAAATGTGCTCTACAATCATGTGGTAAGTGCCCAAGACCGACTACTCTGCAACTCTGCTGTATACAGCGTATCACCGCACTCACCCACTGAATTTATTTTGAGGGAATTATGGCTATCTATGGAGCTTCTCTCCCTCATCCTCCACTTTGTTTTGATGTTTCAGGATCAAAACGGGAAGCAGCTCTCTGCAGAGGTGGCCATTATGCTGAGCCTCGCAGCTGGAACTAATAGATCAGTGGGGACGTCAGCATCTGTGGCCCTACTGGACTGGTATGACCTGGACCAGGAGCTGATCCTGGTGCTGGAGAGACCAGTCCCCTCTGAGGAGCTCTACAAATACATACAGATTAACAAAGGCTGCCTACAGGAGGGAGAGGTCAAGGTAAGATGCTTGAGGATCCTGTTAATGTTAATGTTTATGTGTGTGTTTAAAGCTTTTTCCAATACAGAAACTTAATGACCTGTAATTTAAGTATAGCCACTGTCGCAGGTTCCGCCTTTGTTTCCACTGTTCCAGTACTTGGGTACAATTTTTAAGCACTTGTACTTTACTTGAGTATTTCCAATTTAGGGTACTTTATACTTCTACCCCACTATATTTCAGAGGGAAATGTTGTACATTTTACTCCACTGCATTTATCTAACAACTATAGGCCCTTGGAGGCTCCAGAACATAACACTCTTCTGCAAAATTCTGCCATGCTGCAATAATTTAGTACATTTTTCTGATAATACTTAAGTGTTTTTACTCACGTAGAAATGAATGCGGGACTTTTACTTGTAACCGCGTATTTACACACTGCAGCATTCCCACTCTGACTTAAGTAAGGGATCTGGGTACGTCTTTCACCACTGGTCAGCAAGGTGGTAGCTGGTCGGATGTCAGTCTCGTTCACTCTCTCTACTCCCTTTCAACTCATTGTTGTCTGTCCCACAACCGAACTGCAGTGTACATTTGTCCTGGTATCTGAAGCAATGTCACCTCTTCAATGACGTATATCAAAACATTCTGGTTTGTAAAACACAGTGGAAACACAGGGCAGAACCTAGAAACTACAAATAAAATATCAGTTTATGGGATGCTGCAGGTTATGGGAGCAGTTAACCCAGAAAAATGTCAAACCTCTGCCTCAGAGTCCCTCATCGCCCTCTTTCTGTCTATCTCCCAGACCATACTGAAACAACTTGTTGATGCAGCGATAGAACTTCAGGACAACTGTATCTTTCACCGGGACATCAAGTCTGAAAATATCCTGATTGAGACCAGCTCAAATGTTCCACGAGTTCGCCTCATTGACTTTGGTCTTAGCTGCTTTGACAAGAAAAGATCGTTTTACCACATATTCTACGGTAAAACGACTGGCTTCTACTATGATTTACCAATCGTTGACTTGTACATATAACAAAGCTTCTCCTCCTCCTCATCGTCCATGTTTTATCATTATGTCTGTGTATTCTAGGTACCCCTTCTCACGTCCCTCCAGAGTGGTACAGTTGTGGTACCTACAGTGCCGGCCCCACCACAGTGTGGCAGCTGGGAGTGGTCGGGTTTGAAATGCTCCACAGAAATACACTGTTTGAGACCACCCAGTACCTTGTAAACGATCTGGAAATCAGCAGCGAACTGTCCGAAAGTAAGAAAAACACAATCATACACAAATCTGTCAGCGGACACACATCTGTTCATTTTAGTTCACACTCTGGTGGATCACTGTAGCGGTCAGCTTCATCTTTCCTCTCCCTCTTTCTCTCCAGATTGCCAGAATTTCTTGCAAATGTGTTTAGCCCAAATCCCTGAGCAGCGCCCCAGCCTGAAAAATCTCCAGCTCCACCCATGGCTCAAATAAACCACTCACAACCCCCAACCCCCTCCCTCTTTATCTCTCTCTAACCCTCTCCCCCTACTCCCCTCCCCCTTCTCCTCTCCCCCTTACCCCCCCCTTCCCCTCCCTCCCCCCCTCACCCCCCCTTCCTCTCCCCCTCACCCCCTCCCCCTTTCTTCTCTCTAACCCTCTCCCCCTTCTCCTCTCCCCCTTCTCCTCTCCCCCTTACCCCCCCCTTCCCCTCCCTCTCCCCCTCACCCCCCCTTTCCTCTCCCCCCCCCTTCCTCTCCCCTCACCCCCCCCCCTTCTCCTCTCCCCCTTACCCCCCCTCACCCCCCCTTCCTCTCCCCCTCACCCCCCCCACCCCCCTTTCCTCTCCCCTCACCCCCTCCCCCTTTCTTCTCTCTAACCCTCTCCCCCTTCTCCTCTCCCCTTCTCCTCTCCCCTTACCCCCCCTTCCCTCCCTCTCCCCTCACCCCCCCCTTTCCTCTCCCCCCACCCCCCTCCCTTTCCTCTCTCCCTCACCCCCCCCTTTTAAAATAAAGTTCTGTGGGTTGGAACAAAGTTGCTAACTGAAAGCAATACACATAAATCTGACTTAACTTGGTGTATCTTGACACTTACTGTGATCATAACGAACATGCACTGGGACACATTGAAAGCATGCCTCCAGTTATGATACGCCACAGTTCGATAGTTCTTCCTCACAGTCAGAAGCCAGCGGCACAACACCTACAAGAAGACACATATACAGGTGACATACGGTGCCTACATACATATATACTGTGGACTCTAGCGCCTGACAAACACAACTATTAAAGGACATATTCTGGGGCCTCACCTCATAGTCAATTTTAAACTTTTGCACGACACCAAGTTCCAGAAACATTCGGAGCGATGCAGTGATCATTGCGTCATTGTCCAAAGAGAAGTCGTTGAAGTGAAACTCATCGATGCCTAACTCGCTGCTCAGGGGGATCTTGGCTGCCTTAGGGTGAGAGGACAGAACTGTCAGTCACACGGTGCCAACAAGGGAGGAAGTGGAGCAATAAAAACACTTTGCAAACAGATTATACTTGACCTTCAACCAGTTACATACATACATTACATACATTTCAGAAAGTTAGTATATGTATGAATGTTGTTTTCTTAATCTTCCTCCCTGAGGATTACCTTGAGTCTGTCAACTTCTACCTTAGAGCAGGTAGCATGGTAGGACAACATCTAAAAAAGCAGAAATCATGCAAAATGGTGAGGGAAAAAAAAGACACTGATTGCAGCAGCAGATAATCAATATTTGCCAAGAATTTGTCTCTCCTACTTATCTTGTTACATAATCAGGATCAAACAAACTACATCTCTGCTTTCAAAACCAATGAGATGTCAGGGTCTCCCGACAGAAGGAAAGATCCCTCACGTGTTTAAAGAAACAGCAAAGATTGTGCGACAGAAATACAGGAGTGTGCAATGCTTTTGATGAGAGGTGAGCAGACTGGCACAAGTATTTAGTATGAATTATTGAAAGCAGCTGAAATATTTATGGTGGAGAAGCGGAACCATGTTAGCTGAGGATAATGTAACTGCTCAGGTTAGATAACGGGCAGTGGAGCAGAACACAGACAGAGACACTAATGACTGTGAGGAGCCTTTGTCAGAAATTAGCATTAATCAGTGACTCCACACTCTTCCATGACTGAGATTTTCTCTTACACTCATTTGGAATAGATGTAAAGGGCTTTGATAAAAATCAGTTTCTAGTTTAGAGTATTGGATTTAGAATAATGTAGACTGTCTTAGTTTATTTCTGGTGAAACAGATTTTCTATACAACAAGCTATGAAAATCCATCTATCTTTCCATTCATATCAATATCAAGATAACTAGTTCATTTCAAAGCACAGCCCTTACAAAGTTCACTTGTAGTCTCATTGATTGTTAAATAAAACAGCTTCATTAGGCATTCATGAAGTTTACTTTTTTGCTGAAATAGCTTTATTTGACCTTGCTTTAATGCATGATATAGTTTAAATACTGGTATACATACTCTTGTGGTATGCTCATTGAGGGCTTTGAAGTGACTGGTAGCAAGGAGATTATTTTATTTCTGTGATCTTTTTCATCATAAATAAGATTTTATGTGTTACCTATTCACCTTTATGTTATTATAATTGTATTATTATTATTATGTCATATCTTGAAAGCGACACAAACAATGGGAAAGTGAAGAAAAAGGGAAAAATGTACAAAAAAACTTAGACTGAAAAAGTCATAAATACAAAAAGGAAATTTAATATTGTCTTCTGTTCTTTATAGTGGTGGGTGAAAAAAAAGAAAGATTAGTTTGAATCAACATGCTGTTGTGCTTACATCCAGCGCTACAGACTGCTTGGCCCAAGTCTTCTTAACTTGATTGTACATCATAGTGTTGTTGATTCCAAGTCCACAGAATATCACAAATGCCTGCACACACGGAAAAAAACAGAGGAAAAAACACATTAAATGACCTTAAAAAGTTGGCATAATGTGTATCTAGTGCAACAATGTACACCCAAACAAATCCTTGGTAGTGTAGATGTCATTTAAGTTTTATCTAATTAACCTCAAATAGTCTCTGATCTGCATCATTGAAAGTCTTCCTGTCCAGTCGGTTCAGAATTTGTGCGACCCCTGTAGAAAAGACACATATATCGGTGACTATGACATGACAACCGGTTTCCAGTAAGAGCGAATGGATTGTTTCTGGTCAACCTACCAATTATCTGATGAGTTCTATTCCAGATAGGGACACATAACACTGATCTGATGTGAAACCCTGAGGCCTGATCTGCCTGTAAAGAGAGGAGGCAGTGACTGTGGAGAAGGACTGAGAACAGTATATGTTTGTTAGAGAAAATTTTTATTTTAATGTTGTTTAAATGCCCAGGTCCATGTTTTTTCTTTGACTGGACATCACATACAAGCACTGGACGATGTGCTGTGTGTGGGGCTCGAAAGCAGATTACAGCAACTTAAGCAAATTCAACAGTGTTTATAAAAACTGCAACAATAATGATTTTTTGCGTGGTCTGTGTCAGTGTCTACTACTTGTGTGACTTTGAATCGGTCTGACGGGGAGAGTAATAGGTCCACACCTCAGCATCAAAGCGTGGGTCCTGACACACGTCACTGATGTTAACAGGCAGTCCTGTCGAAGCCACCAGCTCAGCAATGCTGTTATTGATCAGCCAATCAGAACACGATAGCTTCTCCATGCTGATTTGGCCAATAACCCCAAACAGGAAACAATAGTCAGGTCGGGGCAGTTAAGTGAGTTCTCTTTTCTTACCAGTTATGCTGTGCTGAAATGCATCCATACAAATTCTTGTATCTATTTATTGTGTGACATGTCTGTCACTGTAGTGGCCTCCCCCCCTAAGGTAAAGAATCAGTCTGTGTGTCTCTCAGCCACACTGTCTTTTTAATAACCTTCATGGTCTCCTAAAGAATTTCACCTGATGTCACGGTCCATGTTGCACAAGGGAGACATGAGTTCAAACGTCTTGGAGAACTTCACAACCTAGGAGAGAGGACGCGTATCACCACAACTAGCAACAACTACATTTAGCATCACAGATAAGACAGTTTTGAACAAGAAATGCTGATAACGAGCCAGACTCACAGGTGAGTCGATGTCCTCCAGGAGAAGCACAGAGCAGCGTTCACACTGCAGGAGGGTCAGGGCTCGCTGCATAATTTTCCTGACAATCTTCTCCAGGTCGGTCTGCTCCTCAAACAGGTCGTTGACCACCTCCAGCAGAGCCTGTGGCAGTAAGTAAGGACGCTAATCACTGATGTTCATTACAAGGTGTTGGCATATTTATGATACCATGTCATGTTGTTGAAGGATGCATTAGAAGGGTTTTGTCAGCCATTGCGTAAATGCACAATGTACAACATCTCACCCTACTCCTTTCATACTCCTTGCGAGACTCCGAAAACAACTTGGCATTGGAAATCGATATTCCACAGAATGGTAGATACATCTGCAGCACCTAAGTAAAAGTACAAAACAGTGTTGAAAGGCATGCATAATCTATAAATGTTACCCATTTATATGCTAAACAGAAAGGCATAAAACTAGGTAAGAAAACCAAAGAGTGTGTAGTGATGGGGTTAGAAAGTCATGATGGTGTTTTCTCTCCAATAGATTCCCTGTTAATGAAGTAATGATTTAGAGAAAGATGGTATTTATCAAGACATCAAAGCCCTTAAAATGTCTAGATAAGATGGAAGATCAAGATGGTTTTTTCTGTTTTCAGCGTCTTTGTTGCCCAAAAGTAGTTTCTGAGGCTGCTTTGCTTTAGCCATATTTAGGGTTTTACTTTCACATAGAAAAAAAATCATAAAAATATGCCACAATGACTAGAAACTTGATTTCTTTGAAGTACAAGTCAGAGAACAAACCCTATGAATTTAGAATAAATTAATTTCCACAACTTTATTCTGCCACCTTGTGGACAAAATGTTGCGTTCCCAGTGCAGCTTGACTATTGCCGAGGTAAGTAAACTTGTGATTTTTACAAACTACAAATATTACCTGCACCAGCGTCTCTGTTTGGTTGGTTTTCTTGATTTTTTTTTAGAATTTACCTGCAGTGAGTCATATGAGCAACTCAGCTTTTTTTATTGCCTTGCTACACACTTAAACAAGAAGCCAAACACTTTTCACATCACAGTATATTTTTTGCTCATCAACAAACTGGGAGAATGAACTTGTATTCATGAGCGGTGGAAACCCATTTTAAGGTAATTGCTCCGGGAGCAACTGAAAATATATCCACTCAAAATGTGTTTCCTAAGTTTGTGTATATATTACACAGCCAGACATATTTAATGCTCCACACTTGAGTAAGAGGTTGACCTCCTCTCTTCATTTTAGCTGGTATTTTGCTTCCCAGGGAACATTTTGCCCCTCTCCACGGCCATTAAAGAGAATCAAAGTACAAAACAGTGTTGAAAGGCATGCATAATCTATAAATGTTACCCATTTATATGCTAAACAGAAAGGCATAAAACTAGGTAAGAAAACCAAAGAGTGTGTAGTGATGGGGTTAGAAAGTCATGATGGTGTTTTCTCTCCAATAGATTCCCTGTTAATGAAGTAATGATTTAGAGAAAGATGGTATTTATCAAGACATCAAAGCCCTTAAAATGTCTAGATAAGATGGAAGATCAAGATGGTTTTTTCTGTTTTCAGCGTCTTTGTTGCCCAAAAGTAGTTTCTGAGGCTGCTTTGCTTTAGCCATATTTAGGGTTTTACTTTCACATAGAAAAAAAATCATAAAAATATGCCACAATGACTAGAAACTTGATTTCTTTGAAGTACAAGTCAGAGAACAAACCCTATGAATTTAGAATAAATTAATTTCCACAACTTTATTCTGCCACCTTGTGGACAAAATGTTGCGTTCCCAGTGCAGCTTGACTATTGCCGAGGTAAGTAAACTTGTGATTTTTACAAACTACAAATATTACCTGCACCAGCGTCTCTGTTTGGTTGGTTTTCTTGATTTTTTTTTAGAATTTACCTGCAGTGAGTCATATGAGCAACTCAGCTTTTTTTATTGCCTTGCTACACACTTAAACAAGAAGCCAAACACTTTTCACATCACAGTATATTTTTTGCTCATCAACAAACTGGGAGAATGAACTTGTATTCATGAGCGGTGGAAACCCATTTTAAGGTAATTGCTCCGGGAGCAACTGAAAATATATCCACTCAAAATGTGTTTCCTAAGTTTGTGTATATATTACACAGCCAGACATATTTAATGCTCCACACTTGAGTAAGAGGTTGACCTCCTCTCTTCATTTTAGCTGGTATTTTGCTTCCCAGGGAACATTTTGCCCCTCTCCACGGCCATTAAAGAGAATCAAAGTACAAACAGTGCTTCCAGCTGCATGGCTCAAGTGCTTCTGTGTGTGTGTGGTGGTGGTGGTGGTGGTCGGTGGGGCTGAGGGGCGAGCGGTGGTGGTGGGGGTACGCTATTCTCCACCAGAATCCAATTTTAATTCCATCTCTAAAATACCCTTAATTTTCAAACTAACTACAATAATACTGAAGATGATAATCAGCAATACAATATTTGTGAATTTGAAAACCCCCGTGGTAACATGAACCTGATAAATGTTTTTTTTCTTTTTTTTTCAACTGAGAAACATAGTAGAGCCTCACCTTCTCATCATCCTCAGTAAAGGGGGTGCCCATTGGATTTTTGTTGATCGCTTGTACAACACCTATGACTTCTCCATCACTGTTACAGATGGCCATACAGAGGATGGACTGAGTCTTGTAGCCTGTTAACTTGTCTATCTCATCACTGAAGCGGTGATCCTGGAATAGTGGTCACACAAACACACATTAGGCTACACATGTACTGCACATTAATAATCCCACATGAACACACATGTACGCCTCACTGTGCACAGTAAAATGCCAGCTCATTTGACCTCGTAGCCCTGTATGATCACATTCCTACAACATCTGGGTTTCACGCGCTGTTGTCATGTACAATGAAGCAGCCCTGACACAATTGTCAGGTGTGATTCTTGGGTATTTAAATTCATGGCTTAGCTGGAGGCCTCTTGTTTTTACTTTAAGCAAACTATAATGCCCCTCCCTGAAACATGTCTACACTTTTGCAGTAATAGACCTCAGGGGGATCCGCATCGTCATGTTGCCTCAGCCTCCCAAGCAGCCCAGGGCCACGATATAATGATGTGATGAGCCACTGGTAAGACAAGATCGAGCTTGTGTAAAGCTGCAAGAACTATAACCATTGCTTTCCTTCCTTTTTCTGTGACTGCTACAGAGTGAACTATTTTTATTATGACATAACTGATGTAATTACTCAGAGTATTTTCTCCATTTCCTCAAGTTGAGCGAACCACAATCTTTTAGTAAAAAGTTTTAGCTCGGAGGTGTGGGACAGTGTTTCCAGTAGAGCATAACACTGTCCTCTGGCAGCAAAAGAACTTCGAAAACCACCGATTTAAAAATATTTTTCATTCTTTTAGAACATTTGTTGATACTTTTTATATGACCAAAAGGGGCACCTCCAACAATGACTTACTGTTTGTGTTCATGTTTTCTCCAAATGCTGGAAAACACAGGTCTGATCCCACCATTGGTGATTTGACAATCAATAGTGTCACTCACTGTAAATATCACTGAATTGACCGTTATCTGAGTATGAAAATGTGTAAAGATCATAATGATGTAGACCAAGCTCACATTTACCTCATATGCATTTGGGATGTTTACAGTCTCTCCATGCTCTGCCACATATCCAATGATCCCCTTTCCCCAGGGCACCTGCACCTCATTGGAGTTTAGTGTGCTGGAGGATGGCCTGACTGTGGTGCCCGAGTGCACATCAAAGAATTTGGACACCAGTGTCCTCTTGTGCGCGGGCCCCTCGACGAGGAAAAGCGAACACCTGTCTGCATCCACCAGGATACACACATTGATCAGGATCTTATAACTCAGGTTTGTCAGGTCCAAATCATTGGAGATGTCCTTCACTAACTCCAAGAAAAACTCCCTCTCGTTGGTCTCCTTGAGTCTGTATTTGTAGTCGATGGCGCTGGACGCGTACTGGGGCACATTGACCCTGGACTCCAGCAGGGCGCTCAGGATGTGCGCGGTGGTCGGAGGCAGGGAGCTGGCTTTACGCAGGAGCGCACGGCGCCTCATTGTGGACTGGGACTCGTGCTCGCTCAGGCTCACATGCTCGTCGTAGGTCCGGTGTGCATGGGTGGCTTTGGAGCGGGCGAAGTTCCGTCGCAGCTCCATGTGGGACGATCTGCGCCGGAGCCCGTCTGGGTTGGTCGGCCAGAGCGGATCCCTGGCAGCGCCGAGCTTCTCCTCGGCCGTGGACACTTTCGACGGCTGATGCTCCTTCAACCACCTGCTAACCTGATCACACTTCGCCTTCCGAACGAGATACTCCTCGAAGAGATCCGGATGGCAGTCCAAAAACGCCTCCACGTCCGAGAAGTCAAATGTTGTCATGGTGAAAGCTGCTGTGAGGACCCAATGAGACGCTCAAGTGTAGAAGAAGAGTTAGACGAGTAGATGACGGGGGTGAGGCGGCTGCAGCCGAGCTTGCCAGCGACGTGATGTCCTCAGACCGTTTACTCATTCACCCTATAAGAGCCAGTCCATCGTTTGTTCTTCCCTGAAATACGGGGAGGCAGAAGTGGTCACATAGATGGACGATGCCTGAGAGACGAGAAACAGCTGTCAGTCAAGCCAGATTGAGCTGAGTCTCTGGGGGATTCTCTGGAATATGCAGAGGTGTAGGAAAACACGGCGCCTATATACTCTCCCAAGACATTGAAAAAAACAAAACAAAACAAACAAACAAACAAAAAAAAAAAACTGCAGGGCAGACTGCTCACTCGCTCTGTTCAGTCTATTCCACCAGAGACACTGTGCAGGGCTCCAACCAACACGGAGAACGAATTTGATATTTTGTTTTCATTTATCGTGCTGATTTTTTTTTTATGTATAAAAAAAGGTTGTACATTTAAACAATTAAATATATATATATATATAGAAGATGGAAGGATTGAAGACAAACCTGTGTCTTTGTAGTGTTTCACAGTGGCATAGACCCATAGGTTAAAGTGCTTGTTTTTCTTAGATAGATAGATACATAGATAGATAGATACATAGATAGACAGATAGATAGATAGATAGATAGATAGATAGATAGATAGATAGATAGATAGATAGATAGAGTGGCTGTAAAGGTATGAAAGCAGCTTTGACTGCCTTGCCTTGTGAATAACTCAAGGGCACAGAATATGACTGAGTGGATGGAGAGAGAATGACAACAGTCAAATAAATTATTTTTGGGCAGTTTTTGCCCTAAGTTGCATGCGACTGGAAAAACACTCTTGTCATGTCTTAAGACGTCAAAAGAAGCTATATGGGTGTGATTTGCAATCACGTATTTCCCATTAAAGAGATAAAAACACCTGTGTGTTATCTTGGAATCAAGTGACCTTGTGAGTATAAAATAACAATGCTCTTTCTTTTTTACTCCCACCTTCATCCTCACATACACATCCCCACACATTCACACACACAAACACCCATTCACTTGGCTGTACCTCTGTTGTTGTGAAAAAAAATTTATTTTTATTTTTTTTTTAAACAAGAAATTAATGAAATATTCTCCAGAGCTATGTGCTTTGAGGTGCAGGTTCACAGGTTCATGTTTTATTCTTCCGTTCTCAGCTCACATGAAAGAAACAGCATGAATGTCTCAATAAACTCTTTCAGGAAGCTCAACAGTGCATCAGCAAGGCAAGGATGGAATATCAACTGGGCAATGGAGGCAACTGCACCAGGATGGTAGTATATGGTTGGATGTACGAAGTCTGACTCTGACACCATAAACCACTGCAGCAGTCAGTGCTTATGTCTTTTAAGATCAACCACAATCTTACCCTAATCTTCACCAAGTGGTTTTAGCCACCCAACTTAAACAAACCTTAACCATATAACTGTCAAATCAGAAAATGCTCATATATATATATATAGTTTTTGTGGTCAAGTGGGGTGTTTTGGAAGTCACTGATAAACAACCTTCAGCATTTCACTGTTTCAGTATGAAGGCTTGCTGCATAGGCCAGGTGACAAAATCTCGTTTTAAGACCTTTTTTACTTTTTGCTTACATTGTAATTATTTTTCCTTTTTTTTTGTGCTTACATGGTGAGTATTCCTAAATAAAAGTGTTAAAAAATCTAATTACCAAAAACAACAAACCTGGGGCTGGAGCCTGGTAGTATTCAGGGAGTATTAGTGGGTTTCAGGGGTCGTTGGTGCCCAGAGCTAATTTTTGAGCCTCTAGCAGGTTTTTGACCCATGGGGTTAGGCAGGCAATTTGCAACATGACTGGAAAAAATAACCAGTGTCACATATTTTTCCTCTAGAGAGAGGTGAATTAATTTCTCACGGTATTTCTGAGGTTATTGATGAGGTAACTATAACTACAGATTAAGTTGAATTCCTGTAGGCGTTAAGCATCAACCCGAATCTGCACAAAAACTTAATATTAGGGAAATCACTGCAGGATGTGGCACATTCATAATGCAGCAGCAGGAAATGTAATCTGGAGAGCGGCGGTTCCGCTGGGGCAGAGCAGAGTAATTGGTTACTGGACTTAGCTCATGCTGCTTGATAGGACTTGGGTGTTTTGCTGAGACTCTGAAC
The DNA here is from genome assembly GCF_016859285.1 of Xiphias gladius. Lineage (NCBI taxonomy): Eukaryota > Metazoa > Chordata > Actinopteri > Istiophoriformes > Xiphiidae > Xiphias > Xiphias gladius. The sequence continues at coordinate 15,500,092 of NC_053421.1, forward strand.
AAGGTCTCTTGGGAATCCCAATTAAAAAGCAGAATGCAGAATATGGGTCTTGTGGGGGTCAACAAACAAGGCAAGGTTTGCTGCTTGGAAAGCAGTCCATGTCACCCCCATGGACAGGCAGCTGCATTGATTACACGTCTTGGCTGTGTGTTGATTGACAACTGGTATTTAGATGCAGTTTTCAGGTTTCTTCTTTTAAAGACCTTGAAAAGGTTTTTGTTTGTTTTTTTCAAACAAGATTTTGGTATTTATTTTTTTCCCTCTGTGCCCTTCTCATTGGTTTTAAGTGGATGGGTACTTATCCACTACTTCAATTGTGAATTAGCAACATTTGTCTCAACATCTGAATCAGAATCTGATGACAGCTGGTTAGTAGTTTGATCACTGCCAATCAAATCCCATCAAATCACGCTCACATAGTCCCGGTGAAGCATTTCAGCTGAATTTTTGAGTGTAAACTATTAATAAGTAATACCCAGAGATGTCTTTTTTAATTTTATAGTAGCTCATTTTGTCATTAATATTTAATGTTATAGTTGATTGTAATTGATTTGATCCCATAATGTGGACTGGGGACCCTCAGGCTTCATGGGGTCCCTGGATAAAGCCAGGGATTGTTTTAATTCCCTATTATTTCACTCGCTATGGGCTGGCGCAATGGGGTACCTTAATTTTTAAGTGTCATCAAATGGAGTTTGAGGATTAATACAAATCTTTTGACTCCTTTGATAAGAAAAGTTTTAGGATCTCTCCTGGCACACAGCTTTTTTTCCCCTCCAAAATGGGGAATTGTTTTTCATTATGGTCACTCTTACTAATTTTAACTTTCATCAGATTCTGATGTATAGTCTAGAGCTACGAGTTAGCCCTGTTCACCAAAGACAAGGAAGAAAGCAACGACAGAGTAACAGCACCATGGAGAGCACACGTCTAGCCTGCCCCTAAATCGTTGAAGAAAATGTTCTATAAAACAAACCCACAATTTCTAAATCAATATGAGAACATGATGATTCACAGGTGGAAATCTTGTAGATTGTCCCTGAAACTTACTTTGAACAAGTTTTGTGGCATTATCCAAGGCACATGGGCCAGATGTATAACTGCTTTTATGTTTGCATAGGAATGGAGACAATGAAACATGACTCCTGTAACCAAACACCACCTTCACACGGCTTGTATCTGGTGACAGCATGTGCTGGGCGGAGCCAGCTTGATTTTCCTTCCTCCCCTTGCTCAGTTGTATGAGTTCATCAAACTGTGAACATGTAATACTATCAGATCCACACTTGATGACTGGATGACAGGCATGCTGAGCAGTGGTTCCTCACCGGATATAAAAATACTGAAATCATGAAATAGCCGCACATCTTGATCTGTAGCTGGCAAGCCCAAACAAGGGGGACAAACTTATTCTTAAAGGTTACAAGCACTTAGCAAACTAAATGGCTGTGTGATATTGTTTCCCTGTTTAGTTTGGTCCTACAAAGGCTTTTTAAGCCACACCTCTGCTCACACACTATGTGCTGTGGGCTGGATCAGGTGTCAGTCACTCTGATCCTATTGTTTATTTTAACAGCGTCACTCTGGCCGTCCCAGGAATTCAAACCCAAGTCACTGGCCACAAGCGGAAACAGGGGAGTCCTGTTCCATCAACAAAACCTTCAGTGTTTCCACTCTTATCCATCTGGACCGAGGTGACTGCTGCCGGTATCTGCATCAGGAGGATAAAAGAAACTTCTCTGGATTCATTTCTTGCCATTTACAAAAGGCGGTAAAAGAGAATCTATCCCGTTGATTTCCTTTATACTGCTATTTCGTGATATTTTTTTTAAGTAGTAATTGTTTTGTAATTCCTTTGTAAACAGAGAAAAACAGGACATAATTGCAGTTTTATCTACTGTATAACTTGTGCTGTAATGCTACCTAAAGTGCTATATACTCCTGTGTGAACATAATATTTACTCTATGAGTCAGGTTGGTTGTGTGACAGTGAGGGACCGCCTGATGAAATATATATCCGTCTTGGCTCTGTCAAAATCTTCAATCATCAGACTAATAAAACAACATTCATGATTAATTGTTCTGAATTAATACTCATGACAAAACAATGAGACGAAACAACAACACTGATTAGCAGACAAGGTTTCACCACAGATTTTGCTTAATTTGTTTTTGTTGTTGTCTCACATACTATTCCCTCCTCAGGGTTTCATCCTCCCTTTGCCCTCCTTTATTCTGAGTCACAGTTCCAGCACCAAGATGGAGCCCAAGTCTTCACTAAACCACAGCATCCCCTCTGATTTAAATGGCCATTATCACTGCGGTTATGGAGGCGCCATCGTAACCGAGTGAGTTCAGAAACATTCTCCACAGAAAAGTCAAAAAATTGTTGCAGAATTAAAAATGTGATACATCAAATTTAGCCTTATAATTCATTGTGATTTTACCTTCACAGGCATAGCACCAGTCAACAGCATTATAGCAATACTGGCAGAAAAAAAAGTAAAGTTCGTCTCAATGACCAGCTGTGAGTAGCCATTGATTTATGATAAATATATTCATTTTAAGCTATGAACAAATTCGCTGAAATCCTATGAAAATAATTTCTCAGTTGTGACACAAAATAATGAGTATTTTGTTTCTTTCCTCAGTATACCAAAACCAACTGATATAAATATAGCGTGAGTACTTGCACAAGCACATAATGGACTGATTTCTTTGTGCAATGCCTGCCACTTGCATTTAAGTTTTCCTCTTTCTGCCTCTGATACACTCCATCTTTGTTTAATTTCCTTGTACCAAAAAAGGGAGAAATTTATAAAAATTGCAACTCCAAAGGAACATCCTTATTCATCCCACATCTCTCGGTTTGCCATGTTCCCATCCTTCCGCTCTCCAGATGACCCTGAGACAGGAGTCAGAGCTGCCTCCCAACCTTACCTCAGCCCCCTTAACGCATATAGTGCACCGGAAGTCACTCTGCGGAGCAAAACTATTGGTAACAGGGCAATCTATTGTGGGAAGAGGGATATCAGAGGAGATATTTCCAGAAAGGTCTTTAAGATGTCTTTATTTTCATGCAAAGGTGGTCCATGTAGACATGAAATCTTGGCGACACCAATAAAAAACAGAAAGAAGGCTGTTATGTGGATAAGAGAACACAGCTTCTCAGATGTAAGTAATAAAATATATGGCTTCACATTGTCATTGAAGTTAACCGTTACATGAAATACCTTACAACAACTTCTTCCAGCAGAAAAAGCCATTGAAGGGAGAGAACCAAGTGTTCTACCCCACTCCTCCCAGGACAGTGCTGCCCAACCCTAAAGTCCGTGACTGGGATTTCACGTTATCCGAGCGTACAAGCAACATGTTGAAAAATTTGGAGAGGACACACTGGATCACCTCTTACCAAATGCACTACACGGGTAAATTAGCAGGAAGCTGAAAAGGCACATGCAAGAACACAGAGTACAGTATATTGGGAATATTATGAAGACTAGGTGTATAGTTAATGGACTATTTATGACTTTGCAAAGTGGGTCTACTCTGCAAAGTCATAAATAGTCCAGTTATTGGATTTATGTGATTTTGAAGTCAATAATCAATAATCTGGTATTAATATTTGATTGATATTTTTTAAGGATCTGGGCCAGCAAATCCTTTGAAGATAGATGACTTCAAGGAAAAAATGAGTACCCTAACTGGGATGAATTCACACACTGCACCACTGGTAAAATACTAGCAAACAGTGTACCTTTTTACACTAACATTTACAGTGTGCTACACTAATCCGAATGAGTTCTTTTCCCCACAGAGAGAAAGGTCCTATCCTGTGTTTGTTCCCTCTAAACCAAAAGAAGGATGCAGAAGAAGACAGGGAAGCCATGTGGGCGGGAGCACCTGCAGTCCCATTAATGCAGAACTCCTAGATCCATCTTCAGCTCCAAAGCAAGGCACTGCCACAGCTACTCTAAACGAACATAGGCCACAAGAGATCACAGCCGAGCATAATGAAGCCCCAGATTTAATACCAAAGGGCCATAGTCAATCCAAGAACAGCACTGGCTCCGCAGAAGCACAGAGCGCTGAACTGTCCAAGGAATTATCACACCAACAACAAACTGAGTGCAAAAGCTCTGCGTATGAGGATAGGGACAGAGGAAACGGCAGAGTCCAGTTCGATGAGAGTCCTCTGCAAGTATCCGTGTCACGGAGCAGCCAAGAGGCTAACACTGCCTGGATCGCAGACACAGAGCGACCCCGGGACCTCTACAACCGACCACTTTCCCAGAGAGAGATAGATGTCGACAGAGAGAAAAGCCCGATTGAGCTCTGTGATGAACCAAGCAGCAAAAAGCAGTATTTTCAATTTCAAAGAAATTCATCTAGCCACAGTAAGTCAGCTGTAGCCAAAGACCAGGCAGGTATTGACTCATATACTGAGTTATCGTCAAGGGCTGCTCCGGCACAGAAGAAACTAGCAGAGGTCAGAGAGCTGTCACAGGGTATCTCTAACCCCTGCATCCTGCCGAGGCCTCCCGTCCTCCCTGGTATTCGCCCACTGGACAGAGCTGGGACTATGGGTGGAGAAAATGCAGCTAACAGCCTTCTGGACCTTCAAAATTCATTCAGTAAGTCAGAAGCCCATCACAACTTCACTAGCTCGATCACACGTGCTGCTGTGAACCCGAGGGACAATGTAGTCACAGGGAAAAAACACAACTTCTACGGGATCAACTGCTACTACCTCCATGGATAACCTCATGCATATACATTACACATTTATGTGGTTTGACTTCCCCTCTTTTAAATTTCCATTTCATCTAAAGACTAGAAGTTTTAAAAACTTAATTGTAAGATTTTTTTGTTTTAGGATTCACAAATTCATATTAAAAAAATTGAGATTCAGTGAGTTGTTAGAGTCAAATTATTATGGATATAACTTGCTTCCAAGAACTGGTTGGCACAAATTAAAGACTGAGCTTAAAGGCCGTGAGATTTGTCATATGCTCACAATAAAATAATTGGATCTTAATTCCGTGACTCATTATTTCTTTTAAGCAACTTCCCAGAGTGCTTATTTAACTCAGTACGAGCTCAGCATTTTGTATGTATGGTAAATAGTCGGGCCAATTTGCAAACATTGTTAATTTGCTCTTTGGTTCCCCACATTCCGTCTGTAATATTCATTAGAGCTCAGGATGGGTTATACAATCATGGTCTTATATAAGGCGCCCATAAGCCATAGTTCGTTGTAGGGGCAAAATTTAAAAGACAGCCTTCAAACCCTTCACAGTTTACACAGAAGGAATATTCTTCTTGCAGTAAATTCATAGTGCTGCACAAATGAATACTTTGCTCTTTACTGTAACCTTTCTAATTTGAAAGGGAAGAACATTTGTATGCAGCTGCCCCCCCCCTCCAAAAAAAAATTACAGAGTTTACCACCACTGTGCTGCCTGTGTTATAGAATCCACCTCTCTGTGTTGTAAGCATTACAGTAACCTTCGCCAGTGTGAAAGGGAAAATAAAGCCTTTTTGAAGTGTGTTGCAGTCAGGATGACTGGCTGTGAAAGGTTTGTTTTGTGACAGTAAGTCCTTGAGCAGCAAGCCTGCAACCTTGAGTGATATAACAGCCTCTCATTTAGACTTTCAGAAAGAAAAAAAATCCAATAAAAATGGGCCTGTGCAATTTTCTTGCTGAATATTTCAGACAATCTCAAACTGTGAGGTTATTTCTAACAAGGCAACTTCTTGGGGGAAACCAAGATATTTTTTTATTTTAGATATTTCTTGTTATTTTGTTTTGTTTTGTTTTTCTTTCGGTTGTGCACGTGTAACAAACCTGCATTTTCGAAAAACCTGCACTCATGTCACATTCAGGGTCATATAAATGTTCAAACCTGCTTAGTCACCCATTAGGCCAAATCTCGTCCTTTTAGGTCCCCGCTGTTTTTGCAGAAGATGCCGTTCTTTTGGCTCTGCTTCCTTTATTATGCCATGAGCACGACCGAAATCTGCGATTCCGCTATTTGCCCAGCAGGTGGCGATATGCCACCATTTTAAAATCCTGTCATTCATCATTCTAAGTTAAACTCTTTGTTTTCTGATACCGGTTATCTTGTCGTGGTGGTGAGTTCGACCCAATTTTCCACCATCCCCCATAGTTAGCAAAACATACAGTAATAATTCCGCTCCTCGTCTACAAACGGACACGATCCGTTACCTTTGCTACTGATCGTCCGGGGGGGGGGGGCTTTCTCCGCCGACACTGGGCGAGAGACGGGGTGCACCCCGGGACAGCCAGCCAGTCTATCACCGGCCTGACACTTGAAGACGAGCAACCAGCCAGGCTCACATTCACGGCTACTTAGAGTCGCCAGTTAACCTAACCTGCATGTCGGCGGGAGGAGGCCGGATTACCCGGAGGAAGAGGTAAGCCACACAGGCACAGGGGGGGGGGGGGTCATGCAAACTCCACAGAGAAAGCCCCCCCGCCCCAACCCCGGGCTTGTGAACCTTCCTGCTCTGAGGCGACCTGCACCTGTACACGAGAATGTCGGACTAAAATAGATTTGCAACCACGCGAGAATCAAAAGCCCCCACGACGACTCATTTTCAGAGCGATGGGTTTGGCTCCCCGCTGTTTGTCCTTGGCTTTTTTGGGGTTTCCTCCTTAAACGCGTCACGGAAGAGATGCTGTCAGCGACACAAACCCCGCCCCCTTCACGCTGACGCCGGGCGCACTTCTGCGTGTGGTGTGGAGCCGGCCCCGGCCGTTCGCTCAGCGCCTCCCTCCCTCCCTCCCTCCCTCCTCCTCCACCACCACCACCTCCACCACCAGGCAGCGGTGGAGAAACTGATGCTGCCTCAGAGCGGGCAGAGAGTGCGGACGGCGCGCGTGTGTGTGTGTGTGCGCCAGACTGGAGCAGGCTTGGTTCAGGCTATCATTTGAGAAATATCCCATCGGCCGTGTGTAATCTCCTTTACGTAAATATTTGCCCAACTGTTCCCAAGCTCTTCAAATTCCTCTGTATCTCTGTCAAGGTGAGTGCGGTTTTTTTTTTGTTTTTGTTTTTCTTTCTGTTGTGCACGTGTAACAAACCTGCATTTTCGAAAAACCTGCACTCATGTCACATTCAGGGTCATATAAATGTTCAAACCTGCTTAGTCACCCATTAGGCCAAATCTCGTCCTTTTAGGTCCCCGCTGTTTTTGCAGAAGATGCCGTTCTTTTGGCTCTGCTTCCTTTATTATGCCATGAGCACGACCGAAATCTGCGATTCCGCTATTTTCCCAGCAGGTGGCGGTATGCCATCATTTTAAAATCCTGTCATTCATCATTCTAAGTTAAGTTCTTTGTTTTCTGATACCGGTTATCTTGTCGTGGTGGTGAGTTCGACCCAATTTTCCACCATCCCCCATAGTTAGCAAAACATACAGTAATAATTCCGCTCCTCGTCTACAAACGGACACGAGACTCCATCCGTTACCTTTGCTACTGATCGTCCGGGGGGGGGCTTTCTCCGCCGACACTGGGCGGGAGACGGGGTGCACCCCGGGACAGCCAGCCAGCCTATCACCGGCCTGACACTTGAAGACGAGCAACCAGCCAGGCTCACATTCACGGCTACTTAGAGTCGCCAGTTAACCTAACCTGCATGTCGGCGGGAGGAGGCCGGATTACCCGGAGGAAGAGGTAAGCCACACAGGCACAGGGGGGGGGGGGGTCATGCAAACTCCACAGAGAAAGCCCCCCCGCCCCAACCCCAACCCGGCCGAACCGGGCTTGTGAACCTTCCTGCTCTGAGGCGACCTGCACCTGTACACGAGAATGTCGGACTAAAATAGATTTGCAACCACGCGAGAATCAAAAGCCCCCACGACGACTCATTTTCAGAGCGATGGGTTTGGCTCCCCGCTGTTTGTCCTTGGCTTTTTTGGGGTTTCCTCCTTAAACGCGTCACGGAAGAGATGCTGTCAGCGACACAAACCCCGCCCCCTTCACGCTGACGCCGGGCGCACTTCTGCGTGTGGTGTGGACCCGGCCCCAGCCGTTCGCTCAGCGCCTCCCTCCCTCCCTCCCTCCCTCCCTCCTCCACCACCACCTCCACCACCACCAGGCAGCGGTGGAGAAACTGATGCTGCCTCAGAGCGGGCAGAGTGCGGACGGCGCGTGTGTGTCTGTGTGTGTGTGTGCGCACGCCAGACTGGAGCAGGCTTGGTTCAGGCTGTCATTTGAGAAATATCCCATCGGCCGTGTGTAATCTCCTTTACGTAAATATTTGCCCAACTGTTCCCAAGCTCTTCAAATTCCTCTGTATCTCTGTCAAGGTGAGTGCGGTTTTTTTTTTGTTTTTGTTTTTCTTGCGGTCTTTCACCAGGTACCTGAAGTCTTTTATTTCACAGCGCCGAACGCAAGACTTGTCCTCCCTCTCTGGGGGGGGGGGGGGTAGGCTCGGTTGGATGTGTCCGGCGCCCTTAAAGTTCAGTTTTTGAAGCTCCCGGAACCGGCACCGAACTTAAACATTTCGCAGCGCCTACACAGAGGGGGCTGTGAAAATCTCCCCAGGAGTGCTCTCTTGTACGCCGACAGTAAAACCACATTTTAAAGGCAGGCAGCCCATTTTTGAACCCCGAGACAAAACGCCGGTGGGGTTATCTAAGCAGTTTTCGCCGGACTCTTGTTTAGGTTGCGATCGTTGCATGTGATTCAGACGATAAACACCCATAGATCCTTTCAGTCTCCATGGAAACTCTAAGCCCCCCTGCTTTCTTCCTCTAGACAAGTAAAGACAAGTTGAGGAATGATAGTCTGCTGTTTCCATATGAACCTAATGTACTGTAGACCTCGGCTATAGGAGGAGGAAGCTATCAGTATAGCCCAGTCAGAAACCAAAACTATGAATACTGTGTCTGTGTGAGTGGCTGTGTCTCTAGTGCTGAGTGGATGTAGGTGTGTGTGTGTGTGTGTGTGTGTGTGTGTGTGTGTGTGTGTGTGTGTGTGTGTGTGTGTGTGTGTGTGTGTGTGTGTGTGTGTGTGTGTGTGTGTGTGTGTGTGTGTGTGTGTGTGTGTGTGTGTGTGTGTGTGTGAGAGTGTGTGTGGCTGAACACAGATAGGAGCCATTTTCAGATTTAATCAGGGTTTTGAGCTCAGCGTCTCATACTCACCACACAGCCTTAAAGCAAAAACAGGAATATGAATAATTTTTATCACATTTCTTTTTTACTATGTGGACGGCAGATGTAGGAGAACAGGCATGCCAGTAATCACCACATTCTCTGATTATTAAAATTCTGTGTAAATCCAGCATAATAATAGTGATTCTCGTACTGAATATGGGGCTTGTGCCAAAGCTTTCCAGTCAAATGTCTACGGTAATCCTAAAGGGTCTGGTGAGTCAAAGCGGTTTTGTTTGGTAAAATATTACTATGGTTCACATTACAGGGTCGCTATAATTTTACGACTCACGCAGTGTCGCCTCAGCTCTTTTGGGAGCTGTATCAACAGTGCAACAGTGGAGGCTTTTCAGGTGCTGCTTGGGCAGTGTGTGTGTGTGTGTGTGTGTGTGTGTGTGTGTGTGTCCAAACGCGGCTAAATAGGGGCCACTGAGAATTTCTCTAAAAATCTCTGTCCTGACGTGGCACGAAGAAGGCTTTGCACACCCTGCCTCAGACTGGTGCACAGGTGAAGGACAAAATCAGTGTTGACAATAAATTTGAAAAGGCTGTAGACTTGACCTTTAATAAGTGCTTGAGAGGTTGTAAAATTCAGCATGTAGACTGTTTCTCTTCTTCCACTGTCACAGCTTTGTTGTTCAAAGGGGGACTGAGGTTTGTTTGGCAGCCAATGGGTCACTCTTGCAGCTCCTGAGGTTTTTTTTGTTTTGTTTTGTTTTTTTTTTTTTGCTCCTATTACGCCTAAATTAGTGATTGCAGTCAAAAACTGGGAGACTGGGAGAGGGAGAGGAATCAATACAATCTGTGGAATGCAGCAGAAGGAAAGATAAACACCCTGCCTGTGAAAGACATCTAGTTAAAACAGCAGTGGGGCACTGCATTGCATGGGGTCACCTCGATGGTGATGTTTTTTTCCCCCGGCGACAAGCTGAATCTTTATATAAATGTGCACAACCTATAATCTACGAGATTCCACTATCTTCATCTATCATGTATTATGTGCTGAGTCCATACATTAGAGCTGTATAAGCACAAGTTTAAGTCACTTGCATCCCGTGTCACCTAAATGATGTGTTGATACGTGAGTCATACAGTGACCTGTGCCGTGTTGCTCCAGGGTCTGTGCTAAAAAATAAAAAAAATAAAAAATACTTTTAGGAAAATCCACTAACCAGTAGATGAATAATATAGGAAGTGGACAAACAGGACCAACAGAGCAGGTGTAGTGAGTATCACGTGCATGTGGTGCATGTGGCAGGTGTTGGCTCGTTTTGTGTGGGCAGTCAGGCCTCCATAAATTATTCGTGTGGTGTTAAATCTGAACAGGTATATGTGGTTTTAGGCGTACAATACAGACACCAAAGTTACTGACCCTGTGTGCATTTTCTTACATTTGAAGTTTAATTCGAAAGATCTATTTTTTCCCATTTAGTAGCAACGAGAAAATAACAAATTATATCATTAGAGTTTCACTTGTATTAAAGGAATGAGGGCATTAATGGCTTTCTTTATCTTACGTAATTTTGTGTATCCGATTGTTTTCCAATCAAATGACAAATGATCAAATGAATTAGCCTATCTCATTAGTGATATTGTTATTTAATGGCAGGTTGCTGCTCTTGTCTTCAGCCTCCTCCAGGCACCAGAGAGGCTGAAGGAAGCTGCAGGGCTGATGTGCTAACTCCCTCAGAAACTGCCAGATATCAGCATGAAATTTTAACAACGACGAAGGCACTATGAGATACTTTTAACTTAAAAACAATAGCACACTCCATACTCCTCAACTCCTCCATATGCCCATGGTCATTCTCTTGGTTTGCAGGATTAAATTATTCAGAACGTTCACCATGTTAAAGGATGAAAGCTCTGATGTGCTTAAATAATGCAGACTTTAAGTCTTGAAATAATATTTTCAATTAATCTTTGATGTTTTTTTTCCCAGATTTGGACATATTTTTGCAAGTCAGAAATGGATCGTGGTTGTCATATTTACAGTAAATGATTAGCTCCACAACAAATACCTACACAATCACGGTGGCCAGTGGATTACTGTGAAATTTGCTACAGATATTCAAGGTCCCAAGAGGATAAATTTAAAAAACTTTGGTGATCCAATAACTTAAGCTAGCACTGTCCTCAGGTTGAATTTTAATGTACCCAATACTTTGGTTTTTGAGCCTCCGTCCCATTCCCGTGAACGCGTGATCTCAGGAACACCTGGAGGGAATTTCATTACATCTGGCGCAAATGTCCACTTGGACTCAAGCATGAACTGGTTAAAATGACGTTTTTGGTCATAAGAGTGTGGAAAGACATGGATGTAAACTGCAACTTGACTGGTTGGCGGAGGCATACATCCGCGAGGTGGTAACTCTGGTTGTTCTATGACTGTCTGTAAAATCCAGCAAGAAAAAAGGGTGTTTCTCTTGTTATGATCATATTGTGAAATTCAGGCTCTACAGTAAATTAGGTCAATAAACCTCTACAAATAGAAAAAAAAGACCAACTTCAAAGCACAACTGCAGTCAAAGCACAAAAACACAGAGATGAAAATTCAGTGCAGCCTTGGCTTCCCACCCTTTTTGTCACTTTAAGGAAGCTACAGTTCGAGTCAGCCTCTGGTGCTGTGACAGTCTATCTGCTATGGTGTACTATAACACAGAGGGAATCATGCTGTAGGCTCATCCATCCTCCAGTGAGAATGCTTTACTGATGTTCCTGTCAGAGTTCAGGCATGAGGTAAATCTCACAGGATGTGGTAACTCCTCTCATTCAACCAGTTCATCTCTGTCTGTTCATAAATGAAAGGTAGTGGAAGACAATGCCGTGTCTAAATATGCCTGCACTGGAAGGACTGAGGGATTGCTTGTGGCAGTGCAGATGTTCTTTCCGCTTTTCGGGACTGGATCGTCCTGTCAAGCAAGTCACAGGACACAGCGCGAACAGCACTTTGTACCATGAAGTTTAACACGTCCATGTTTTTTTTTTTCCCCCCACTCTTTTGTCAGTGAGTGTTTGCGTCCTAATGAGCTGGTGTTGAGTTATGAGGCTGTCAGGCTCCCCCACAGTGTGACTGTAACAAAGGAGAGGACCTCTACCACACTCAGAGCAGACAAGAGAAGGAGATAGAGGGAGGGAGGATTGAGGATGTGGTTGATTAACAGGATGCGGTGTGGCGTTGGTTTGGAGTGTGTAATACAGAGCCTGTCATATGTCAGACAAAAGAAGACATGAATGAAAAGACGTCCTATTTAGCAGGAAGTTAGCGAGAAAGGACTTTATCTGTCTCTCTCTTAATGTTACGATCATAGTCGCAGGCATTTTCTCACAGTGTGAATGTGGGGATTAGAGAAAGCTTCAAACTCTAGTTTGTGCTCTTGAAAATTACAGGTAGCAGTGTTGCCGACTCAAGCAAGTCGGGAGCAGGTGTTACCGTCCTTGCGTCTCTTTCAGAGAAGGTGTGGCCGCACGCACACGCACGCACACACACACACACACAGACACACACACACACACACTCAAACAAACGTGGGCTGGAAAACATTACCCTGCTTGGTCAGGAGATGTACTAATGAATAATAGATCTCATTTTGGGATGAAGCCAGTTTTGTCACTGTGTCAGTCCTCTGGGCTAATGGCTTGCTGGGTGCTGCCATGCTGCTTGAAGAATATATCTTAAGACTTCTAGACACTTCTGTGGTGCCCCGAGTCTGCAGATGGATATAAGAAGAGAGATTTTTTTTTTTTTTTTTTTGCCCTACTCACACTGTTACAGTATTCAGGTCTGTTTGGGAAAGAATAGAGGGCAGAAGTAATGGTTGGAGAAGCCAATTAATTCCTCCACTGGATAAAAGGGACAGTCTTTCACAGGGGAAAAGAGAGCGACTTCCAGGATTGACTGTTTCTTGTGCCCCTGCCCATGTTCTACCCACCATAATAACTCTTCTGACTTGGATAAGAAGCTGATTCAGACTGAGGCAGCATTATTACTTCTGCTCTTCCACTGATTGCAGCCACTTGAAGAAAATGATCTCTTATTTCTCCCCCAAGCGGAGCCCATTTAGTGTTGTTGATGGTGTGACCATCATTTCAAGAAGTTTGCATACTGAAAAGAATGAATCACCATTGATGAGAGAATGAAGAGAGTACTTAATCTGTCTTTATCTCCTGGCCAGGCAAAGTTTGATTGTGTTTTTGTACAGATTAAAGAAATCAGGTATAATGTGTTAATTAGTTAGCTGGGAAGGTGCTGTTAGGCAGATTTTTGTTGTCAAGCTAGCTATTCCTTTATGCTAAGCTAACAAGCTGCGGACTGTAGCTTCATATTTAACTGACAGATATGAGAGTCGTATCTATCTTCTCATCTAGTGCCTTTCCCAAAATGTGGAAATACAGTCATATAACACTGAATCATTTCATGAGGTTGAATTTCTCCCTTCGGATAAATAGCATCGGCTTGTTACTACTGTCAAAGTAAACACATATGAAATCTATAAAGGATTTCACTGTGACCAAAGCATTAGGAGAATATTGTTTTCTGCAGATTTCTGATCCCCTCGCTCCTTTTATGTCAGGATTTCTCTTTCCCATCCAAGAAAGTGTTGTTCTGCATTTCAGTAGTGAGCTAGCAAAGACTAAGGGGCATCATCATAGTACGGTAATGCGCAGATGTAATATGATTACTGTTACTAAGGTGGTAACTTTCAGATGCAGCAAATGAGACCCCAGTGTGTCTCCTTTAGAGGGTACCAGCGATCAGAAAAGATTCATCATGACTGCGTGGTTTCCAAAGCAAACAAAAAGGATGAATGTGATGATGTGTGCTCCTGACAAACCAGCCTCTGATGAAGTTATCCCGCAGATGAAAATTAAACATGGGTTTCTGATTTGGGTTTGCTCTGTTGCTTGAGAGCTCTGTATTGGGAGGAATGAGCTGTCAGAGAACGGCTGGTGGGCTGCAGAGATAAGGTGGTGACCAAAACCCCATGGTAGGTGTGTGGTGAATCCAGAGGGGCCTTTGTTTTGTCAAGTTTAGGCTGATTGTTCCAGAGTTAAAAAGATCAGAGAGAAGCTAACAGCTTCTTTTTTTTTTTTTTATTCCTTTTGGTACCATTTCAAATCAACATAGATTTTCTTCTGTTTAGATTGTTCTGTTTCATCAGCCCGTCACGCATCAAAGGGAATCAATTTTGATTCTGTTCAAGCTTAAAAGCCATTGAATTCATCAGATAAAATAGGTCTCTTTAAAAAAAAAAAGATATTCTTTCCTGCAGATTTGTTTCCTTTATACATAAACATTGGCTATTTCATAAACATATGTGTCATAAACTTGTGGAGCAACTGCTTTTGATGGCTTGAAATTGAAATAGAATTCAACTCTTATGTTATTTAAGACATTGTGTGAACATCTGTGTATTTAAATGTTATCTAAATATCATCTTATCAGCTTGGTAAAAGTCAATATTCTATCTATATTTTAAGATGACTCATTTTTCAGCTGGGGATCTTGAGCGGTGGGAGTGTGTTTTAGAGTCTGTTCCCCACCCAACTTCTTTGAATTACTGTGGTGCATCACCTACTAATAGGACTTTAATGTGAGTGCTATCATTTTGCAAACATGACTCTATTTCCTAAGATTCACTGTAGGAGTTCAACCATGAGACATTTATTGTGGTAAGTCACATCCTAATGATGCCTTAAAGCCTGTTAGGCTTGTCAGTCCCTTTTGCAGACTCTGGAGACAGTGGATGGATAGAGGAACATCTGCAACATGAACTGCAGAATGTAATAGAGGGCTTTCAGCGTCTGTCAATCTAGTTAGTGCAGCTTAAAGGGACATTAAGCCATCTAAAACTTCAGCCGAGATCTATAGCTCACGAAGGATTCGCTGACAGTTCTCTGGTACGCCTTAAACTAACAAAACTAGAGTTTGTGCTCTGTAACAGGTCGTATGAGCTATAAAAGGCAGAAATCTCAGCAGCTGAAGTGGAACAGTTCCCTAAAACACCTGCAGATATTTATAGTTATTCTTTGTAATTAGACAATATGACTTGTTACCCATTACAGTACATATTGCAAGTGCATGATAAAAAAAAATCAAAAATATGCTTGTCGTTGAGGACCCTGGTAGGTCAGTGGTTTAAGACACTGACCATTTCATTGCAAAATGACTTGGAGACCTTTGTTGCATGCAGAGCTGAAATGATTGGTCAGCCAGCAGAAAATTAATTGGCATGTGTTTGCCGCTAGCGTGGCTGAAAACATTTTGCACACATTTTGGATGTAGTCTTTTTTCTGCAGTCCATGAGTAGGATGGAGGTTCTCTGCTTGTTCTACAATAAGATGAAGATGCTGCTGAGTGAGAAAATCAGAACAGCCAGGACAAGTTTTAACCCCCTGCCAAGCCCCAATTGTTATGCTGGCTTCTCATTATAGAACAGTTGCGGGAGCCACCCACCCACACTTTACTGGAATATTCAAAGGATGTCAGTCACCTCTTCACACAAACCATTTAGCCCTTTTTTGTAAGCATTGACAAGAACATCTGCATGTATATCAGATCCTTAAACAAAGAGATTCCGGGGTAAAGCATGGCCTGAAAGATTACCCGTAACGATTAACATGAGTGTTTATGTTGTTCTACAAATAGAATGAACTTCAGTTTCACTAATTTTGTCGCTCGGAGAAATTACAGCTTGTATGTAATGCTTGTATACTGGTAGATGTATAATGGTGCTTAGATATTTCTCTGTATTTTCCTTAACTTTATCCCACCTGGAAAATAGTTCATTATCGTTGATCGTCTCTCTGTATTATATTTGT
Organism: Xiphias gladius; assembly: GCF_016859285.1. Taxonomy (NCBI): domain Eukaryota; kingdom Metazoa; phylum Chordata; class Actinopteri; order Istiophoriformes; family Xiphiidae; genus Xiphias; species Xiphias gladius. Next base: position 15,516,097 of record NC_053421.1, read on the forward strand.
ATAGTGAAAAAAAAATCTCATTTGAAGATACAATGGAGCACAAATGAAATGGTTAATGAGAAAGTAAATCTTATGTAAATCTGTCCCAGCATTCGGTCTTAAATAATATATTGTGAGTTGACCGGCTACCAGAGAATATACTGTATATTAGTTTGAAATTATTCAGTTTTTGCCCTCTAAAACTTAGTTGACCAATTTACTCAGTGTATTGAATTTGAATGAGACTTTTCCTATATGATTTTTCAACTTATTAATGTCGAGATTTTGCTGTGATGTGTATCATGATGTGGATTTTGTCCATGCTGCCTGGATGATACTTACTTTAATAGGAAACTTGAATCGCAGTCATTCTTTGTAAAGGTCAGTGCCATCTTTACGGCAAAAGACTAATTTATTTTTTATTGCTTTGTTGAATTTATGGTCATCAGAACTTGACAAAAAAAAAGTGTCTGCCTCCATTAGATTACTTCTCCTAATTGCAAAACCTTGTTTTTACAAATTTGTGTTCATGTATATGCACTGCACATGTGCCCGTGGGTCTTTTTTGTGTCTATGCACTCATACATGAAAAGGAGACCATCTTGATGGCAGTAGAACTTTCCCTGTGGCCTGTGTTTATCTTTTGTCCTCACTGGCTGTCAGTGTCAATGTGACCTCCTCTGCTTCTTTGGCCCCAACAAACTGGACAAACACGCTGAGCCCTCACTGCCTGTCAGCGTCCCCCTTTTTACCAAGCTGTGGTCTCAGGCATGACTGTTCTGCTCTTTAGCATTAGCCCCAACCACTCACTGTGCTGTATGTTAGACTTTGACTGTCCGTGTTTTCGCCTGTCTACAGTTTCTTTATATTCTCGTATCGTTTCTCAGTCTGTAAATGACAGCAACACTGTCAAGTGAAGTGAAAAATCCATACTACTAGTAACCTTAATCCCTGACACAGCTCGTCTGTAATTTAATACAGTTTTATTGCAATCACTTGGTGCATTTCTGCTTTGTCCTCAATGAGCTGGTGCTCCTCCGTGAGAAAGGGTAATTACTGGAGCTCTGATGTCTAATCCTGCTGTCACCGTGATGAAGCCCAAGAAAAGGTGTTGTTGAATCAAATGAAAGGGTGCCCTGACGGGTGACAGTGTGAAAGACCTGCATATTGCTGGTGTGATCATTGGAAAGTGGATGAATAAATCATAGGCCATGGAGAGGCAGAGCTGTGGTAGTTCAATACAGTAGATACATAGATGGATTACATTTTGTTTGTCATAAATCATAGTTGTCGAAAGCTTAGTCTGTTTCTTTCCTGGTTTTGTTAATTTCATGCAAAATGCACAAGATGTGCTGTCCTGCTGTTGGGGTCCTATTTTTTGGTGTCCTGCCATTTTGATCCATTGTTGTGGCTACATTTTGGGCATCGAGCTCTGTCAGTCTAAACCACGGCCTGTAGTCCACAGACAGAGAGGTGGTGTAGGCTTGGCTGAGGGACGGCGGGTTCAGATGACCATGCATTTGTCTGTCCAACACAAGAGGCTGTGGCCAATATGCAGCACAAAGCTTGCGGATGCAGAGCAGGTAATATGATTAACCTTGCTGCTGCTTCAAAGTGGTAGTCAACACGTGGCATCTCTGATTCAGGCGCAGATGGGAGGAGACACTGTTTGCATGATCATCCAGATTCCAGATTCACTTTTTTCATTTCAGGAAAATTGTAATTTGAATTTTTCTTTTTTGAAATGTCATTGAAGTTTTTGATTTACAAGTATGTAAAGTTTAGTCTGATAATGTATTATAATAGAACACAGTTCACTGTACTTAACTAGTGCTAAAACAATTGGTTGATTAATCGCATAGTAAATTGACAGAAAATTGATATTGATAATTTATGTATCACTTAAGTAATTTATCAAGTAGAAATGCCAAACATTTATTGGTTACAGCTTCTCAAATTTAAGGATTGGAGTTTTTATCATTGTAAATGAAAACATTTGGGATTTGGACTGTTGTTTGAACAAAGAACCAATTTACAGATTGCACTTTGGGCTCTGGGAATTTGTGATGAGCACTTTTTCACTATATTTCGACATGCTACAGACTAAATCCTTAATAGTCTTTAAAAAATTAGATTAATCGATTATGAAAATAATCATTAGTTGTGGCCCTACTTTGAATAACAGTTGTATTATTTATGTCGGACGTTGCATGCATTTTCCATATTGTGCTATAGTGTATATTCATATGGGAAAAATATTCTTAATAATATTGTAAAATTTAATTTGAACGTGTCGTCTAATGAATACTTGAGAGTATAGTTTTATTTAGCCCTTACCAAAACTATTAAAAAAATAGACACTAATGCGATTAAAAGAAAAAAACTTAGACCAACCAAAATATAATCGTGAACTTTCTTGTCTCTTAGACAGAATCTCACAGATGGTCACATATAATATAGTAATGAACTCAGACCCAGTTGTCCAAAAACTTAGCACTTCTCTGCATCCTCAGTAAAGCTAAACTAATGACCGGCTGCTTGTTCCCATGTTGACCGACATGATTTACACAAACACTTGTCGCTTGTGCCTAGTAGTTATTAGTCAGCTCTCCCTACTATGACAAACTGCCACCCACAATGCATTATCAAAAGGTGGTTTTATGTGCTGATTCAGTAGGCCAGGCACATAATGTTGATTAGACTGTGTGAAGTGGGGCAGTTGACTGAAGGTTGCCATTTTCTGCAGAGGCCCAATTATTTTCACACTCCGCTGAAGTGATGATGTTACGTTTCACTGTTCGTCTCGCATCTCACTGCATCTTTACATGTGACACTTGCCTTTTATTCCCTCATCACTGAGTCGTCTGTGGAGTCAGATCAGCCAGCACTCATTGTCATTCGCTCAAATGCTGAACCATGGGTTGAAATCCCACCAAAGAAAGAGCTCACGCTTAGTGAATAGAATAATAAAAATCTACAAAAGTATAAATTCAAAAGTATATATTCAATTGAGTTTACATCTGTGGTGGAAAGTAATTAAGTACTTTTACTCAATTACTGTTCTTTAGTACAATTTTCAGGAGCTTGTTCTTTATTATATCCATTATTATGGTACTATGTACATGTAAAAGGGAGAACATTATAGCTTTGAAATAATCTGTTGACGCTATTTTCAGTTAATCAACTAATTGTTTAGTCTGAAAAATGCCCAGAGCACTAGTTGACATCTTCAGGTACTTGTTTTTCCCGACCAACTGTCCTATGTGTTTTGCATTTTGACTTGATGAATGACTAAAACTATTATTCCATGCTGGTATTTAATTTCCTATACATTGACTAACTGATTCATTGTTTAAGCACTATAAACTGTTTAACAACATTTTAATGCTGATAATAGTTCTCTACTTTTCCCTAAGTAAAATTCTGAAGGACTTATGCTTGCATTAGTACTTCTATATGTGTTATTGCCACTTTTACTCAAGTAAAAGGGTCTGAATACGTCTTTCAACACTGCTGAGCATATGCACTTCTACTGGGTGCTTTAGATTCATAGCATCCTTAAATGCTGACAATCCATCACTCTCTGTAAGGGCAAGATATGAATTATTTAAATCTGAGGGCTCTTTACTCCACTCAGGCCAATTTATGTCTTCCAGTCTTGTCTGTCAATTTTCGTTTTGCCGATGTTTAGAACTCTTCTGTTTAGCTTTTCTCATTACATCCCATATTTCTGCTGCACGAAGATGGAAAAACTAATACTCTAAATAACCTAATGCATTTTTCAATGAGACAGAGCTAAAAGACTTTTCAGGGCTTGCCTATTAAAGCCAGCTTTCTCTCCCCCCTCCCTCTCTCCCCATGACTTCACTCCTTCTTCGCTTAGGCGAGGGATGTGCCTGGCACTCCAGCCGTAGCCGGCACTGGGCAGTCTGAAGCGAGATGGGCTCAGAGGAGCGCAATTCAGCCATGTCTCAGAAGATCTCCTCCTTGTCACGCAGCAACAGCAGCTCCTCATCCAAACATGACAGCCGACAGGTAACTCACACAAGCTGAAGACACTGCAGGACTTGCCGCGCATCACAAACGAACATCCAGCCACACATTATGCACTGTTCGCTGGTGAAATAAAGCTCTGTGTTCATGTTACACTTAAAGATCACTTGATGGAGTTTAGAGTGCTAATGGCCTTGGGAAAGAAACTGTCTCATAAATCTAGTGGTTCTGTGCTGCAAATGTCCCGTAGTGCCTGCCAGAGGGCAGCAGGTCAAACAGGTGGCAACCAGGGTGTGAGAAGTCTTTCAGACTGTTTGTGGCTCTTTTATGCAGCATGACAGGATGCTCTCTACTGACGAATGGTAGAAGGCCACTGGCAGTTTCACACTCAGAGTGTTTTTCCTGAGCACTCTCAGGAAGTGCGGACCGTACTGTGCCTTTTTGACAACAGCCTTGGTGTTGGCAGACCAGGAGAGGTTTTTCAGAAACGTGCGTTCCCAAGACTTTAAAGTTCTGAACCCTTTCCACACAGTCTCCGTTGACGAATAGTGGGAGAGGGTCTGCGCTGTGCTCCCTGAAATCAATGAGTTCCTTGGTTTATGTGGTGTTCAGTGTCAGACTGCTTGCTAAACACCACGCCATCAGTTTCTGAAACTGATCTCTGTAGGCAGACTCATCTCCTCCTGAAATGACTCTGACCACAGTGGTGTCACCTGAGTATTTAATGATGGTGTTGGTGGGATGGGTTGGTGTGCAGTCATAAGTGTAAAGTGACTAGAGTATTGGACTCAGCACACAGCCTTGTGGGTAGCCCGTGCTGAGCATGAGGGTTGAGCAGAGGTGGGGACCAATCTTGATAGTTTGTGGGCATTTTGTAAGAAAGGGAGGAGAATGACTAACAGTAAATGCGTTAACCACACAAACTTTTAGTAATAGATCCTGTGGCTTTCTCATATATTCTTGCAAGACTTTATTTGGCTTCAGCAGCAAAGACTAAAAGCTGCCAACTTGAGAGAGACTCTTTCAATAGGAGAGTTTCCATCACTGCTTTATTCTCAGCACTTTCTCCAAATGGGGAAAAATTTAGAAAGCTCTGAATAACTAAAATGCAATTTTGCAACAATTCCCTCAAAGTTAGTTCTCTCACAACAAAATTAGTGAAGATATTAGCACTATGAACTGTTGTTGCATTATCCTTGAGCACTTATCTGTAGGCAGCAGACTCATTAATTTTTGATTACCCGTAACAGCTTTTTCCGTTTGGAAATGAGAGTAATAAAGTCTCACTCCAGTCCTGCCCACAGGACACACAGACACTAGTGATTTATCACTTTAGAGAAACAACGAATACATGGTTAGGGTGTTTTCATTTGCAAAAAATCTATTGAACAACAAATAAATAAATATTCTCTTAAAATTGCAATTTTTAACCTCGTAAGGCTCAAATGGCTTGGACCTTAGTTTTGTATCAACAATAAAAAATGAATTAATATTTCCCGAAAGAAAATCTGAGTCAATTTTTTTTTTAATCAAGTAAGAATCTCATGTGGTTCAATCTAATAAACTTTCTTTTACACTCACTGAACCTTCCAGTGTGTTTCATACTTGGCAGAGCATAAATGTGTAGAATTTAGAGGATTTTAGTAAAATTATATAGTTCAACAGTTTGGAAAAATATGCTTATTCACAATGTTGCCAAGGGTTAGATGAGACGATCAATACCACTCTCAAATCTGTACAGTAAATATGACATTGGAGCCAGGAGACAATTAGCTTAGCTTAGTTTATCTTAGCATAAAGACTGGAAACAGGGAAACAGCTATCCTCGTTGTGTCTGAAGGTTAAAAAAAAAAAAAAATCTGCCTACCAGCACCTCTAAAGCTCACTTATTAATTCAGTGTATACAGTTTGTTTAATTTGTACAAAAACTGCGTGAAAACGACACATTGTGGTCTGACGAGGCATGATGTGCTAGACTATTTCTTGGCTTGAGAAAGTAACTTCCTTGGAAGCCATAACCCCCATAACTTCATATACAGTTTTTTTTGTTCTTGAAACATTCTTGATTTCTAATTTTCTTAAGATGATAGTCATCCCTGTAAGCACACATCTTGTTGTCACTTATGTCACTGCTTTCTCTGTGAGAGTGTCACTTGACCTTGAAGGAAAGTGCCCAGGCAGGAAATGACAATGACTCACTGTGTGACTGTGTCAGAGGGAGCTATGACAAGCGCTCAGGGAGAGTGAACGAGACACGCCCTCTCCATCCCACCCACCCCCTTCAGATATGAGGGCTTAATTTAGATGGCCTCAACTCCAGCAGTCAGCCTCTCTGACTGATACAGTTTGTTTAGTCAGAACTGCTATGTACTGGAACAGTCAGGGACACACTGAGCTAACAAACAGAGTCACCCCAAACCTCTGCCAAGAACCCAGACTCCTTTGGACAGCTTTGACTTGATCATTTGTGCTTGAGTTTTAGTCCTTCTAGGACAACTCTATGAAGTTTAAGGTATAATCCTAAAATACTGCATTACCATTATAAAGCATTATATACAAACAAGGGGCTGCAACTTAATGAGTATTTTCATTGTCAGTTATCTATCGTTTTGTTTTGATTCACTTATTAATTGCTTAGTCTATAAAGTGTGAAAATAGCTTAAAATTTCCATAATAATCTCTACCCTTCTATTTGCATATTTTGACCTTTTAAACAGTACAGTTCCCCAGTATATTCATATATTCAGTTTATAGTGATTTAAAACAGAGAAAAGCAGCAAAGCCAAATTTTTGGGTAGCTGGAACTGGAGAACGTTTTGCATTTGTGCTTCACAAATGAATCCAGCACTTAATTATTGCATTAAAGCTGGGATACTCACAAGAGACAGATTTTTTTTTTTTTAAATGGTCAAGGGTGCATCCAGGTGACCTCGTAGTTTAAATGCAAACCATGTAACTGATTGATTGCAGATGGGGACAACTGTTGCATATCATACCCCACTCTCTCTTCTGTCTATTTCTACACTGTCAAACTGTCAATAAAGACAATAAATGACAAAAAAAGTTCAAAATTGAAGCAGCAGTGGCTGGCCTGTCCTTTAGTCCCTAATACGGGTCAAGCTCCAAAAACACCGCATCCACCATTAATCTCTGTGTAACTCAATAGTGTCTTTCACTCCAGCATTCCAAGATGGCATCCCACTCATTCCTATGGAAGTTGCTCATCTGGGGCTTTTGCTGAAAAAGCCCTACAGCAAAGAGACTTCCTTTGGAAGAGCTGCTTGACTTCCTGCTGGCTTCCTGCACACATGAATGGCATAAAATAATCCTCTCGGCTGTCCGCATTTTATTGATTTGTGACGCAATTAAATTCTGATGATACGAAGAGTCATTCTGGGGCGTTTGTGGTGCTCAAAATGTATTCACCCTTTTGCAGCTGCTCCTTTCTAACGATCGTGCGTGGAAAAATGTCTTTTTTGCCTGTGTGCATCGTGCAATACTGCAATACCAAGTGTGCCCACAATGTCAAAACTGCCTCACAGCCCATCACTGCCCCTGGCGACTTGTCTTTGCCTGGTAAATTCCCATGTCTTTTCAAATCCCACACCCCCCTGTTCATGTTGAAAATCTATAATCTCCAAGCCCAAGCCACATCACACTCATCGGGGGTTGTTTTTCAGACTTTTGAACACTCTCTTTAGAGCCCAAATAGACATTATACAAATGTTGTCACAAGCTAAGTAGTACAGCCTATAACAAGTAAATGGACCTTTGTGTGTAAAATCAGTGGAGTGCCCCTTTGAAGGATGAATCAAAACGCTTGACCAATTTTCTGTGTCTTGACTAACTGATTAATCAACTAATTTTTTCAGAACTAATATAAACTAAAAGCGCTACGAACCAAAAGTGAGTCAAACTAGATATTACAAAACCCTCTGTTTATACTGTTTATGCTGCCTTCCTGGAATTCTCACAGCTGATGTACATGACAGAGCTATCTGGATTAATCTATGATGAAATATCATCTTAATCCTTGTATTTTTAGGGGATTTGGACTTGAGCGTTCTAATCTCAGTCAGGAAATGATTATTGTGAAGAGTGAGATTAGACAGGTAAGCTAATTTTGTAAATGGGACCATGAGGCGGAAGAGGTCTGTAAAGCCCCACATTTGACTCCAAACCTCATATGGCTGCATTTTCCCATAGCAATGAAACTCTCATCTCCCACAGTGTACCACTGACTGACTGACACTACATGGAAAACAGGCAGCAAATCTCAACAACGTCAACAGCCACAAATTACAATATGCTTTTGACTCTGACTTTGACTCTGTTGTGTGGTTGATTCATTGAATTTATATTACTAAACCTCCAAGCAACTTTAATCTGCATGTGTGTGCACAAGTTGAGCGTCTGCTAATGCCTGTCTATCATCTCAGAGTTCTCATAAACCATCTGTGCCCACAGGACAGCTGGGAAATAGTGGAGGGCCTGCGAGGAGGCTTCGGCAATGTCCTGGAGCCCCAGAAACAGGAGGGCTACATGCTAAAGAGGAGAAAGTGGCCCATGAAGGGCTGGCATAAGGTATAATCCAACACCTGTCAGGTCCGTAAATGACCCATGCTGAATAACACTTACTCATCTCTCAGAGTGATAGACTTCATGAGGTATTTTTAGACATTTGAGATAGCCGCTCCTAATAAAGTCACAGTGAAGTCATTTCAGTGTGCGTTGATTAACCTTCAGTTAAGATGTTCCTGCGACCGGCCAGCACCTGATCGCTGATACTGGCTGTGTATGTGGAGTTCTGTTCACTGTATTTTTAGACATACTTGACAACTGAGTGTCATTTCCATTTACCGATTTTACGCTACGCTTTCCGGGTTCCTTTCACAAAAAAAGAAATCTGCTGACATGACTCAGTTTTGTTTTAAACTAATTGAATTAGCTTATGCAGAAGATGGTGTCAGCCGTAGAGGAGTCACATGTGACCTGAGTCAGTGCCTCTTCGCGCTCTGTCTAAAAGCTTTCGCAGGGATGATACCGTCAGAATATCTTGGTGCTCCTCTCAGATGCATTAGCTGATGGTCTGTTGGTTAATAGAGCTGTATACATTTAGTATTGACTTACAGTCAGAGCTTTTCAGGTCTTTGTGCTCTCAGCAGTCTGATTCTGGTGATGTACAGTAAGAATACCAAGAATTTACAAAGAATGGAGGAGAAATATTGCAGACAGTGAAAGGACGAGATATAAAGGAAGGCAGATGCAAGACAACATCCTGGGATTACAAACATCTCACTGCAGACATTATACAACATGCATTAAGGAGACGCTGACTATGTTATGATCAGAGTCATAACAGTGATTTCAGAATTGCTGCCAGATATGTTGCATATCATCCCTGCTGCATCTCATTTGCTCATTGTCCTTTTTTCTCCCTACAGCGATACTTTTTCCTGGACAAGGGCATCCTGAAGTATGGCAAGTGCAGTGCTGATGTGAGTACAAAAGCCTGCCGGCTGCATACTATGTGGGCTTGTCAGTTAGAGGATTACAAAGGACACTTTATGTCTTTTGTAATGTTCTTGTTGTACTGCTGGCTGCCTTTGCCAGAACATCTGTCTGTGCCTGTACATACTAAAGGCCCTCATTCCCTCACAATCTCTTAATCATTGGTAAGAATCACTAGCTGCCTTTCACCTGCAAATCTCACATAATTATATACCCATTATATAGCCATTCAGAAACTCTGCTTGGCCAGGGCTAAGCAAATAAATGACTGTTATTGCTGCTTTAAACACAAAATGATGCATTTAAAAACTGAACAGCATTCTGTTGCATTTGCATGAGGTCCGGTCCAATATATTTATAACATCATGTGTTGACTTTGCCTTGCAGATTGAGAAAGGGAAACTGCATGGCTGCATTGACGTTGGTCTCTCTGTCATGGCTATTAAGAAGAAAGCAAAGTGCATCGATCTTGATGCCGAGGAAAACATCTATCACCTGAAGGTAAACCACAAGGCTAATGAACATAAGGCATTCCCCACTGGTTTACAGGAAGTGATGTAAAACATAGATTATTCAGATTATTCATATTAAAATGACTTTAAAATAACCTCATGTGTTGTATATGTGGGCTAGAGGGAATTACTGCTCATACTGTACCTGTTTTCCCACCGACTCACCTCCTCCATCTTACTTCTCTCTGTGTTGATTTCTGGTGGCGGTATCTGCTCTGCAGATTAAATCACAGGAGCTGTTTGATGAATGGGTGTCCAAGCTGCGTCACCATCGGCTCTATCGGCAAAATGAGATTGCCATGTACCCTAATGAGAAGTCCTTGTACTATCCCCACTGCCCCTCCCCCAACTCCCCCAGCATGGCTGAGAGTGCCTCTATCAGAAAGGTATACTTGTCCACTACACAGCATACTGTTGATGAAAACTATGGGATCTGTATAAAATAAGTGCTTTCTCCTGTCTTTCTGCTTGAGATTATCATTGTTTCATCAGCAATATTTCCTGAAGATGAAGCCCCTATACTGAAGCATTTTATGAAGGAGGCAAATTGTTATTGGTCTGACCTTTGGGTTTGTTTGCTATTGCAGTGTATGTCTATACGAAGGCAGTCCACAGTGCATTCTGTAGGAGCCTTCCCTTTAAGCTGCAACAGCCAGGCCAAGGTAACAGCTTGGCTCCAGTCATCTGATGACATGGACAAGTGCTCCAAAGGTGAGACAACAGAGCTCTCCCTTGTGATTTGTGGAGTTTCACTATTACCTGATGAACTTCTCACTTTCTTTGCTGATTTGATATCATTTTCTGACTTCTGATTTCAAACCCTATCTCTTGGTTTCTCAGCAAGATGTTAAAATTTGATTTGGCTGAGACTCAGTGACCAGCTAGCTAAAACCATTGGTTAAACTTTGGTTGGATCTGGGATTTCCACCATGAGATCATTTGCACTTTTACTTTTAGGTTATAAGATGCATTCTTGTGCTGGTGGATAAGTCATACATCTAGGAATTTCAAGTGGGACGCTAAACCCACATACACCATTTTGTTCAAAAAAAAAAAACCTGAGAAAAATCATTAATTAAACATAAACCTATGTAGAGGCTGCAGCTGGGAGGTTGGAGAATTGTTCAGTGTTTGTGAAGGTTTGTGTTATATTCACCGCCTTCTAGTTACAGTAAAATTGCCAGTGAGAGTGACAGGAGAGCTAACCTTGGTGAGTCCAGCTTTTTCATTTGTACATTTGTCAGATGTTGTTCCTTCCAAAAAAGCTATTGATTACTGAGGTACTGTTTATCTCAGTTTTCATCTAGTAGGATCCTGATGATGGCTGTCAACACTTCCCCCAGCTGTTAAAGAGAGAAGTTATGATTTTTTAAACCAAACCGTTTCCACAACAGCTCAGTCATACAGGGTTGCCAGTTATTTAGTTGTCCGCCACTCCTCATTTAATTTTACATCCAGGTACCAGGTAAGTATCCGTATTCGCAAGTGGGCTTTGTTTCTGACAGTAACTTCGATGAAGCAAGTAACTTGAGTTTTCTTTTGAGCTAACGCAGCCAATTGATCATCCGTGGGAACCACACAGACACCATGACACAACTGTCCTTAGACTGTACGATCATCAAATGTTCTTTCAAGGGCGATACAACTTGATGCCTCATTTTCGTTGACTCACCTTCTCCTCTTTCTGACCCTGGCAGAGTTGGTGCTTGTTGTGTTGGTTCTGGTGCTATGTGAAGTCAGTCAGGTTTAGTTAGCATAGCTTTTCTCTCCTGTCCCTTATCCCATAAGGGTGCTAAAGCAATGACCCATAGTTTGGCAGAAGATGTAAACTTTTAAGGATTGGCACCTCAAGCTTAAGGATACTCATTGTAAACCTACTTCTATCTTCTGGAGTTACTGACTTTATGGATAGTAGGGTACGAGCCATTTTTACAGCCTGTCCTGGTTGGCCAAACCAGTACATCTAAATTTTCGTGTGCTACTCTCTTCTCCTGTTGATTTCTTTTTCCTACTCTCAACAGACTTGTCAGTCTGTGAAGCCTACCTGCTGGAGCTCAACCACCTGCTTCAGAGTATGGAAGTCCTCCATCGTACCTATTCTGCTCCATCTATCCAAGCCCTGCAGGTCAGCACTCTGTTTTTGATTCCTTTCAACTTCACATGCAGAGCAGGTCTGGTCATCATAATGGCAATTCAAGATTAAGTCTGCTGAAATGTCTAGTCAATTAATCACATCCAAAATATTAGATAACTCTGACCTTTATGCAAAGTAACTTGTCTTGTCATTTCTTTTCTTATTTCTCTCCACCAATATTTTTTGTAGCCCTTAAAGGTACTATATGTAAGTACTTGCTATTGCTATATAGCCAACGTTAGCATTAAAAGCTGTTTACTTACTAGTCTAGAAGAAACATTGCGAATTCAGCATCAGACTTCATTCCTTTACTCACCAAGAGCTGTCTCCAGCAGTGGAAAGCAACACCCATGTTAACTCTTGTTTTGCTTCTATTTCTGTCACTTCTTTTCTTCTACTGACTTTAGCATGCTCACCAGCTAGCCCCGGCCCGTCCCATCTTGTAATACTAATTTTTGATAGTGAGTCAATGTACGTTCCACTCTGCCCTCAGCTCGGCATGACAGGATGAAGTAGCGCTGCTAAGAGGGCATATTCTAACCTTTTGTCTTGTAAACACAAAGATGGCTGAAGCTCTTGGCAAGTGACCACTATCACTACCACCAGCATCACCTGGTCGCACCTTTAAGTCATTTGCTACAAAATATAGAACTTCATGCATCTTGCACTGCCAGTTCGAAATAATTTCCTACGAAAATACTCTGCCTCAAACATGAGTATCTTCTTTACTGTTCACTAGGCATCTACATTTGACAGCCCCAAGAAAGAAAAGAGACATCCAAGGAAATGGCGCGCTAAAAACTACAACAAAGATGTCAAAACAACTCTGCAGGTAGACAACGTAACAATGAAGTGTGATCAAACTCAATCTTTTTTTAGTTTGTCCCTCAAAGTTCTTTCCCTCCTGCATTACTGTAGGTACCCAGCTGCATCTCTGCTGGCTCTATCCGCCTCCATGCCTCTAACCCCAACCTCTCCACCGCTGCACTCGGCAATGACAAAGCCGACTCCGAATCACTGGATTCTCCTTTTGATGTGGCCAAGCTGCAGGAGGACTTCTGCCGTATTGCCACCAACTGTGAGTAAATTATTTTAATTAACAGTTTGATTTTGACAAGTACGTCTGACAAATTCAGGGTTTTAAAGATTATTTTACAAACTGAGAGAAACTCTACAGGTGCATAATTTTTCAGACGCCTCAATTATGTCCAATAAATCTGTCTTCATGCCGTCTTATTTGCAAGTAAGATAGGACTGGCATGGTGTTGCTGTTAATAAGGAATAGAAGTGACAATGGTGCAGCAATGGCAGCTGCTAATTACTGATTAACTGTCTGTCTCTGTTTTCATTCATTTGGATTCTGATGATGTTCCCCGTCAGCATTTCCCCAAGGTGTTACTAAGTGAGAAGTTCTCATTTTCTAAACCAAAAAGCTTGGAAAATCATTTGTAACCAGAAGATTGCGCCATAGGGGTCTAATTTAGTGTTTCTGCCACACATTGAAATTTATATTCAGATACCTGATGCTTGACATGGAATAATAAGGAGGATTTGTGTTTTACATAATGGTATCAAGATTTTAAAGTTGGTCCAGGGAATAGCTGTGAATGCATTTAAAATGCCAAATGTATACCCTTTCCAAATTATGAAGCTAAAGATGTGTGATGATCTTAATTTAATACAGTGATGCATTATCACTGCCAGCATTTTCATTAATGTGACTCCCTAAGCACTGATTATGAAGTGTGTGGTAAAATGAACGTCATAAAACAAAGACTGTAGCTTGCTCAGCGATATGGGATAATCAAAATTTCACTTATGTTCCATTTTATTAGAACCATCGTGTGATAGACTGTCAATGGATCTACTGTGACAGGATCTAAATTGCTCTGAAATTAATAGGAATTCGTTTGCACTTAAAGCTCCCCACTTTTTCTCTTGTTGCCACAGTGCATGCGACCATGAAGTCAGCCCTGAGTTCACTGACATCTGAGAGAGAGAGATTAAAGCAAAGTCTGGACCATGAAACATGTCCCTCTAACTCACCACAGGTTGTCGGTTTGAAGAACGCACTGGTAACGGTACGTGGAATAGTACGTACTCACACGCAGACACAGAATTCCTACCAGTCAGTAGAAATATGGTAGGCTTTCCACTTTCTTTTAGTCTTTTGCACTGCTCTCAGATGCTGTGTCCTCCCACACCACTTGCAAGGCACGACACACTGATGAGCCTTTTAGAGGAACGCTGTTGAGATGCCTGCTCACCTGAACAAGACCATGTTCAACTGTCATGTTTCCACTGGCGGCTGCCTCCCACCCAGAGTCTCTTTCTATTTTCTGTCTTTACAGACACATGGTCATTGTCATGCTGACTTCTTTTGCCACACTAGAACTTGTGTGCTCTCTATGCCAACACATGTCTTTGTCTTTAAATAAACACCCTGCTGGGTGTTAGCTTTTCTTCCTGTTTACTCAGCTTCTACCTAATCTACCTCACACAGGGTCAGTATTGGGTGAGTAATATAATTTGGGCTCCCATTGCTTCTTGTCTGATGTCTGCAGTGACAACACATACACACGTCTCTATAGTAAAGGTACTTGATTGAATAAAAAATTCAATTCAGCTTTCAGAATTGGTTGGCTGTGTGCTATAAACGATGTTTACACTGGTTATGTTTCCAGGCTTTAGCCCAGAACTCTGAGCTGAGAGAGCGCCTGTGCAAGATTCATGCTGAGTCCCAGATCATAGAGCCCACACTAATAAATCTCACTGCCCCCGTACAGGTGGGTGCAGGAGTGCAGTGACTCTACTCCCTTTCCCCCACCGTCATGATGATTATTATTATATCCGTCTTTTTTTTTTTTTCATCCCACGCAGCCTTCTTGCCACAGAATGAATGAGCTGTCCCTTCCCTCTCTTCTAGATTCAACAAATGTTGCGCTCTTCTCACCCCCTCACTCTACTCACTTTCTTTTATGATGACAATGACTATAAAAAGTGAACAGATTTTCTTTACCCTTGCCAGGAAACACTGCTTCCTGTATTAAGTTGTATTTCTGTTCTTTCCAATGAGAAAGTGCCTCCTCTAAGTCCTGCGGTTGTGTACACACACGGGTCAGGAGGAGGACCTCTAAATGCCTGGCACATTATTGTCTCCTAAAGGATGCTCTTTGCTCACTTAATCAGATTTGCTGACCAGAGAGTGAACTGATCTACTTAATCGTGTAATGGGAAATTTGTCAAACACGGAGCGCAAAACTAATGCACCATCTCTAGAATTATTTCCTGGCTAATTAATCAGTTTCAGCAATAACAAAGGATAGAGAGGTGTGCTCACTTCCATGTTTGGTTTGTAATTGGTGACGTGTTTTTAGTTATTGTGAGAACTGTGTGACTGCTTTAAGTCCATATTAAATGTGCATCTTGTTTTATGTCAACAACCTCAACTTGCCAGACAGTTTGTGATAATGCACAAGAGTTGGTTAGCACTTTTGTTGCAAACTTGCACAACTGACAGGCTTTCAAGAATTAATACAGTAATACACTATATTGTAATAGTGTCTCTAGAAAAATGTTTAATTGATAGAATATAGTATATACTTTTGTGAAAATGGTCTATACCTGTGGCTGAATCCTTTAATTACACAAATTTTAATTCTGAAGTGTTCAGATTTTTAGAAGTTCATCATTTGACCAGTTTATGGCATTCAAATGATGGCCCATATGAACATGTTGCTGTTTTTATTAAAAAAGAAAGAGACTATACACTGAAATATCTATCAACCTCTATGAAACTGAAAGCACGTCATACTGCAGAGAATAAATATAGTTTACCCAATAACTGATTTCTGCTTTTTGAGAAATTTTCAGGGCTTTGCTTTTCTTTTCAGTAACACTTATATTGTGATGCACTGTACCGCACTATAGATAACTGTCTTTCAATACATAGCATATCAATTTTTTGTGTTGTGATACTGTCATTAGCTACACATTGTGGTTGTATTATCTTCTGAATTACCCCGTGATTGCCTCCCTTCCTGCCTACAATGATGTTGCCCTTTTTCTTGCTCTTAATTATAGCTGTGGACATTATGTCTCTTAGAAACAGGATTCTGTGGATGAATCCCGCTCCCTCGTACACCAAGCATCCAATGAAAGCAGAGCTTCAATTGCAGAGTCTCTGTCTGAGTTCTTTGATGCACAGGAAGTTCTGTTGTCTGCTAGTTCCTCTGAAAATGAGGTAAGTGTGGTGTTGAATTGTTACTGTAAGCAGTTGCACTGATTTACTCAGAATCAGCCAGTGGCATAAACTTTCAACACTGACATTTGGGGCTTTTGAGTCATTTTTCTTGTTCACAACCAAAAAGTTAATTCCAGATCTGCTGCAGCTCTTGTTTTATGAGGAGATCTGCATGAAACAACAGAGAAAAAAAAAAAGAATCCAACAAAATTACCACCAGAGGTTCTTAATTTACTTATTGCCTCTTACCCAACACTTAATCAATTCTGTCTCTGCAATTCTGTCTCTGCAATGCAATATGTGTCTAGAATTCAGTTTCTTTCTGTTGCAGAGAGAACAACATGCCTTTCATCTAAACATTATGGTTGGAGACATCTTAAAGTCTTAAAGCTAAGTTTTTATGACGTGTGTCATACAAAAAGTCTGCTCTCTGTTACTTCATTCTTGTCCTCCTTCAGTGTTAATGTGGCATTCCTGATCAGATAGCAGCTAGAGCGGAAACAATGTGAAAACAGAAGTTAAATACTTTAATCTAAAAATACAGGAAGCTGAGGTGCAAATTTGTCATCAGGTCCTAAGGGACCATTCATCTCCAGTGCCTTAGATCTTCTGCTGACATGACAGGATGTTGAAAGAGACCTGCTCAGTCCCTTGTTGCAGGTGGTACTAAAAATGTATCTTCTGTCTATTAGCTTAAATTTGGATGGTTTTTTTTTTAGGTGTCAGAGGATGACTCATACATTAGTGACATTAGCGACAACATTTCCATGGACAACTTCAGCAATGGGACAGAATGTGAGAGACCAAACTCAGGTAAAGTATGGAACAAAGAGCTGCAATACTGGCCCCAGTGCAATCTCATGGATTCGGTTACAAATTTCATTTGCTATTTGCTCATGGTCTTACCTGAGCTCACACACTATTTGTCCCCAGGCTCTGTGGAAGATGGCACTGTCCTCTGTCAGCGTAGATCCTGTCTGCCCTCTCCCAGCCCCAACGACAGCACCATCAGCCTCTGGAACATCCTCAGGAACAACATCGGCAAGGACCTGTCCAAAGTGGCGATGCCTGTGCAACTTAATGAGCCGCTCAACACCCTGCAGAGACTGTGTGAGGAGCTGGAGTACAGCGAGCTGCTAGACAGAGCTGCTAACACACAGGACCCTTTTGAACGTATGGTGAGATGGCAAAGTCACTTTTGCTGTTTGAGTGCTCCGATCACATGCCCACTTCAAGCCCTCAATGGGCCTCCTGACTCTGTCCAGAGTTTGAAAAACTTCTACCAGCACCTCTACAGCTCACTAGTTAACATGTTAAATTGTTAGTTTAATCCATACACAAACACATTTTTTAAACTTGAGCTTCATAACTTTAAACCGTAGCTTCATATTTAGCACAAGGACACAGGAGTGGTATCTCAGCTAACTCTTGGCAAGAATGCAAATAAGATTATTTATCAAAACTATCAAACTATTCTTTAACAGCAATGTCAAACGCCAAAAAAATGTGGAAATACAAAAAAGTGTGCCTTAGAAGCATAACCTGACAATTACAGCAGGCTGAGGCAGATTATCAAGCACGATTGTAAGAGCCGGGATTTACCCAGTACTTGCTATTGTTCCTCTAGACTGGAGACTCCAGCAGCCTACTGGCAGAGGTATTGTCTAGTGCTGCTTATTATATTATTTTTGTGAGAGAAACACTGCTTTCTGTCTGTAGATTCTCCCAGTGTTTCACTTCTGCTCACATTTGCACCGACTGACTTTGGAGTGATGGAGTTTATGGGTTCACGTTTGTTCATTTTTGTGTGGGAGGTGTAGAGATTCAGCCTGTGGAGTCGCCCTGTTATAGAGGACAAATGAGCTGTATACAGTATCTAAATGTGCTATCAAAGGCAGTTGAGGTCGATGTCAGCTCCAGTCTGTGGCTGCCTATTGTGATGTGGAAGTAATTCATTGCTCTCCTGGATCAGTGCAACTATTCGAGGAGTATTCAGACAGATACCCTCGTTACAATAAAACGGAGAGGAAATTAGAACTGCTGAGAATCAAATCGGGATTCGACACTCATCGCGAACCAATAATGTGTGGTACTTATAAAAAAAAATGGATGCTATGCAGTAGTTCAGTGTTCTGGTGGTCTCGATATATTTTTAATCCTTAAGGTTTTCACAAACAAGGCACATTTTATATCTCAGTTATGCTTTTGCTTCACCTCAGTTAAGGCGACTCGTTATTCAGTCATAAAATTTGTAAATAAAGCACTACTAACTGTATTGTTGTATCTTCATGTAGGTATACATAGCTACGTTTGTTGTATCAGGCTATGCATCCAGCTACTACAGAACTGGGGGAAAGCCTTTCAACCCTGTCCTGGGAGAGACATATGAATGTGACCGGCCAGATAAAGGCTTTCGATTTGCTGCAGAGCAAGTATGCATGAATCCCAATTTCTGTGCTGTCCAGAAGTCATCAATGGCAGTGTTCTGATAATAATTCACTGAAAGCATTCATTGAATCAGTGTACTAACGCTACTGTTTTTTTTCCCTTTATAATGTCAGGTCAGCCATCACCCACCAATCTCAGCTTGCCATGCCGAGTCTAAAAACTTTGTGTTCTGGCAAGGTAGTGTAATATATAAATTATTTGGAGCCATTCTCAAAATCTTTAAAGATTACAACAGCAGCTGGTTGTCCGGCATGTATGTTAATGTGTACAATTGCTTTTCTCTGACTGATTCTGTAGACCTGAGGTGTAAGAACAAGTTCTGGGGGAAGTCAATGGAAATTGTTCCTGTGGGTACTACTCATGTAACTCTGCCAGAGTGAGTCTCTTCTGCCTCATTAACTCTAGGACTGGACAGACGCACGTACACACAGACTGTACACACCAATGACCATGTCAGTTAAAAGCAATGTCTACAGGTGTAAAGGAACAGGTAAAAGGAATATTGTTTTAAATTCTCTTTTTTTAGATTTGGAGACCACTATGAGTGGAACAAGGTGACTTCCTGCATCCACAACATTCTCAGTGGACAGCGCTGGATTGAGCACTATGGGGAGATCTCCATCAGAAACTCCAGCAGTGATATTTGCCAGTGCAAGATCACTTTTGTTAAGGTGAGGTAAAACTGCGAAAAAAATTTTTTAGTGAAAAAGTTCTATTTAGTAGCTGTATGCAGGGCTGCAACCGGTCTAATAACCCTCCCCACCTCTAACAGCTCCTTTTAATGCAACAATCACTCTTTGAAGACACAGGGTTTCATTTCGTTCCAGATACAGTACCCATTCTGCCAGGAGCGTCTTGTGCTCAATTTATTCCCAATCTAGCTGTTTTTTGCCCTCTAGCCCGAAGTGAATGGGCTATAGAGCAAAACACAGCAGTCAGGGTGAAGGGAAGCTTTGCACTGAAAATAATTTTGCTAGATTGGAAAATTCTAATCATTAGTGAAATGGAGAATATCAATTCTTAAACGTCGTAACATGTTTACTACACTACCAATAGCCACTCTGGCCCTGGAAACATGTGGGAGAAAGAATTTCACTTCATTTACACATCTGAAGAATTGCTCGACTGTGAGACCCTCTACATAGCTACAAAGCTGCTGTGTGTAGATACCAGAGCACCTCACTGCAGGAAGCCTCTCGGATTGATGTCACACCTGCATATCATTTACAGTCAAGTACTGCATATCCAATACTGTAAAATATGGTGATTCTTAAGCCACAAAATTTAAGTATATATTGGGTCCTTTATGCCATAACTCTGTCTTTCTCTCATTCGCCACATCCTTGTGTTGGTAGACATCCCTCTGTGAGCCCCAGGAGGCTTGATCAAAATAACCTCCAAGCAGTGGAAAAGCATTTTTCCATATACTGTATATAATTCACCCATAGCCACGGCAAATGCTGTAGTTCCTTCATTAGTTCTAAAAACCTCTACACAGATGGCGCTCCTTACCCGCATGCCAGCAAGAACCCCTTGGATGTTTTCAGTGTCTGATGTGTGGAAGTCTTTACTGAGAGGAGAAGGTTAATTGTTTTAGTGTGTGCCTGTTTGAACGACCTCCCTGAAGCTGTGCAGGACAGCAAGTCAAGACACGTCAGAACTCATTATGCATCCTCATCTGTTATTAAAAACACACCAGCCCAGCAAGACACACTGCGGCTCAGGATGGTTTACGCAACAGCAACATCTGCTGCATGCAAGAGGACACTGTCTTGATCTCTGCGGTGTCCATTCATTCTCACCTACAGTAGCATGCTCCTTTCAGTGCGGTAAGGAGATACCTATTGCTCAACACTATGTTCTTACTCCAATTCAGTCAATTCTTTTCACAGGCCAAATACTGGAATTCAAGTGTGAATGAGGTGGAGGGAACTATCACAGATCAGAAAGGGAAGGTTGTCCACAGACTCTTCGGAAAGTGGCACGAAGCAGTTTTCTGTGGAAACCCGCCTTCAGCCACATGCATCTGGAGAGCAAGTATGACAAGTTGCTTTAATAACTGTGCACCAAAAGCTCATGTAAAATGTATGTCGCACCATTATCCTATGTAATGCGGTGGATGTCATTTGTTTGCAATGCAGATGCAATGCCAGTAGACCATGAGCAGTACTATGGTTTTACCAAGTTTGCTATTGAACTGAATGAGTTGGACCCGTCTCTGAAACTGCTGCTACCACCTACAGACACCAGACTACGAGTAGACCAAAGGTAAGAGGAAAAACGGAAAAAACTGTGTATTCACATGCACTTAAGTAATCTGGTAATATCAACCGGAAAGATAAGCAACGCAATTTTTTTTTCGGGGTAAAAGATTGATATAAAAATAGCTCATTGCCAGTGAATATCTGAATATCTCATAGTCTTGCATCATGGATCTCAGTCAGGCTCTTGACATGCTGTCTTGAAAAATGCACACCCTCCCCTATGATCAGAATAGCACAAAAATAGGCACATTGATACTCATGTCAAGAACAGCAAGTGCCTGCAGAGGCTTTCAGAGCCATCTTACTAATTTAAGCTCACATTTGTAAGGTTTTAAAGTCCGTAAACTAAACACTGCTTCCACGAGGCGCCCCAGAAATTAAGTAAAAAACGTCACTGCTTCGAGTCCTTCAGTATCCTGTGTTTTCCTATTCATCCATAATTAAGTTATCTTACAGTAATGATGCAGAACCAAAAAAAAAAAAAAATCAAGATTAAATTTGTATACTGATGTTTTGTCATGTAAAAATGAATGTGTCAGACTTCTGGAGGAGGGGAACTTGGAGGCTGCAGAGGAGCAGAAGCAGAGGATTGAGCAGCTGCAGAGAGACAGACGCAGAGTCCTGGAGGAAAACAACGTAACACATCAACCTACATTTTTCAGGTACCTACATATCTAGATTTATCTGTTTTTGTACTGGAAAAATAAAAGTCACTTAAGGAAAAGTGAGCATATCTTAGCTCTTAACAGCATCACATGCAGCTTGTTACGGTAACAGCCGGGTGTGCCAAAATTCCAGTTTCAACACACTCGACTGTCTTTCGCAAGTATTCATTACTGTCTGGCATGTCTCCGGTCTCTTCAGGAGGTCAAAGGATGATACCTGGGTGAGCAACAACACATACTGGGAGCTGAGGAGGGACCTTGGCTTTGCACACATCAATTTCCCTACGCTGTGGTGACCCCTGAACTGCAGATCACACACATTTCGACCTGCACAGCCTCCACTGTAATCCAGGCTGGGTCTGGGGATGTCTGTGTTCCAGTCTTGCCATCCACATTCAGTACTATCTCCTTTACTGCAGTTCATCAAAGCTACAGCCTTAATAGCAAGTGCTTATTTAAGTTGTGTAAACATGTTTATGCAAGCATACTATGAGAATGTTGATAAACTTAAGCGATTTTTTTCCCACATTTCCACCTGTAATATTACACTGTGCAACTGAAACTGACAAAAGGAAATCTATTTGATATAAAAGATGACAAATGCTTCTCATAACTGGTCTACACTAGCTTCACATGTACTGAACAACTGGTCACCTTAGCTGTCGTCTTATCATGGACATTCTCTACCTCGGAGATAAACTAGCCTTGATATGCTGTCGAATAAGTGTACACATCGAATAGTTATTCTGCACCTGCCTGATGCCTTACTGGTTATACTCGTATTGTTTAATTTATTTTTTGTTGCATCTCTTAAATGTTTTAAAGATATATGTTTTGTAAGGCATTCTTCAGAACAAACAGTGGTTCACATGATCTGTAATCCTGACCGAACTTTTCTTTCTGTCTCACAACTGTAATTACCGCTTTTTGCTATGATTGTGCAGCTATGAGCAGCAGTAGCAAACATCAAATCCATCCATTTTTCACTTTATCCACTGCACTGTTGTCTACATGGACCCTGGGCTTTGGGACCAAAAGTGTCCAAAATTATGCTCCATGAGCTAAAATAAAATCTCTGATGCTTTCTTTTTGTGGAGTCATTTCTGGCTGTTTGTACAAAACACTGGGGCCACTCAATCCTAATTGTTGGTTAAATGTACCAACAGGAAAAGAGGAAAAACAACTGAATTATCAGTTTTTAAACTTCACATTTCCACAGAAGAGGAAGTCCATTTTGTGCCCTCATGGCAGCTCCAGTCTCCTTCTCAGTGCCATCACATTGTGTGCAACAGGAAGGTGAACTCGGGAGGCCAAGAAAGGCATTTGGTTAAAAAACACTTGAATCATCTTGAGTCATTTCCAATGCCTTGCTTGTTACACAACTCTACACATTTATTATCTAATGTACCAACTCCATAAGCCTGTGTTTGGGCGTGGGACAAGGGTGAAAGATCAGTCATTAAATTGTATAATTTTTTTGGGACTCCTCCCATGTGTTGGGCCTCAGATGGTGTTTTCCACATAGGAACCTCGACATAAATACCTTGTGTACAGCTTTTATTGCCGCTGTGTCACACAGTTGTTGGTTCCACGCTGTTTACTGCCTCATGTCACTTTGAAGAGATCTTTGAAAATCTTCCACTCAGGTAACCGGCATTTGACCCATCTTCATTACAGCTTTGTAATTTAGCCATTTTCACCATGTGGTCTGCTGTAAGTCATTTTTTGCTGTGTCTGTTGATGTTTTGTGTTTTTGCCACAGATGCCTTAACCAATGCTTGTTTAAGCCTGTTGCTTTGTTCGAGGATAATGGAACCAGGTATTGACGTACTGTGTGTGATGACAAACCATCTTTCAGCACTAAGTGCAAAGCATCAACAGCAATCTCCATTGCTTCATTACACAATGCAAAAAGTTTAAGAGGCTGGTGATTTTGCCATCCTCAGAGCCTTACCAGTCATGGGGTAAGAAAACTTAAAGTGTGTCTTGGGGGTGATATTAAAGAAAAAAACATTATGTCATTCAGATTCAATGAGTCTGTATATAGTTAAATATAATTTCAAATAAAGTACTACTCGTTAAATTGTATCCTAATCAGAGATGACAGGTAGACAATACAGCGACTCAAGTGAGGATAATGAACACAGTCCATCACTGGTCAATATGCACCAGCCACCAGGTGGCAACAAGTAGCCACCAATGGTACAGATGCAGTACCCGGGACAAAGGCACCAGTGAGTTTAGAAGTGCTGCTGTAGACCGACTAGTGTGACGGACCGGTGCAAAGCGCTCTGGGAGAGGACTGTCCGACTTGAGGCTTTGACAAAAGCACTGTAGCTGACGAAAGATCCCCCCCTTGTCACCGGTTTCTTCCGTGCAATATTTAAAACGCGTGTGTGCGAGTCGGATCCTTTCATTTCGGCTATAACAGTCAAATAAAGGGGTATAGTTTGACTGTAACATAATGCACTCTTTAAGACATTCAGTGTGGCCCTAACCGCCGAGAGGTCTGTATCTCTAAATCCGCCTGGCTTTTATTTCTCACTGACGCGTGTGAAGCTCAGCGCCCGCGGGGATGACGATGTGTTTTGACAGCGGCTTCGTGGGGAGAGGGCGGAGCGTCCGCGCGTCCTTTGTCCGGAGCGGAGGGAGCCTCGCCGCACAGCCGACACCGACGTGGGAGCGGCGCCGTCTGTCCCGCGAGCGGGCCCCGTCCTCGTCCGGCCCTTTCGCTGAAGCAAGTAACCTCGGGGAGGCGGTGACGCCCGCGGCGCCTGCGCGTGCTTCACTCGCGACGCTGTCCCGCTCTGCCGGCGGGCGAACTCGACATTTCGACCGCGGCGGCGAGGGGTTGAGGCTGACGAGGATTCTTCCGGTGCTGCGGGCGGATCAGCCGCTGGTCCGGAAAGCAGAAAAAAGTATGCGGCGAGCCTTTTCTTCAAACTTTGTCTTGCTTGATATGCTGCAAAATGACAGTACACGGAAGAAGTATTCATTTTTTTAAGTGGTATGGGGGACTTTTTTGAAAGAAAAGAAAAGAAAAGGAAGTGATGGTGGAAGGGGTTGTTTACCTAGCTTTCAACCAGTTAGTAGCCCACATGAGGGGTACTTTCTTCTCTGGACTAATGAGTAATTATTTTGAACCTTGCTTCTTGGTCCCCCTCACAGGTTTTTTTTTTTTTTTTTTTCTCTAGCTGAGAGATGTTTGCCACAGCCACCAGAAATTTTGTGGACGAGGTGGACGAGGGAGGGTTGCTGATCCCAGTGTCAAGCCTGAACGACACCGTCGCTCTCCTGACAGTGGTGGTGAAGCGCAAGCGTCTCTGGTTCTGGCAGAAGCCCAAGTATCTTCCCACTGATTTTAACCTCAATGATATACTGACAGGAGACGCCCCTATAAATCCAGGTGAACATCAGAGCCCTCTGCACTTACTGTATGCATTTGTTGTAATGTTATTCGTTAAAAACAGTATTACAGCTAATTCATTCTTCTGAGATCACATAAAGCTTAGATGTCTCCCTGTCCACAGTCACCAAAGAGACAGACTTCATCAAATATAATGGGACATATGGTGGCAACATTCAGGGAGCTTTGGATGCAAATTTTGTCCACTCCACTGTGAACGTGGAGGGTAAAGACTCATCCAAACTCCAGTCATCCTTTGGCAGTTTGAAAAAAGAGGAGGTGAATGTGCAGAAGTTGCTGCGAGACTCCAAAGGCAGGTTAGTTCCCCACCTGTATCCACTGTCCCGTCTGGTAGAGTGTGTTTAAATAGGCTTCAAATGAAAGAAAAACACTAGAAACATCATCTGGCATTCAGTCCGTTAAAGGCATGTAAACAGCAGGAGTGATCTTCGTCTACTCATAAAGTTGCACACAGAACATGAGGCTCAGTTGAATCATATTGGTCCCAGTTTAATATACCCGGTGAAACATAACGCCGATGTTTTTGTAAATTCGATGTCTCAGGGTCCTGGACATGTCCCACTGTCTGATCCAGCAGACAATGGAGAAGCGCCGACGGGTGTTTGGGATCGTGAAGGAGCGCATTGTGACCGCCACGCCCTGTTCGGTCATAGAGGAGGTGCAGCAGGGCAGACGGTGTGGAGGAGGACTGAGCTTCTGGCCCAACAATCCTAAGGTGGGGTGGCAGCAACGAAACACCCGTTCTCACAATTGATCGTTGACGTGTCTGTGATTTAATGTTGTGTGAGGGTTGATTTCACAACAGACAATGTTCTTTTATCAGAAAGAATTTTGTCTTTTGCAGTTTAAATCTGAATGAGAATCCAGTCTCTCACTGCTATATAATGTGATATTCCAGGAGTTATTAGTGATGATTTTTTTTTTTTTTTTTGCTGTGCCTACCCTTCCTCAACGTATTTTGATATTTCTTCTTCAGTTAGTGGTATCCTACTTTTTCCAAGGATGAGTTTCAGTTTTGCATGCAACTTTGAGTAATAGCAATAGGTGGATCTTTTCTGATCTTTTCAAGGTAAGTAGAAGTGAAACTTGTGCCACTCATGCTCAACAGGTTTGCCAGCTGCGTAAAAGCTGATTCCTCTTCCACATTGCTTCTTTTTGTCGGTTTGGTTTGGTTTGGTTTGGTTTCAAATGACTGCTGCATTGTTGTTGTTTATGCAGGTGTCATTGAGGGAGAATGGGAGCCTGAGTAAAGACAGTAATGTTACCATGGAGATTCCTACCTATACTACTATTGCCTATGCCCTCATAGAACTAGAGATCAAACATGATGGATGCTATGGTAAGAAATGATTAACTGAATCCATAGATAACATTTGCACATTTGACCAGAACGGCTGATTTAACTATCTAACATATATCTGGGTATTTGCATTGTAACATGCTGTATTTTCCTCAGAGTTGTGTCTGATGTCAGACACCACTGGAGGTTTTGAAGTAGACTGCCCAGCTAAGACAGAACTGTGCGGTGTCTCGGGAGCTGTTGCGCACGCTTCTGAAAATAGCCGCCTTCGACAAGGTAAATCACTGTTTTCTCCCTACAGCCATAAAACATGTGACTACGGCTTTAGATGGCTCTTGCAGATGATGACGTGCTCAGAAATGTTTGTTGGGTCACAAAGGGCCTCGACAGATTGGAGGCCCCAATCTGTCTTATCAGGATGGTGTGATAACTGTTCGTAAACATGTGGTTTGACCTGAATCTTTTAAACCAAGAATCTATGTGTTAAGTTCATATTGTGCAATTTACTTTTTTTGTTATCATTGTGTTTTTTCTTGAAGAGTCTAGTTCAGGCTTCAGCTTTAGTGACCTGCTGCCTGTCGTGCACTTTTTGTCTTTGGAGGGAATGATGATGATTTTTTTTCTCTCCACTGACAGACCTGGAGCAACTTAACGATCATTTCCAGCTGCTTTCATCTCTTCCTGTCACCATAAAGTCCTCTCTGCTCCAGCAATTCACAAAAGTTATGCAGGACCAAGCAGCCGTCAGTGCTCTTCAGAATGCGGTAAGTGGGACAGAGAGGTCTTGGCAGCACGGATGCACTATAATAAAGTGGCGTTAGGATAATGGACTTTTAAATGTGTGTATCTTTGTCTGTCTCAGCTGGAACAGATGTGCCTGGGTAAGAGTCCTGCCCTGTGTGATTTTACGATGACAGAGTCTCAAAAACAAAACATCCAAGCAATTCTTGACCTGGTGGAGCAGTCTGGGCACGTGGAGTCAGCTCAGACAGGCCATTGCACAACAGTCCTCACAGCCGTTCACCTCATTAGCAGCGCCTTCGATGGTGAGAGAAGCTGTGCTCTGTGAAGCCTTTATTACTTTGCCCATTACTTAAGGGAAATGTTGCTTGAAGTCCTCAATCTGTCAAAAAAAAATCATTATTTTAGGGTCAGGAGGAAAAGCAAGTAGAGTTGTAGAGTTCTTTCTGCATGGAGAATGTCCTGAAAACCTCATTTCCTTAAGTTCTGTTCTCATCCTCTATCTGGGTCTTTGTCTTTCAGAGTTGACAAATGATTGTCTTGCCGTCTTGGGAATGTGTCTCAGCCACAATGTGTTACAGACAATGGAGCTATTGGTTAGTAAAGTCAGTTTTTACAAAATTAATACTACACAACAACATGTTGTGAGTTGTTTTTGTTGTTTTTTTTAACAAATGATGCATCATAGGGATTTAGCTGCCCATTAACTTTCCCTCACACCTATTTCCAGGTGCAGTGTGTATCAGGAAAGGGAGAATTGCCTCTGAGCAGCGCAGGCTTGACTGCACTGACAGGGGACGTCTATGAAAGGACTGAACATCTGTTTGCCTCCTCTAATGTGTCCCTGAAGAAACACGGGGACACAGTGAAGACGGAAATAAACCAAGAGCCAGGAAACCTTCCTCTGGTCCTGTGTATCGCCGTCAGAGGTCTTGCCTCGTTAGCCCTCTGTGTTTGAACTGAAGATGCCATTATATCCACCATGAATTTTAAATACCACACTGGAATGAGGTAAAG
Organism: Xiphias gladius; assembly: GCF_016859285.1. NCBI lineage: Eukaryota > Metazoa > Chordata > Actinopteri > Istiophoriformes > Xiphiidae > Xiphias > Xiphias gladius. Next base: position 15,544,331 of record NC_053421.1, read on the forward strand.
GGGATTACATACAGTATATTAAGTATTATTTTATCAGTGTTTTGTTTCTTTTAATTCACTTTAGAGTAGTATGATGTCCTTTAAAACACTATTGCATTTTACTGTAGGGTAATTACATAAATTTACTAGTGGTGAAACAATTAGTCATTTAATGCTTTAGTCATTTCTGATTTTATAGAAAAAACAATTAATGGATTATAGTCGTAAAATAATCAACTGTTTAATTATTGAATAAATAAGCGATAATACCCGAAAAGTTGTGCGTTACTAAAGGTTAAGTCACACCTTTAAGCCAATCAGAACGGAGAATTCTCATTTGGTGTGGTACAATGTAAAATAAACACTAATTATTTTATGTGGGGTCTAATGTGATGTCTCAGCCCTTAAGCTGTAGGGTATCTTGCACCTCACATTCTTTCTGGTTTTAGATTGTAATAATTTTTCACATTACTTTTACTAATTTTCCTCTGTTAAGTGTTGTTAGATCAAATATTTATGAATTTTAGTAATTTGTAAATTAAAAACACAAAACCATGACATTGTCCTCCAAAGTCATGAATTTTCAAAGCTGTATTTTTAAAGTGCTAACTACAAACCTCAATCTGAATCACTTGAGCAAATTGGTTTATGAATATTGAAACTTTTCATGCAGTTTGATTGCACGTGTCTTGGAGTTGTAAAGTGCCTTTAATTGCGGAGTATTATTCAAGGTTTTATGTTGTGAACTTGTCAGGGAACATAGTTAGCGATATTAGAAATTCTTTCAACCTGCTACCTTTTCATCTGTACCCTTTTATGTATGTTTATCTCTGGTGCAAAAAGAAAACTTAACATGATTGTTTTAACCATTTCTTTCTTTACCAGCTTGCAAACGTATGCTCAACACACCACGTTTGTCAATTAATTCTGCCAAAAGAACAAAGCAAAACCAGAGCAGATCATTAGAAAACACCAGTTATTTATTTTACATCTGAAAAAACATCTTTTCTGAAATCTTGTAAAATATACCTTTTATAAAGTAAATATGAACTTTATTTAAAACGGTTAAGTTTTTAGTAATATCACATCAAAAGGGATGGTTCACTGAGATGCAGTACCCTGTTCAAGAGTCCTGTGGAAAGTTTTTCTTCCTTCCAGACAAACACCAACACAGCACCATATCGACTCGTCTAACAGTCCAAAACACGTACATGATCCAAATGTCTGACAAACAATCAACATAATTAATGTCTGTTGTGCTTGAATGAAAGAAAAATAATGGGTAAACACTATAGTATTACTTTTTTTCCCTGTACAACGTCAAATAGTGACAGGCAGGACATTTCCCATTCATGAGGTTGAACCGCAAAGATGCCAGGGCAGAAATGTAGCCTTCGCGAAGTAACGGGTCTCAAAATTATATAACACTATTCTACATGAATGACAACAAGTTTGTAGTGACAAAAGAGATGACGTACTGGAGGCATATGCACTGTAAACTGTAACACTGAGGTATCGTCCTTTTCAATGAGCAAGCCCTCCTCATTTTTGCAGAATAAATACATTTTACCATTCTTACATACAGATGTAAAATTATACAGGACATAGCAAAAACTGCTTTTGCTTTTAAAAACATCCTGACACACAGGCCAGTATTTTCTTCCAATCCTTTTGAATAGAAAGCAATCTTTAAAAAATATTTTGCCAGTAAGTACACTTCCTGTGTGTTGTGAGTTGCATAGTGTGCCAGTAAGGAATCTGGCAATTCAGATCAAGGTGACTGATGCAGCTTTGTGCAAGACCCAAATTCACACAGGGCTCATGTCCGACACTTTGCCTGTGTGTGCAGTACAGAGTTGTGTCCCCTTTCGTCCCAGGCCTAGCAGCTCCGACAGGCTCATCTGTCCAGCAGGGGGTAGACCATCAGTAGACCCAGCTGACTGGAACCCACTGTGGCTCTACGAATAATCGCTCCACCGCCTCCTGCAGCTTGTCAAAGGCCTTGTCCAGATTGTCATTGACTATAGTCAGGTCGAAGTAGTGGCTGTACGCCCGGCGGATCCTGGCACTCTCGTCCACAGTCTTCTTCAAATCGTTCTCCTAGTACAGAAAGAGATTCAGCCCATTGTGATGATGGAGGCATGGAACAACCATTCATGACCACTGAAACTCCCATCACCATTTATAAGTATTTAGAGAACCTTAAATCCACTCAGAACTTACTGTGAGTAGTTTGGTAGTAAGTCCAGCATCTACTACAGCTTTGTGCATAGCTCTTAGTGTGTCCAGCTCAGGAGCAGCAATAAACACCACAAATGGCATAAACTCAGCAGTCTTCAACACTTTCAGGGCCTGAACAGAAAACAGAATGTCACAACCAAAGCTTTCGGAAAAAAATATCTATACACTGAGCGTGTGTGCCTTAAATTAACCTGAGGGTTGACATCTAGGATGCAGGTACGACTCGTATCCACCACTTCGTGGATCGAGTCAATCTTGGTGCCATACAGATTGCCGTCGTACTCGCCGTGCTCCAGGTAACGGCTCTCCTTGATGTCCTTCTCCATCTCTTCCCGCGTTACAAAGCAGTAGTTATGTCCATCTTTCTCCTCTTCCCTGGGACGCCGTGATGTGACTGGAGGCAAAAGGTGAGGAAAGGTGTGACATGTACCCTGGCAGGAAACCCTCAAGTAAAGACAATTCAATTGCCTCAGCTGTCTGTCTCACACACTCACAGGGTACAGTGGTTCCATATCTCAGAGGATTCATGACTATAAGTCTGTTCTTCAGGCTCCGTCTGCCAACTCCCTGGGCTCCAATCAGAATAAGCGTTTTCCTCTGGAAGGGCGGCATCTTGGCTACCTCCTCATAGATCTGCAGCTCATAACGGTCAAACTCTGTTCAAGGCAATACGCAGGCTGAATTAGTACTGTGTTGTCATCTATGCACTTATGATTCCACACTGTCAAAATCTGTTGTATCTAGGAAAATTAGATCCAGCGGTGGTACACACCGGCATTCTTGGCAGTGAGGTACATCAGTTTTTTCTTCTTTTTTTTTGCAGTTCCAGTTCCACAGAGCATCCCTGAGCAACATACAGAAAGTGTCAGGTCACCACAAGGTGGTGCTAAAGCTACGAGATCTTTGACTATCATGATAAATAAACAAGATTAGCTGGTAATCTTGGTGTGAAAGAGAGTACATGACTTCCACTGACCAGTACCAGAGGTGTCCCAGTCTCTTCTCACAAAAGCTTTCCTCTTCTCCTCCAAGTACTGACTGGGGATGAGACCAGTGGCTCCACCAACAACTTTGCGTGCCTACATGGAAATCAGAGTAGTTGAGAGATGATTGGTTTAAATATTTCATATACAGAAAGAATACCATGCACAGCTATTGGTCACAAACATCTTCCTCCTCATCTTTAGCTGCCTCTTGCAATTTTCAACAGGCAATATTTGTACCCCACCCATTAGCCGCTAGCAGCTCTGGTCAAAGCAGCACTGTTGTTCACTATCACAGAGCAATATTTGCCTACTCACCTGCCACCAGTTGGGGTCCTCCTTGTTTACTACATGAAGGATGTCTCCCTTGGAGAAGGCCAGACCTGCCTCTTTACAGGGGATCAAGTTGTCTGTGGTCGGGTTGTAGTTGAAGTATGGCTTCAGATAAACCTACATTTCGGGTTGTGAACAAGATATCAGAGAGTCAAATTACACCGAGAACATACACAACTGGTTTTAAAAATAACTTTAATCCCTTTAAAAGGTGTAAAATGCTGTCATGTTGTCACATTTACTTGATAATATTAATGAAACATTTTTTATCATCTGCAACATGGCTGTGGAACAAACTTAAATTGTGTCTGATGACTCATAAACTGCTATATTTAATGTTAAACTATAGTGAGTGCATGTCCACTCCCTTTTTTGCCATACACTCATATTTGATTAAGTAAATATAAGAAAGTTGCTCATGTTCCCATTCATAACTGCTGCCCTTTTCTGATACTTTGCTTTTTTATTGCACAAAGTTGGATGATCCTTCAGCAACTCTTCCAGGGCCATCCTTTATTTTCCCGTCATTTAATTTTCTGCATTTGTACTTTGTGGTTCTTGCTATCAGTGCTCCAAGGACAGTAGGCTGAATGAAGTGGATGGACAAGGACCAGATGCAAGTTTAGAAGACTCACTCATGAGATCAGGATAAGCAGTCAGGAAGACGTCTAACAAAATAAAACCCAATGTTCAAAATAAGGTTGCTGACAGACTAATCACGTAGGTATCTTTTTTTCTCCCACTATGCAGGCCTAATTCACAAGTTAAAACTCTTAACATGACTGAAACCCAACAAATACCTAAGCAAACAGTAGAGATCATTCGATCCTCCCCAGCACAAAGGTCAGTGTCTGACATAACCCTACATACTGGTCATCGGTATCAGCTGCTGTGTGTGCCTGTTACAGTAAGAAGGAGAGGGGGTGCTCCAGGGAATAGAGTGGTGTATGCCACAGATAGTGTGTAGAGTGTTATTAATAGACCCTCTGAGGGCTCAATTTTCAGAAGCGCGGCATTCTGAGATAGGCCACATCAGGCAGCCAATCCCCAACAGGTACTTAACAACTCCTGAACAGCCTCAATGCACCACCACATACTCATCAAACTACTGTATTCCTGTACACAACCAAGGAAAATTGAAAATAAAATTGACTCATACTTTTGCATGCATTTTACAGTGCTACAGGATTATTAATTTCTCACAGGTGAGAAGCTACATAGGAAACATAATATGCAGCATCTCTCTTCCTCACCTGTGGTGGTGCCGGTGTCTCTCTGTAGCTGGGCAGGACCTTGAGTGTGATGCTCCCACTGCAGTCCCCCAGCAGCTCCTGGAGTTCATGGGGGTTGCTGCCGACCTCGCGACCATTCACCTCGCGGATTATGTCCCCTGTGTGCAGCATGCCCTGCCTGTCAATTGAGCTGCCATGCAGGATCCGAGCGATAACCATCTCTCCCTGCTCCACACGGAACGTGACCCCCTGAATGAGAGTAGCAGTCATTCAGTATTGTACATCTGCACTTCATAAATCATAGGGAAGGCCTATATCACGGGTTTGGTCTGTGTGGCTACTGTAAAAGAAGTCACTCATGTTGAGGTACTATCCAAAACTGAGTCACTCTGTTCTCAGAGGTGGTCAATAAAAGAGGACGTGTGAAGCACTTTTACAGTTTACCAGGAGCATGACATGTTCCCTCCGCAGGGCTGTGGTTGATATAAATGCCTGGTGAACTTACCAGTGGTTCCCCAGCTTTCTTCTGGATGCCAATCATCCTGACAGCATCAGCTGGCATGAGTGAACTAGTCAACAAGGCATCGCTGTTCGCCGCAGCGTGGGGCATTTCATAGCACTTTGCAGCAACTTTGTCATGAGCCTCTATCAAAGACTGAGACAGAAAGATTGGAGAGTGAGAGAGAGAAATAGAGACAGAAATAAGACTGACTCACCGCCTCTGTACTTTAAGACTTCTTAAAGTACATTTCAGTACATTTCAGTACATTTCCAACAGCTTTTTCTGATTAAGAAAGACAGCAGTCACCACTACCATGTGGTTAATCTACCAGATTACTAAAAATGAACAGTAACACACATTTGATAAATTAACATGAAAAAGAAAAGACATAAATCACATTGCTGTACACATTCCTTTGACACAAACCTATAAAAAGACGCTTTTATGACTGGATTCACAGAGGATTAATTGTTAAATAGAGAAGATAAACCAGCCTTGTTCTTACCCTAGCAGCCACAACAGTGTTAGCATTGGTCAGAGACTACAAAGTGCATCAGCAAATGTGAAGATTTACTGAAACAGTGGGTGACACTGTCTTCTCCCCCTCACTTTACCCACATAACTCAGCCTGCTATTGGCCCGAGGAAATACACCCCAACCCTCCCATGCTGCAGCTTCTAAGTGGTCGAGAATATAAAGGGCAACAAAGAGGCAGAGCTGCCTAAGAAGCACTTCAGAGAAAATTAGGCAATGGTTGGACTATGAAGCTCTGACATCCACTCCCACACATATGGAACACAAGCTAAACCATTCATTTTATAAATCTCTGGACTTTTATCCCCATTTAAACCCAGTAACAATTGTGTACAAGAGGAATAAGGCCTAAGATACCTTAAAGTGAGGCTCCTGCAGGATTTTGGCAAGTTCGACAGCGGCTGCATCTTTTTCTTGCAGGTTGCTGAGGGAATCCAGGATCTCTGTGACCAGCTGAACATTATCGTCCCGCACGGCTTGTAACTTAACTTCCTCAAGACGCTCATGGGCCTACACACAAACAGAAGATTGTGTTGAAAGATATTAGTCCCAATAAAATGGATTTTCTTTTTTTTTTTTTTTTTTTTAAAAAACAGCAAATTAGGGATGGAGAAAAATTAAATTACAAATCAACATCCCACTGCCCAGAATTTATTCATTTTGGTAAATCTGGAAATTGTTTGACAACTCAAGAGAATATGAAAAACATTTCAGAGAAACTTCTTTCACCACCTAAAGTGATTACACAACCCACCTACACATGAACAAAATAGCAGAACAGCTTACTGTCAGGTGTACACAGAATTTTCTCTGTATGTGCGGATATCATGTGGATTAGTTCGGCCTCATACTTTTTTTGTTGGAAATTTTAGGATTGGTTGTTTTATCCTGCTGTAGATCATGGTATTTTCACGTGAGCACAGGCAAGTTACTAACACACCACCCACTTGTGCAAGGCGGAGAAAAAAATGTAATGAACCATTCTTTGTACTGAATTAAGCAAAAATCACGGTTTCGTGTCAATTCCATGGGGCAGACAGATGACACCGCAGTAGTTAGATAGGATGGACACCCAACAGTGGGGTGCACCAAGGGGATAAAATGTTCTGTATTAGTAATTTTGTATCTTAATATTGATATATATAGCCATATAGTACATTTCAATGAACTCAGTTGAGAAGCTAATGTGCTATGTTGGTGCTTCGGATAAGAGTATAACAGCCTGCTGTGGGCTTAGGGAAATTAGATCATATTGTTACACCTCAACTGCTATAACACTATATTGTGTTAAATGTTACTCTTGTGACCTCACACTGTCTATCAAATTAAAGTGAGACACATCAAAATGCCATATTCTTCATCAAACTGTAACTGTGACACACAGCAGACAAAGGGAAATTAACAGTTGTAAATACATCATCTATGATCACATTCGAGGGGTTTTATTTCACATGACATTAAACCAGAAACTACACATGGGCCCATCTACCGGGAAATTATTTAATATCTAAGGAGACCAGTGCTCTGTTTGTTAGAAATGAGGACAAGAGCTTGCCTTTCTGACAGATTTTCTATAAAAATCATTCTATTTATAGATATAGTAGTTGAACCTGATGACCTCAATCTGCATCAGAGATTTTTTTCTGTTATGTAAGCCATTTGTCATGCTGTGAACCTCGAAGCATGTGAAAAGTTGATTTAACTGGTGTTTAAAGGTACATTCTCTGTCTGCTTCAGCAAATACTGAACTTTTGTGAATGTTATACATTCATTTTAAGTGTTTATTTTACGACTACGGGAGTTTTACTGTACAACCCTGCACACACTACATCTGATGCTTGTTTCACTCTTCGAATGATGGACAGCGTTATACCTCAAACTGGCTAGGAAATATTTCCTGCGAGTAATTTAAACTTTGACACCAGAGCAGTGGGCACACAGGGCAAGATTAGTTAATGACAAGGGTTAGCACATTACAAGATGCAGTTTTTTTATATATACATCCTTGTTCAAAACAAGTTGCAGGTTTTGCTTCAGGTTTGTTCGGTTTTTCTCTCTCTACTTCCCATCCCACTCCACACACAAATAAGCATTGGCTACCTGGTTGAAATACGTTTGGTGAGCCCCGTTTGCTAAAACTGTCAGGAAGAGTTAAACCTCATCTTCATTCCCTCAAGTTCACACTGACACTTGCTCCTCCTCTCAACTATAGCCAGAGTTTGTTTACCAGCTAATGAGATTACCCTCTGTATGTTTGTGTGTGTTACTGTGTGTTTGTGTGTGCGACAGAGCACTGGAGAAGCACGAGTTAGTGTTAGCCTTACCTTGGCAAGGGAGCGGACGATGGGGCTCTCCATGATGCCTCTGAGAAAGATGAGGTCAATATCTTTGGCTCCTGTGCCTGATGGCAGGTCTTTCAGGTTGTCCAGTACCTGCTGCATTGCTGAAAAGAAAAATATATATATATACACATCAAAGATTTGCCTAGGAAAATGCCAACCACACCACTTTGAACTTGAGATTTACATTGCTTTGTGAATGCAGGCAGAAATGTTAGTGACAAACAAAGGTTATTGCCATTAATAATGGAAAGAATTAAAATTCTGGGCCAATGAAAAAACAACAAAACAACGTGACTATAATAAGAGCTTACAAGGCAAGAACAATAAGTGGACAGTCAATCAATGGGCCAATTCACAGAGAACATCCCTCATTTCCATTGCAGCAGCAGCAACAAGCACGCAGAGTCACAAAGGAATTGTTCTAGTAACAGCTCTGCCTTGTAGAGGCTGAGCTCTCACGGCAAGAAACTGAGGGGAATAAACTGGGTTTGCTTGACATACAGCTAGTAGTAGTATTAACCAGTTAACTTGAAACAATAAAATCAATAATATATTGTTTTGTTATTCCCAGTAATTATCTTTCCGTTTAAATAGGATCTGTCATATGTTCTGTTTTGTTTCTTAAAAGGAAGAAGCAGTCCATTTGCCTTTATCTGTTTTGTCAGACAGTTTGAAAATATAAGTAGACAGAAGATTTAGGTCTGACAGGATACGCTCACAGGAATAAATGTAACCTCTATGGAATAAACTGAAACATTTGGCCTTTTTGCAAATACATCATGTGTTGAAAATGATGGCTGTTTTTTTTGTGTTGTTTTCTGTTTTTTTTTTTGGTTTTTTTTTTTTTTTTTACAATGTTTGATTATTGTATTTCAGAGAGGGACAAATGTCAACATTCACAGGCAGCAGCAAACACACCCACACAACTATCTCTGGGCAGTGGTCACAATACCGTTCAAATAGTAATCAAATGTCAAAGCTTTGCACACAACATTGCAACAGTTCCTGTGCAAAAGACTAGTTAGGACTTTGTCTGTTACGGCTTACCTGAGCCAGACTTTGCATTGGCCACAGTCATGTTTATTATTCCTCAGCTCAGGACGATGAAATTCTCTAAACACAGTCAAAAGCCTCCCAACTGCCCGCTTACAGAAACCAGAGCAACTGGAGGGCTGCAGAAGGTAGGAAACCTGCGCAAGTCAGTATATTGTTCACCAAGATCACCACAAAAGCCTTGTCAAAAAAAACGAAGCAAGCTGAGAGATTTGCCAATATGTATTGCTGCAGAACTCATGGTGATATCCTTTTCCTTGGTGTTTACGCAAGTGATAGCACAGCGAGCACTTGTGAATTAAGGGAATGACAAGGAAGAGTACTGAATGACAAAGGACGTGTCTCTCGTCCTTCTGGCTAAACGTTGTGCCAGCCACACACAGAGAGGCCCCTCGGGACTCTCTGTACAAACACACTGTCCCAACAGATCTGCCAATGCCCCCCCAATTTAACTGTAAATTGCGAAGTGTATAAACAGCCTAAGTTCAGAATTGTAGTCAATCCTCGCAATGTCAACAAAAAAAGCAAAAAGCCTGATCATCATGCAGAGCCAAATGGAAAAACACAAAAGAGATAAACTCACCTACAAACTGTGTTCAAATCATCAGTGCAGCATTCCGACACGGAGCCCCGTGTTTTCTACAAAACACTCATCTGGTACCTCTGGGCTACAGAAAGGGGGGGGGGGTCACATTACTCTTATTATTAGAATAAATTGTCCCAGATAGCATAAAACCCCTCCTGGGTATTGATAAAAGCAGCACATGCTGGTAAGCAAGCTCCTCTTCACCCCAGGCCGCCTTCACTGCCCAGGCATTTTATGTTCATTCTGTAGTATAGTAACGCAGCCATTCTGACTGTCGAAGTCAATCACATTACCACTGTCTGTTTAAAAAGACTCCTTACTACCATCAAGTCAGATCAAGCTCCAGAACAGTTTGACTGTAGAGTATTAATTTTGTTATGTGGATTTAAAAGGATCAAAAGTCAAAGCTGTAACTAGAGGATGCAGTTCATTTGTACGGGACACATTTTTGTAGCCTATTTAATTGAATTAATAAAAAGATTGTAATAGTTGTTTCCAGCAGCAGTATTTACTGTTCTGCAGCTCTCCAGAATAGGCTGTTTTGCATTATACACAGTATATTCCATGTGCAGAAACATACATGGTTTTCAGCCATTCATCTCTGATATGTCCATGTTCTCAACATTTACAGTACCACAAGGGTTTCAAAATAATTTAAGTACTTCGAGAACAATTAATAATGTTCATTACCCACAATATTCCTTAAGGTTAAAGAATAATGCTTAATTAAAAAATAAAATATAAAACAGGAGGTAGGCTTAGAAATTAAAGCAATCACTGTGCCTTGCACTTTCTAAAAACGTATTTTAGACAGGTTTATCGATGCTAAACTAACTTTGTCCATGAATTGCTGATGGTGTTAAAATGCACTAATAGTACATTTAGTCATTCTTTTGAATAAATCTGAAAAGATTACTCAATTAATCGATTAGTTAGTATAACTTTTTGACACTTTATTGATTAACCAATTAATCAGATAATAATAATAAATATATCTGCAGATTTATCAGTGATGAAAGTTATTGCTAGTTGCAGCACTACTTTTAACTGAATTGAATTCTGAGCAGATTTTGGACTGAGGCTTTATCTGCAATTGTATTAAATTTCTCTTGTCCTATATTTGAGGCAATATTTAGATAAGACTCCTGACTAACGACACAATGGGCATAAAGCCTAACATCAGGGAACACCATTTGTTTCATTAGAGAAAGGGTGGCATTTAATGCCATCATAAAACTATGCGGTGCCAGGATTCAAAGTTCCGAGATACAAGGGTGTGCAAATTTGCGACAACAGCGAGTTCAGATACAACGGCAACATATAACACTCATTTTGAGCTCATCCACAACCCTCGGAAATTAAAAGCCAGTCTTGCTGAATGGGGCTCAGTCTAAGCAAGAAGCACACAGGCTGGTTGAGGCAGTGTACAACGCCTCTGCCCGTCCTACATGAAACACGAGAAGCAGCCTGATGGGAGGTGAGCGCTCGGTGCTCATGGTGGCAAATAGGTTCGTACCGAGTAGTTCTTACGCTGAGCAAGGTCACAAAAGTTAAAACTTACAAGGATGCTGAATTAAAACCGTTCTCCGCAAGAAACGTGATGGTTGCAGCGGGGTTTACATTTGCTGTCAGGCTACACGTGCCCGGTGCTTCCAACATGAGCTAATTCAGCTAAAATGATAACTAACCATTGTTAGCTAACTAGCAGCGGTAAATACTCATGTAAATGTTAACAGGCAACGATTTGATATTAATTTAAATCTGTTAAACTGCGGCTACATGCTGCCAGGTCCTCATTATCGCTAAATCCACCGGTGCACGTCCCGTGCCAAGGTAGTACTAGCCGTTGCTAGTTTGTAGCTTATATGGGCAAGTTAGCAATGCTAATTATTTCCAGCAAACACTAGCGTGTGCTTACACGTGTAAGACATCTTTCAGACTAACAAATTATACCGTTACCTTAAAAAAAAACAGGGAAGTTGGCAAAATTAGCCCAGCTAATTTCACTTGTTAGTGTTTTCTTGCAACGTAGTAGCAAGTTACAGTTAGCTACAAATCCAGTCTTTTGCCAGTTAGTAGCTAACAGTAATATCATGTGGCTCAAACTAGCTAGCTGCCGTTAGCTGGTGGTGCAATCAGAGCCGAGAAACTACAGGGTCCCATGATGAGACCGTCGAATAACTGTCTGGAGAAATGAATTATTGATACTTTACCCAATTAAAGCAGTATTATCCAGTCAGGCTTTCATGCTTCCATTCATTTCAACGTTTCGCAGATCACTTTTGCGCAACAGTAACTTGCTGGTGCATTTCCAGTGAGCCTGCCTCATCCCCTTCCCTCGGTTCCCCGTACACATAGACTGAGCTGTGTTAATGACATCCAATGCCGTTCAAGTTATATCTAGCCCATTGAATTCCTGCAAAACCCACCCATACAATTTATTTTAAACCTTACACAGAATTATATACCAGTAGTTGAGAAAAGGTGCGTGGAGGTAAACTGCGTTCATGGTTCCTTTCAACATCGTTTCCCCATCAAATCCAATGACCTCTAAATGTTAAAAATCCTCTTGCTGCTTTTGATGTCGACTGATCACACTCACTGCACTATTGTGAGTCGACAGCCCAGTACAGCTATTTGGTTACCATAAATTCAAATTAATAATAGCCCTTTAACTTTGCTTAGTTTTTTCAGCTACCAGGGCTTGAAATGTAGTTTTGAAGCTGAAAAATGCTTTACTGAATGCGTTTCTCTATCCACTGCCCGTGGAGTGTACCAGTAATGATAAACCACACTCCTGGCTATGGCAAAACATCATGCATCATATCAGTGGCTATTATTGCTTAGCAAACAAAATATTTAAGAATTAAACTTTGTGGCTACACTTACCCCATGTGGAAGATATACTGTAGATCTTGCTGCCCTTAATGGTACCTGTGATATAATACCCCCACATCTGGCCAATAAATAATCTTATTTGTACCAGCCATCAGCAGGACAAAATGAAACACAAAGAAATACCCCAATCACCAAATTTGGTAATTCAGATGCAATTAAGCTTCCTAAAGGAGAACTAGAGTTGTCAGCTTGCGTAATTATAGTGAACCAGAGTTAACCAAATTCTCAGTGTTATGTAATTCGCTTTTGATGTATCCAGGTCACTTGATGGGATTAAACCGTTAATCTGTTTTCAGGCAGGGTGCAGGTACATCTCAGCAGTATTGATATAGCAAGTTAAATAAATACAGCACTATGGTGTACTCAGGTTATAATTAATTTTTATTTTACCCCTACCCCCCAAAGGAATATTAGCAGCAAAAATGAATTACAAGGTATTTGCCCTCTTGAAAAATTCTGTTTAGATGCCAGTTCACCAGTAGAGAGCAGTGTTACTCATGAAACACAGACAGTGTTCAACATACCTACACTGTAGAGACTACACATGCTAGGTAGTACTACGTGGTGCTTGTTGAGCCAAATGAGCCAGAGTGAGAGGATGGGATTACATTATAAAAACATGATTTAGTGTAGCAATGGGAACATTACAGACCAAATTAACTGCATTATATGATGTTTATTCCATGCAACACAAGTTCATTTCATGTCAGTAACAGACGTGGCAGCAGCTTTGTGGTAGTCAGACTCGATATGACAGCTCCAGCAGCATCACCACAGTGGCACCCCATCATATCTGTAGCATAAGGAGTCAGTAAAAAGTGTTTTTATAACAACCATTAAAACCTATGTAAGATATATTTTTTTGTCCCTATACACATACAAGCGGAACACCAAATATTAAAATCCAATAAATACAATCCATAAAGTAAAATCAACACTTCTTTGACACAGTGTGAACATTAATTGAACATCATCGTTTGTATTTTTCCGGTATCCCATTGTACATGTTTTATCATGTATTACCATAGATTGCGAAAAAATTGACAAAGAGAAAAAAATTAACGGATTAAAAAACTCCAGTGGCTATCATTGCAAGAAACAGCTTCACAAAATGTGTAAAAAGGAGCCTTGCACTATAATTTTAAAATGATTTACCTGACATAGTTAGATCCTGGAATACTCTCTGTGCTCTCCCTCACCAACAGATCTGAAAATACAGTATCTGGAGTGTCTCTTTTCCCATACCTATGCATAAGAAAGACAAGCAAGACATCAATACATCTTTGCATGTACTTATAATTCTCTGAACCTATAGTATTTTATAGAAGTTCAAGAACTAACCTCTGTCGTGTAATGAGGTTGATGTAGTGTCTTAGCGCAGAATAATATTTGGCGAGCTCCTCAGGTGGTGCGCCTTCCCGGGGACTGGCAGGCTTGGCTGGATATGCATTTATGCCAGGTTGAATACAAGCCAGCAGGCAGAGAGCCAGAATAATCAGCGACATCACAGCGGTCGAGCGAATCCTGGATCACAGGGAAAATTAATAGTCAAAATGCACAGTAAAAAATAATTAGCCAATAATGTCACTATGCCACAATCTGAAATAGAAGCTTGATACTGGATTGATACTCCCATAGTTCATAAACTATAAAAGCTGTCAGATGCATAAATACTCACTGACTTCCGATCAAAAGGTGAGCTTTTCAATGAAAAAGTGAGAAATAAAAATTTGGCTTACATTATAACGTGAAACTTGATACTGCTATATTCGGTTTTCTCGCTGTTCAAAGGACCTCTGTCAGATTCCCAATATTGCCCCAGTTTTATACACTGTGTGTCGAGGGGGAGGGAGGGCAATTTCATTCACTTTTAGGGTACTCCTGAGAAATATCCACTGTCTGAATTAGTTTAGTAATCCTTGAATGGCGAGGCAGTGAAATAAATGGAGATACTCAATTACATAACTGAAAAAGATCAAAACTTGAAAGGTGTCAAACAAAACTAATCTTATGTTACCGTTAAATGCCATGAAAAACATAGTACTGATTCTTTCATTTTACAGCATTAAATTCATCAAAACATTGTTGATTATTTTAATATATTAAAATTAAATGCATTACAAATTTACTGCAGGGCTAAAAAGTGTGCTTTAAGGATCTAATTATTCCTGATTCAAATCACCAAAAATGTATTTACAACATCATCAGCTCCAATGGTGATGAGTTTATTTACACCTAAACTCATAGAGGCCCACATACAGTAATTTATTCCTGTCAGTATGCAGAGTATTTATTTTATCCTTTATTATTCTCATTTTCACATTAAATAGGGTAAGAGGTTTGGAGAGTCGAAAGAGTATACTTGATCACAGCATGTTTTGTTCAGTCTAAAACCTTTATAAGACAGTCCACTCGAGTCGTAACCAGCATGACAAGTTTCATTAAAACTGATGATGTGCAACTTGAAGTGGCTGATGATGGTCTGTTGTTTTCCCATTAAATTGAAATATGTTAGGATGCCCCAGTTGTTTGGAAAGATGATGCTTTAGTTTAAAGAGATATGCAGGGGGGGTCTGCATCAAGAAATAAAAACATTCATTATTTTAATTATGCATTAATAATCTCAAATATATAATCCAACCGTTAGAAATAAAAGTAAGGGCAGCTACGGTCCTTGTTATCACATGATGATATCTGCCGTGTCTTGGAGTTGTACTTAATCGATTCAGTCAAAGGTTCAACAGGTCAGCAGTTGTGAGCCGGGGGGGGGGGTCCTCAAACTCATTAAAATATGTTCTCAGTGTAAATCCATTGATTCTGCATTCTCTGAGGATTACTTCTCATATATCTAATTTACACAAATGCAAAACAGTGGCCCTATAACTCCACTTTGACTGGCTGGCATACAATTGTCTTTTCCTGGTTGAAATTATTGGCACCACTGAATTTTAAGTACAGAATTTAGAATATCTTCAGAAATGAATATAAATTAACCAATTTTGTATAATCAAAGTATTTAAAGGTTACTAAACAACTGAAAATAAAAAAACAAAACTTGTGTAACAGTGAATTAATACAAACATAAGATGTACCCCAGACACAATTATTGGTACCCTTCGCTAGTATTTGGTTGCAGAACCTTTGGCAACAATGACAGCCTCTAAACATTTCTTGTAGCCATCTAGAAGCTTCTTGCACCTGTCTGCTGGTAGTTTCTGCCATTGCAATGTGTTCGGTTAATTTCGGTTAATTTGAATTTATTTCTGAAGATATAGATTCTGTACTTAAAATCAGGGGTGCCAATAATTTCAGCCAGAACTGTAACTAGACCATTTTGGCCCAACCAGCGAGGATAGCTCCAAATTACACCCAAACCATACAAAAAAGGGCGGTAAATCGCACAAACCCCTTAAACTTTCAATTCCAGTTGATAGATGGCACAAAAATCTTTCACCCTCTAAATGGTAAGATGACTTTAATGACAACTATTTTCTCTGAAGAGCACTGTACTGAAATTTGACAGTAGATTGGTGCTGTTTTTTTTCCTGTGACAGTCATGTGAGAACTCTGTTCCAAAGCAACAGCACGGTCTTTGCACGAAAAGTGTTTGAGAACTATACATTTTCAGCCGTCTATTATACACTAAATATCCACGTTTGCCAAAATGACTTATTTCATAGAGCAAAAGATGCTTACATTGTAAATTTAAGTATTTTGATAACACGAATACAATTGTCACTCCCCAGCTACCCTGTTGATGCTCAATACAAATCTGTCAGCATGAACGCTTCAAAATTTCTTGAGACCAAAGTAATAAAACACTATCCAAATTAAACTAAATTGGATATGCAGTGAAAAAATATCACTTCTCATTTGATTTCTCGACAGCAATCACAAACACGAAGGGCTTACTCTTGCCTGCAACATAATAAGAAAAAATGCACAAAGCAAAATTTTTTGTAACTTATTTTATCAATGTATTTTTATGAAAGTGAAAACAAGGGCAATGAAATTAGCCATTTTGTGCCACCTTGTGTACCTGAGGCAGATACTCTGCTATTGCTTTTTCCAAAGGCTAACAAATCTCCCTTTTCTTTACAGTCTCCTCCACCATAGACTGTATTAACTCCTGCGTGGCCATTAATGGCTACAGAACAGTCGGTAAAATGACTGCACTGCTAATGAGAACATTAGCCACAGTAACAGCTTTTGAATCACAAACAGAACTAATCTTTTTTCTTTGACTCATGTCCGTTTTCCCACTAGAGTAAATTTGCTTCTCCACCAGAAGGTAGTTGGTTTAGTACAGTTTGGGGCACAAAAGGTCTAAAACTTAAGCAAAGTGTTGCATTAATTTGTTTTGTAAAAATCTCACGTGCCACCATTATCATTAAATAGCATGGAAACAGTGTAATTTAAAATAGCTATTTGAGAGTCTGTCTTTGGTTAAACTATAAAAATTTAAGTAATGATCAAAGATTTCAAGTCCACATTGTTGGATTTTAGGGGGGTTTTGATGGGTGTGTTGCTGGAAGATCTGTTATGAGAAGCTGCTGAGATTCACTATTATAATCTTTGTTTATCTGTGTGTTTGAACATTAGTGTGAGTCACCGTCTTTATTTTCAGACCATGTAAGTATAAACAACCATACCAACAGGCACAAAAACATTCAAACACCAGGTCCTGTAGGGCTCTGTGTAGGCATCTCCTGCTTCATTACATTTTTACATTTAGCTAATGTTCTGATCCAGCATGACTTGCAAGTCAATGAAACGGAATGGTCACTTGCTAGGAAGGTGTGTGTGTTTGTGTGTGTGTGTGTGGGGGGGGGTCTCTTTGCTGCTGTTTGTGTTTGGTTCGGTCTCTGATTTTCCACAAAAACGCTTGTCTGCAGGTACTTGGGGCTTAACTTTTTTCTTTTTTTTTTAAATTTCACTTACTAATCGGTGTATTTTAATGTAATGTCAAGACAGAAACAAAAAATGTAGCGTGGGTTGGCATTGTAAGACTGCACAGTTGCAGACTGTAGAGGCTCTTTGAGTTGCACAAATGCACCGACCAACCTGTATTTTATCAATCCACAGGCCAATCCTTCAGCGCATGTAAGTGCTGAGTGAATGCATGTCATGACTTTGGCTGACAACTTCTCTTTTCCTGGAAGCAACAATCTTTTTGCTCGATTTGGTTGAAAGCATCAACTGGAATGGTTTGTTTTGGTAACCCAACATGATCATTTCTTTGGTAAAATGTTCCTAAAACTCTCAGCAGACAACAAACAGCTCAGTGAATTGGACCCACAGGTGGAAGGTGACAGAATACATTTACCAAAGTAATGTGCTTCAGTACAACGTTGCAGTTCTGGTGGTTTACTTGGAATATCTTTTTTAATTCATTATAATAACCATTCTTTTTATTGATATCACACATCACCTTTACATACAGACTCCGTTAACCTATTGATAATTAGCATGTTTACATGCGTTTATATAACAAATTCATCTTTTCAAATACCTATACTTTCCATTGAATGTGGCTGAATTTCTTTAATTGATCTAGAATGGGTTTTAAAATAATTTATTTTGAACCATCAAAAATAACAATTTTTCTTCAGCAAACTCGAAAAACATAAAACAATTTACAAATACCATATGAAGGTCAAAATATATTTTAAAAAAAGGGGGTGTAGAGAATTAATATGATGGGGCAGTAATTCCTACAGCATAGCTGTTGCATAAGAGGTTAATAAATCTGTCAATTCTCAATGCAAAATCTGTTGTTTTATTGTCCAAAGATAATTCAAGTGTAAAAAATGCCTCTTATTTCTACTCACAGGGATAAGAAAGTCCAACATAACAATGAAGCAGTGAAGTCTGAACAACTTAGAGGATTTGTCTTGTGTTATCACTTTTTGACGTCAACATCATATATGAAGTCTTCTGGTAGCATCTCAGCAGGGATGCTCCTCAGCTGCTCATCATAGTTTCGGAGAGTCCAGAGTTTCTCCAGTTCATACACTTCTCTGGTCTCTGGCAGCATGAAGTGAACAACCATATTACCTGAGGAGAGAACAAATGGACGCTAGTAACTATCATAACAAACACCAGTTTAAACAACACAAACAACAGTCTAAATTGGACTTTAAAAGATAGGAGCTCTGTGTTTTATATACCGAAGTCAATACACATCCAGTCCTCTGCATCCTTCCCTTCGATCTTGACATTTGGATCGCCATCGTTCTTCAGAAACTTGTACTGGAGGAAAAGCATCATTTGTGTAAGTTTTAAAAACAAACACATATTGGACGAGTTAACATCTAACAAAGAGAAAAAGAACATTACCACTTTGACAGCATAAAGGGCCATAGCACGGAGATGTCTCGGTGATACACCACTGACGACAATGAAGTACTCAGCGTATTTGATCTGGTCTGGGACTTTAATCACACAGATGTCCACTGCATTTTCCTGACGCAGTACAGACACCAACACATCAAGAGTGAAAGTGTCTGAGGGTCCTGGAGAAAACAAAGGTGAAACGTTTTGTCTGACAATACTCATGCAATAAATGTGACTCAGCAGTGTCTGGATGCAACAATATATCTTTTTTCACTCACTGTTAAAAAAGGGAAATGTCACATAGTCTTCAATAGCTAAAGCAATGCAGTTTGAGTGAGGTACCTCATCCATTAAGCAACTACAGCTGCAAAGAAGTTTTCATTGCCCGTTAATGTGCTGATTATTTTCTTGGTAGATCGCTTCATCATGCAGTATGTAAAATGTCAGAAAAGACTGAAAAAAAAAAGTCAAGTCGTAAATCTGAAATTATTGATGGATCGCTTAATCTACAGAAAACAAACAATAAGCATTTATTTTGATAATTAACTGTTTGGAGTCATTTTTCAAAGAAAAATGACACACATGGGCCCAGCATCTCAAATTTGAGGATTTGTGGCTTTTCGTTGTCTTATATGACAGTAAACGTATTAAATATCCTTGAGATTAGATTGTTGGTCAGAAAAAAAAAAAAAAGAAATTTAAAGAAGTCCCTTTAGACTCTTGGAAATTGTAATGGGCGAGTTTCACTTCTCTTTGACATTTTATCAACAAAACAATTAATTGCTTAATTGGGGAAATAACCAGCAGATTACCTGATAATGAAAATAATTATTAGTTGCAGCTCTAACGAATTCCCAGAGCCCTCAAAAACCATTAGGGGTTAATCGATCAATCGCTTTGTCTATATAATGTCAGAAAGCAGTGAAAAATGCCCATTAGTTTCCCATAGCCCAACGTGAAGTATTCGGGTCTTGTTTTCTGTCTGTCGTGTCAAGTGTATTAATCGACTTATCATTCCAGCACAGCAGCTGAATTCCCTACTCACTTTGACTCGGGGATCTGCCGACCCTGCCCGTCTCGTGTGATTCCCCTTGAGACACGCCAGTGCCCCTCTCTGAATTACTGCTTTCCCCACACACCTCCGAGTAACATCTCTTTGTGTCTAGATGACAGTTGAAAACGCGATGCCATTGCTGACATGAGGGTGAACTCTTTGTAAAACGTCGAGGCAAACACAGGCTGTGACACCGAGCTCCGGGGATCGAACAGACGCTTCTAAAAACGCCAGTACTTTGTTCCAGTAAAACGCTGCTTTTACACACCGATGCTACCAGTTTCGTACAGCGATTGAGAATAGTCATGATTTTAACTCTTTTAACATCACAGCACCACAGTCTGAATGCAATCCACGCGTCTATCAAGGGCTAAGCTAAAAACAAGAAGTGACTCGCGTCCTTGGCCTTTGATTGGTTCGCGCGGCTTCTTTGTTGGTGTCTGGGCCTTCCCTCAAATAAAAGAAGAGCACACCCTATCGATCGCGAAGGGTGATGTTGCAACTTCACAAGATGGGATTATAGAGTAAATTGTCCTGTGATTCAGACTGTGCCTCAGCCTGGGGATACTGCTTCAAATCTGTGAAACAAAGCCTCAATATCAGTCGAAGCAAAATTTGATTCAGTCATGCATGTTTAATATCTGCAGTCGTGGAAGAAGTACTCAGATCTTTTACTTTAGTGAATATAGCAGCACCACAATGTAGGAATACCGTTACAGGTAAAAGTCCTGCATTCAAAATTTTACGTAAGTAAAAGTACATAAGTATAAGCATCAAAGTTTACTACTAGTACGAAAAGTAAAAGTAATCATTATACAGAATGGTGTATTTCAAAATAACGTATATTAGTGGATTATAATTATCAGTTTATTGTTGCAGTTGGTAAAATGTGCCTAATGTTTGAAGATATATATTTTTTTAAAGTTCTGCTTTGAATTAAAATTTTCGCCTGATGGGGTTTTTTTTGTCTGTATTAAAAAGTTAAATTACCTGGTTAAAAATTCTTACAATATCTACACCTCCTGCATCACTGAAAAATCCACAATCTACTAATCATCATTTCAGACTTTTATCAAGTGGATACAAGATGTTTCCACATTACACTTGAGTAAGTTGCACATAGGACCAGGGCTGGCTTCCACACTAATTGTGCCATCATAAATCACGCTTGCAGTTACACGCCTTAAATTCAAGATTTTAGGCGAGATTTTAGATTTTAGAATTTAAAAACAGCCTTTTAAGTGTCAACTTTAAACATTCTGTACAGCGAGGGTCAAACATCCAAGAGAAGTACCGATGACCACGACACATTTTTTAGTGGAGGGGGCCTGTTTTATACATTGCAAAGTAGCTGGTGAATTTCTCCTCTGGGATCAACAAAGTCTTATCTTAACCTACTGTATAAATCCTAAAAATATATACATAATTTGTTGATTGTTTTGTATTTTTAACCTGAATCTGCAAAGTACCTAGTAATTTATCGAATAAATAGAAAGAAGTAGAATAGGGGCCTCTAAATTGTAGCGGAGTAGAAGTATAAAGTAGCAGAAAATAGAAATACTCATGTACAAGTACCTCAAAACTGTACTTTACCACAGTACTTGGATAAATGTACTTAGTTACTTCCCACCAATGGATATCTGCTAATAAAAAAATGTGTCAGCCTATTTCATACACTCAAATCACGTGGCTGTGCTTGCGCATCCTGCCTTGTAAATGATCCATTAGCAGCAAATTTCTTTGCAATTTTGCTCTTATGAGATAGTAACTGAATTGTGATGATGGCTGTAAAGTTTTCGTGTGGTAAATCACTTCTGCTCTGTAACTGTATCAGATGGGCGTAGTCAAATTATCCTCCTCATAACTGATGACA
Organism: Xiphias gladius; assembly: GCF_016859285.1. Lineage (NCBI taxonomy): Eukaryota > Metazoa > Chordata > Actinopteri > Istiophoriformes > Xiphiidae > Xiphias > Xiphias gladius. The sequence goes on from NC_053421.1 coordinate 15,566,277, forward strand.
CATTAAAAGCAAGGTACAGGGTGTAAAATTCATTCTTTGCATTTATTGCTGTAGGAAAAATTTCAGAATGAAAAATCCTAAAAATATATTGTTTTACAAAATCAATACCTCTGGCATGAACAAACCTTAATGCATAAAATTGTATACATTGTAAAATTTCAACAAACCCATGTCAATTCCACCTGAGTCATAATCTCATTGGTCAGTACATTATCAGTGAAATCACAAATTCAAGTATGTAAACAAAACATTATTGTGCAATGTACATTTTTGTGCATATTGTTCCCTTTGTTTGAACAGTAAAGCTGTGCCCACGTCAGTACTTATTCATCAGCACAGTCCGAGTCCATTATTACATTCAGTCTCAAGCCCACAGGAATATGGTCTGTAAGGCCAGCCAGCTGGGTTATAAAGGTCACCTCTTCAATTTCCTGGATGGAGACAAAGAGAGTGTGTGTTTTTAGGATGCTTTATTTTTTTTTCCTGCGAGATAACTTGTGTTACAGTTGTGTTATCTTTTCTATAAGAACTGACTGACTTGTAACTTCAAGGAGACAGAAACAATGGAGAAGAAAGAGGACTGAGTAGAAGAAAGAGTAAAAACACACAGGGACACGTACTATTCGGCAGTGTTCTGAAATGGAGCTCTCGCGGTACAGGATATAGTCGATCCGACGTCCGACCCACGGCTGGCCAGTCTCGGGGTAAACCAGTGGAGAGCCCTCTGCAGGAACAGGACGGGAGATATACTGCTTTCTCAGCTCTTCTCTTTCCAGAGTTCTACACAGAGACAAAGAGAAGACAGAGCGGATCTTTATGTCATTTCAGAGAAATAAACTGTGAGTGACTAGGAGTTCTGTTCACATGAAATTAGTGGTGCTGGGCTAAAGACAGTGAAACTGAGTTTACCTTTGTAGATTCTCCGGGGTATTTACGTCATCTTCATACAACGTGGGCTGCTCCAGTAGAGTACCTTTGGAAGCATATTGGTGTAATACCCTATGAATGTCAACATATACTGTAATTATGCTGCATTTACTGTCGTTTAATGAGTTGAAATGCTACAAACCAATGACCCAGGGCTTCTCTTTTCCAGGAGCTGCCCTGCAAGGATCTCTGTATTCCTCAAACAGACAGTGATTCTGTTCCAGGGTGTCATCTAGACAAACAAAAAAAACATTTATAAATACTAAAAAAAAAAAACAAAAAAAAAAAAAAACTTGTGGTGAAGATGCCTTCAAGAAAATATTAACAAGGAAAAAATGAAAACTGTCAAAGACACAGACGCACCAGGTGAGCAGTTGTCAAAGTTGAAATCACCACAGAGCACATCAAAAACAACGTCCTCATCAGGCTGTCTGTTGGCAGCTTGAAAATCACCAATCCACTTGGTTACCATGTTCAACTGTTCACAGCGAATATCCCCTTCACCTGACAGGAGAACACAGAGAAGCTATCATAAACTCGTTTCCTTATAAGAAAATGCTAAATTTTCTTGTAATCTGAGCAGACCAAATCAGAAAATGTGACTTGCCCTCTGGTGCGTGAAGGTGTGTGCAGTTAAAATAGCCAACCACTTTCTTCTGTTTCTGATTCTGCCCGATTAGCACCTGAGAATAATCAAACCCCATCATTACATCATATTTTCACCATCTTAACAGTATTACAAAATCCTGACTAATTAATGTGCAGTCTGTTGGTAACTGATATAGTGGCTTAATACATGATATTGTGCAAGGTACCTTAGCAGAAAGGAGGCCCTTAGAAGCCAGTGCATCTTCCCCACGGCTGTTGGGAAAGCAGTGGTACTGGGCCTCGAGCACCGGGAATCGGCTGGCTAGGAACAGTCCACTGTTGAAGAACTTGAAAGAGGAACATCTGCATGGTGGCTGACAGGCATACACACCAATGTCATACAATATGTGTCCAAACATGGGACTTAGTGCTTGGGTGAGTGTCTGTGCAGCCCTCTTATCGAACACCTCCTCTAGGCACATTATATCCACATTGGCTGGAAACAATGACGACACCTCCCAGGGTACATCGTCCTGCTGGCGGAGACCCTGTGAGAGCAAAGGTCTGGGGGCACTCCGGTGACCGCTTCGGCCCTGCTGGTTGGAGTGCTGGTTGGAATTGAGGAGGGGAGAGGGTGACTCAGTCGAGGGCCCTTCTGTATCATCACAGGGCACACAAACCACGTGACTATTGGACTTTGAGATTGAAACATGTTCAGCTGAGTCTGAATTTTGACTCACTGGGTGCTGGGCCTGTCTATCTGTAGCCCCGTATGTAGATGAGTGAACTGTGGAGAGTATGCTGGTGGAGGGGCTGAGAGTACCACAGCTGCTGGGGGAGTCAACAAAGATGCGGATATGGGGTCGACACACACCCTGCACAATGCGCTGACCAATGGCGGTCGCCCTGTGCTGGGTGTGCCCCAGGTTGTTAAAGCGAGCCAGGCTATCAGGCAAAAGACATAGGTTGGCTGTGGCAAATACAAATGATGCCTTTCCTACCAGCTCAAAGCCCCTGTGTGTCTCTTTTTCTGGTGAGGATGGTGTCTGTCTGTGGTAGTAAAAGGGTCTACGGCAGGCCTGCAGAGGAGCCCAGAGCAGAAAGCCCAGGAAGGCCAAGGGGGCTGTAGTGAGAAAAAGAATGAAGAAGATAATGGAGCCGAAGAAGACCTTGAGGGGGTGGAGGTAGCATTCCTGCTCCAGTCTCTCCGTTTGCTCCAGGGTGGTAGACTTGGACACAGCAATGAGGCGATCGAGAAACCAGAAACAAGGCAGGATGAATGCCCATCCCACAGCATGGAGGCCTGCAACAAAGCCATTAGGAAAGGGAGACACCTGCAGGGCCATTCCTCTGCCCCTTCTCTAAGCAGCAATCAGGATGAACAACATTGGGACTTCTTGTTCTAGCCTCATTCCTGTGGAAAGCTTCTCCTACATGGGCTCCACTGGACACTAAAGACAGGAGAAAGAAATCAAAATGTTATGACGTGGCTCTGCTCTTGTGCCCATATAAACCCTTACAGTGAGGATTCTCAGGAATAACTGGTTTTTATCTCACACTGCTTTTATCTCACACACTCATGCCCGCACATGCAGTTGTGGAAATCATGAGGCAATTGACAACTGTACTGACTTAAATGGAGTACAGTGAGAGGCAGAGGGAAGATCAGACTGGCTTACTGCACGCTTATGCAATGCATCATGATCACATTTAAATGAAGCAAAGAGAAAAACATTGTGTTACCTGCATATAATCCTTCTGTCACCATCTGCACAGTGTTGCTAACCCCTGACAAAATAAGACTGCAATCAAAAGCCCGAATGCCACACCTTTATGTGTGTTTGGATTTGAATTATACTGTGTAAAGTCACTGGGTGTGTCAAAGGTATAATCTACCTCAATTTTTTTTCTAATCTTGTACTGCTAAATTTTCATTTGAAAATAATATCTCAACTATAATACATTATGATACAATGACATCAATTCAAGGAGTCTGGATACTAACGCTATATATGTTACTGTGAAAAATAAGACCAAACTATAGACACTGTTTCAGTGTGGATTTTGCCCTTTAACGTTAGTGTCTCGCGTGTAAGGCTTCACTCCCATTGTAAACACTGGGCTCTCTTTCTTCATCTGAAGTTCGACAAAATAGGAGTCATTCACGGAATACAACCAGGGAGTTGCAAACCCTCAAGACCCCGATTATACACATAAAGACCCCATTCAAAGCAGGATACCATAAAATTCAACCATCATGTCGCCTTTTCGTAGTCAAGGGAAGCGAGCTTTCTGTGTTATTGTGTCCGTTTAGTCGAAACTCGTACAGGTAGGTTAGAGGAGTCGTGTGCAGGAATGCTATGCTAACTGTTTCACTTGAACGATACAGAAAGACTTTCAGACCTACATCAACGTTGGGGTGTATGCCCGAAACACGTTGCTGTACCATTATAGCACAAGGCTATTGAATTCTCATACTTAACACATATTTTTAGAGTCTACATATATGTTAGTTATTGCAGATAAAAGCTGTCACCTGTCCCGTTGCGTAGCTAGCTTAAAATACTCCGCTAACGTGGCAGCCCTAATGGACTTACCTTTTAGTACGAAAACCGGGACGGTCCGTCTGATGAACTCTTACAGCCAGCAGCATACTTGTATACTTATTTTATTACATTTATTTATTCGGTGGTCACATGTTCAAGTTCAAGTTTTTAGCTGAATAATAATAATCATAATGATAATAATAATAATAATAACCAGATCAGTAATATAAGACCAGCCTGCTGTCAGCCGCTCATCATACTGGCGTTATTAAGCCACACCCTAATGGCGTTGTCATGGTGCCGGGCCCGACTGACACGTGACCTTACCTGCGGTGACCTGTTACGGCCCAGTAAGATCTGTTGTAACTACTGACTAAATCTTTTACCAACTGAAACAGCAGAAGACAATACGGATATAGACTGAACCACATGCACGTTTCTTATCCCATCTCTATCATTTTTGGAGTTATTGCTTAATTTATTATTTATATCTTAATTATTAATTTATATCACATTCTCATGATTGAAAGCAATTCACATTTTTTGCTTCTGTTTTAGCAGAAGAAAAAAAAATGGTCTTCTTCATGTCTTTCCAATAAGCTGTGACTTAGGTTACGTATTAACCTAGAGGTATATTGTGATGGCAAGAAATGCCCTGTGTGTTTAGAATAAAGGATCAGGTACATTGCGGAGCAAGCTATAGTTCAGCATGTACAGCCTAAACTAATATTCTCAAACAATCAAGCTGCAGATTTAATTAAGACAAAATAATGACAATTTCACCTGTTGGAATGGTTAAATATTGTAGTGAGAGAACAGGAAGGGTTGTAACAAACTCCTGATGTGACTTCTAGTTCCCCAATTGATATTATTACAACCCTAGACTCATCGTTTGTCAAGCAAACAGCGTTTTTCTCAACTGAAAGTCCATAATAGCCTGGTTCCAGACCTCTCATTTGCCACCCACATCTCTTGTTCAGCATGAACTGAAGCAAAATGATTCTGTATCTCATGATCCACAATGTGGGGCATACCGTACATACTTTATTCTTAGCAGATATCAGTGTGGTTAACTGATTATTTTTTTTCAGAGATTAAGGAATGATACTGCCCCTGAATATTGTTGAATTTTGGTTGAAATAAATCACTGTTAGATGTCTTTTAACAAGTTGTACATTTGCTGTGTGTGAAATTGTTTGAGAAATGCTGAATGCATTATGTCTTTATGGCTTCAGTAAAGTTGGCTGTTTAGTTTCACTATGCATACTTATAAAATGTTCATGAATAAGCAAATACTTAACTGAATTTATTTGTGGTTTTATCTTTTGTAAAATGGCAATGCAAAAAGTCATATTCCCCCAAAATATCTCGTCATATCATTTATCAACGTTTATTTCCAATTTGTGGATGGTGTAAGCTTGTAAATTTGGTATGTCTTTGAATACAGTCATTTCTACCAGAGAAGAAGAGGCTTTCTATCCTTCTCGGCCATGTTGCAGAGGCAGGTGAGCACAAGCAGCAGGTCCTTCTGAAGTTTTCCGGGTGCTGTGGTCACTATCAGCCTCCTCAGGAGGACTGGATTATTGTAGTCCATCGCCTGAGGGCTGTATTCACCAGGCCTCTCCTTCAGGATCCCGTAAGCATTGACAATAAATTCCGTGAAAGGAGGGTGAAGTGTGGTTTCATACCCAAGCTGGGTCAACCTCTCCATGAGGTCAGCATACCTCTGTGTGAGATGAAGCCGATAGCCTTCATCCACCATCCCTGTCAGTGGATGTGTGCTAACCTACAAGAGAGGAAGAAAGGCTTGAGAGTTCCCTCTGAGTCATGTAAGTGGAATGTTATGGTTAGTACTGTTTTTCTAGATGAACTTATAATTGGACGAGTTACGGATGAAGTTTTCTTTCATTTTTGATCTCTTACATTTGAACTGTAATGTCAAATAAGACGATTTTTTTCCCCCCTCCACTGTTCCCAACCAGGGTTTTCATAAAAATGAAAGTCTTTCTTTGAATACCTCAATTATCAGAGAGATTTATTACCTCTACAATCTTGCCTGGTATATTGAGCAGTGTGAAACCATAAAGCCTCTTATGGCCCTGGAAGACATAAGACAGAATCCTCCTATCCAGTTGGTAAGCAATCTCTCCCAGCAGCCTGTCTGGACTGGCAAGAGACTTTGCTTTCTCACTTGTGTCTGTGTGCACCGAGCTTTGTATGAAAGAATTGAAGTCAGTGGGGGATGAGGTTCGCGGCTCCTGTTTGGATTTGGTTTGTTTCAAGTCTTTTCCGAAGTGTCCCTCATCAATGGTGGTTTGCCACAGACTGGATGGTTTTCTTCCTGATGGTGAGCAAGCTGATAACAAGAAAGCCAGAAATTATTCTTGTCATTCATACTGCTTATCTAGTAGGACAAGCAGAGTGGATACTTTAAAGACACCCCTGTTTTAAAATACAGTAACACAATACCTATTGTAACAGCTAAGTACATTAATTTTACAGACCCTAAATGTACTCACAAAATAAAGAGATCCTATTGATGATTTAAAAAACATTACAGCCAGAGGGGTTAACTATTCCAATGCTCACACTGAAGGCATTATATTCATAGAAATGTACAAATAAGTCAAAAACTTTAAAATTATGTCATTATACACTAAAATCAGGTAAAGTGATGTTTTTTTTTTGTTTGTTTTTTTAAAATCTGTGTATACTATTTAGACAATTTCTTTTGAATTGTGTTGCTAGGAAACAATTTGGGTATTTTTTGCCCTGTCAACTGCTATTATGAAAAGTTGCGATCAAATATCAAGCTGGATCCATTAAGAATGTTTATGTTTGGGACTGTGAAATCGCCCATACTTGAACATGCTTAGTATTATTCTATGTCACAGAACAAGGAAATCACATGACCAAAGAAGTACAAAATGCAAATATTAATTTTAAAAACAAAGGCAACCAGAAACCCAACAGTGACCTCAGCTTGTTAAGCTCACAATTATGTTTTTACACCTGATTCTAGCTCCTGTTTTAAATTCATTACATCCTAAATCTATGCAACTGCACTGACAACTCTGAACTGCACCTTAGCTGCCATCTAGTGGCAAAGAAAAAACACAATACCTGTTACATCGTCTAGATTATCATTGTTGAAGCTCTGCATCCTGGCTCTCAGGTCTCTATTTTCCTTGACTACATTTAGCATCAACTTCAGATGATCATTTTCTTGCCCGAGTTGCTCGTTTTTCGACAGCAAGGCAGCAATGGTTTGCTCCAGGTCCATTCTGGGGCTCCCAGTTTCACAGCTGAGCCACAAACACACAAAACTTCCTGGTTGCTGACAGAATCATATATCAAATCACAACAGAAGAGAATTCTCTGGCAGGATGTGATTCTGTTGAGATTCTTTCACTCCATAAAAAAGACAGAGACCAGGCTTTGAAAAGAAACTTTATATTTAACTATTAAAAGTTATCTTTTACCGTGGAAATAGTAGTTTGACAAAACAATCCCGACTCAAGGTCCACTTACTAGCTTTTGTGTTTTTAACCATATTACAAGGTCTTCATCCACTGAAGAAGCCAACCCGGAAGAGATGTCCTAAAGATGCAATGGATGAAATCTTAACTGCTACTGTGCTTGCTTGTAGAAAGATTCATCTCCATGAAAACTGAGGAAGCTCCTCCTGTTGATGAAGACTGTGTGATACAGGTGAAAGCTCGGGAAAAAGCAAGTAAGTGGACTTTTCGTATGGCCTAAGAAATAATTCTCTAAACCAAGACGAAGTTTTGTGCCATAGGACATATACCGCTTAACTACAACATACACATCTATATCATAAAAAATAACATTTCCACAGGGTGAAGCAAATAAATCTTAAACTATGTGATCGCTGCACACTACAATACAAAATAAAAATCAAGATTATGGGAATTCACTTTTATACATGAACTCAAAACAATGTCTTTCTAAATTTTTATCAGTAGTTCCTCCTGGTCAGCCCCCCCTTGCTCTTCCAAGGATAGCAAGAATATAGAGGAAAACGTTGATGATATCTGTGTACAGGGTAAGAGCAGCAAAGACGTATTCTTCTGGACTCAGGGCCAGTTCCTTGTTGCCAAGCAGCAGCTGCGTGTCAACCGCCAAGAACTGTAACACAGAAGAAATTCGCAATGGGTCAAACATTTTGACACGTTGTCCCTAAGAAAAGATATATAAAACCAGTCAATATCTGACTTTTAATCATGTTGTATGGTCTCAGCTTAAAGGGGTGGTTCAACCAAATTACAAAGAACAGTTTGGTTAGTAGTTTGGTTTTATTTGTTCTGGTTTCGAAATATTGACTTCTGATATTTCTGACTACTCCACAATTCAGTGGAGGAGAGCGGATTTCAATTTGTGGTAATTAAAGTTTACACTTGAAACATTCAACACCAATAAAGTGTCTTTCCAGAAACACTATCCTGTTACTCAGTATAATACAGATCTCACAGTCAACAGTTTTCTTAGTAATTTAGAAAGTAGCTGAAATTAAAACTGCTGACGGCATGTTCTGTGGATTTTCCGCATTAATGGGACACTGCTTCGAAATCCAAATTTCGGCTGAATGTTTTAAATGGAATTTTCAATGCTGTGGAGCTGTGCTGTGGTCAAATTTCTAAAATATCTAAAAGGTGCGATTTTGATGACATTCGTTGTAAATATTGTTTTCCAGAGGATGATTTAGGTATGTGTGTGAAAACACTAATTGAAGAGCATATTTAGAGTTTTACTTTAAAAAATGTTATAGAAGCAAATCTAATTTTTTGTCTTTGGAATTTTTACTTTCTAGCATCTCACGTCGTCCCATGAAATTTTAACTAAGGTTTGAACAATGCTAGCCTCTTCCTTTTTTTCTGTGGCTGTATGCCCTGATTTTTTTGTTTCATTAGGGGGTATTCACAGGGGTCTGAAACTTTGATCTATATTAGGTTACAAAACTGTGCCGAGAGGTATCATCCGAGATTTTTAGTCAAAAAATCCAACCACTGATGCAGCAGTTATGACCTTTTCAATCATAATCATCCCTTCAAGATCTGTCAAGTAACACCAGAGTGTGATTGGAAATTTTTAACCCCCACCTATTTCAATTCATGATTGTCAGAATTACACTTAACATGGACAATACTCACTGCTGTCATCATCACCATATACACTAACCCGGGGAGAAAAGGGTTTGTCTAAGGACTTACACAGGTAAAGAGCAATGCTCCCAGACCAGCATACACAATGTGCAGAATTCTGTCACGGATGATGATGCAGAGGATGCCGAAGAAGATCAGGACAATTAAACAGACGAAAAGCACGCCGTGACAGGAAGTGAAGTCGTACTTGGTCTGTTGGAGGAAGGCAAGAGTGACATTGAGGTTACTTGCATGCCAGAGTTTGATCAATGTACGTACAAGAGGCAGCCACTAACAGATACAGACCTGCAGTGAGAAGAGGACCACTGTAAAGCACACAACTGCTGTGATGCCCAATGCCATGATCACAGAGTCAGTTTCATGGAAGCTGGCGATCATTCCCACCATGTAGGACATACTGAGAGTCAGGATGGACTGAATACAAGAAATGCACTAAAATCAGCACTGCTGCACATGTTTGAGTGGAGTACAATTTCAAGGCAAGAAGAAGAAAAGGCTAATCATATTTCAAATTACACCAGTGACTTGTGAGGCTCTATCGGACAGGTGTTCAGCAAGGAGGCAGTCTCATCTCTCACTTTACCACATCAAAATAAATTGTTACTTATTAAATTCAATTTTTAAAATAAAAGATTATAGAAAAATGAAAACTTTGGGGTATTTTATCCCAAGACAACAATAGTCCAGGTCAGTTAGCATGGTATTTCCTGAGCTATAACTCCTCCCCTCTCTGTTCGCCAGTTTGAAAAAACAAAATCTGAGCAGGTTTACCAGTGCAACCAGGTTCCAAGGATGTCTTCGGCGAAGGTTTCCACAGCAGCTGATCACACAAACTGACACAAAAAACACAGCATAGGACACCAAGTAGGTCCAGGTGTTCACCAGGAGAAATGCCTTGACTTCTTTCACGAAGGTGAAAACAGCCACAAAGGCAAATGTCACCATCAGTTGAGAAGTTAACACCAAGAATACCTGGATTGAAGAGTGGATTATTAGGCAGCAGACATAAATAATATTTCTAACAGAGACTGTCTATTTTTTTAAGGTGTATCATAAGTTGCATCAATGTATATGATTAACTCCACCAAGAAGGTTAGGTTTTTAGGTTGCTTTTGTTTTTCTGTTTGTTCATCAGCAAGATATTTCAAAAAAATAATTTCAATGAAATCTGGAAGAATGATTGTGATGCAATTTTCTGGGATTTTTTTTTAAAAACATTAAAAGATAGCGGATCTCATGATTGTTTAGCACTACATGTATTTTTGATGTAAATCCTAGATGCAGGTCAAGATAATAAATTTGGAGGATTTTGAAGCCTTGGCAAAAAATAATGTGGTCCCTATGTCGGAGGAGGCATATAAATAAAATCCTCTGTCACTCTATATATACTTGTACCTTTTCTTCAACCACTCTGTCTCCTTACCTTTCGAATAAAGGCTCTTCTTATGCTCTTGTTATCTAATCCAAAATCAAAGTCTTGATTGTCATGGAAGGGTGGCGGATCCTCCTGGTTAGGGTAAACATCATCTGAAATGGCAGCAACCATAAACATCAAATTGATGTCATTATGAATCTAATTCCACATTTTTTTTTTTTTTTTAAATGCCACAATGTTAGAAATACTAACTATCAAAGTTGCCATTAAAGCCCTGGCCTGGTGGAGAATATGGTAAAGAAGACGGACTGACGCCATGGGGGTTCGTGGCCACCCCAAAAGCTCCAGGCACACCCGGTCCAAAAGCAGTCGGTGGAGGGAAAGGGAGACCACCAGCAGCAGGGCCTCCAAGCAGTTTTGGGTCTGGCGTGCTCATGTCAAATGTGGTCGGTAATGCAGGCTGCCCAGGGGGAAAGGGTGGAAAGGGATCCCCCTGAGAAGTGGGACTGTATTTAGTCTTCTCAGTGGTCATCTCTGGCTTGGACCGGGAGCGGAGGCTGACTGAAACGCTGGATTATTGGGATAGCTCTGCAAAATATAAAATAAGAAAGGAGAAATCATAGGGAAGGTGGTCAGGTGGAAATAAACTGCACTGATTAGATGAAGACGGCTGTCAGAAGCCCAGAGTGCGTCACCCTGTAACATCAAAGAAGTCACATGACGATGCTGCCTTCCGGTAGTTGTCAAAATCGATAAGCATGGACAAATTTACAATGTGTTGTACCTGTTATCCGTTTTTTTTATACCATTAAAATACCGCCACCAAGTTGAGGCTTAAACGAAGGTTTAAGCTTCGGATTTGATACCAATCAACGCCATTTACATTTCGGTTGGCTTTAGCTTCATAGAGATTCCGGGGGAAGTGAAGTCTCTTTCCCCATACCTGTACCTGAGCCTGAGCCTGAGCCTTATCCCTAAACCCCATCAGTCGTCTTTTCAGATGCTTAACCTGACCCCATCATGACCCTATTCCCAACCGGGTACGACTGCCTACTCCCGAGGAATCTACCGATTAGCTGCCTTCAGATTTCCCCGAGGTTCCCCGGGACTCGCAAGATTTAGATGCTAAATTTAGGCCACGAATTCCACTTTCGGCCAAGAAACGGCAAAAATGTAGCCTTCATAATCTACATTCAACGGGCTACGTGTGTTAAATGAACACAGATAACAACTAACAAGTTGGTAAAGAACGAGTTACGAGGCTTTCTGAAAAATCGTAACGTTACGCTACACGCAGCCCATGCTGTTTCACCAAACAATAACGTTAGCCAACTGAAAATGCAACAAAAGATCAACAACGTGAGGACAGTTAAAAGTCTTTAATGAGTACTCACATCGCTCACAATCAAAGTTTTAATCCTCGCTGTGTTCCTATACAATTATGTGTTTTTTTTCCGCAGGTTCTTCCCCAATTTGATATTTTTTTTGTTCTCGCCGACTGCCAGTAAACGGCCACCCCTCCGCGCTGCGGAATGCAATGCAGCGTTCATGTCCCTATGGGATGGATGGTAGACTGAGAAACGACTTGAGGGCATTCAGTTCATCTGACAATCACTTAACGTTTGTGTGATTACAGATTTGGTCGTGTGAGATAAAAAAAAAAAAAAATTGTGTACATTAACAACATAACACTATAGTCACGAAATTTGGGATTAATTACATTGAACGACGCACTTTGACTGATGAAGGCATCCGTGTTTGCTTGATTTTCAGGCACTTATATGTTATTAAGCGCCAATATGGACATAGTTGCGATTTCACCCAGTCCAACATCTGGGATGTTGACGTGAACGCATTTTTTGGGGGGATTCGGAAAACTGGTAATTACGACAACACCGACATGACATGAACGCGGCATGACTTGCATGCGCGACTAAAGTCAAAAGTAAAAGGCCAAAACATCAAGTACATCCAGAAGAGGCCACATTCGCCAACATAAACAATGGGGCCGGGAAGGCAGTTGAAGTGCTTGGCAAGAAGGAGTGACCCTCATGAGCCAGCAGATGTCAGGAGTCCACGGCTTTGGTAAGAAAAAACTGAGAGGGCACCTAGGGAGAGACAGAAAACAGCAGATGTTTAATTGAACCAAACCGTCCAATCTGCTCCTCTGTTGTGCCCAAGGTCAAATCACAAGTTTCTTCCCAACTGTATAGAAAAATAAGCGGTGAGGACTGCAACAGGGTTGAAAAGGGGTGAACAAAACAGGCAATGGATTGTAGGGTCTCCTACCAACCAGAGATCCATGACCTCGGTGTGCATTTCGGCTTTAAGGGCCTTCTCAGCCACACTAGAGCCAAGATGTTGGCGTATCAAATGTAATTTTAGCGTTCAAAATCTAAATGTATGGGGATTCAATATTTTAGGGTGATTAGAAGTTTTTAATTTATTCAAATTAGTCAACATGAGGGAACCCGGGAAACAACTTCTTTCACGAATGGTGGTGTAACGTGCAAAGAGGAACATCACCTACTTACTATTTTTGGAGCCCCAGCTGGCCGGATTCATGTTACGCAAACATCTATGTTGATTTATAACGTAACAGTCATGCACCAAACCCCCAAGCAGTATTTCAAGTTTAGATCAATTTGAAAAAAATTTGTAATTCATTATTAGTTAGTCACTCAGACATTCTGAGATGCAGGACTCATATCCTTGGCAGCTGAGTTTCTATCTTTATTTTTTAAAAGTGTCATAAAAACATGAGACCCTTTTTTTGCTGAAAGTGGTTAATAAAAATAAGATTATATGACTTTCATATAATAGCCATGGTTCACACTGTAGTGGGACTAATAAAACAACAACTAATTTGCTGCCCCACTGGATAAAAGACAGCACATAACAGAACACTAGAGGCAGTTTACTCTTCATGGCAGTTGTTTGGATGTATACATGCATTATTTTACTATTTGGTACTGATCTGTATTCTTTAGCCGCAACTGTGACCATCATGTAACATGATTTCATCAAACAAATGAAAGGCTGTGAGCAAAACCATCTTTACATAGACCACAGAAAAAAAAATTTTAAAAAGTTGAAAGTAAATTTCCTTTTATTTCACAAATTAAATGTTTGCATTATTTTGAGTCAAGCATTGCACAGGGCAAGGTGAAATGGTTGATGCCCTTGCATTAGAAAAACATTTCATGCCAAAAGACATCAAATGTAAAAAATTTAAAAAGTTAACAGTTGTCACGCTGTCCTTTATCAAGCTTGTCAAGTATAAAAAGTGACATTAAAGAGATAAGGATATACTTTAGAAAACATTAAATCTACAGAACACGGAAAAAGTGAAGTTATTGCTACCTTTCCACTCATAATTTGTTCTTTATACATAGTATAGCGCTTCGTTAAGCCCAGTTTAAACATTCTTATACAACATATGCTCTTGATCACGAGAAACGCAGCAGCACATGTGGACATGTTCTACAGTAGGCTTCATACTAATACATGAACCCAAATAAAGGGTTTTTTACTGTACGGCTCCATAATAAATACATAAATAGCATAATTTAAAAGGCACATTATGAAACATTTTTTTCAAAATGAAAGATTCACATTCAACAATGTTTCTTCCCTTCTGCTGAGTTTACTTGAGGTGCAAATTAAAGGGAAGAAAAGTGAGTGCTTTTACCAGCTTCAGCTGTCACTTTAGCATTCTGTCTTATTTACTATCAAGAAAATACATTTTAAAAAGGAACTAATTGAGGATGTCTAATCTATCGCACTCCAAACAGTTATTAAAAAACAGAGAACAGTCCTAACAAAACTTCTCTATCAACATCTGCATAGCTTTACCAAACGAAATACTGGTCCAAAACTATGAAATACTGAAAACTGCATGATGATGTAACATACTGTTCTCATATGTATGCAAGTGTTTTGGTTTGTTTTCAAAGTAGTGGGGAAGAAACCTGAATATAAGACATAAATGCAATTGGGAGTTTTATACAAATTCCACTGAAATATATATACACAAAATTCAGCAATGTTTGATGTGAGGTCCAGTGAGTGTACTTCAATTAACATTAAATATTTTACTACTGAATAAATAATAAATATTCATATATATTCAATAGTAACAGAATACCGATCTCACTTTAATAAAATATGCAGTAATTGCTCATTTGTCTCCACGTTTTTGGTGATTTTCTTCAGGCTCTTTGGTAGAAAGACTGCTAAGATAAAACCTGGGAGTGAGAACCATCATTCAGCTTCCTACTGTCTTCCCCTTCCTAACTTTGCCCTCTTCATGGGAGGAGGTGACATCCCCTGCTTTCCACCTTTAAGGTAGTTTTCGTGCTTTTACTGCATGCGATCCGTCTGGAGCTGCTGAGGTTGGTACTGGCTGAAGGCTGCAGCAGCAGCGGCAGCTCCTGGGGTGGCAGCAGTGGCGAGCGGCTGCTGGACAGCGTATCCATACCCTGCTGTAGTCATGTAGCTTGTTGGTGCTGGTGAGGCCGCGTACGGGTACTGCTCATAGGCAGCGGCAGCGGCGGCAGCAGTGGCGGCAGCCGCAGAGTACTGAGCGTACGTTGCTCCGGTATAGTCAAGGTATGGGGAGGTGGCAGCAGCAGCTGTTGCCGTAGCAGCAGAAGGCTGTACATGAGGGATCACCACGCTGGGTTGGACAAAAGCCTGAGGGTAGACGTAGTGGGCAGGGATCCTGTAGGACACAAAGACACACAGGGTCAAAGCAGAGCCACCGACAGTCATCTGTCCAACGCTGAAACTTAATTCTGGAAAACTGAAAAGCAGGCGCCACAAATACGTCAATCCAGTCCTCAGAACACAGCAAATCCATTCATTAACAACTGAAAAACCCTACCTAGAAATGAAAAGTTAAGGAAGCAGCAAAACCACAAAGAAACACAAGCGCAGCTTTTAATTTCAAAAAGCACCTGAATCTGAAACACAGTAAGGCATTAAAAGAAGACACAGCCCAGCTCTGCACCCAGTGTTTCACTGAAAACTGTATTTGACAAAATGCGAGCTTATCGCACAACACCACGTCATATCACGATAAGGAGTGGACATTATTCTGTCCAAATACTGCCACACCAACGTCACACATACAGGCATGCCCACACGTGTTAATAGGTCCTTCAACACAAACAAATAGGGCAAAAAAATTGATTTTCTGTGTCTTTAAAATGGCGCAGCTAATAAATGCAATAAATTGCAATGCGGTCGATGCAGCTGCTGAGTTAACCGTACAGTATCTTAACAAGTGGGTGCTCGGTTGTGCAGAGGCCTTGCTGTGTATGTTTGTTTGAAAAAGAAATCCATTTAACTATCTTAAAGAAAAAAATTGGTGTGAGTCGAAGATTTCCATTGAAAGAGCAATATTCTGTATATAGACCAGGGTATAAATGGATAAATACAAGTCTGGGTATCTGGGTAAATTCGGTCCCACTTTAAACTTGTGTTAAGTGAGCCTCGGTAAATATATTGAGAAACAGGTGTGAAACTGTTATATCTGTCCATAGACAAGAAACCCCCCACCCCCACCTTTACAGACATACACCCCCACACAAACATACACGCGCCAGCTTGACTGACAAGGGAGGCTGGAAGCATGCTATTTTTGCTCCCCTTGTCATCTCCAAAGGACAAGCTGATCTTCTCCTTCAGTAACACATGGCAGGGAACTCGTCAACAGTAATGGCTGCCTACACCGCTCTACTATCTGAGTGACTTTCCTGAATTTATTTCTTTATCATCAGACTGGAGGTGTCCTGGCTGATCAAGAAGTGCTGCTCTTGTTACAAAGTGGGATGCATGATCCCCTGCTGTAAATAAGAGCTCACCATTTTGTACTGCAGCTGCACAATGATCACAGAGAAAAAGTTTCGTCTGTATATAAGTCTAATCACATACATAATTTTCAATTTGACAAGAAAGGAACCAAAATGTTGTAATCCTTTCTTTGTGATTTGATCTTGTTTTAATATCAACACTTCAAGTGCTAAAAGGGCAGAGCTGACTTAAACCATGTCTATTGAAAGGAGAAGGGATGAACATTTTGTGGTGCTGCAAGTCGAGAGCTAAATAAAGGTGCTTTGTAAATCACCAGGACACATGGGTAATCCCCCAGCACATAACCAAAAGGCTTCATGGGCACATGGCTCGGCCCACCTGTTGTCCACAGCCGAGCGGCCCTGTCTGTGCCATACATTATTAACAGCACTGCTGAGTGACTCCCATTTTCCATCTGAATTTGAGAGGCCGTGGAGATCACTGTAGCCAACAGCTGCTGCTGCTAAGATCTCTGTCTCCAACCTACAGTGCAGTGAACATTTGACTATATATAAAAAAAAGACTAGACTTTTTTGGTTTATTGCAAAGCTATATAATGAATCCATAATCACATATATAGTTAGGTAACATCTAAAAGTGGTTTTATACACAGTGTGATCCCGCTTTAATTTGGAGCCTTGACATTTTACCATCATACCAATATGGGGGAAATTTAACATTCTTCTTTGCTTTTCTGTGGTGAAAATACTATTTGTCTGTGTGTTCAGTCCCCCTGCGTATTTTAAATATATTGTTTAACGAAAGCCGCTGGAGTGATGAGAAAAATGCAAAACAGAGGATAATTTGTTTTATCTGAAAAAATATGCTCAGTATCCTTTACCTGTAGATGTAAGCTTAAAGTGAACGCAATGGGTTAATTAAAAAAAAAAAAAAAGAAAAAAAAAACAAGGAAAAAAAAAAACACAGCATCATGGGTAAGGAGACAGAAAAAAGAACTCCCACATGCAAGCCAGTGTTTGTTTTGTTGCAGGGGATCAATTTTGAAATTAACACACTGTGAGTGCTCTTCAGCCCCCTTTGGACAACAAAACACGATCAACTTAATGTTAACTAAAAACTGGGGGGGGGGGGGACACAGGCTAAAGCACAAATCAATCATTAAAAAAGGGAAATGAATCAACACCCCACTGCATAGTTAAGACTCCCTATCAAAACTCACAAAGTCTTCACAAAAACCTCCTGCACCCCCCCCCCCACCTCCCCCACTGCAAGTAGAAATAAGCACACAGTTAAGCTGAACACCACATCATACTGAAAACAAGGCACACACCAATCTATGTACTATGGAAAACTGAAAAAACAAAAACATTGAAAAAAAAACAAAAAAAACAACAGAAGACTTCCATGCATCTAGTCACCATTTCAGTTCGTTTGTGTATGTCAGAGTATACAGGTAACACTTTAGTGCTCTGCCCAATGCAGACTCAGCTATTCCTCAAATCATGTCCCTTCATCAGCTATTTTAACCGTTACCGACCCTGTCAGATCAGAGAGAGATAGACAACATGAAGTCAAGTCCTGTAGTGGCTGGGGACAAATGTTCACTTCCTTCACAGTCAACGCCAAGCAGAGGAGCACACATCAACACTCACATGTCCTCATTCAGGGATATTTAGGTGGAGGCAATGATCAATACATGTTTACAACAATATAAACTCATTATATGAGATCACAAAAGACGATAGCAACAGATTTTTGTTTTCAATTTCATACAGAAGATTTTGTGAAAGAAATGGAAGAACTGCTGTGTAACATACCCGTAAGGTCTTTGGATGAATGCCGGATGGATCTGGGGCACACCAAATGCAAACCCTGGAATGAAAACAAGTTATTATTAAACTTTTGTTTAAACTCTTGATGTTTCTTTTTGATGCAGTGGGGACGGTTTTCAAGCGTAAGACCGCGTGTCATTTCAAGTACAGCCGGAGAGGTCCCTCACCTGGCTGTATGACCCTCGGCTTGGCCCCCAGGTAGGCCAGGTTCACATTGGCTTTCCTTCCATCTATAATGGGGTTGGGGTCCTTACAGGCTCGGTCAGCGGAGGCCCGGTCTGCCATGGTCACCTACAAGAAACAGCACAGTTTTTCCATTCACCACATTCGTCACAGTGATCGGGTGCCCCCCCCCCCCAGAAAGGATGGATCTTTTGTTTTTGGTTGTATTTGACTGGAGGATAATAAGGAAAACGTGTCTGATCACATGTCTTATCCCGTACCGCAGCTTCCCAGTCTTGCCTGTGCCATGCTGCCACGGTTAAACAGCTACAAATGACCTATTTCTAACCCGGCAGTCGCACTGAACAGCAAACAGTACAATCGACTCCTCGTTCAGCCTCCGCGGGTCGCCGATAGTTGTTCAATTGACCCTAGCCCCGGCTGTGCACGTGCGCTAGGCAACGCTTAATCGTTCAACTCAGTGATATCAACAGGTTGTCACTTACGAAACCATAACCTCTGGATTTGCCCGTCTGCCGGTCAGTGATGACCACAGCCTCCTCGATGTCCCCAAACACTTCGAAATATTTCCTGAGGCTTGAGTCCGTGGTGTGATAAGGAAGACCTCCCACAAAGATCTTGGTGAAAGTGGTGTCTTTCTGTGCCGAGTGCATCATTTGTGTGTGCGTGTGCATATGTGTGTGTGTGATTTCCTGAAGGCTTTAAGGTCAGATGAAGTAGAGAAAAGCGTTCAGACGCGTTGGGCTCAGGGAGAGAGTCTGCGGCGCGGGCAGGCAGGCAGTCCTCCGGTAGTGCGACTGTGGCTCTGGGGGAGGAGGCGGGGGCGGAGGAGGAGGGTCGAGGACACCTGTTGGTTTGTCGCATGAGGTTTCCCGGTTATTGGTTCGCGAACTCCACCCAGATCCAGACCACCAGACTGTGTTCAGGCTACCTACTGCCGCGCAGCTGCTTAAAACAGTGGCAGGGACAAGCTAAGAAAAACCTCTTTTCTCATTTTCCTACTAACAGGAGAAAGAGATGTGGCATGTGCAGCCTTTTATGTTTTGTTTTCTTTTTTCCCATCGTTGGGTTTTTCACGTTTTATCCATTTACTGAAACGTTTCTGTACATCGTATTCCCATACACAACAGCTGTCTGAAAGCTGCCATGAATAAAATCCCGGTGGAAAATCCGGAATCCTTATTTATGTCTTTGGCCTGAAGGTGCTTATGTTCAAATATACTCAGTCTAAAAATGGCTGGAGTCAGCCTTTAAATTTATTCATAATTCCTTTGTTTTCTAATTGTACAATCCCAGCTGCCAATTTATTCATCAACACATTTAACACTTCTGGCCAAATCTGTCTAGATGTTGCTATGGATTAGGTTGTGTCCATCCACTGCTGACACACGCATATTCATTTTAGTGATATATCACAAGTTTTGGAAAAATACACCAGTTGATCCCGTGTGGGCACTATAATGAAGTTAACTGAAACGTGACATTGGCAGGATCATGCATTTGGCAGTGTTTGCACAACTACACTAAAGATTTGCACAACTAATAGCAGGTCAAGACTTGAAAGAATAAGAGGCCTTTAATTTAGTGGCACATCTCATGCATGGGGCTGACAACATGTTTAAGTGTTTGTGTTGTTTTTCTTTACATCAGCCATGTAATATTTGTCAGTGAGACCATATTCTTGGGTAAATATATTATGGGAAATGTTGTTCAAGGCACATTGCTTTGAATTTTTTGAATTTTAAATTTCGGTCCTTCTTTCACAAACAATAAAAATTTTAAATTTCAAATTCACTTTCATGTAATAGTAACTTGTACTTTGTGACGATGATCAAAACTCATTCAAAATATCTCTTTTGGAAGCACAAGGAAATGCAAGGGGGGAACACTTTGTATACCCAGCGTCTACTATACTAAACTACACTGCTAGAAAATACACAATGCACAAACACGAAGAATGAATAGAGTCGACACATTACGCGGATTTTAAATGTTCTCTTCTAGAACATTTTGTACCAATTAAAACAGATACATTATAAATACAATTCTGTACATTATAATAGTGTAAATACTATGTTCAAATACATTTCTATTTACAACTCCTTGTGAGGGAGAGCAGCTTTGTTCTCTTCTTTAAAGTAAGGTCTTGGGTTTCTTTCATTTAGTTGAAATAACAGCTTGATATATAACTATTTTCTAGTCAGTTCCACAGTTCACCACTTCCATAAAAATATAAGTTCATAAGACACCTTTTCTTCATAACGAAACTACTTTTTCACCATTTTCTCTCACCTGATACTGTCCATAACCCAGTCATCCGATTCCCCTACACGAAAAACTGCATTATTGAGTACCTTTTAACATGTAGTGTTATACATCAGTCAGTTAACATATGAAATGCAGATGGATAATCAGTTATAAAGGTATTCAATCAATCAGTCGGCGAGCTGGATGGCATTTTGAATGCCTCTGGGCATCGTGATATACATACACAGGTTTCAGGTCCAAACAGTTTGTTATTGTTTATAACTCAGTGAACGTGTTATGGAGTTCATTGAGTAGTCTGGGGTTTATGTGCCTTTCTTTGTGGGAACAGGGCAATAAGGCCTCAGTACATCCAGGCCTTATACGAAGCATGGCTGCTTGGTTCTATTGAATTAAAGTGATGACACACGTTTCTTCGGTCAGTTCAGTCAGAAAATATTTCATCAGTCCAATATGAAAGACAGTCGGTGAACTCTCCAAGAATCCTTTCCAGTGCAAGCATTCAAACAGCAACAGTCTCATGCTGGATGGGGATTATTTCCTCCACAGTGTTACAGTACTTCAACAGGATAATTAAATGTGATAACTGCAGTCAAACACTGAAAGCAACTCAGGTTTCGCAGATTTGTCCTCTGTTCAGGGTATGTGGCATTACTCCTAGAGATATGGCACTAAGCTTTACTTGGACACACAGATACATAGTGAATACCTCCACATATGTACATTAGAAAAATAACATATTACTCATAACAGCAGATACGGAACCGTAGTTCTTTGGTTGCCCCTGACATATCATATTAATGTAAATATCAATGTGTATTAACAGTAGTACATTCTTAATCTTCATATCCCAGATCACTCCACTATGAGCCTCAGGGGAGGATGCATTGTCTTATAAAAATATTGTATATACTGTTCAGAAAAACCAATTTAAGAAAAAATATGTGGGTAATACTTCCATATGGACTCCCAGTTAAAAGTTAAGTTCTCTATCAAAAGTATCACTGTATAGAAAACTCAGATATGTGCATAGAGAAGGTTCAGTGAACAGTAATTAGGATATACCATCATTAAATGCACAGGTCAGGTATGCTTCAGGACAGCAGACACGCCTAGAGAATACATCAGCCATACTGAAGTCAGCCTGCGGTTCACCCATAGGCACCGGATCTGAGGACCACCCTCGGGCCTCTGCTTGTCCTCAGAAAGCTGGTCCTTCTTTGGGTCCTATCTGATCAGAGTCTGGGGTTCTGTGTCCATGGAGGGCGGTCCTCTGGTGAGACGAGATGGCTTGACAAACACACCGTGGCCCGGGGGGCAGCGGAAGTACACTCTGCCCTGGACAGTCCCGTTGTGCTTACCTAGGGGAGGGTCAAGCATAACTGATTGATGGACTTGTGGATAATTTGTTTTTTTCTGAATTTCATGCTATGTTACATATAGACCTTTTGTACAGAAGAGCATGACAATTAAATGCAGGTGTTCTACTATATAACTATTAGTCAGTCTGTTGATGTGGATGACTACCAAACTATATAGCCAGGATGATTAAACTTTCCTTTTTCGTATAAGCCTCCTGCAGTAACTTATTATCTTATGTACCACTCGAGCATAATATCTTTAATAATGTGACACCTTTCTGAGGGAAACGCAATATGTGGTTATGGTCACAATTGAGCAAATACAAACAGAGCTGCAGAGGACTGCTGGCCTCCACACGCACCTCTCTTGCCTAGTTTTGTTGGATCAGGAGGCAGAGGGCAGAAAGAAATTAATAAATTAAACCTCAACTACTCTCTTTTGAAAATGCAAGCCCTGTTTCCGTTTGATACTGCTTTGCTGGCTATGATGACCCACGAGCTGACGTGTGGTGTTATATGATGGTCACTCAGAATCTAATTTCATTAGATAAATTAATGTAAATGCCCCTGAGTTCACACATTATTACATTATAAGCCATCTTATGAGGAAATGTACATGGTGTATACGGTACTCTTACATTACTTTCTTTAACCAAATTACCACAATCAGCCAATTTTTGACCCACAGCCATGGGGTTCATCTGGTCATGCACATATTGACATCTATATTTGAGGGTCGAATAAATCTGCTACAAAAAGACAAACATTTATCATGAGGATCCTCATCCTAGAACTATGACCAAGATATGAGCAGAACATTTAACAGTTGAAAAATGAACTTGTCTGTGCTCTCTGATGGTTAAACTATGTGCTAACGAAAATATTTCCTAATTGTCTAAAACACACGCTAAGCTAAAATTGTTCCTTCATATACATACATTTGTTGGGCTCTACTAACGGTTAGTTTTTGGAGCAAAATCTTTAAAGGAACTCACCCACTGCCATGTCCAGCTTCACACCAATCCAGATCCCCTTAGCAAACTCTACCCCTCCAACATAGTGGACTGTTCCTCTCCTCTTCCCCACCCACACCTGCTCCCCAGGGGCCATCCAGTCAGGAAGCTGAGCTACAGGGGTGCACTCATCCCCGCTGGAGTCCCCCGAGGGCTCGGCACTGCTGGGGTTAGGGCTGGGGCAGGGACTCCCGTGGGGCAGATCTCCCTGTGCTGGCTCCTGGATCGGAGGTTCTCCTCCCGCTCGCAG
Source organism: Xiphias gladius (assembly GCF_016859285.1). NCBI lineage: Eukaryota > Metazoa > Chordata > Actinopteri > Istiophoriformes > Xiphiidae > Xiphias > Xiphias gladius. The sequence goes on from NC_053421.1 coordinate 15,589,617, forward strand.
AGCTGGGGCAGAGGATGGGGCTGTAGATGAAGGAGCAACCAGGGATGGAGATGCTGGAGCTGGGACTGATGCAGAGGGAGTTATTTGGGCTGGACATGGAGCCACGACTTTGTCAGGAACACTTACTAGGGCTCTGACTGAAGTGCAAACTACAGTTGTGTTAGGGCCGGACACAGGACCACTATCAGAGTCTTCATTATTAGGACATTCGCATATGGCATTTTCAGGATAAGATGTGTTGATAATACCAGACGCAACAGAGGAGTGTTGATTGCCAGTGTCACATGTTTCTACGTTATCTGGTTTCTTCTTCTCCAAACCCTCCTGCTCCCATCCCTCTGTAAAATGTGCTAAATCACTCTCTCCAATACTGTCATCAGCCCCTTTAAAGTCTGTGAACTCCTGGCTGGTACTGAGAACACGGTTGTGAGGCAGAGGGAATGTTTGCTGCTTGTCTGTGCAATTAGGAATACTGACAGTTGAGGAGCCTTGAGGGTGGGGTAGCAGATCCTGGACCCGGACTGCTGACAGAGGAGGCTGCTGGCTGTCACTCCCTGGAGTAACACTTTTAGTTTGGGTGCAGCCTTGTCCAGCAGGACAGCCCAGGGGCTCCTGGGGATCTCTGGAGGTGCAACTGAGGTGGTCAGAGCTCTCACTGGCACTGAAAGGCATGTCAGACAGCGTTGCGTTGGAGGCACTGTGTGAAAAGTAGCCACTAGTGCAAGTGCTGGCAGTGGGGCTTCGGGACACCTCTCTCTCTCCGCTCCCACCTCCGCACCGGCTTCCCTTCAAGTCAGAGCGGGAGGACGGAAACCCCTCCTGGCTCTCCAGAGTGGCGTTGTAGATCTCAAAGTTTGCAAAGTCCTCCGGGATATAAGGTTGGAAGCTGCTTTGGTCCTGAGGCCCCCGATCGAGATTCAGAGTCATGTCCACATCCGTCTCCTCGTCCTCAGAGTCCTGCTGATGAAAACAACAGCAGCAGGACAAAAGACACATCCCACCAGACACAATGTCAGCTTGAGCCTGTATGGAGAAAAAGCCTGTGCAAACACTTTTATAAAAGTGAATGAAGACAATGCATAAATGGCGTAGAATGTGATAATGGAACATGAAAAGGATGTAGGAATTTGTAATGTGGCTCCGTTTTATTAAATTTGCCTTGAAGGGATTGTTGCTGAGCCACTGAAGTCACATGCGTGTGCCAGTATGCAACGTTCACAGAAAAAACTACCCCTTTTGAAACATCATTAGAGCCAATGGCACATATTTCCAATAGTTCTGAGTGTTTTTGCTGCACAGAAACTAGTTCTATTACTATAAAGAGCAATTTTTGTCTGTATTTATTTTGAATTATAAATATGAGCATACTTTGGAGCAATTCCTCTTCGTGGTCCTATTTTTGCAGACAAGTGTTTCCTCCACTTAATGCCAGTGTGTAGACTGGACATAATGGTAACCATTTGTAATTTTGGTCTCAAAATGTATTTATACAGGCTACTGTCCCATTCCTTGATCCAATGAATAATAAACTAAAAAAATATATTCTCAGGAATACACACACTACAAAAACTATAAATTTATGTTTTTTGCTTACACACTGCCTGAACAACGTATGTGACTGCAATGGCTGGTGTTACACCTTGTGTTTGTTTGTAGAAGTGTGTGACTCTCCGTGGATATACTGCCAGGTCATAGAAAGACTCACTGGCACCGGTGCCAGCATGCCTAATCCTCAAAGCAAAGTATTTGGCAGTGTGTACATGTGTAAGGGCAATGCTCACAGCAGTGGGAGCGTGTTTCATGCCAGTGTGTGTGTGTGTGTGTGTGTGTGTGTGTGTGTGTGTGTGTGTGTGTGTGTTAAACTCTTACAGTAACCCTCAATCAGTGTGTGCTGGTGTGTGTAGCACTTACAGCAGTGTGTGGCAGTGTGTGGCTGAGCTGTCTGCTGGTGGGAGTGGAGGTGGGGGTGGAGGTGAAGGTGGAAGGCTTGCAGTGGCCCTCGCTGCCTGCCCTGGGTCGGCGCCAGGGGCAGGGAGGGGGGAGCAGTGCAGGGCTGTCCACAAATGAGCACATGCTCTGCGGATGGGTCAGAACAACAGCGACACTTCACACACACACACACCCACACAGCATGCATGGAGCTGGGCAGGCCAGTTACACAGTTAGTGGCATGCAGTTTAAAATGTCAAAAAACAGTGCTTGAAGTGTCCTCAGAATGTGTAACATTACTTTTTATTGCACCGAAACTTCTTGTGAGCAGTAGGTCCATGTGTTTTTTAGTTTCTTGACCTTTGTTTTTCTCATATTCACTCTCTATTATAGCCTGTAGTAAACATCTAAACTCTTGCTCTCTTTTAATATCATACAAAAGACAATTTTTATCCAGACCGCAGCTGTTTATGTACCACCGCAATCATACACTCAGAACTTTTTCCCCTCTCTTTTGCTTTAATCCTGCTGTTTACTGGACCATTTTGCTGCTTTTTAAAGTACCCGCACCTCTTTCAGACCACTTCAAGCACAGATGAAAACAAATATGCAAGGTTAGTTTAAATAGTTGAAACAGCCTCAAACTATCTGGAAAATCCAATTATCACAAACAAAATCAGACATGAGTCTTTACAATACAGCTTTGTCTAGTTAAGTGTTGTGGCTATCTCCGGTTGAAGTCATGCTCCTGTGAGTCATGCTCTTTCATTTTACTAAAGTGACATGATGATAGTGGATGGCACCATCGTATTTGTTTTTCATCCAGTCACACAACAGCAAAGCCTTTTTCATAAAAATCATCAGACAGCTTTGGAAAATTAGTAATATATTTATCATGTTGTGGAAATGTGAAATGTAAAAATGGTGTTTGACAGAGGACTAACAAAACAAGGGTATGTGGAATTGAAGAAAAGCTCAATGGGAAACGGATCAACGTGGCAAAAACAAAGGCGTGAATACTTCCCTCTTGAGCAAGAGATAATTCAACTCCTTCCACCTTACCTCTTGTCCCAGCAGCGGTCGGGCCTCCAGGGCTTTCTTCGCCTTGCTCTCCTCTTTCACAGGCAGCAGAGACTTGAGGAACTTGGGAGGCTGAGGGGAGAGGACTTTGAAGGGGCTGGAGTTGAAAAAGGTAGGGCTCTCTGGAACCAAACCTGTGTGGGAATATGCAGTCAGAACCTCGTTATAATGTAGTAACACAAATTCTGTTTCTTACTCAGAAGAAGTCACAACACAATATATTGTAGGTGCTGCGCCTCTGCATTTTCTGTACTTGGTACCTTGGTTGTCCTTGCTTTTGATAGGTGTGCTGCAAAGGGAGCCATCCTGGGGATTGCAGGTGGAGCTGTCCGCATGATCACAGTGGTCCTACACAGTAACATATAGGTCATATTTACCAATTTCATGAGGTTACCGTAAGGTTGAAACTAAGAGGCTCTTTCATGCCGTAGTACAATTTATTTTTTAACTATCTATGGTCTCAGGGCCCAAGTGAAGATCTCCGGTAAAAAGATGGAGACATTTCTTCTAAAATCATGACCAGTATGGTTTTTATTATCAAAGACGCAGTTACGACAAGCAGCACTCTTTTGTGACTTACCTTACAGTCTTCATCCTCACAACCTGTCAGGTCTGTTTTACTACATGAAGACTGGAGAGCAAAGAAGAAACGTTATCAGTGTCGTCATATTTTACAACAGGTATTTCCATGTGGTTCACTGAGTAGTGCAATAGTCCAGTAAGTGCAGTTCTCATTACATGCTGTACATTTGGTGTGCTGATACTCCTTCTTAGGTGTCTCCCCTTAGCAGCGAGCGCTTCCTTCACTGTCACAGCCTGCAGGGAAAGAGAAAGACAGGCGCGTCTTTACATGTCATCCTATGGATGAATTCTTTTTTTTACTATTTCTGCACTAAATCATACTTTATACTTTTGTATACAATACCTGCCGTAGCCTCTCTAGACTGAGGATGTTCTCCACTTCCAGAACTCCCCTTGTGTATTTTTCTATGTAGGTTTCTCCGTCCTGGGTCTCCTCGCTGTCACCGCGAGCAGCCATGAGGGCCAAGGTTTCCCTCTCCTCCGGTTCCTCTGAGGCCTGGAAAGGAAAGGGACGAAACTTACTGGTTACTTACGACACATCAGGAAAGCAGTCTTCATTCGACACGGTGGCAGAATAACACTTTTCTCGCAGAGTTGTACCTTTGGTATGTTGGACACGATCTCATAAGTCACACCACAGGAGTAAAGTGTGTTCTTTAGGGACATTCTTCTCTTGAGACTCTGAGTGAAGCTCTGAATTTAAAAAAAAAAAGTTTTGAACATTTAAACACGATCCATTGATGTACAGCTCACCTCTGGGCTCAATCTGATCCCCATTCACCTGTTTGTTGTAGATGTTGACAGCGATCCTCTTGCGGAGCACCAGCTCCATGGAGGCAGGGTGGCTGAGCTGCACCGTGGCTTTGATGATCAGGTAGATGCGTTCATTAGGAGACGTGACCCGGTTGAGGTGCACAGAATCATGGATGGAGGAGTCCCAGGAGCACACTGCCGACACCTGGTAAACAGGAAGAGTTGCATTTTACTGATGTAGCTCCACGGTCGTCGACAGAGGGAGAATCTGTGACATCAGACTGTAACTACACAAACAGAGACATGGATTACAGTCATGTAGGTGGGCTGTTGATTTTGATTTGCAGCAGGTGGCTCAGGAGCAGAAAAATCTCCATCTCCTGACACTCCAGCACGGTAAAAGTGGCAATGATAACTGTATGGTTAGTGGTGCTGCTCAATATCAAAGAAAAAAGGAATTCAGATGAATTTTCTTTTCAATGCTTGCTTCTCTGCATGATGCCACGCAATTATATGACTTTGTTATTTTTCTATTACGCAAATAATTGTAGGAAAAAAAATGGTGCACAATACTGCTCCTCTCTGTGTGCGATTATCTGAGGAAAAAGAATTTTTAGCAGCAATTAAATGAGTAAAATCAACCTAATTCAGCATGGAGCCTTGTAAAACAGCTGACAAACAAAAAATACGTATTTTTTTTTTTTTTTACAAAGATACACTACAACCAACTAGTAGATGAAGAAGCAATGGAAGAGCCAACACGAGTTCATACTGTAAGTAGTCTTGCAGAGGATTTGGTCATCTGACAAACCACTAGACACTAGATACCTCGGAAACTACAGCTGCAAAAGGGTCAATGTCTTAAAGCAACACCGCAAACCCACTCACGCATACTCTTGCCCATTCTTATAGAAACAGAAATGCAAGTTGACATTTCTTCTTGAGTGTTGTTTTCTGAGTTCCCTTTTTGGCCACAGGAGGGCGGAAAAGTCCAACCCAGTGCTCACCTCCTCATCACTGTGCCTGATGATGGGAAGATAGAAGAACTGGCTTCCGTGCTCCTTAGGCAGGATAGAATTAACACCTGCAGCATGTGGGCCGGTCAGCTGCTCATTCACTGTCAGATTATCCGCTGGTGGTATAAAAAGAGAGTTAGTGTTTACAAAGCCTGAGAGAAAATCTGTGAAATATTAGTTGACATAAAGGACGTGTCCGCCTCACCATTCAAATCCAGGTAGAGTACGGGGATGTGAGCTTCCATTCCTGCAGGTGGCGTCCTGCAAACCGTTCAACATTAGTTTAATGTTGAAAGAAGAAAAGGGCTGCAAATGAAGTGAATCTGACATATGTTTGGGAGAGTGTTTATAGTTTGTTTGCTTTTGTTTTTTTGTTTTTCTTGGTCTTTTTGTTTTACCAGTCTGCAGGAGCTCCAGGGATGCCACTGCCAGGTGCAGGTACCAGCACAGCATTTCTCTCTTCAGTCAGTCCAACCCACTGCTCAACCAGCCGAGCTTCACGCTCAATGTCCTCCTCTGACTTTTCTGGATTTAAAAAGTGAGGAAAAGAGAGGTTTAATCACAACACACTTTTTTTTTTTTTTAAATAGTGAAAAAAGGAGAATCTAATCCTCAGCTGTAACACAGAGCCTAAAACTCACCGTGTTTATTGATGATTTTCTTGATTTGTTCATCAAGGTACTCCCGACGTTTGATCAGGGCTTCTGACCAGCGCTCTCTAACACAGTTGAGATCTTCCTCCTGGAAGCAGACAGAGACCAGAATCAGTGACGGCTGACTCAGTGAGGAGAGGATCTGCTGCAGGGCTCTGTGAAGTGCTACCAGGGGGTGGCGAGGGTGGACTGGGCTGGCATGTCTGAAGGAATACCATATCTACTTCTTAACACCCACTGCTAATATATTAGAAAAGCTAAGTGAAGCTAATCCTGATAAAAGTTCCCAAACCAAAGGTGGTAAAAATCAAAGCCCTCAGATCATGGTAAAATTTTCAAAAAACACACATAAAACCTCCCTTTAACCCCTTCACAACTCACACACATCCACACACATGCATTCACACATACACACTTGCATGCATGTCCTCACATGTAGCCACAGCCACCCAAAGTCCTACCTGGATACACAGCGGATCGCTCTATGAGAGCACCACAGCGAGCAGATTCCCCTCTGCATCGTCCAAAGTAACCAACAAACCTCAAAGCCCATCACATTACGTCTCTGACGTCAGCAAACGTCCACCATGCAAAGAACTGTAAATCATGCAGCCATGCAATGCCCATGTGATTAAGTGAGGCTTATTATTCCTGTAGCTCTTCAGTAGTGACAAGCAAACAGTAGCATTAGTGTGCGCAACCTGAGCGGAAAGGCAAGAGAGAGCGGGACGAGATCCCTGGCAGACAGACCCCTGGCTGGGAGCTCAGCCATGGGTGGAACTGTATTTTGCTCAGAGGGCTGGCAAAGAATGGTTTGTGTAATTGATAATTGCAGCATCAGAAATCATCCATATGCGCAGCCGCTGTTTAATAAAGCAATCCTTTAGTCGGTAGAGGCACAGCCCTCTACCTCCTGCCTCACATGCCCTCAGCAACAGGCCCTGTCACGAACACATAATCAGTCGGTTTCCGTCATGCTGCAGAGTGAACTACAGGGGGAGCACCAGTAGGAGGGGACTGAGACGGTACCTGATAACTATCCATATCCTCTTCCGCCTCTCTCTGGCAGGAGAGAACACACTCAGTCAAATGTGGGGAACCAGAAAAGGCCCTGACATGACAGCTCAGAGCAAACCAGTCACTGCTCATGTAACTTTCAAGGAATATCAGTGTGGTGAAAGAGCATTTTTGTCCATGTTCGAGTCAATAATGCCTCTAAAAACAAGTACCAGCCTCAGAAATTATTCTTGTAATCAGATGAATATGGAAAATTTAAAAAAAAAGAAAGGATTTAGTCACTATTTAGAATTTATCAAACAGTTGCTTCCTGTGTATCAGGGCACATCAGTAAATGTCAAAAGAAATAACAGGGCACGAATGACTTTGTACATTCCTCAACCTCCCTTAGACAGACTGCCAGCGACCCAGTTGAACCAGTCATGGCATGAAACCAGAGATAGACTAAACATACTTTGGCTGAATCAGCATGATATTGTATATCACTGGCATGAAACGAGCATACTGTTCCCAAAACACCGTTCTGTTTTAATGCAGAGTCAGTTACATACAAATCATCATCCTATTTTTGTTTACAACATAGGTTCATAGCCTAAGTGGCATGTGTGAACAGTATGTGAGTATATGCAAAAAATATTCCCTGTGTGTTCCACGGACCTGGTAGCTGTCGAGCGGTCTCTGTAGTTTGGAGGAGCGAGCTGACACGCAGCCAATAGAGACGGACAGCATAGCCTCCACCAGCAGAGGCAGAGTGCCTGAGTTTTGGACTGGTTTCACACACACCTGCAGCCTCCTGGAGTGACCCTGCTTGAACAAATCCCCATAACTGAACATCAGAGTGCTGCTTTCAACACTGCACTCTCAAACGTTTCATATACATGTCTGTTCATAATTACACAATTAGTTACGGTCGTCTTAAGTGTTTGCTTGATCTAAGGCAGCCAGTCTGACCTAAAGGGAAACTTCTTCATAGTTTTTCTCTGACCTGTCGGAGCTGGAAGACTCCTCCTGTGCTGATGTCTTTTCCAGAATGCAGCTCCACGGATGAGTATTCTCCCTGCTCATTCAGCTCCTGGATGGAGATCCACAGCTCGATCCTGCGAGACACCTCACTCCACCTTGAATGATCAACAGCCAAGATAAGTAAGGTGTGAAATGTCGGTGTCTGTGTGAGTCTGTGAGTGTCAAAGGTCTGACTGAAACACGTACCTGTCTCGGAGAGTCTGGGTCTTGGCCTCTAGTGCGTCTAACTCCCAGAGTGAACGTCCGTTCCCAGCACAGCGGTGACCCCAAACTTCTATGGCCAATGCTCCATCTGATATAAACTCTAAAAACTCGTCCGTCACATGCACAACATAGTCCTGCACAAAGACAAGATTTGCTGCAGTGAAGCTGATTTGAAAATAAACGTCACTAGCAAAAGCATCAAGAATTTATCTCAAGCGTTCACACGTAAGGCATTAACAACCTCAAACTGAAACAACCAACAGCACCTTTTTCTTACCTTGCAGTGATCAAACTGGACAGTGAACTGGGCATCTGGGCTTCGAGGGGAGGGTCTGTCCGGGCTGACCATAGGAGGAGCCACAGTGGGCTCGCCGTGCTCCCAGAAGGTGTACTGACAGAAGACAAAGTTGGACAAATTGAGCGGCAGGCCTGTAGCCTCCCTGATCCGCACCTGCAGCAAGACAAACAGAAAGGATGAAGTTACTGAGTGTTTACGGATGCTGGTACGTCTCAGAACAAATGTCTCCCAGTGAAATTGCCAGCTCATTTTGCAAACAAAAAAAAAGAAGCTATACAGTCCCAGTATCATTTTAAAATGTCTATGTCGGTTAGAATCCACTGACAAGTGGCCTTTACCCTGCAGGTGAGCCTCTTGGCCATGTGGACGATCTCCCCGTTGGTGTCCATGACCTCGTAGCAGCTACTCTCGCTGGAGTTCTCCGATGAGTCATCTCCCCCGGACAGGCGCTCTGGTATGGAACCACTGACTCGCATCAGCTCAATGTGCAACCTGCCTGCTACCTGTACAAACAAGCAGAGTAAGGGTGTTAACACCTTTAACTTATAAAAAGGAGCAAACATCCTAAATGTCTTAGAAGTGCAAAGATGTAATATTATATATAGTATTTAAAAGTGAACTTTAATATGTAATCTTTCTGATAGCTTATGCACCTGCATTAATGAACTTTTTTGTGATGATTTTCAAGTAGTATATTATCTTTTTTCATAAATGGGATATATTTGCCCGTAATACTATTACATGGATCTGGTGTCAGGAATACTAGAAAGCTGCACCATGAATAATCTGTAATGTGTGAATCTGTTAACGTTGGTGTACCCTTACCTCCCCCTGTTGGCTGATGATGGGGACAGCATATTGCAGTTTAACATCATGGAAAAGGCACTCCAGAAAAATGTTGGCCACTCCTATCAGGTTGTGGTTCTCTTGCGCCTCGTAGAATGGATCACAGTGCTTACTGCTTACTTTGTTATACTGAAAAAACAAAGGAGCAAACTTAATAATCCAATTCACATTTTTTTCTTTCCTACTTATCTTTTCCTCTTTCTGGTCCTCTGTTTCTCACCAACTCCTCTGTGCCTTCCTTCCAGTCCCTGTAGTGGTCTCTCATGTCCACCAGTTTGTTCTCCAGCTTCTCGATGGTCCACACCTGGGTCCCCTTCCCCTTCCTCCGCACCTGGATGGCTGGCTCGCTCACTATGGCTCCACGCTACATAAAAACAGATTCACAGATTTAGACACTTGTTATAATACAGTAGATATACACTCTGTGAAATGTCCAGCCCAAAGACCTAAACAGATGACAATAAAATCAGTACTAATGTGAGATATTTATATCCTTTTTAGTCCAGAGGTCTGACCTTGCGGTTGGCGCTGAGGTTGGCTGCAGGAATCTGAAGGGTGACCTGATAGTCAGTCAGTTTGTTCATCTCCTCTGCCAAAAAGTTGGCTTCTCGCACCAAGGTGTTGGCTTTCACGACCTGCTCCCTGAGTCGAGAAAGACTCTGACGAAAAAGCTCATCCCTGTCTCACACACACACACACACACACACACACACACACACACACACACACACACACACACACACACACACACACACACACACACAGACAACAGAACACAGAGATCATTCATTCATGAAGATGGGAGACCTGTCATTATCTTTTATGTGCCGTCAGCCTAGATTGACGCAAACAGGCATGTCATCCTTTGCATTTACGAGTCAATGACTAAACTGTGACTTCAAAAATGTGTGACGTTTAAGTTCAAGTAGAATCAGTGATCCCCTGCATCTCAGACGCTGCTCTCTCTCTAATATTTTCACAAACCACAGTGGATTAATTTTACCAGCAACGGGAAAAATAGCTCTCAGCAAAGTACATAACGTCAAGGCTAAATCCAGCAAAAATGCTGCGTAATAGCGTCAGATGTTCTTCTGGCACTTTATCTGTTCGGTGCACCATTTTCCAAATACAGGATTAAGTGTCACATCTCAGGATTAATACGGGAAGATGACAACTTGACTTCACTCCTAACTTAAGTCTATCACAGTTTCCTGTTCAATTTTTAAATCTGATCCAAACTCCATAGAGCATTTTTAGGGTAAGGTTGAACTTTATATTCATAGCGTCCTGCCTCACTGATAAACATGCAAGAACGGACTGAGTCAGACTGAGTCAGCACTAAACAAAATCCATGTGAGCACAACATTTCACTGACTTCATGCTTTAAAAATCTGAGAATACACTGAGGGCACAACTGTCTTGCATATGTCTGATTCTGCATAGAACTATGTATACCTAATAAGGTGAATATTACAAATATTTCATGCATCTCTGGTTAAAGCAAAATACTCACAAGTGATACATTGTAACAGGTAATATAAAAAGAACAAGTCCTGAGGCAGGCCTCCCTGCAGTGTCCAGTTTGTGTATCAATGCATGCGTGTGTGCGCGCTCCACTAACCGCTCCTCCGTCCACAGTCGCAGCTTGCTGTGTGGTGTGTGTGTCGGGAACGTAAGGCGGTCACTGCTGCTGCGGTGGTGCTGTGGTGTCTTCTCGGGAGACAGCTGTTGCCGCAGTGACTCCAGCTCCCGCTCATACATCATTCTCTGCTCCTCCAGAGCCGTCTGCTTCTCCTCCAGGTACTGCTTCTCCAGCACTTGGACCACATTCTGCATGGGGTCTACACACAGGCGATAAAATCGATTACTTTTTATTTTCAAGCACAAATTTGCCTCTCCATCTCCTCAAAGATGAGAGAAAATGCTATCTCTGTTTCATATGATATCATATTCATATTTGCACTGAATATCTTTGGGGTTTCGACTCTTGGTCAGACAAAACAAGAACTTCGAAGACATCGCCTTGAGCTTTGAGAGATGTCATGGTCATTTTGTGCTATTTCATTTTATAGGCTAAGAGATTTGGTGTTAATCAAAAAAATAAAGAAACACGAAAAATGACATTGAAAATAATCATTAGTCATTAGAGGTGTCTCAGGAAATAAAATTTGTTGCTGCTTGTTTGTCCCTCATCAGCCCCACCCAGGTTCCATCTCACTATCAAAATTGGGATTTTGAGTTAAAACTACATTTGGGCTGTTATACATCTAATGGGATGGACAAAATATTGTTTTTCAGTAATGGTATTTCTAAAAGATGTTATGATTTTGGTCAAAGTAGCTGGAGGTTCTGGAAACTAAGTGGAATACATACTGTATACAGCTGTGGCTTGAAAGCCTAAAGGATCATGTAGACTATAGAAAGCAGACTATCCTACTCATACCATTGTTCCCAAGAGTCTTCATTATGACCTCCATCTGGGCAAACTCATAGCTGTAGTCCTGCTCAGAAGAGGCCTCACTGGCAGTCTCCACATCTGCCTCAACGAAGCTCTCTCTGGGAGAAGCTCTCTCCAGCTCCTTCAAACGGTCCCGGCGCTTTCGCTTAGGCAGATTGATCCTACGGCACAACACGACTTCCGATCAGTGACTTTTTACATTTCACGACTGTTCATACATTTGAATTAAAGAAGTCTTACCTGAAGAAGTGGTTGTTGCCCCATAAGATACGGTCTCCATGCCACAGGTGCACCAAGGAATCAATCATTGTTCCGTTCACGCAGGTCCTGCAGAAAACAGAGAAAATTAATGAAGAAATTCTACTAATGCAGATGTCAGATGGAGTTATAATCTTTAGCTTTAAACAGGGAAAACAAATTGAGAAAGAACAATCCCTTTGTAGAGGGAGGGAGATGTGGCTCTGATATCAAAGCGAGGAGCTCAGATTCCTGTACAGTGAGGTCATGTGAAACACTGAGGTCCAGTCATCCATGAAGGAGAGAGACAACAGACAGAGAGATACGCAGAGATAGATAAATAGAGAGTATGCTAGAGGTAGTCGTATAGTAGCTCACCTGGCATTCCCTATGGGCATCAGGGTGACATCACCGTCTGGGCAGAGCTCCAGGACGCAGTGCTCCGGCTGGATCCCGATCCCAAAGAGCTGGATGTCCTGAGACGTGTCTGCGCCCACACGTGTGTGCTCCTACACACAGTTGGAGGACAAATTAAGGAAACTTTAATGACAGATCTGAAAGTGATTAAATCCAATGTCTTATTCCAACTTTTTGGTCATAACCCTAGAAGCTGCAAACTGTTGTTTATTGAACTGATCTGAACAAGAGCACTGCAGAAAATAAAAGGTATTAACTTGGGGGAAATCAAGGATCGTACCAAAGCAAAACCAGGCCTAAGTGAAAAAACTTCTGTCTCCCTCACTGCAGAGTGGGCGTTGTTGAACAAACATCTCAGCTTCTAGAGGATGTCCTTCCCTGCGGCGAACTAACCCAATTCACATTACCATAGTCATTCCACACTGATATGCCAGGCTGGTCTGCAGAAGCCAGACAAAGGCCTGTTGTTCTGCACGCCACACAGGCTGCTTTCTCACATGCCTCTGCTCTTACAGGTCCAACTAGCTGGTTGCCTGTTCCACTTCAGTGCTTTGCAAAGTCCAGACGTGCTCTGACTGGACTCGCTCTCTGCTCTCGCACTGTCAACTGGATCCCTGCAACATGTGCGCTAAGGTTCAGGACTTCATTTGACACCAAAAAATACTGCCGTGGTATGTGGGGCGCAGAGACAGTTGGTGTGAGGTGTTTTAACAATATACTGTCATACCAGTGAATGAGTGAGTTAGAGACTGACTGGGTTTACAGTCCTTAGATCCCCAGATTCGGATAAGGAAACACTCCCCAATAGAAATGTATACACAATTTAGAACTAGTGAAAGACAAGGAAATAAGTAAAGTTATACAGACAATGAAATCTAATAAAAATTTAATAAAATGATCTAATAAAATAAAATATGTGAAATAAAATTAGACTATCTACTCCCATTAGGATCTTATTTGTTTATGGCAATTGACGTCTTCAATTGTAGCAGTCCCACTTGTGGATCATTAATTAATGAAAAGCCTATTGAGTGACCAAGTAACATTTGTAGCCACAGTAATATTTTTTACATCTGGTCTGGATCACGAACGTCCCCAAAATAAAAATCAGCTTCATGCTGAAATATGCATCTGAAATTAACAGCAATAGGTCTACAAAATTTCCGTTTTATTTAGTGGTGCCATCATAAAAAGTGCCATTTTCGGGTTGAATATCTAAGTCAATCACAGACTGGGACACTGTCATGCAGTGTGGATAATGTATTTATTTTTACAGCTCAAGTTTAAATTTAAGGGAAACTGTGGGACAGTTTTAAACTGAAGCATCAAAAACAAATTTAAACTGGTAAATGTACATTTTAAAATTTAATGATTTATGTTTTATTTGCAGCATAAATCCTGATGTGCTAATGGTAATGCTGAAGAGGCAGGGGCAAAACTCCATCAGCACCGGAGGTACTGCACTTGAAAAGTATTGCAGTATCAAACTGTCAAAGCTGTATTACCTTCAGGTAGTAGACCAGTAGCTCATTTAGGGCAGGATCAGCATTTAGATTGACAAGGAAACACTTGTCTTCACCCACTTTAATCCCAGACGTTTCCAAAGAGATGCCCATGCTCTCCAACTGCTTCTGACGCTCCTGTAAAGACAGACAATAACAGTGATACTGTTTATATAAGTATGTTGAATTATAATTGACATTTTGGAGTCTTTTTATATCGTATGTGCGTACAGTTGCAATCTCCTCCGTCTTTCTTAGTTTTTCCTCCCAGGTGACAGTCATCTCCTGAATGAGTTTCTCAGACTCCTGCAGTTTCTCCTTCAGTTCAGGAGCCTTCATGGACTGATATGAACAATGAAAAAAAACAAACAAACAAACAAAAAAACAATCAGTATCAGTACAGCCTGGACCATCATGTGATTAATGCCAAATCTGGAATGATTCATTCATAATTTGTGAGCCTCTACGGTCCACCCAATCCCTCCTCTCACCTCAGCCTGAGAGAGCTGAACTTTGAGCTTCTCCACCTCCTCCCTGAGCTCTCTGATGATCCGAGCGTTGGGGTCTTCATTCACCACGGCATGGTTGACGATTCTCTTGGCCCTGTCTGCGTAGCGCAGAGTGGACAGAGTCTCCTCGTAGTTGTCAGCCGCCGGACTCACTGTGGCTATCATGGCTGTCTTGCTGTTGCCGCCGAGGTTGTCCTGAAGACAACAAAAACATTTTGCAAGGAAGAATAAGAATAGTCTATGTGCACGGTATAAAGACTGCAACAGTATAGGATAAAAGTGCAACAAAGGGTACAATTTTGGTCAACTTTTAGTCACATTTCAGCAGACCTAGTACTGTTACATGTTATTATAATGACCAAAAGAGAGGGCAGAAGTAATATGTGGGTCAAACCTTCAATAGCCAGGTGAGGACTGAGTCTCTGTAAGGCACAAACTTGGCCTTCCCCTTCCCTGCAGACTGATCAGCAAGAGCAGAAATCACGCAGCCTAATGTGGTGAGAGATCTGAAACGACACAAAAAAATCCACTCAAGACCTATCAGCGCTAACCTTTCAAACGATTAATTAGACCATATATATATTTGTATGGGTTTCACATTAATAATATACCCACTTGTTAATATTGCTGCCCTCTTTGAGTCTCTCTCCAGCAGCTCCAGTCTTTGAGACTCGCTCACTTCCTGCCAGGTCAACCAGACTCATCTTGCTGACTTTCTCACCTGAATTCTGTTTACAATCACAACATGCACAGTCAGTCGGACTCTTAATAAAATAAATATTTTTATAGGATAAACACAAATGTACTCATTAGTTTTCATGTCCTCAAGTAAGAAATCATTCTAAGAGGTAGCAAAAGCAAGAAAAGACTGACCCCAGACTGTAGATCATAAAGTGTTTGCGTGACAATGATGCTGAAGACAGCATGTGAACGACTGCTCTCCTCATTCATGTTGGTGGCTGCAACTGTGCGAGATTTGTTCCCCTCTGACATTAACACCTCGATGTCCTAAAAAGATAGAGAGCGAGGTCATAAAAGAAAAAAGAAAAAAAACACCACTCTTAGTCAATGTTGCATGTAATATGTCTTAGGAAAGTCTGGAGAAAAAAAAACATAGAATTTTAACACATTTCACCGGATTCAGGCAAAACCTGCAAATGCATCATTATGGTTACAGCATAGTCAGGCGGTTTTCACATATGGCTGTGTGCCATGTCGCAGCAGGCAGTGAGCCACTGCTATGGGAAATCCACCGGACTAATATCAGGCAGAGCAGAGCACAAAGGAAAAGGGTGGAGATGTTTAAACTTAATTAAGGAAGGCCCTGCCAAGGATTGGCATATAAACTACATGAAATCCCATGACTACATCCCACATCAAGAATATGACATTACAGTTTCTACACTTGGGAGGATTTTAAGCTAAATGGTTCCAAATTTAAATCAATGACTTGACAACCAGGGATGTGATATAAAGGCATTTCTAATGGATATTGTAAATCATGTTCATGTTTATTTGAAACATGCGGCCCAAAGGTCAGTGATACAGGGTGGATTCAGCCTCGCCTCTGGTTGCATTGCCATGACGGAAGGGTGAAAGACACACCTCAAAGCTGGTCACAGCCAGCTGAGACAGACCATCCACATATGGACCAAGGACTTTGTGCTCCCGAACTTTCAGGGACTGTCGGCTCCTTAAAAAATAGAGAGGGAAACACAATTAGTAAAAGAAAGAGAAGAAAAAAGGGAAGAATACTTACTATTTCCAATTAGGGAGATATGTACAAAAAGAAAGAATGAAGACAAATTTGGGTTTCTATGATTCACATTTGATTTGACATTCCTCTTTCTCTTTAGTCCTTTCCATGTAACCATTCTTGGCACTCATTACAGCTCACTTTTTGGAGAAGCTGAAAACATATCCTCTGACCTTGGGAGTTTGATCAGAACGAATGAAAACTTAAATGAATGCTTCGGGGGTTTTAGAAGCTCATATGACTTTTTTTTCCCTCTTCTGGGAACATGAATTCAAATTCATTGCTGGGAAATTAGAAACAGCTCCTATTAGTACTCAGTAACAATTATATTTCAGAAAAATATCTCACTTTAAAAAGGTGTATTTGTTATTCTAACTATAATGTACTACTTGTGTAAATGAATGGAAATGAATGGAAATGAATGAAATGACTGGCCCGCAATGTTGAAATAAGTCTCCATCAACAAGCAGTACGACTGCAATAAAATTTTAATGGGAGTTTGATGCCGAGTTGTGACATTAAACTTTTGTTTCCGTCACCCAGTACAATGGTACGGCTCACTGATGGGTTTTTGGACAACAATGGAGGTCTATGGCACAGATGGATAAGCTATATAAGGCTTTGGCTACACAGATGACACTTGTTAGTAGGATCAAGTGATTTTTGGTTTTGGTCTTGCATGACAGAATTTCCTGAACAAAATGTGAATTATATCCTAATAAAATACACATGCTCTTTCACAAACTCAAACCAGGGGTAGGTAGGACTCTCATTAGATGGTGCATGTGGGTTAAACTGAAGCTCATCTTCACCTGGCCGTTTCCTAGGTGTTGAGGAGAAATCCTATAGATCAGAAAGAGTCACTGAATCCCTCTCCATGGCTACAGAACAACTGAAGTCGGCAGAAAACATTCTAGTAATCTACCACCCACTGCAGCAAATGAGGGTACAACCACTAGAAAGACCAGCTACAAACTCAAAGTGGGAGACTCGACATTTGACTCTATAGCTCATCTCTATACCACAGCTCATGTCTAACGCTAAAAACAGAGACCGATACACAGGGAGATCAAGAGAGTGTGTGGCTTGTAATATAAGTGGGAGGAAGTTGCCATCAAACTGGTTCTGGCCGCATCTTCCGACATCTGCAGCACACAGAGCGCTGCACTGTAGTCCCTCTTTGGGGATTGGCTCACAGGCGGCTCTGACCGCTCTCCTGCTCCCAGCTTCACTAACAGATGTCCCTGAAACACACTCTTTCACAGCTCGCCCTCCCCTGCAGTCTGTCTGCCAACCTACATCAGACCATGGAGGCAAAGAACACAGCAGTGTCAGAGGCCGATGCTGGCCGCTGTTCTGCAGGAAATGACTGGGTTGAGCTTCCTACTCACACCATTCTGCCGCCGTCCCCCATTCAGGCTACTAGACACAACAGAGCTACAAACAGAGATGGAAAGCAGGACAAAGTGGGAGCTGATGGAGACAACACTGCTCGTGCTGGAGTTGGAGTGAATCAAGACGGTGAGGAAATTACACCACAGTTGCGTCTGTCACCCCGGGTCAAAAGCATTACCAAAGCAGTATTAGCCCATTAAATTCAGTGAGCTGATGCAAGTCATATGTGCTTACTCTGAGGAGAAAGTACAAGACCACAGATCAGGCTTACCCTTTGGGATCCAGCAGGTCACGGACCTTCTCATTGTAGATCTCCATGAACGACACCTCCACCTTAAAAGTATGGGCCTCGTTTCCCTCCCTGTGGACCCTCTCAAACAGCGAGCAGCAGAGTCGAGGGATTAAACCCGGCTGCTCGCCATTCCCCATCATGGAAAAGGACTTGCCTGAACCTGGATGGACACAGCAGAGTCGCACATGCAGCGCTTCAATAATGGTGAAAGTTAATTTGAGTCTTTTCCATCCCTAGACCCACACCGCTAATGTAATTAAAATGAGGGTTCTTGAGTAGACTAAGACTGCTAAGAAATGTCAAAACGAAATGCCATGATCCTTTGTAGTTCCCATCATTACTAAAGTGCTGCTTGTAGTTTAACAAAACATTTTTTTTTCTCATATATCAGATGACTGGCAGGCAGCTGCAATATTTGTGCTCTTCTCTTCAAACTGTTAAATAGGTATGACTCCTTAGTGTTTCCCTCTAAGACAGGAAGCAGGATAAAGAGGCTAATTTGTTCCAGGGTGAGGAAGGATATGAGTTAAGTGATTCACCAGTGTGATCAGAAAATACAAATCTTCCTGTTCCTTAAACTTTGTACGGACATCTGGAGACAGCTCAGCCTTCAAATATACCTAGAGACTTAACTTTGAGTAAAATAAAGGGCAATTCGTTATTTACAAATCATTTAAAGATTTAAAGATGGTCTAATGGATTTACCAAAAAAAAAAAAAGAGAGACTCAATGTAGGCTTCATGTTGATTTTCAGTTACCTGTTTGTCCATAGGCAAATATGCAGGCATTATATCCCTGGAATGCATTTTCAAGTATTCCCTCTCCAAGGCACTTGAACACCACCTCTTGACCTTTTAGACAAAGAATCAGTCACCATGGAGATTATGGTAAACAGATAAACCATTCAATTATATAAGTACTATTAACTACTCCTATCTGGTTGTCTTCCTTAATAATCAGTACAGAGACATGGACCAGCAAGGGCTACCAAACAAGAAACTACGATTCATGAAAGGTGACAGATTCCTGTCTGGTCGCGTGGAAAATGCCGGGCTGTGTTAAGAAATCTCTTGTGTTGCTCACTGTCGTGTTCCTAGTGAATTGGACAGCTGTTTAATGAGCTAAATAAAGCCTTGACCAGGGCCCTTGAGGCAGCCTTTCACTGAACAGATTGCCTTGTCGGTTCAGCACAAAGCAGATGTAAGCATGACATTCCCATCACGGAACGAGAGCGCCATGTCAAGCAAAATATCGACACGAGGCTGGTTACTGCCTCGGACTGGCAGTAATTCTACAGATGTTGTAAAAGAAAAAAAACAAACGTGGCTGTAACCTTTTCTGTGAAGCACTCCTTAGAGAAATGAATGGACGCAGAAGAAATTGAATTCACCACGTAAGTGGATGCATGAGAAGTAAGCACTGGTAGATTATTACATAAGCACAATATGAAATGCAAATGAGAGCAACCTTCAGTATTCATATTACTATTAGTTGTGCTTGTTACAAACACAAGTGTCTAATATCTTAGAATATATGGCACTAAACTGCATAATGATTTCATTGTTTCGAGACAATACAAAGACAACTACCTTGTTCATATATTCCAATGTATACACTCAAAATGCAAATTACGGCATTTGCTTTTGCATGATGCTAAAACAGCTTTCCATCAAGCAGGGAGTTTTCCCTGCACTATTCCTGTCTGTACATGGGACATGATTTGAGTTCTTTGGTGACAAGTGAAGGATCAGTTTCAGCATTTATGACTCACCAGCATATTTGGGAACATTGGACTCGTCCATGGACCAGAAACAGTGGTCAAAAGCGAACACCTGCAGAAGAGACAGCACAGGGAGTGTAAACACACACTTCTCACACCTGCCCAAGCATGTACAGTACAACAATTTCTTAGTAATGCTCTCACTTCTCCTTCTGAGGTACAAAAACAGGCTTACTGTTTTGCCACTCGGCAGTAAATCAGCAGGACCGAGCTTGTCTGGGTGAAGTCTACCCGAGTACTGTTGTTTGAGGTAATGCTCGTTAAGACCGCGCCACGATTGTCTGCACAAATCCGCTGTTGGCTGCCCTGAGTTTTGTCATAGTGGCTGGAGTTAAATGAATTCATAAATCAGGGTCAGCGCCCCCCAGAAGAAATTCCAGCACCCAGTGACCCTCGTCTCCAAGGAAACGCGGCTGTAGCTGTTCCCGATGGTGCAGGTTGGCTCTGAGCCCTCAGCGCTGAGTCTCACAACACAGACTTCAGCAGCAGAGAGTCTTTGTGTTCCCCAGGCACCTGCATCAGCTCTGGATGGATAACACACAGAGAGGATGCTCTGTGGGAAAGACCAGTGGCCTCATTTACCAAGGACCCCCCACTCCTCACAGACAGAGCAGCTGCTGTCACTGTATTCACTTGAACCCCCATGCTTTCCAATGTTCCCCTTAAATTTCTCATAGAAGTAGCTACAATGACATTTCTCATATTATATACTATCTGTCTGCTTGTTGCAACTCTTCATTGAGGTTTTATCATGTTGATGTAAATATTTCAATCCAGGACACCACTGTAAATACTGATCTTGACCATAACTTGAAGTAAAGTTGTTTGGGTTTCACCAGCACCTTGGAGCACAATTTGCATCGATATACAGTATGCAATACTATATAGACTTTTTTGGGCAGATATTGGAGGTATAACTTCCTAAAGTCTGCAAAGTCTGCATTGAATTAGATAGTAGAGCTTTTCTGTGTGCTGCTACCTCTGCCTGGAATCTTCTTCAGTTGGATCTAAAAGTACAAAAAGTTGTCTCTCTATGCGAATTCAAATTATTGCCGCAGAAACAGTGTGCACTCTTTCTTGGCATTTTCTTTTAAATTGGTCTTAGTTCTAATCATAGTTTTAGCTCTTTGGTTGTTTTGAGATTCCATTTAGGTTGTTTCTGGGATGGAATATTTTAAATGACCGAATTATTCGTGATTTTATTATTGCACTTCTATTTAATGCTGATTTGGTGGCATATTTTTTTCTTATCTTTCTTATGCTTTTTTTCTGCAACTCATTGTTATTGCTGCATATCTTGGCCCAGGACACTCTTGAAAAATTAAAACATCTATTCTTATCCAAGTTCAGCCAATTCTCTTTTTAAAATTTCCTCCAAGATGCAGAAACAATTGCTACTGCACTGTCACCCTGCAGTGCAGACACAGGACTGCAACAAATGTTACTACTCCTGGCTTTCAGTGCACTGCTGTTGCTCTGCCAAAGCACTTTCCCCAGCACAAATACCTCAAAATAATTGAACTCCTTTCTAATCATAATAAGGGCTAATGGCCAGGGAACCAGTGGTTGCACAGTCAGCATGGGAAGCACCGAGATCACTGAATGCTTTGAAAGCAAGACCTCCTCTAGTGACTTGAGACAAGTGAGTGGGTGCCATTCAAAGAAAACAAAAGTGCCATCATTCTCAATTAGAGCTGGTCTGGTAACTGGAGCTTCAATCTCCTCTGGTCTGCCTCTGTCCGGTCTGAGGGTGTGACTGCGCAACAAATTGTTCTTGATTGGACAATTACTATTAATCAGCAGTACAAATAATGATGAAGCTGAAAAGCACAAATCCCTTTTTGTCATATCTAGGATGAAATCTGCTAAAATGTGATTGGACTGCAGCCTCTGTTTCCTCTTTAGAATGCAGGGGGACTAATTTGAGTGCCACTATAACTCAGCAAACAGCCACGTGCTTGTCTAGCTGAAGGGTATTACAGGGTAACTCAGGTTCATGGGCCCCAGAGACCACGCACGCCTGTGGCCCATGCTAACACTCTCTGGTCCCATCAGCCGCTGAGTGTACTGAGCACAAAGGCTGTCCCTGGTGTGTGAAACATCTCTGAGCTAGTCACCAGCGAGTTGTCAAGGGGGGAGTTGGGGGTGCACTCCAACAATGCAGCTTTGAATGCGCACACACACTGCCCCAGTGTCCGCGCTCATCCCTCTCTCATTGTAGAACCTTTGTGGGTGTTCACAAGATCTTAGAGCACTGACACATTCACACGGACATCTATCCGACTCCTGCTGACCAACCAAACTGCTGAAACACTCAATCATGTCCCTAGAAACAACACCACAACAGTAGATCGACCTGTGCAGGATGCCTCTCAGCCCCTCATGGGAATAGTGTTGCCTGTGCTGGATCCTGACAGTGGATTACTTTGGTATCTTTGATGCCAGCACAGTGAGTGGGAAGTCACTACAAATGACTACTTCCACTAAAATAACTTCTGACTGTTTATGCTGACACTGCACGTCACCTCTGTTGATGCTAGCCAGTTTGTTTTGGTTTTTTTTGTAGCAACAGAGACAGATGAAACTTACATACCTTGGGTTGTTTCCTGTTGAATGAGAGGGGCAATCCATCATAAACAGACGAAACCCCCGGGTGAACCAGAAAAAAGACAGAGAAAAGAAGAAGGAGCATGGTTAGCGTGGATACAGTTTAACAGTCAGAACATGTTCACGCTCAGCAATATGAAGCTGCAACTGTCACAATAGGAAACTTCCTATTGTCTGACACAAACAACTTTTTTGAACCTAATTATCTGCATTGAAACCAAAGCTATTTCATTTGTATGAAACCTCAGACTTCTTTCTAACTTTCTGTATTTCAAAATTCCTCTCGTGACTTCTTCATTCACTCCTTCACTCATTTATTCCCTCATTCATTCACTTCCACACAGTGGCATGTCCTGGTGGTAGATGCTGCTGTGATTGGGTTCATAATTGGGCCAGTGGAGCGTGAGGAAGGGAAGAGATTTAGGATTCAATGTCCCACTGACTCTGTTGAGTAAATAGCTCTTATGCCTGTGGATTTAACAGGGAGGCCAGGTTGGGGAGTCTGCACTCAGCATTACCAGCTGCCGGAACTAAAGACAAAAGGATAGTAAATATGCCCCTAAGTTATGCAGGATTATTCTCTTAACTTGAGTGGGAATTCCCCATAACTGAAAAACTATACTATATTATAATATATGTCAATGAAATTGGGACTGTTTTGCAGTATGATGCGGTGCAACACATACACCACCCTAGTGCTTCTATATCTGCCACAGTCCTGTCCTTCAACAGTTAGCAGATCCCTCCTGCAGGCATCTCATGGCACAGAGGCAGAGGTGGGCATCACCTTCACACAGTAACTAATACAGGGCTGCTTTAGGAAGACTGAAACACCGCACCAAAATGTCTCACACAAACCGAGCTGAGTCACCGACAACAGCACCGCTAGAGAGCTGCACAACAATACCCACACTATAGTCTTTTGTGCTTTGTTCATTATTTTAAAAGTGTGCTGCTGTTATGTTTTCAAAGAAATAAAAATTCAAAAAAACAAGGTGATTCCTAAAGGAGAAGGAATTATGCAGTGCTTTCCACCGAAGAGCAGCGATTTCCTGTCTGAGAGCCATTAACTGAGCTCGAAGCTCATTATGATGAGGGACAGAAATGGGCAGAAGAGTAAAAGAAAGAGGGCCTCCTTTGGGTTCATACCCTGAATCTGAATCTGGGCCACAAACGACCACTGAAACTTGGTCTTAATCAGAGCAGACAAAGACTGCAGCAGGGCCCTGTCCTCTGGTCTGTCCCTCCATACTGCAGAGAAAATAGGGGATGTACATGAGGAGCTACAGTATGAGATATGGATCGGCAGGAGACAGCAGGGGGCAAAGATATAAGACTTCCTAAGGGCAGACTAGGAGGACTACTGATCAGGTCCCAATGCATGTGAACTTGAAAGGTAAAAAAAATCGAATCCTTCAAGCTTCAGTGTTACTACAAAGTCGAGATGTCAAAGATGAAAGAGGCACGTGGGAGAGTTATGATAACAAACAGACAGACAGCAGCTACAACCTTCTGAAGAATGTGAACGGGATAAAGACAGAGAACAGATGCATCCCTATGGAGAACAAAAGGACAACACTCACAAGACCAGAAGCAGAGAGCCAGAGTAACACACACACACATTAAATGCAGAGACAAAAGACAGGCAGTTATGAAATCCCATAGCAGAATCTCTGCATCTTCAAAAGAAACTAAGCAGTAACAGACTCACTGCAGTGGCTCTTGGTCACTGTGTCATCTACTGTATGTACAGTATATGCAACCAAATCTGGTATGCTAAGAATGCTGAACAAAACAATGGGGGGAACTGTTGAGAAGTAGCTATATTTAGGATTTCATAGAACTGTCATTTCCTCACAAATTCTCATAAGAAATTCATTTCCTTCTAAAAACTGACTAAATTTCAGACTTGAACTTAATGTAACACTCTTTCCTTACCTCCTCCTATCACAATGTTAAGACCCCCCCCCTCAATAAGTTAAAGTACATGAGGTTCCAGTTCTCCCACCCTGCTTTGGACATAATCTCTTTAATCTTCCCAGAAATCTGTGTCCTTCTCAGCAATTTTGCACCTTGCTTGTAGAAGCCATGTAAGCTATGTCCTCTCTGTCAGGGATTCCATAACTTACATTTTGTTCATTCTTTATAGAAAAAGTTCCAACATTTATTATATTGCAAAAATCGTGTATTTTCTTAGACATTATGGTCAAAATTATTTTCTATTATACAGTAAATCTTGCTCATTGGAAAACAAAATCATTTTATTGCATTTATTCTTTCTGCATCTTCTATCAATATCATATCTATGTTCAACAAAATGAAATATACCCTTAATGTACCAATATTCTACTAATATTGATTTGGATACACACAATTAATTAAGTCATGATTACAATGTAGTTAGTAAATACCACCATTGGCAGCTTGGTGGCAAATGTTGTACAGTACAGCTCCAAACCTGACTCAAGCATGAGGCCCAGAGGCCACTTTTTTAATATTCACCATTTATGTCAAGTCATTGCTTGAGGGCTTATTAAAAGCTGTGCTGTGGTTGTACAGAACAAATGTGTGACACACATGTATGGCACAGAAGTGCCAGATAGCATCAGATTCTTCTGCCCTCAGAGGCAGATGCAGGCAGACACTGCAGCCCCTGCAGGGTAAGGCTGAAGTCCATAGGTCCTATTGGGGGCTGGTTGTGTTTGCCTGAATGTGTGTGTCATCACGGGCATGCTTAGGCTCCCACGCCTCCAGCTACCTGTGGCCAAAGCACTCATGAATTATTTGGGGAGCACCTTTTGTTCTTCTTTATAAAATCCTTTTTTTTTAATCACTTTTAGTATGAAACACCTAATCAGATCCAGACTGGCATTTTTTTAAATTCAATGTTGAGGGCCAAATACAGTCACATCACACTTGACTGGTGAAATCATGGCATCTTCCTATGTCTTCCAGCTCAGATCCGTGCGTGTGCTAGTGCCCAAAGGGAAGGTATAAAGAGTGGGAGAGCAGCAGCAGAATCCCCCCCTGTGGTTATGGAGCAGGATTAAGGCCACTGGGTTATTATGCCACCGAAAACTACACTCCTCTAGCCCAGTAGGCAACACACCAGATTAATCTACTGTATCATCCACCCACTGAAGCATCCATCTACACAAAAAATGAAATTGCATGCCCACGCTCACAGAACTATCAAACAAACATATTTCAAAAATGTTTTTGTATCAATTAATCAAATCTGACATCCTTTAGAGGTGTTATTCTCTGAAATGAACCCAGAAAAAGATTCAAATCATGGTGACAATAAATAACTCCAAATCTAGAAATGCGTATGTTGTATCTCCACATGTGCCTGTGCACGAGAGATACGGTATATTGTCAGTTTCCAATTCTGATTTAGCAGGCTTTGCAAGAGTTTCTGATGACATAATCCCGCTGCTCAAATGGAATATGTAAATAACATGGATGAGGTTCTTCCCCCCGCTGAGTTTAATCGTACTACATGAATTGGTCTTGTGCACATACACGCTCACAAACATATTTTTTTCTGGCACACTCCCAAAAGATTCAAATTCCTCTTATGGCTCTGTTGCTAAAACTCTGTCTCCCCCACCCTTTTAACCTCCATTTAACCACATATATGTCTCTTTCCCCTGTTTGGCTGTTGATATGCTTCAGACCATCACAATTCAACAAGCTCCAGAGCCAAACACAACGTCCAAAGCTGTGTGTGTGTTTGTGTGTGTGTGTGTGTGTGTGTGTGTGTGTGTGTAGAAGTGTTGAGTTACAGCACACTGTGCTCCCACAGGCTACAAGCTAACATTTCAGATGGTCTTCCAGTATGTTTCGAACAGAACACCCCACCCACTCAAAGCAGAGGTCACCCTGCTGCACAGACACACAGGAGAGACGGGAAAATGCCAAGCAGAGTTAGAGTAGGGGGGGGGTGGGTCTCTTGTCTGACCAATTACACTTAAGATGATTCCAAGGATGCATCGACCAGGCTTTTATTAGCATGAGTGATCCACAAGTAAACATGGTAAGTGGTTGAAGTCAGAGGTTTACATGAGGGACATTCAAAAGTATTTCCAAGACAGCACTGAAGGAATTTGGCTGGCTGATGATAGAAACAGACCTGCAGGACTGATCCAAGCTACTGAGACAGCTATCTGATTCTTGTTACACAAACAATTTCTGGAACTTCTTCAGCTTTATTACTTAACAGTGTCGGAAGAAGTACTCAGAGCCTTTACTTATGTAAAAGTACCAATATCGCAATGTAAAAATACTCTATAACGAGTCCTACATTTAAAATCCTACTTTAGTAATGTACAGAATTATTACCAGCTAAACTTACTTAAAGTATTACAAATAAAGGTACTAATTTTGCACAAAATAGCTGCAGCTGTTGTAGTTGGTCAAAGTGGAGCTAATTTTATTTACTTTAGATACAGTTAAGTAGTTTAGTACAATGGTTCCAAATCTAGGGGTCGGGCTCCTCCAAAACGTCACAAGATGAATCTGTGGGGTTGTGAGATGATTAATGGGAGATGAATGAATAAAAAAAAAAAGTCCTGATACATAAATATGTTTTCAGTTTTTGAACTTTTATCTAATCTTTGCTGTTTTTGTGAAATATTGGATAATTTGAACTGTTATCTAAATGAAACCAGGGGTCACAAGCCCAAATAGTTGGGAACCACTGTTTTAATCTGTAAGAGAATTGTGTTTTATAAACTCTCCATGTAAAATTTTAATCTGAAAAGTAACTAGTAACTACACCTGTCAGATAAATGTAGGGGAGAAAAAAGTACATTATTTCCCATTGGATTGCAGTGGAGTAGAAATATCAGGTAGTATAAAATGGAAAAACGGAAATACCCATTTAAAGTACCTCAAAATTGTGCTTAAGTACAGTACTTGAGAAAATATACTTAGTTAAATTCATGTTCCAAATGCTAAAATTAGCTTCCTAAGAAAATATTTGAACTAGCTGGAGGACATCACTCATTAGGTCATCTACATAACCGCCAAACTTTTCTGTATCTTGGCAACAGCAGTTGTTAAGCAACAGCGGTAAACATGGAAGCGAGACAACCTACCAACTTCATGAGTCAAAGTTCCAATATAAAAGCCAAACTCAGGATCTCAAAAAACAGCCTTAATGAACAGCTCTGTCATCAGCGGTGCACATGATGCACAGACCAACGTCTGCGTGGTACCTCGAAGTTTCCATAACAAATGCTAGCAACACAACATATGATGCAGACAGGGTGTAATTTAATCCTCGCTGGTATTTCTGACACCACTGTGTGACGAGCTGGGTCAGCAGGTTGTGGGCCAAGTGTGTGTGTATGCTACAACACAGAGAAGGATACTGACCACATCTGCTTTAACACCTTAAATCTGGCTAGTTTCAAAGACAACAAACAAGCCAGAAAGAAGTGAGGTTCATCAATTTGTTCAATATGGTAAGGCTTGCTCCCCAGGGGAAATGAAGTGACACGTTTACTACCAGGACACACCTCCTTTGACCCTGTCTTCTTGCTAGATGTCACTTATCTGAATAGATCTGGCATGTGGCTGCTAAGGGTAAGAGACCACAAAAGCCAGAGTAAGCATGCTCATAAAAGTGCAAAACATATCACAAAAGTCATTAATTGCAGAGGGAAACATGCCTATCATATTTTTACGGTAATTTAATGCTTGAAATTAATTAAATCTAATGAAGAGAATACTACTTTCCAGACAGAGACAAATTAAAAACTTGTTTTTTAAGCTTCTGTAATGTTGCAGGCCCTGGTGTTTCCCCTGAATAACACTGAAAGTGAGTCCGCAATAAACCTATCCAACCATGAAATTAAATTCATGTAAACATAACAAGCTGGCTTCGAAACTTCAAAAAAGCCTCATCTGAGAGAATCCTGCAAGAAGGAAAACCCGAATCGCTATGGAAGAAATGTCTGAGAACGGATTTTTACAAAGGCTCCTCTCAGAATGAGAAGACACATCTGAGATTAATGAGGCACAGTCTTGACAAAGAGGAAGGACGCCGTCTTTTCTCAATCCCCAGCAAGATGTAAACAATGTCCCACCCTCTTAACAAACAGGGAACATTCCTTGAGGGAATACTATCATTTTATCAGCAACTCATAACACTTTCTTCTAATAGCATGATTGTGTGTATTTTAGGCCAAGTAACTCTGAGAACAACATCTTACTCAATGGAAAGGTTGATTATTGGCACATAGGGAGCAAAATGGAAAGACAAAGGGAACATTCCTGAGGGCAGCCATTGGACAGGGCAGCATTGTCATTTAGTAAAGGCCTGTTTTGGAAGTTTTGGAAAGCATGATGACATGTGGTCTTGTGTGACCTGAGAGAAAATGTGACCATGCTCCAAAAAGTCAACAACACAGGAGACTGTTGTGTCTGCTCAACACCTTTATTTAAAAGACAGAAGCTTTGTGTCTTTGACATCTCTGTATCATAAGTGCTAACAAACAAACGGAAAGAATTAGAGGCTATCTGTGAAAGCCTTAATAGAACACATGTTGACCACATTGGGCATGTCTCTGGCAGTAACTAGGGGAAGACCGCAGTGAAAAAAAATTGACCAAATTTAAAGGAGTACGACCACGTTTTGGGGAAATATATTCTCTTTCTGGAGGATAGTTAGATGCGCAGATAGATACAACTCTCGTGTCATAGAGCTTAGCTTAAAATGGCTAGCCTGTCTCTTACCAACTGTAACAAAATTCACCTTAACCTAATAAACACGTTATATATTGTTTGTTTTCACAAAAAAGGAAATCTAATAACAAAACAAAGCTTTTTTTACGAAGTGTTGTGTGCCAAAAATATTTTTTGGCAGGGAGTAGTTGCCAGACTCCAAAAAGTTACTCCTCTCAGCCAACAATTGAGATAAAACATCCTTATTAGCGAGCTTCTGAGGTGCTAGTAGGCAAATTCTGTTACAAGTGGATACAGTTAGGCTAGCTATGTTCCCCTGTTTCCGGTCTCTGTGCTAAGCTAAGCTAATGAAGCTTGCTTGTAGCTTCATGTTTACCGGACAGATATTAGATTGGTATCAATCTTCACATCTAATTCCACAATGAAAAGCATATATCTATATTTCCAACAATGTCAAACAATCACTTTAAACAGCAGCACTAATTTTCTTTACCATTTAGGTTGTAAGAAAACAAACATGGAGGACCTAAACACTCAGCTATCTCTGAACATGCTTCAAAAAAGACTAGGTCAAATACTAGTATATGGCTGGTCCACACTTTATCTTACGCTTCTCTCCGACTTTCTCTGCTCATATATACAGTAATTGAATACAGATGAATTCCCAATAAAGCTGTTGTCATTAACATGTTTTTCTGTTTCTGTCTGTCCAAGCCATTTCCAAGCTGCTGCTCTGCACTGTTAAAATCCTGATTTTATAACCGCGACGCCGTCTGACGAAATCAGCATACACAGAAGTCGAAGACAATAGCTGTGTTGTGATTTCGGCTATATTTGCTTGTAAAATGATCGCTCAAAGAGAAAATTACAAGCTGATTCGCATCTCTGTCAGCTGCCGTGTGGTCAATTGGATGAGACGCATAGAGCGGTCTGCCTTTGGAGGGACAGCCCGATCTCACGCTAGTGGGGCAAGACTAGCGAGTCTTTTCTACAGAAAGTTGCTAAGGAAATTCCAAAAAGTCACTAGATTTGTTGCTAGGTGCTTTTGTGAAGAAAAGTCGCTAAATGCCCCTGTAAATGCCCCCCTGATGACGCAATAGAAACCGTTCACGCCAATTCATTTAAAGAGAGCAACGACCAATGGTGAAACGTCAGCACTCAGTCACGCAGCATACAGCTGACCAATGGTCTAACTTTATCATTCACTCACTCATTCACTCAGTCAGTGTAGACATTCACGTTTATAGGGCTGGCCCCGCTGTTACCGTCCATCCAAAACATATTTCCTCAAGGTAATTCCAAGAGGGTAAGAACAGTGTGAGTAGCACCCTCCTGGTTGATGTATTAATTGAACCTCCTCTCCACAGAAGTCAGATTACAATACCCAAGTAAGCTAGATAACCCCAGTTGAGCTTTTGTAACCATTAGTGATAAGGACGAGATTAGAGCAGAAATTACAAGCTTGGTTATAGACAGTATCGCACAAAGGCATGCTTCCACTGATCATCTTGAAATGTGAGACCGCAGAGCTACAGAAGCATGGGGGATGAGTAAAGTGGTATTTTCATCGTTTTGTTAGTTACAATGAAAGAAAGACAAATGACAGCACTTTCCTCTGACGTAAACCAGACTCCAGTGTGCCTCTTCACAAAGTTAGTAGTGGTTACCTTTTGGATTTTGCAACAGCGCTGTGTATTTAGACTGAAATATACTGAAGAAGGGGGTCTGCAAAACTAAGATATTCCAAGACTCGATGGCCCTGTGTTCAGTTGTTGGATGTTGACAGACATGCTGGGGCATGACAGATGTATTACAGCCTCATTGTGTGAGTCAAAGGGTATTTTCTTGTCATGATGCTCCATGGCTCATCCCTTGTGCAGACAGCAGCCTCAGGTAATTCGCTGCCTTTCCACCCCCACCTTCATTGTGTCTAAACCCCAAAGAAGAGTAGACTGGCGCGTGAAAACAGAACTACTTTCCCAGATTCCCATTTCAAATATGCCATTCGTGCCAGCTTAACAGGCAGAGGAAAGATGAAACTTGGGAAACTTAACCTGTCGCCCTGAAGTCAAAATCCATGTTTCATTTGACCACTACTGAGATTATCATTCATTTCTCAGGGAAACAGGAGATGGGAGGGGGGGTAGTCACGAGTGTTTGCTATAATGCTCAATGGTGCAAAGAATGAGGCTCAGCCATCAAAGGTAATCCCTTATATTTTTTCAAATTCTTTACGTGACTTACATGATTTTGTGGTGCTGTGTGGTCTGTGCAAAACCTGATTACAACACAAACACAATCTGGAAGTTTTCAGTGTCTAATTAATGATCTAACATGGTATCGGCTCCATGTTCACCCCACCAGAGACTTAATATCTACATTTCATCAGACTGAAGCCATATTTAGTATTTTTTAGGTATTGGTCAAAATGATCTTGGCAAAGAGGTTCACTAAGATCTAAACTATGTAATGCCATTTTTCTCCATTGTTAAATCCAGTATTTCAAAATCAGCCTAAGAAATTAAGAGGAATTCAATTTACTTCAGATGTGTCTATACAAAAATATCTATCACTGCTGTTCCCTTTCTGAGGCTGTGCGTGAGCATTCCCATGAGAGAGAAAAGGTTCCCATGATCTTGGCCTTGCAGCCATATTTGGCATGCTAATACCCACTAAATCTGACACTTTTCCAACACACAGGAACAGGTGTCTTCAAAACAAGGCAAAGTCTTAGTGATCAAGGTATCCCCCTATGTGATTTCAAAAGCAGCAGTGAGGAAAATTATATGCTTTAATAAAACCATGGCAGCCTAAACACAGAGACCCAAAACACACACAGCACTAGCACTGAAATTTTAACAAGTAATTATATGCCTGGCCTTCACTATAGAATAGAAATATAACATAATAAAACCAAGGCTAAGATCACCGTACAGTTACAGGATGTACTACCTTAAGAATTATAATTGAATACATTTCTCAAATTTTTAAAAGAGGTCTGGCAGATAAAAATTGACCCTGGATAAAGTCAGTCAGAGCAAAACAGTAAAAAAATTTTACATCAATTTCTGAGTCCCTGAAGGGAATCTCTGCACTGATATGACATCTAAATCTGATATGGAAATTTCCACTGAGGGAAAAAACATGAAATGTGTTTGTGTCTCACACAACAACAACAACATGGCAACAGGTAGCGGTGGAGAGATGCAAATACTAATCACCATACTGAGAAAATATTGGAGATGTAGTCACTGTGAATCCCTGTACAGTTACTGTCATTCCTCCGACCCCTCACCCACAGCAGCTTTTTGTTCGGTTGTTATGTATCCTATTCCACATATGTTAGCTTTACGCGTGATTTGTTTAATTGCCTGGAACGCCGCCATTGTGAGGCAATTTCTGTTCTGTTCTAATTACCTTAAATACAGGTTAACGTGCAGACCCGAGCTGCCGGGGGAGCGAGCTCGTTTCTGTTTAACGCTGACTGTTGGTTACATGGCACAGCAGAGAAGGTGTTACACTTTAACAAGACTGGATCAGAGCCACGAGAAAAGCCTTGACTGTGGCACACATTTGCCTCCTATTGCTTCATTTTCAGCAGTGACACTGTGGACTGTAGTCTGAAGAGTTGTTTGTTCATTTGAAATCATTGGAAAGGACACTGTTTGAGTGATAAATCAAGCTAAACACAAATAGGCTTGAATTTTATTCTTCTAAATGAGCATCTTTTTAGATTTATTTGCGCCTGTGGGTAATGAGGTCAGCTGTCTAATCATGTGTGACACAAACAGCAGAGGAGAGCAAACGAACCAAGCGCGAAAATTTAGAAAACTACTTCAGCCGTGATGAGTTGAAATATAACATCTCTGACTGTTGCTAACGGGCATGACATTCGGACGATTTCACAAGCATGCAGCCGTCATTATTCTACATTTTGTGTGACCCCAGACTCCTCATCACGATCCAAAAAGCATGTCAGATCACAAGCCAGCAGAAACTGCAGCTTATATGCTGACCTTCAGCGTGCAGGCAGGCAGAGTGTTAAACATCAGAGGATGCGTTTCTCCACTTTTAGCCACGATAAAGTGAGCAGCCTCCTACCATTTTAAACAGCCATGGTGTGGTCTAATTCTGCTTTGAATGCTACATAATTTAAATTAGTTCGGACAGCGGAGATTTACACTGACACCCTGAAGGTCGACATTAACCTGTTCCGTCTATTAGGCGTCCTCAGGTGTCGAACACAGTTGACCAACCCTCTTAGTCTTGAAACTCAACATCAGATGTGCAAAATATAGGAGTTTTGTTATTATTATGCTGAGGTGATTGGTATTGGAAAGTTCACATGAATTACATAACATAATATCATGTTGCAAGCAGGTTGGTGACAGACATCGTGTCCCCAGCAGCAACAGCAGTGCAGCATTCCCTTTTCGTCCACCGCATTTTCTTACTGGCATTTATGTAAAGAAACTGTTTAGTTTGAATTCAAGTGAGAGTTTGTTGTGCACGTTTATCCTAATTACTATGTATCAGTATCATTTGTTTTCACACTGGTGACCAGGTGAGTGTATAAACAGTTATGTGCTAACCTTGGATGTTATTGTGACTGTATTACGATCAGGGTGGGATAAAGTTATTACAGTGACAGTGCAAATCTTCAAATGCAATTTTTCTGCTCTTTCACCAACAGACATTTCCTAAACACCCGGAGCTCCAATAATGTGTGCACTGCTCAGATTTTTTTTTTTTTTTTTTTTACCCTCGTGCACTCTAACTAACCACAGTAAGGCAAAAAGGTGCCTTACAAGCTCACTGCACTATCCGGCTTTCAATATAATGCAGGGTGTCTATATTAAAAGACATGAATGAAAAGATAAACTGTTGGCAGTATTTCAGCTTTGTTTACCTGTTCTCTCCTTTTGCATTTGAGGGTGGTGGGTGAAGAACTGTTTGGTTGTCCTCCATATCCACGACACATTTTGTATTCAGTTCAATTTCTGCAGAGAGAAGTTTGTTGGGAAAGTAAAGCATAATGCGCGGGTGTGGAAAACTAGAAATCCTGGCTTCTTTGGCCCTGTTCAAGCTACACTCAAGTCTCGACTTCAGGCTCCAGACTCTGAAGCCGAAAGCAGCAATGGCGAAGAAATCAAAACTTTGTGATACGGTATTATGAATCCGAGGAGACAGATATGCGAGTTTGCAGACAGAAATCATCCGTATAACACTTACCCCTGCGGTTCATGGGCCGAACTCTCACTGCAACTTTTACCTTTGTATCCGACATTTTCGTCCACTTTTAGCTCCCACCCTGTCTATGCGCCGAGCTATCAGTGTATACCCTGTGAATCCCCGTCGAGAAGCCCGGATCTCTGCCGCGAAAAAATAAGGCACCAGACTCTACTTAAACAACCCCAATAGAGTCCAGACCTCGAGGAGAAGAGATGGGAATACGTTCATCCCCCCCCTCCTCCCTCTATATCCATTCGGGTTCGCTTCTTGTGCAAATCCCGTACTCTGCTCCAGCCCCGGACAGCATCCCCAGCGCCATCTTCCACCGGGAGCACGACTGCTATCCTCTGGCAGACTGGAGACTGCTGAGCCACAGAGGGGGGAAAGGAGTTACGCACCGCGCCTCGTCGGGGGGTTGAAACCGGGGGACGAGAGGCGCGGGGCGGCGTGACCGGTTGATTTACGTGGACCGACGATACGTGACATGACAAGACAGTTTAGAGATAAGAGTGCAGAGAGGAGGCTTTTATTATGAAGGAAGATTAAACAGTCTTGGTGGTGAGAGTCTTTCTCCCCCTCACACAGACACGGACACACTCATTGCATTATTTTATCTAGTTTGGTTTTTTTTCATACACAAAAATCTGACATGAGATTAATAATAATCATAACAACATAATTGAAAACTTGTAATGTGTGCTATGGCAGTAAATAAACAAAGAAATACTGGGGGCAGGAGTCCAAGTGCCCCAACCCCAGCACAAATGATGTGTGTGTCTATATATATGTATATATATATATATATATATATATCAGCTGTGGTGTATAGCAGCTGTGGTTCCCTATCTTTCTCCATGTGACCCCATTAAAATGAATGAATTTCTTTTCTTGTTCAACCCCTCATCACAGCTCTATGGCCTTCTGAACATGAATTGCGAGCATTTCAACCAAGAGTGATATTTTGTTTTCCTTAGACTGTTTGATTTGAAGGGTTTTTTTCTGGCCCAGAATGTTGAAAGTATCCAGTATTTTAAAAGAAAACGAGAAATGAAGAAAAATAAACATAGTTTTATGAAAGAAATATGTCTTGTTTTCTCATGCCTTTAATCATTTTGTGAACCTTCAGATTATTCTTGGGACAACTAGTTGGGAAACTAATGTACTGTGTTATGTATTCATAAGTAATGTAATTCATTTTCAAAAGCTGGGACAATAATAACAAGACAGAAATAATAGTTTGACATGTTTGCACAACCAATACTACAAAGTATACAGTAGGCAATAGCACTCTTTATATTCACATTTTTCTTTTTCAATGTAAAACGTTACTTATATTTATAAATACTATTGCCAGGTCACCTCGTCACGTTAAAATATGATAAGCTACATTAGACATAGGCTACTCCAGGCCTGTTCGTACATGAGCTATATCATGGGTGCTGTACCAGATTTAGCAGAATAAATCTTTACTGCATGTTCTCCACTGTCAAGAATGATGAGCATGTTGTTCAGTGACACCAGTCCAACTGGGCGGATAAGGTGGTCCCCGACAAGAGGAGTCAGGACCGGGCCATCCTGGAATTTCCCTAAAATCCAAATCATCCCCTGTTTAGAGTCTGTCACAACCACATCTCCATTTCTGTCAAATGCCACACCGGACATGTTCAGCCTCACTGTGGACTGCAGGCTCAGGCTGAAACTGTCTGTCTGATAAAGGATGTGGAAGTCTTTGGTAAACACTTTCAGCCTTGTGTGGTGCTGCCTCTCTGGTGGATGTGTGTCAGCAGTTAAGTGCTCCATCACTGCAGTGTTCCCGGTCACTCGACAGCAGGCCACTGCTTTTGGTTGCTGGAGGTCAGAAATGGATATATGATGCTCCAGAGTAACACCATGACTATAGTCCACCTTTATATGAAACAGTGTGCCAGCCTGGACGTCTGAGACGAGGAGGTGCCCACAGCTGTTTGTGTCCACACCCCAGGGCATCTGGAAGGAATCCTTGACCGTCAACACGTGGTTCCCTCTGGAGGTGAAAACCTTCACAGCTTTATCCCCTGCATCAGTCACCACCACGTATCCACAGGGAGTCACCACCACATCCACTGGGTAACAGATCTCTCTACTGGCTTTTCCTCTTCGCCCAAAACTGTGCAGCTTCCTGCCCTGTGGACTGAACACCACCACGCTCTTCTCTCCATCATGCACCACCACTATTGCCCCTGAGGACCCTAAAACAGCTATCCCAGTGGGGTTGATCAGACTCCCCCAACCGCCAAAAGCTGTGTTGAGGTGCAGAGCTGTGGATATCAGACCTGCAGCCAAACTAAAGCCTCCTTTTGCCCCCCTGTGAGGAGGAGCAGAGGATGTGGGACTCCGGGACAACAGCAGCTCCTGGAGGTCACTAAGAACCTGGCAGTGGGAGGTGCTGTCAACGCTGCACAGCTGTCGACAGAACGGGCACTCCAGCTTCCTCAGGAGAGGGTGGGACAGAGCTGTGATGCATTCCAGACAGAGTACATGGCCACAGGAAAGGTTCTGTGGTCTGCGCTCCCTCTGCTGAGTGCAGAACTTCTCGAAGCAGACTTTACACTCCAGCAAATTGATCTGGATCTCTCTCAGAATCCCCTCAGGACTCAGGCTCCCACAACTTCGTGGACGAAGACTCATTGCCATGACTGAAATATCCTGATGTTCTTAAAGCAAACAGTGACTGTCAGCTGATGCAGACAGACAGAAGTTCAGGAAACTAAAAAGGAAAGACTGGTAATTTAAGAGAGATGGAGCAAATGATGAAGAGAGGCCTAATAAAGCATTACACTGCAACATTTTTGAGTACACAGACGTCCTGTGCGTTAGGCCCAGATCACGTGACATTTTGCACAGCACTGAGGCTCTCTGCTGCCCTCCTTCGGACGTCAAATTAGACACAAGTTGGAGAGGTTGAGCGGTTTCAGCCCCTGCTGTTTTTGAACAATGCAGCCTTCTCAGAAAACATTGAGCAGAAAGCATTCGTACTTAATATGTATATTAAGTATTAAAATAGAGAGGCATTTGGCTGGATTCAAAGCCAGTATCTCCAACAGGTGTTACATAGTATTGCAATGTGCCTTAATACTCACTGTGGGGTGATGCATGCTGGTAGTTCAAGGGTTTTTCTTTCAGCAGACACTGAATTTCTAGCTCAAGCTCTGCTACTGCTGTTCATGTTTTGGGCTATATGACATTTACTGCTGTCTTTTTCAACTGTACCTTTAAATACATGTTGTTATAGGTCAGCATGATGAAGCTATTTCAGTCTCTGAGTTTCGCAGTGCGCAGCCGGAGTGAAATCTGATCTGAGACGGGCAGTGTTTGAATCAGCCAATATGGCCCTCGTTTGCTGCAGCAAGGTGCTCTTCAGACTTTGAGCAAGGTCATTCATGATTTCCTGTTGTTAAGTACACAAACTGCCTCCTACTTATATGAATGTGAGAACAAGTACAAAAAGAATGTTAAATGAGTAATTACTTTCAACAATATGTCTTAAAGTGTAAGCGTAGTGCTTCTGCAGATCCTTTCATCAACAATTTACAAAGAGTTTAAGAGGAGATGTAAAACATTTTAATATGTTTCATTATTTCACAGTGAAAAAGAACAGCACAAGTCATTTTCAGCGGAATTGTTTTTGGCAAATGATTTCTAAATCCAGAGACAATGTACCCTATATACTGTCTACTGTAGCACGGCAGCCTGGTCCATTCCACAGAGGTCAATGTCTGGATTGTCGAGGATTATGAGGGATATATCTGTACTGGGATGATACTGACAGAGCAAATGAAAATAAAGAAAGAAAAATCAAACACAAAAAGCCCAAATTTAGTCTTAATACAAACTAAGAAAAGTTAGGGATAAAAAAAAAAAACCAACAACATGCAAACAGGCACAAGGGGTGAATTAAAATGTTATTACAGCAAAAGACATAAAAATAACAATACTGGCATCTTGGTGTGTGTTATAATACAAAGATCTGATGACTACTCTTAACATTTTCCTACTAAAACACATGATTTGATTTGACACAGCCATGCAGATGCAATAGATGCAATAACAAGAAGGTTGACAGTAAAACAAAACCACCTGCACACAGACAGGAAGAGCCTGACAACACATGCAAGAATTTGAATAACTGCCCTCTGTTATCAGTACAGTAAGAAAAAAAAGAAAAAAGATAGCAGCCACACATGGACAGGGAGAGTAAAACCACCCAAGGTCACAACGATTCACAAAATAATCAAACATTACTAAATGTACAGTATTTCCAAGAAAACATTCTGAAAAGTGCTTAAATTGTGTGCTTCGCTTTGTTCCAGGTCACACACAAACCTCAGTCAATGATCCTATCAAGCTAAAGCTGTCTTGCATCGAAATCCTGTCCACATTCAAATTATAAACACAGAACAAATGTTAGCATCTATGATGTAAATAGACAATCTATGACAGGTACTAATAAAAAGACCTCAGCCTCTCTGTGCTATGAATGTAGATGCTCCAATTAATTTGATACATTTTACATAACTGTTTTCAACATTGAAATGTGTTGAACCAATATACTGGAGTTAAGGCTGGTGTAAACCAGTCAAATGTACATTAACCATCAATGATATACTGTATCGTAGGATAAATGTTATGTTAGGATAAATTATGGTTTAACAGCTACAGTGATCATGCAGTCACATCTAGAATCGGCCTTTTTTATTACAACTTCGTTCTCTCACACACACAAAATACCACTATTTCTCTCTCTTGTCACACATACACACAAACCTGTGATCAGTGGTTTAGGAGCTCTCATAACTACAGCACACAGTTTAGTGTGCATCTCTGTAGTCCAAGTCTCTGCGCACTCCTACTAACCCTGCATGGACCTGTTCATCCACTTAGTCTCTCCTGTCTCCACTCCCTCTACAATAGGTGGGGGCTTTCTAGACTTCAATTACACCAGGGAGTGTTGTCGTATCTTAACCTCCTATTCAACCTGTGATCCTTAACACCTGGCTCCTAGGGGTGAGTTCAGAAGTCGCTCACCACCCTCTGGATTCATTTCCTACTGGCCGTCCAGGCCATTGATGGATTTGGTCTTTCCTGAGCCCTTCCCTCTCCGTCTGATTGTAGGGCTGTCTCCATCCACCTCCATCTCTCCTGAAACGTGATGATCACATACTAATGAGTTTAGAAAAAGATGTAACTGAACTTTGCAGATTTACAGTATAAGTAAAACACTATTCCAAATACTAGAAGTCAGCCCTTTAAAGGATGAACGTTCAAGATTGATCTATGCTTTTAACTAGGCTTTTTATGCGGTTGATAAATTGCAGTAAAGTCACTGTACCTTTAAATGCTTCAGACACATGGTCAGCAGATTCTGTGTAATTACTGTCCTCACATTCTGAGAGGCTCTGTGAGAGGAGAGGAGGTTCAGACACATGACACACATACCATTAACTGGACAGGGAATGTAGAAAAGCTAACTGACCCCAGTGAATGATGAGAATCTACGAAGGGAATAGGCCTACAAGTTAATATTCAATGAGATTCCTCAAGAGAAAGACAGCTGACTCTTTAGACATGTAACATGTTACATTGCTGGCTTGACCTGTCTGTTAAAGAACTGGCTTTTTGTGATTCAGACATACAGTAGCTGTCCATTATGTAAATGATTGTTGCGGCTTTATTCAGACATGCAATCATCATCACTCTCATTACTTATTAGATAGAGAATTCCTGCTGCCTACTTTTAGTGGCTGACAGTCACATTAATTCCAATTTGCTCACATGCTGTATGAGACACTTACTATGTTTAAAGTGTTTGCAGGAAAATCACAATTCCATCCATGGACTTGTGTACAGTGTTGATGGACACTGAAGATATAGCGAGCGGTTGCTGGTTGGATTATAATTTTGGTTGTAAAAGTTTGTTATTTATTTTTAACAGTTTGTTTGTTTATTTGGTCTTTTTTGACCTGCACCACAAGGTTAAAAATCCGCTGGACACATCTCCCCTAGTGCTCTTTCTCTGGAAGTGTTAAGAAAATATTATTGGTTTCAGCATGGTAAGATTGCTGCCGTAACTTTTACCTGAGAGTGACACAAGTGCTTATTCAGACATGAGAACAATACGTAAAATTGCCTTTACATTTACATAAAGAGGTGCATATCCAAAACAGGCTTTTTTGTGCAGGTGTGTAAACCAGCATTGCCCTGGGGTTTTAAGCAAGCGGATATACTAACCAGTTCCTTCAACCAACACTTTCCAGGACATAATGTATCCCTGAAAAGGTTAAGGTACTTTTGAACGGACACCAACATCAATTAGTTTTTGTACTAAACTATATGACTGACTTAACAAGGCCAAAGCGACCTACTAAATCTAAAGCATAAACATACCTTTTCTCTTGGACCATAATTTTCAGCATACCACACCATTCCATATAGGCACAGGAATGTAATGAAGGCCTAAAACCAGATAAAACATAACAGGGACTGATTAATGATTCATGGAAAAGCCATAATCAATAACTTACAGCTCTGACAGGTTCTGATTTTAGATTTATGTGAAAAATTATGCTGTTCTGGGGGCAAAGTTAAGGCACAAGCTTTCATGTATTTTACAGCGTGATGAGCCTACTATTAACTGCAGAAGCCCGCTGTTAATCACTCTGATACAGAAATGCATGGGAGTCTGATCTTACCAAACACACTAGCCAGAGGATCACATAGAGGATTTGTGTTTTTGAAAACAAGTCCTGTCCAAACTTAATACACGCCAAGGCCTCCAGAAAGGCAATTGCCCTGTGAATGAGGAGAGAAAAAACACACACAACTGATACCTCCGACGCATTAACCTGCAGTAAACTTTCAATTTAACAGGAAAAAAAATCTCTAAACAAATATGCCCATATGTGGCTTTTACCTGAGAACAGCACTATGCTCACTCACCTGAATATGTTAGCATTTGCTCAGTGAAATTTATTACATTGGTGGATAATAACAGTCCTGATATAGATCAGCTGCCTGACAGTTTGGGCCCCCTAGTTGACCAGTTAACATCCGTCACAGTTAAATCATCTGCTTTATCTGTCCTCACTGCCTGAGGCTTCCCGATATGCACATCACAGGTACACTACAGTTCATGCAAAAATATGCAATGTAGTAAGACTGATTTTGGGGGCCTTACCTCACAAATGCTCTAATCAGGGCTACAATTTACCACAGTTAAAAATAAATAAATAAATAAAAATAAAATAGGATTCACTTACCCAAACACCCAACACTGGGTCCCTACTCTCTTGCACTGTGTGTCTGTAAGGTACGCATAATACTGCCTAAAGCAAAAACAAACAAACACATTTCAAACGTTAACAAATTCCACCTGCAGTTTCTACTAGCTGGCAATTTTCTCAAACTGTCAAAACAAGGAACTGGACATAAGCATGTAACCGTGTGCAAGATCTTTAAAAAAGTGTAGCATGTAAATGTAACTGTCATTAGCAGTTTCTAGAGATCAGTTCCAATGCCACTGAAATTGTGTTTTCACCTCACTGTTGGAGCTGTGATGATACCAATGAACAGGATACGACACCAGCTAAGAGCATGGCTTGCAGGAAAGATGAAAATGTGCTTGAGGAAGAATGTGTTCAACTCTGTTAGCTGTGAAGAAAAAAGAAGACAGGCATCAGACAATATATGTAAAAACTATACAG
Source organism: Xiphias gladius (assembly GCF_016859285.1). Lineage (NCBI taxonomy): Eukaryota > Metazoa > Chordata > Actinopteri > Istiophoriformes > Xiphiidae > Xiphias > Xiphias gladius. Next base: position 15,631,635 of record NC_053421.1, read on the forward strand.
ACACTTATCATGTAGTTTGTAATTAGCAGGACAGACACATTGCTGTTGTTTTGACTCTGCATTCAAACATAGATCAAGTTACATTTTTAGCCTTTATTATATTATTATCTAATTATTATATTTTTTTCTAAATCCTTTGAAAAATATTAATATTAAATATGAATTTTAATGACTGGCTGAGGTCTGAAGGCCTGTACTACAAAGCAGGATTTGTGGTTAGGTAGGTAACTTCAAGTTTAACCCTGGGTTTTCAGAGTTACGACGGTGGCTCACTTCTTACCAGGGTTCATTGCCATGGTAACTTGTGCTGCACACCTAACCTTCTCAGGTTAGAAGCTCTGTTTTAAAAGGGTGAAAAATGGAAAGCCTCAAACAGCAAAATGATTAAAGTGATCTATAAAAATATCTATTGCTTTTTATTATGTGTCACTTTATTGTAAACTCTTTTATCCATGTCGGTATCCTGTAGGAATGATGACTCTGCTTTTCCAGTGATCTGAATGGTCAGTAGTTGGGCTGTTGACAGGTTTTAATCTGATCCTCTGAAGTTAACCTGCTCAGGCGCAGGTTAGACGAGCTGCACACCAAACCCGCTCAGGCATGACATCCGACATGGATAAAAGAATTTACCATTACAATGTATTTTACTAAAAAGATTATCCACACACTGTTAAAACATTTCCCATGATTAGAAATGAACATGCCAATCAGATTGACCTCATCAGACAGGAAATACTTTTTTCTTCTTCTCTACTCTCCTCTCAGCTTTGGCAGCAGAAGCAGTCTGACATTACTTTAAGTATTTTTTATCTGCATCACATATTCATAATAGTTTGTTCATCATCAGACAAACGAGCCATAAATACTCAGTTAGAAACTGTACTTATTTACAGTATATCCTTAATCATTGGAAATCATTTCTATTGTTTCTTTTTCTATTCTAGTTATGTGATCACATTGTTTACATTTCACATTGTTGAATATCGCCTTTGAATGGTGCTATATCCAAGTTTACCTGCAGGTATCACTGTTTCCTCTAATGTCCTATTAAGTACTTCATGCATCGTTCTGACACTGTTGCTTGTAATTTACAACTCTACCTCTTTCACAGGAACGCTCTCATAGTCGGACAGGAAAACCCAGAGTAAACTGAGCCAGTTGATAACCAACTTCGTGATACAGATTATGCAGTATGGCCAATGTTAGGCTCAGTGAAGCTAGTTAATGAAAAGATATGGTGGGTATGTTAAACTTGCTTCGTAGTACCGACCTCTGGACCCCATAGATCAGGAGTATCTTCCCTGCTGATGTTTGGCTTGTTTTAGGGGCTTTTTGTATTTCGTTATTTATTCAGTAAAAGACACTCTGAAATCCGATTTGAGTGGTCAGAGTCCCCAGATCAGGACATGTCAGTAGAAAACCTATTGGAATCGCATTTCAAACCAACTCCAAATGTGGTTTGAATCCAATTTGCAAAAAACAAAAACAAAAAAAAACAAAAAAACACTTTATGTGTTTTTTTCCTTTGCATACTCAAAATCATTCCAGACACAATCTGGATATGCCAAAAACGTGTGTTTCCGTCTTTGTTTTTAGGGCCCATAACTCTCTTTCATGGCAGACATGCTGATGTGATAGAAGGAAAAGCACAGGTGTAGGAAATAACATGTAATGATGGCTCTGTTCTATTGCGTGTACCAGCAAGCCATGCCAGCGAGACTGCGTGGATGAAAAGAGTCCCCTGGAACTGGACCACCTCAAAGGAATGCAGCCATTATTGTTGTTATTAGTTGTGTTCGACAAGTCAAAATGGGTGCTGTGAGTAAGGACTACTGGCAATGAGACTCTTAATTAGTGCTTTTTTATAGGCAGATGCACTGAAAGGGTCAACCAGTTCTGCCTCTAGTTAAAAATGTACAGTGCTGACAATTAGTAATTAAATCGTTGTCTCTCTTGATTACATCTATGACATATCCAGTACATTAATGTTATTTTTTTTTTTTTAGTTTTAGGGTATTTAGAATAAATGAATTGCTTGAGAAAACTTTTCACTGGCCATAAACAGTATATTAATTATATTACATAAACGTAACTCTTGGGTTAAGGTTAGGACACTAACAAACAAAGATCTCTTACAGTGCAAGTCACACTGATTTAAAAACACACTGGCAACAATCGTGGCAGTTCATTTTGAGGGACACACTGTCCAAGACCCTCTTGTTCGCACTGGAAGATAATGAGAGGGAGGCCTGCTGCTGTTTTATTCACTCATCTGGCCCGAAGCCTGTGTGGTTGAATTCAGTGAAGAGCAGCTAAACACACACAACACCGAGCAGAGCTGAACCATCCCCCGTCTCTTCAGCTAACTCTCAAAGACTGCTAATTACTATTTACAGCCTCAAGAGAGTTGGGAACTGCCTGAGTGAGTGAGAGAGAGGGCATGATGTTGTTGTTTCATCACCAAACAAAAATGAGAAAAACACCAGCTTTCATCGCCATGGCGGCCAGTGGATAGAAATTTTGGCACCCATAGCTGACTCTCCATTGGAGAGCAATGGATCTTACTCAAGTACTCCAGCCATTGGTTTTCTCATTACCATAAATTGCTCCCAAGTAATCCAGCCTGTCTTTCACTCTTATGGGATTAGCTGTTAAGATGTAGACAGCAGGACACACATCCATTATATGGATCCATGTAGGACAGGTTTTAGAGTTCAACAACGGAGGAGCCGATTAGAGTAGCCAGGACTTAGCACGCAGAGCACATCGGATGGATGATCTCAGACTAATCAGCACTTTGTCACCATGAGATGGCGAGAGAGGATTTCTCACTGACCCACCTGCCAGATGATCATGAACAGATAGACACCCATCACTCGCTGCAGGGAAGACTTTGGGTCAAGCCAGCGTACATAGGTCCAGCTTGCAGGGGTGAACTGTAACACGGCTCGTTTGATCTTCCCTGTGGTGGTATGGATGTCCCTGGAGGGGAAGCACAGGAGAAGGATTACAAAGACTTGCAGATAGATTTACAGTAAGTATTATGTTTGTGCAGTAGACAAAGCCATATGAAATAATGCCATCACATTAATCATTCAGTCCACTCCTCCCTAATGAACATGTGGGATCATATTTCCAAACAACAATTTCTGCATCTCAATGTGCATCTGAAATGCCTTGCTAGAGTGGAACTGAATTTATTACTATGTTAAAAAACAGTAAAAGGAAAATAAATATATTAGCACATACTCAGAAGAACTTATACTCTCTTACTTTTTCTGACTCAACACACATCTATTTTTATGACACGGATTAAAGTCAGCAATGAAATATTAAAAAAAACAAAACACTTAAGCAGATGAATGAAGTAAAAGTTAAGTAAAAAAAATAGTAAATAAATAAAGTACTATATAGGCTAGTTTTACTGACAATATACTAGGTGTATTGTTACTGAGTCAGGGCTGATCATATGAAAAAGATGAACCAGGCTTATAATATGAACCCCACTTCCCTTTTGGCAACCTATTCATAAGAGAAAAGGCAACTGAAAACACCTGTGTATGTTTGACTTGGCACTGTTCACACAGATTTAGGATTAACGCAGAACTGGATAAAATCTTAACACAGTTGGATTTCACTTCCAGACTGCAAGGTCATACTTAATACTGGCCCAGTGGTAGGTCCTCATCTCCAAAAAGCGACACACAGTCATGCCAAGCCAGATGCCCCCTCCATTACACAGCAGAATATCCAGAATCACCTGGTCCCACCAGCACTCAGCAAAGTTAGGCAGCAGGTGCATGAAGAATAGCTATGTGATCAGGAGAAGAGAATGTAATGAGAGTCCACACCATATCTAAAATTATTGAGAATGGCCAAAACCCATTATTAAATTCCACCAGATGAACATAGTCAGCTTAGTTGACCTTAAAATTTCTCCATTATAAAGAGAAAGGAGACAGAGGAGGAGCAGGCAGACAGAGAGAAAGTGGTGCAACAGGATGCTATGTGGTGACAACATTCAGCTGGTGTGTGCCCCTGTACCTCAGTAAGCTCCCAGGTGATACTGATGGTCCAGCACAGGCCATAGCTTCGAATGAGCAGGGCCTTCATACCCCAGCCCCAGAAATGGCTGAATGCAAAAATATCAAAATGGCTCAGGATTCTCTCCCAGGTGATGACATGGCAGTTAACAGCATATTCCTGCAGAGAGCAGCACAGATAGCCTTGACTACAAGCTGATAATCCCCTGGTAGTGAACTTAACATGTGCGTGCAAATCAATTTGATAATTATTTTCCTTGTTTCCACTCACCATTATGTCTGCTTCTCTCTTGGCATAGCGCAGGTTTGGGTCCAACCAATACATTAGCTGCTTTACCTGCTGCCAGTTGAGAAAGATGATGAAAACCAGGAACAGGAAGTAGAGGACACTCAGACCTTAGCAGCAGAAATACATGACATTAATAAGGGAAATCTATGGTCTAAACAACAGTACTTTTGCACTTTGAGACTTTTACCAAATACACACCAAAAACTATTCGCCATATTGCTGGATGTGGTCTGGTGAATGGGCCTACAAAAAGGAAGATTATGTCAAAAAGATATACCCAACAATAATTTACAAGACAAACTCAGGTTACACATTATGCTAATCATCAAAAAAAAAAAAAATCAGCTTTTTTTGTATCATCTCACATATGCTATGTTTCTGACCATATTTAATCACAATAACTTTGTACATTTTCCATAGTTACCATCCCTGTGATGAGAACTGTAAACAATAGTGACAAAAAATGACACTACATAAGGTTGTTGATCCCAGGATTCAAATTTAGCTTATTCAGCGTGTGCTCCTTTCATTCCTCTCATAATGAGGTCACTGTTGACTGAGGGTAATTCATGTTCATTCATGTAAAACGGTCATTATGATTTACTGTGCTAAAACGTGACTCTTTGTGTTTGTATTTACCTATTTATTTTTGTTTGCTTACCATTGGGAAATGCCAGAACACTGATGACAAGGAAGAAAGAGGTGACCAGGATGAGCCCCACCCAGAGATTACTGTCAGGGTTTCCATCATCTCTGCGTTAAGGGTAAATAGAAATCACAAATGTCCACCGACACTGTGCTACAGTATGTTAAACAGGCCATTTTATAAGTACGCATTATGCTCCCTCCACATCTGTAGTGTTGTGAATGTGCCTCACACGTCTTCGGGTTTCAGACAGCAACTGGCAAAAACATTAGTGTTTACATTGCATTAGATTTGTGGGGCCAACTGTGGTTTGCAAAGCAGAAAATCACTTTAACTCTAACGTTTCGACCCATTTCCTCGCTAGTTACATGGTGTTAGCTAATGTCTGCACGGGAAACAGTGTTCATCAATGGACTGACATAATATGACACAGTGCTTCTCTTAGTCAGCTTAGGTTAGCGATTAATGGCGGCAAAATGTAGGTAGTTAAGACTGAGAGCAGAATCCCAATGCCTACATGCGGGTGTAGTTACTTTAGTGAGAAAAAGCCAGTGAAGAGTCTGAGCATCACTACTCCTGTTAGCTGAATGCTAACCTAGCCAAACCCCCTTCCCCCCCGAGCTAGCGTTAGCTGTGAGCGACATACCTGGTGAAGGCGAAATACATCAAACTGAGCACCGTGCATGTCAGCAGGGTTATCGTGTGCGGCCTATAGAAAAAGTCTATCGTGATATCTTCAACTTGCTGCTCGTTTATCATTCGGAAATGCATCCTGTAATTCACATCATCCTTGCTCAGGGTATGGGATCCGCTATACACGGAAGCCATAGCAGGACACAGCCAGGAGAGGAGGAGGAGGAGGAGCAGGCGCAGGAGCGAGAGCGAGAGCAGCAGCAGCAGCAGCAGCAGCAGCAGCAGCAGTTGCAGTGGCAGTGGCAGCAGCTACCACCACCACCACCACCTCCAACACCACAAACTGCCACAACAGACAGAAAGTAGTTAAAATAAATATCATAAATCACATATCCAAGGCGAGTACTGACAGCTGAGCAGAGTGAGGTGCAGAGGGCTAAACGAGGAGAGGACAGTTGAAGGGAAATTGCTCACTCCTGATTTTGATTGGTGTGCATGTTTTGTTGGGCGTGTCCCAAAGCGGAAGAGTCCACATGCCGTGATTCATCATGTGCTGCTAGGAGTGTCTTCAGCCTGACCTCCACGCAAAGACGCTTGACCGTGACAAATGAGCAGAGGCTGACTTCCAAATCTACCCGATCGACCTTAAACTGAGACCTCCTGAACAAAAGCTTAAAAATATGTTACGCTACACGTTTTGTGAGCTTGAACACAGTACAGCGTTTCTAAATGTCAAATGAATACGTTACCTAGAAAACGTCTCTCGCCAAAAGGTAAATTTACTTGACTTTGTTGGGTGTTCATCTCCCTCCTGTGGCCGCTCATGACTCCACATGACACTGAAACCAAAAACCGTCCTCAGCCCATTGCAGGGGGCCCTATCATTTTTCACGACGAGCAGCAAGAAAATCACATCCCCATGGCCACCAAATTTCCTAACGAATTACTGTTGCTGTTTACTGTTGGACATGATAAATGCTCCCACCACTTTTTTTTTCCACCCTAAATTATTATCCATTGTCGAGTAAAAAAATATTTAATTCGTAGTTAGTACTGAAATGTACCACTATAAAATGCGTTTTTTCTTACTCATAAAGTCCATGTTTAGCCATCATTTGTACATGTTGCTGGTCTCAAAAGAAGGCCTGTTTAATTTTTTGTATTTGTGCATTGTCTACTATAGAGGAGAGTTGTTTCAGCTCAATAAATAAACAAATCAACCGTAAATAAACTAAATAATTAGCTTAATTTATGTGTTCAAATAAACAAGGTGTCTCACAAGTAACAGAATAACAGTTATTAAAAAAAGTAAAAAAAATCACTGATTAAAAGCCTCACCTTTATTTTTTAAATGAGATACAAACAGTCCAGAATAACCCACTGATCTGAAGCTGAATGCAGTCACACAAAATCAAAAAACAAAAAGTATACACACAAAAATCCCCAGAAAATCCCCAGTGTGTTGCTGAAATTTTTAGAGAAATCTATATGCCTTTGCAGTTTCTAATGGAATAAAAGAATTGTGAGAGAACAAGCTGCTAAAATCCTCAATGTTTGATATCTGTTCAACAGCCATGCAGTCAAGCCAGCCGATCTATAGGCTATCATAACAATCAATAATCAATCTAAAGTGATTAATGAAATACAGAGCCAATGGGAAAATGTAGGTTGTTGTTGAAATTTTTCAATTATGATCTAAAAACCGTTTTGTTTTTTTTTTTGTTTCTTTTGTTGTTTTTTTTTACATGGATATGATTGCTGTTATAAAATTATATAAAAAGGCAATATAAACAGCCAATTGTACAAAAACATAAGTAATAGGTAGCACATTATATTCAAATGCAATTGCTCTTTGGAACTATTAACTATTTCCAACTATTTCTGAAACAGAAACAAAAATAACTTTACACTTCTTTGTATAGCATACAGCATATTGAGGGGTATATGACACTGATAGGCTGCTATGCACTTTTCATACAATCAAGAAGTTAAAAGTTTATGTATTAATATGGCTGGTTGTTGTGGTCTTGGGTTTTTTGAGCTCCATCAAGCCTTTAAATCCCTGTCACCCTGTTTCAGCAGTATGATGGGCTGCAGAAAAAGAATGACTATTAGTATTTGCACAATATTTTATTCATCTAACAGTATATGTAGCTGCAAAGAAAATAACATACCAAAGTGTTGAAGTGTTGTCTGCAAACAGCTTTACTTAACCAGTAGATCAAGAATAGGGCTACTAAATTTTCAACAACCAGCAGACTCATTACCAATCCATTGATTCCATTAAGCACCTATGAAAAAGTTGAGAATTTAATGGAAGTGAATACACATTTGTTTTGTATTTCAGAGAGAAATTGGTTACTCAGTCCAGGGTAATGGTGTTTTCCTTTACCATTAAACTGTGTGAGTCATAACCTGGCGAGGTTTGCAAGTGGATCCCGCTGATATAAAATGCCGCAATTGACCAGAAGAAGCTCATAATGTTCAATGAGAATGACAGCTTTGCCTAGAAAAAGACACTACGTTACATTAATTGGATGTTTATGTCCACACGGGGATCAATTTTGGCAGCAACTAGGACTAAGTCAGTGATTGAACCAACAGCTGTATCTCCTGAGGTACAACCACACAGACAATAACAATGCTTAGTTTCACTGAAAAGAGATTTTTTTTTTTCTTTTTTTGCAAACCAGGGTCAGACTCATCTTGATTATTATTATTAATTTCAAGTTATTACATTCACTCTGAATCTATCTTTTAAGAGCACTAAAGATTATTCTGATATTTCATATCAAAAGAACACAATACTTTATATTTGGGGGATGAAACACCGCACCATATCTAAATCTTGAGCTGAATAAAAATAATTCTATAAGTTCAGAACCACTAATAAAAATGTATACTACCTTATACTTTGCAATAGTCAACATATGCCATCATTTTTAGATCAAGTTGGAGTTAAAGTATCATCTTTTTTTTCTTTGCTATCAAAATTTTACTAAAAGAGCAAATTTCACCCGCATGATGGGTTTTTCAGTTGTAAATTAAATCAGATTACTTACCATGTACATGTGTGGAGCTTTTCCTGCAGCATAAGACAGCATACCACAGACGACAAACTAATGATGATGATGATAAAGCATATCAGTTATTTTACACAGAAATATAATAATCATTTCCAAATACCGTTCATTAACAAAAGAAGACAGGATAAAAAGCGTCACATCACCAATAACAGTATCAATAGAAATATAACATAACATGGCTATTCAAATTTTTCGAAGAATCATTCACAATAGCATTTTCTATCTATTTTTTGAAACTGTATTTACCAGAACACTGGGGAGAGTGTAGATCATGTTGATCATTTTATCCAAAATCAGACCAAGGATGCAAAGAAACACACCGGCGATGGCTTGGGCTGCCTTATAAAAAAGAGAATAAATCAATAAATAAATAAACAGAAAATACTCTATGGCAATGCTGCAACTGTTGTGTGTAAATTTATGCCAGAAAAAATAGAAACACAAACTGCTTCAGAGTCTCTTTGCATGGTACGGCACATTTCTACCTGTATAAGAAACAATTCATCTTACTCCGAGAGGTTTAGGTCTTCCCTTAATAACAAAGACCTTGTAGGGATCTCTGAACACACACTGGAATTTTTCTGGCATCAGTTGACCCGCTCCATGGTCCTTGAGATTTCCAATGGGAATAGTGATGATCATCGAATCATTACATACAAAGGTCTTCTTCATTCTCCTGTGAACAAGATTAGTGCAAAGGACGGTAAAGCAGATTATATCACTGACGATCTGTTGTTGAGGTTTTCAGGAGCATACCTTTTTTTCTTCTTCTCTAAACTCGATTCAGACCTGAAATTCTCTGCTTTTGTCTAAAATGTTTGAAAAGGAAATGACTCGGCATGTTGTTTTTGTTTCTCACTCCTTCTCTGTACCCCCCCACCACACACATACACACACACAAATACACAAAAACCCACTTGATGCTTGCATGCAGACTAATTTGGAAAACTTTCAAAACCATAAAGACCTAATATTTTAACTTTTTATGTTGATCAATTTAAAGAAAGGTGTTTATGACTTGTGATAATGAGGCACTGAGAACTGAACATAATAAGATTGTAAAGAGCACTGGCAGAGTGAGGAACTTAAAGTGTGAGATGACCTCATATTTGCAGGGAAGTGAAAATACGTAAAGAACGAGGCACTTGTTTGAGACAGAAAACAGAGGTGAAATAGATACTGCTCAAGCCAAAAAAGGTAAGAATGCACTAAAAAAATGCATATTTTCAATACAGATTATGAATTTGCAAGCATTTTAAAGGCTGCATATCCATGTGTATATATAGGATTATAAGTTTTGTAGATGTATGTTAAATATGACATCTAAGAAACACAAAAATTCTGCAAAGAGTATGAGAATTAGATGGTTGCTGTTAATATTTTGTATCATATTGTATTTTTTATCAAGTAGCCAAAAAAAGTGATGATTTTACTGATTTCCACAAAACCCATTCATTATATTTAGTAATTATGAAAAGCCAGTGATGCACAATTCCAGAGCCTGAAAATATGATTGTTCGTCAGACTGTAAACGTATAAATATAACAGCTACAAATATTAAAATCTCTAATCTTTCTCTTTCATTTACAACGTTAAAAAAAACGACCTTATTTGATATTTTTATTTACATACTCCTTTAAATGTTTGGATGTTTAATTTGTTTCTTCAAAGACGTACTTTGTATGGAATTTGTATTAATCTGCATTATAGTGTAAAGCCTTTCTAATATCTTGTCTACATTATTTACACATACGGTGGAGAAGAACGTTACACATTAATTTTAACAGGTTATTACAGGATTGTTATACGGTATTATGTTACAACGTACAAAGAATGTATTATGATTTTTAAATCATTATATTATTGTAGATCATAAAGAAAACACTATTCATCTGGTCCAGAGAGGCACCATGTCTTTTGCTGATGTTGACATGGATATCCAGAGAGCTGATGAGGAGCCAGGCCGAGCCAGCGAAGGAGAGCTGCCCTTGGTATATTGCTACCAAGCTGCAGAGCTCATGCCAGACGACAAAGGGCCGCTGCATGACCTGCTGCAGAAGCAACCTGCTGTGTTGGGGGTAAAAGAGTTAAAACAGCTCATCAAAAACAAAAACATGAAAACTTGTGAAATGTAATCTGTACATGAGTGAACATGCATTGCTTCATAGTTTGTCAGTTGCATCAAAATTGCGTATAGTCCTAAAAAGAAGGAACTAAGATGGTGGAATTTTTGTTCTCATACGTTACTACTTTGTGTATATAATATTTTACTTTGCAAACACTGAAGTACAGGCAATACTGATCAGTCTTTTGCTCATTCCTTCATGTGACTATGAGGTTTTAATTAGAAATATTACAAAATAATTGATGTTATATATCACAAACAGATTATAGGTGCTGTAAAGAGAAATGTCGCAAATGATACGTAAACCTTGTGCAGTTCTGGGCAGCAACAGAAAATGCTTGGTTTAATACTGTGAATCTAATCTAATACTAAGTGTCATATAGTTAAATAACAACATAGATCATTCATTTACACCAAATCAGGGCCTTAGAAACAGGATTTAGATAAAACTTGTCTATATAAAACAATTACATTCCCCATGAAACATTTTTTGAATATGATGAATTGAATATGACGAATGTCTGACATGAAAACAGACTTTTACAGTAAGGACACATACATTGTATGTGTCCTTACTATAAAAGTGTTGCTACATAAACATCCTGGGTTTGGAGAAATGTACAAGATATATGTATATCTATATCTATATCTATATATCTCTATATCTATATCTATATATCTATATAGATATAGATATAGATATAGCTATAGATATATATATATATATATATATATACACACACACATATATACACGTCTATTGTCGCTGTTCCCGTGTCAGTCGGTACAGATGGTGAGCGGTTTCCTCACTGTTGGAGTGGGAATTCTTTTTGCTGTTACCCAGGAGATGACACAGTCCCTTTTCACTCTGTTCAGAGTTTCCCACCTGACTGGAGCACTCGTAAGTCTCAGCTAAAACAAGGACTACATTATAAAGATCGTGCCCTGAGTAAAGTACTTAAAACTATAAGGTCTTCAAGAATTACTTAACCATATTCATTTTTGTGTGTATCTTCAAGTCACACGACAATGTGAAAAATGTACAGATGTTTTCAGTCAACTCTGAGCTGCATTCATCTCCTCTCTGCAGTTCATCATTGCTGGAGTTGTTTCCAACCTGCTGTTCAAATATCCAGGATTACTACCTGTAAGTACAACTCAATAGAAGCCTGACAAATAATACATTAAAGCTGATGAAGGTGATTATTAGTTGAAATATTCTTGTATGACTTTTGTTCCAGCTGTCCTTCAGGGTTAACTGTGGCTGTATTATTGTAGCAGTGGCTGCAATCTGCCTGATAAGCGTTGACCTGGCTCACTGGATTCCAGAACATGAAAAGTATTTGAAGGTAAGAGCGTACAAATATTACGACAAAATGAAACACTACCACTTCAAAGATGGGCTTGTTTTGCTATAGATATTCGGTTATATTTGCTAATACAAAATTAAAGTTTACTTGATGATTTTTATGTTTTATACAGATGGAGGTGCTGGCCCTTTGTGTGTTGGGGCTTGAGGTTTCCCTCTCTGGAGTCCTCTGCTTCTTGTTCTTTAAAGAGAGACGTGACTAAATCACCGTGGTCAAACTGTTATCATTATTCAAGAATTCTGTGCTTTAAATTAACTTTGTGTATAGAGAAACAAATGAGCCATAAATTAGTGTTTAAAAGAAGTAAAACCACTTTATTAAACTAGCAAACTTTTTATGTTCTTATGTTTTTCTTTTGTACATTATGTGTGGTTTTTAGTTCTGTCTCAATTGCCTGAATTGGAGATGAAGCCCCTGCTGAGCAGCCCGGGCTGTGGTCTGTGTCCGATGTTTCTGACTCAGACTGAGAGCGATCTGTGGTTAAGAAACTTCAGCTACTCTCATGTGAAGGAAAACCCACTCTTCATCCTCCTCGACCTCAGCGTCTCTTTGTGTAACGGTAGTAGTGGGTCTCATAGTGCAGCTCTGTCTGTCTTTGTGCAAGAGTCTCTTTGTGCACGGTTCTACCCTAATGCTTTGTTATCGGTGGAAATATCTGCTATTTGTCTTCAGCTGCGCTCACACTTTCAGCAAGTTTCACACATAGAATCCCTTACTGAACTGTGAAATATTTGTGCGTTATAGGTTTGCCTTCTGTTTGCAAATAATGCAGTCATTAGCCACTGGTGGAAATACTCAATTTCATGTTAAACTTAACAGTGGCAAAGACATAAGTACAACAATATGTTTTAAACATTTTAATCATCTGTACAAACTCATCGCAATAAAGGACTGGTGACAAAAGAAATAATGACAGTACAACATTGTCTGTATGGATCTGTCTGCTATTTGTTTTGTTTTGTAAAATACATAATAAAAAAAACTCATCTACAATATAAACACTGATTCATACCTAGTTTCATTAAAACAAATGTACAGACCACTGACGTACCATCATGACAGTGTATATTATGTGTCAATTTCCAATTTACAGTATCATAATGAAATGCCATATAATAGTTGAGCTTCATCCCTTAAAGTCTTAGTGCTCCGAAGCTGGACTCCTCTTATTTTCATCCCCTTGTCCTGATATTCAAACTGCTGTTGCATCAAGTAGGATTCAGATTGAGGACTTCACAGCTATGAAGAAAGAAGAAAAACAAACAAACAGGAAAACAGGTCTTAGAATAATACATTTCAACACTTTCAACACAATAATACATTTTCGACACTTTTGCAATTTTTTACTTCAGTCACTAAGCAGTATTTAGAACGTCAGTCAAATAAAGGGCTATTTTAAACACTATTTTAGGATCTAAAATGGCATTACACAACACATATTTTACAGGTTATAGATATTGTCAAACCAATTAGGGTTAGGGTTAGGGTTACCCTGAATTCCTAAAACCTTCAGTAATGACTGGGCATCAGTGCTGCTTACAAGATAAAGAAATGTGTTATGGACAATAAAAGCCATATCCAATGTCTGGATTTTTGATGCAATTTTCAGAGTTGTTATCTTAAACCAGCTGTTTTCAAACTTACTTTTAGATGCTCTAGTTTAGCAGCTCTAACAAAGTAAAAGGGAAAACATTGTATTTTCTTGAAGTCAAAATGTGAGAATATATAGAGTCGTTCATGCTTATTGCAGAGTTAAAGTGAATTACATTGCTATAACTGTATACTTGTTTATGACGAAATGATTGTGCTATTTACAAATGTAAGAGACATGAATATGTTTCTTTAAAAGTAACAGGAAAGTTATCTTACTTAATCCACATGCTTTCAATTTGTTTAACTGTAACTACAGATGAGACTGTTCGCTCCATTTCTTCCACTATCCAGGTCATCCAATTTAGTCCTGGTATTTGCACTGTAATATTTGGTGCATTTGTATCTGTTTGAAAATCATTTTTGTGCCCATTAGATACAATAAAAGCTGAATATGAACATTACAAACAAATAAAAAATAACATGTTTACACAAAACTCGGGTATCAACAAAAAATCTTTCAACTTAAAATGCACTCCAGAACCACAAAACACATGCTGTAACAGAACATGCATGTGTTTAAACATACATAAAACTCTTAAGAACATGTGATGTTTTTTGACACAAATTTTACCCTCATGTCAAAGCGGATGCACAGAGGAAAATGTGTGGAGGAGAAAACCCAGAGGAAAACATGAAGAAGAGCCAGAGGTTTACAAAACAAACCACCCGTCAGGATGAGAGCCCTGTAAGCCCATCAGGACACACTGCCATGCAGCACACAGCACAGGCAACAAAGCACATTTTCACACAGATTAGTATTCGGAGTCCTCACGCTTGTTAATGAGGCTTGTGAAGGAAACAACACATATGTCGGCTCTGGTGACACCAGTTACTTACTGAGCTAAAAACCCCCCAGCTCTGAGTCAGACCACAGTAGAGAGGCCTACTGCTACATGAGAAGTCTTGCTCTGGCAAAAACAAAACAGCAAAAAGGTTGTGAGTGAAACGGAAGCTGCAACTATTCTCTACCACTTGCCTTTAAATTCTCAGAATCTGAAGTCCAATCTGAAATATATCAGATCATTTAAATAAATACTTTGCCTACAGAGGTTACAATTTGCTGGTCAGTCTTAACAGCCTGTGTAGTTTCGGTAATCAGGTGAGAATAAAAGCTCCTTGTAGAGATCAATGTGTGACTTGGAAAAAAAAATAAATAAATAACCTTTTGAAGATGACACTCTTCTCTACATGAAGCACAGGTTCCTGTTTAGATTTATCAAGGTGCCAAGTGTAAAAAACAAACATGTTCAGTGTAATTGCAACAGCTTTGACTGGTCTCAGGATTCATCAGGAGGTGGGAGACTTGAATCGTAAACCTTCTCACCTCTTCACACTACAAGATCTTCTCTGCTGTCTGTCAATGATAAATACAATACAATAAAAATTGGAGTTATAATCAGGCTTTAAAATCGTATATGCTCCTGGCTTTAAGCTTCTTCAGACAAATAATTCACTTTTTTTTCCAAGGTGCTAAAATTCTCCCATCACTATTCTTTCTAAACTCTGCTGTCATTGTTTGTATATGAAGGCGAATCCAAAAACGACAGTTTAGAACGATATGATTATAGGAGCTTAGATTTTATTTATTTATTATGTTTCTCAATCAGCGTGTCCTTCTTCACACCTTATAAAAAGTAACATGATGGCATTTTTATGTTCTGCTTCCAGGGCATCCAGATGTACACATTTATCCAAACAGAATAAGTGTGATGAAAATAATTATTAAAAATACATGTATTTATACAAAATATACATTAAGTCACAAACTTAAAATGCACTGGACTCTGTATCAGTGAGTAAATACACTTAGTTGCCAGTTTATTAGGAACCCCTAATAGCTAACACTAATGCAGTCTAATACAACAGTCCTGGAATTACTGCAGGGCTGTTGTTTTAGACTTCCATTAGTTTTTCCATACTACTAGATGTAGTAGTACACTAGTCCTACTATTAGTAGACCTATTAGCGTATTATTAGTTAAATTTTAATCTCTATAAAAAGCTGGATGTGAAAAATATCACAGGAGCAATGAAGAGGTGATGGTGCACACAACTACAATGCATCCGTGGTTAGATTACATTTCTTTCAATACAAAATTAGACAATTAATGGAATCATCATCATCAGAAGTGAAGCACCTCATGTGGTTGACCGTCCCAGACCTTACTAACACTTGATGCCGTGGTCTATGAAATAGCACAAGTAGAAAATATACAAGCAAAAATGCTAAAACAAAGGACTCCAGAGAGAGCCAGAAATAATAAATGGGTGTCACCACAGCTATGCTTTTTCTAATATTTCCCAAAATAAAACCCCCTCATGAAACAAGGCGACGTCAACAGTAGCGCAACATCAGGTCATTTCAGTATAAGAAGATAATAAGGAAGATAATCAAACACTCACTGCAGTGATGAACTTGGTGCCCTGGGGATGGAGGTCTTCATCCTTCTGGAATATTGAAGGAGACGCTATGGAGGAGGGAGGTGTGGAGGAGCAGAGGAAAGAGGAGGGCTCGCTGTCGTTGTTGTTGTAGGAGTCCATGACAATGCTGGGGTGCTCAGGTATGGTGAGGGTACTGAGCCCTGTTACGCTGTCCGTGGAGGTGCACTGGGAGGACGTCTCTGAGCTCTCAGTGACTGTGACACAACAGAGAGAAAGATACGTTAATGCTGCTCCACTGGATCAAGCCAAACGGAACTCCATTAAGCGGGCAGGTATCAAGCTGGGCAAGGCTTTTAGCTATTATGTGTAGGATTTAAATATTCTCCTAGAAGAAGCAGCAAAAAAGACAGTGATCCCCATCTACTTTTATTTTATATCTAATTAATTAGGATAACTTTGAAGAGATCTGTTTTCATTTTGACATTAACGCGTATTCTTCTATTGATAAGTGAAAAATTACTATATACTATATATATTATTTATTTATTTATTTATTTTTAAAGTTTAAGCTGTTTTTTTTCTGCCCAGATTCAATTTCCCCACACATCCAGAAGTTGTTGTCTTCTGCTGTAAGATGACACTGGCTATAGCAGTTTATATTAAATTACATTCTTGTGTAACACTGACAGCTCCAAAAATACTTTAAGTAATAAAAAGTGAAGAGACAAATAAGGAGAAATCACAAATGAGCTGCAGAATATGTGCCAGAGAGCCCCCCAAGAAAATAAAAAGACAATTAGTGGTTAAACTACATTGTTTATGGTGAAAATGGTATTTTTAAAATGTTATTTTCACAATTTTTCTGCCTCTAATGATCAACAGTTTTTAATAATCAAAATAAACACAGATACGACATCTGACTTTTTTAAAAGACAGCTGAGAATAGCCACTCACTCATAGAGGGCTGGCTCCCGGTGTCCTGCTCCAACTCGTCCTCCTCTATGCAGTCGTAGGGCCACTGGGCAAAGGAGGGAACAGTGGTCATTGCATATGGATGTGTGTGTGGGTGAGACGGGGAGGAACACAGGTGGAGATTGAGCGAGCCCAGCAGGGAGGAGGACGACTGGCTGCTGGAGGAGGAGGTGCTGCTGTTAGAGATGGTGGAGTGAGGTCTCTTGAACGAAGTGCAGTGCTCAAATGAGGGCACGGCGATGGAAGCTCTTGTCCTAGACTCTGTCAGCAGAGAGAAACAAAGCGAGCTGTGAGATCACGTCAGGGAGTTAGAGTCACAGGCATGTATGCATATGCCTGTGGTTTTTAATGGTGATAATTAAGGTGTGAATCTTTTTTACAGCATCGTTGGTAAACCATGAAAGAGAGGTAATGTAAAATAGTTTACCGTGGGCGTAATGACACTTGTAATTCAGTATGGCTTAGATTACATCTGGGGTGTATACTTAACAAAATCCTCAGAACAACTGTAAGCGTGAGCCAAGTTTTTTTTGTGGTTCAGCAAAGAAACAATTAGCGAATCACTAATGTATTAACTAATGTGTGCCTACTCTCAGAGAGAAACAAAATAGAGAAGGAAGGGGGGGTCAGAGAAAGACAGTTAGAAGGAATCAACACACACTCAGGGTTAAAGTACAACAAAGTGTACAGGAACAGCTCACCTGACCCCTTCATTATATAGTCAATGGCTCTGTCACTGATAGCTGCATCACTAGGCTTGATGTCCATGAAAGGTTTGCTTCCAATCCCCATAGAAACCATCTCCTGCATGCGCAGCTCTGGAATAGATATATATATATATATATATATATATATCGTTATTGACAAAATGTGAATGTTACCTGGACAGAAAGTAATCTGAATTTCACAGTATTTGTATTGAATCGTACAGGGAATAGTTTGTGTAAAACTGGACAGTCTGACAGAGAGACACACCTCTGTTTCTGAGCGCCTGCCTCCACAGGATCTTGCCAATAATGGCTGTCCACACAGCCTTGACCTCTGCAGAGCCGGCTTGAAGTATAAACGTGTCCTGTGACTTCCTCCGACGGAACCAGATCTCAAAACGCAGGCCGCTGTCACCAACATTTTCAGTCATACCTATCTCTGCTGTCTAAATAGAAAGGAGTGGAAAAAAAAAAAAAAAAAACATGAAATTTACTGTCATTATACAAGCAGCGTAAAAACTGCAAAAAAAAATTATCCTCCTCCTGAAACAATAAATTCTCACTTTGAAGGACTGTTTGTAGATGTAAAAGTCATATCCTCCCTCTATCTTCTTGG
Source organism: Xiphias gladius (assembly GCF_016859285.1). Classification (NCBI taxonomy): domain Eukaryota; kingdom Metazoa; phylum Chordata; class Actinopteri; order Istiophoriformes; family Xiphiidae; genus Xiphias; species Xiphias gladius. Next base: position 15,650,156 of record NC_053421.1, read on the forward strand.
TCTTGCTAAAGAGGATGAGGTCTTCAAACAAGAAGACATGGCGGAGGTATTTCCTCCGTCCACACCAGACTATGAACTCATCCTGGCAGCGGAGTTGACCTTGTTCTTTTAGGTTTACCTGGAGAGGAAACACAACCGTTCCCATGCGTCAGAGAGAACAATACAATTCCTGACAGGGATCTGACCTCACTCTACTGTATACATAACAAGATGACCTCGACTTCCAAAATTGTTTTAAAGACCTCTGTCTTGCTAGATTGTAAACAAAATAAGTGATACTTGGCTTTTATGCTGACATCCAAATATTCATCATAGCAGCACATGGCTCTGGCCCCATGTATTACTACTTACATCACAGCCCCGAATGGCATCCATAGCCAGCAGGTCGTTGCCGTGGCGAAGCTGAAACTTGACCATCTCCTCTGCGGTGTGTAGGTCGCTCAGCTCCTGCTCCTGGGAGTGACTGCACTCCTTAATCAGGTCTTTCAGCAAAAGAGCATATTTACTCATCCTCTGAATGGGCTTCAGCAAGTAGGACGCCAGGTCCATCTTGTCCCCTAGCTCCAGCTGCTTATTCTGGAGAGACACACAGCGAGGATTACTTATCGTGGTGTTACTGCTTGACTCTAGATCAATTCTGTTTATCTTTTTTAAAACTGTTTACAGTTGAGCTGAGGCCATGTATTAGAGCCTGACCAGTACTAGTTTTCTAGGCCAATGTCAATATCGCTATTGAAGAGTTCAAAAAAAGTTTACCTTAAACTTGGTTACTAAAGAACCTTAAGAAAGATATGAACTGAGTGGCAGTTTAAAAATGAACTTTTTACTACCCTCTGGTGAAAAAACTATGTACTGGCATAACTGTTTCCAAATTAACTCAAATATCTCTGTTCCTTAAACAAAAAACATATTTTTTGGCATTTCTTTGCTGTAACTTTGTATTGTTCATTGCAGTCATATAAGTCGATACCTATATATTTGTAATATGCTTAAACTGTCCGTCTATATCAGCCATGTCAAAGCACTGGTCGGGCTCTAACGTGTATATTGTTTAAGATCTCTTTAGTGTTTAATGATGGGTTTGCTTTTTTTAGCCCTTGAGAGAGGGACACTTCTTCCCTTTATGATATGAGACATTTTTGGGGGGCTGCACCTTTCTCAAATGTCATTTTGAACACAGTGAGGATGCGTCACTGTGTGAGGAATGTACCCAGAGCCAGAGCTTCCAGACGCACCTTAAAGAATTCGTTCCCATGGCTGCTGAGCAGAGTGTCGGACTGGGGTTTATTCTTGCTGTACAGAGCATACATGCCAAACTGATCCTCCTGCACACAAGATTAACAGGTTACAACACTGACTACAGTAAAAAGCACGCGGACATTTCAGTGTGCTTTGCCAAACACTAGGAATGATTCAGCTCCCAAGAGACTGTAACTGTAATTGTATGGGTTTCGCCATCAGTTATACTCATTCTTTTGCTGACAAGTGACTTAAATACATAGGTATACAACCCTTAATGGAACAGTGTGATAAAACAATGCATGAAGTTGTTTGGAGAAAATTCAGCAACTACAGGTAAACACATCATTACAGTGACTCTTGTCGAGAGCCACCAGACCTGAGTGCTGTTTTTAGCCTGTCAGTGTGCTGCTTCTGGGCACACTGACTGTCTGCGCGAACTCACGTGTCTGAGAAAACAGCTACTGATGGACAGCGGGGAGTGCGCACACGACTCCAGATCCTTCAGGAAGTACTGACTGTGGAAGTCCCACAGTTTCTCCACGTTCCCAAAAATGATGCTGCGCTTCCCCCGCAGGTCCTGGGGCAAATCCATACGCTCCATCTCGGGGAAATAGTGCTCAATGATGTAGCTGAGAGACCGCACATACTCCCTCTCTGTGGAGATCATCTCATCCATGATGTGCTGGACTTTACTAGTGAATAGAGAGAAATAACAGGGTATATGGCTAAAAATATCCTTGAAGGTATTTACAATTATTGATAATACCATACGACTTTAGGTAATTTAAAAAAACGTTATTTATTTCATAATAAATTGAATATTTTGGGGTTTTGGGCTGCTACCGAATAACTTATTTCATCTTCGTCTTCATTTTTTTTTTTAAATAGTTTTCACATATTATAGTCTCAATATCTAATACTGTATATTAATAGTAAAAATAATTAACAGATTACCAGTTATCAATAATCAAAGTAACTTTTAGTTGCAGCCCTAAAAAAGTTGCAGCCCTAAAAAAGACTATATCATCACTATATTACCATCGTCATAAGTCTATGACTAACTTTTTCTATGACTAACACTAGTTTGAACGTGGGGCAGACAAAATAAGAAAAATAACACAAGAGAAGCGCTTTCACTTTAACTAAAACCATAACCAAACAATATTTGTCAGTGTTAAGTTTTTTTTGTGAGCATTTTACTGAAAATATATTATAATTCAACACAGTTTGTAAAACAACTAAGCAGGACTGAAGCTTTTGAAGGCAAAGGGTGGCTGCAGTCTTTAGTTAGTCATGTATTTCATAGATTTGTTTCTGCTATTTCGTCCATGCCCTGTATATTCATACATATTTTGTTTGTTTTTTACTACATACATACAGTTTAAAGTAATAGTCCAGTTTATGTTAAATATCCATTGTTCTGTTCCTCACCTGCTCTGTTTCTTTCCGTCCCCATCACTACGTCTGTTATGAACTCTGGAGGGCGTGGACATGCTGCGGCTCCGTCCTAACGCAGGGCTCATCACATCAGGTCTCTGCAGCTTCTTCTCTGCAGACACATTATTTGCCACTTCCAAACCCTTGATGTACACACCCGTATAGCCGTGAATATGGCTGACATCTGAGTGACCGCTGTCTCTTGGTGTCAGCTCGTAGCTCATGGTCTTCTTCATGATCTTCTTCATCGGCTGCTTGCGGAGACGGGCAGCCCCGGTGTAGACGGGCTCCGAATGGCAGGAGATGGTTGAGTCGATGGTGCAGTCACTGTCCGTGTCGTCAAACATGGACGGACTCTGCCTCAGTTTGCTGTCACAGTCAGGCGGGAAAGTGAAGTGTGAGGAGGAGGAGACTGAACTGGAGGGGCTTTTGGAGAAAGGCCCAGCAGAATGAGGCTTGTTATCCTCAAAAGTCAACGATGTAATTGCCCGAGGTAAAAGCACACAACCATTAGTTCCACCCTGCTCTGTTGAGGCGATCTGACTCTCTGCAGTCTGTAAAGACGACGTCGTATCAGCAGCTGTGCAGTTTTGGGCTGCCGTCATGGCTCGGGCAAGAGTCTCTTCCAGCTGCTGTTTGGTCTGCTGACATTTGTGCCAAACTGTATTCCACTGCTCCAGCTGCTGAGGGCTCTCCAGGGAGAGCACCATGTCATTGAGGGTGCTGAAGTTGTCCAAGGAGAACTTGGATGCCTCGGTGTAGTAATCCTGCAGGATTTGCACCACAGATGGCGAAAGTCTGACACCTGTACTATCCAGGCTGAGGTGATGGAAATAATCCTGACAGTGGTCCATCCACTGGTTCGCCTACAGATATGAAAGAGCGATAGTAATATAGTAATAGTAATATAGTAGAGCCAATTCGAAGATCAGAATCCAGCTTTTAGGTTTGTATTCTTAATGGTTTAAGATTTATCTTTTATGGTACTGTGAACCACTTTGCATTCAAGAATATGCTGAATCCTAAAATGCAAATGTAAACTGTAACATAACTTTTCCCAGAATACAGACCCGCTTTTTTAATACTTACCGAGTCATAGAACTCATGCAGGGTGGTTAGAACGTCCAGCTGGGCCTTCCTCCGCTCCACTCTGCTCAGGATGGAGCCCAGGTGCTGCTTAAAGTCGAGGAGAACCGAGCCTGGGAGGGACTCTGGAGACTCTTTCACAAGCTGCAGGCCGTGCCTCTGTTGATGCTGCCAGGATAAAGGTAAGATCAATTTAGCACTGACCGTCTTCTGATATTAGCCATGGAAGCTAATCTACAAGAAACAGGTTTAAAAATTGTTGTGGAAACATATTGTGACGCTATTTACCACAGATTCCTCCAGAAACTGATCCAAGCTCTCTCTCATCTCCTTAATTTTGGCCACAGACAGAGTTAACGATTCCAAAGGTACGAGTTGCTTCTCTCCCTCTACACTGAACCAGAGTTTGATCTGAAAACAGAGAGGATTTTTGATGGATTTGTTATTTAATTTTGTACCGAGAGCAGCGCAGATGACCACATCTAGAGAGAAATAAAGTTTGAGGTCACCTGTTGTGTTTGCTCCTCAAACTTGCGCACCTCCAGCAGGCTCTCTAACTGTTTCTGAGACTTGTTGGAGAGGATCACAAGCTTATGAACCTCTTCATCTACTTGGTTGTACAGTGCATTCAACATGTCTATAGCATCCCTGAATGAAAAAAAAAAAAACATGGCTAAAGAGGTTATCAAAAGTTGTTTTTTTTAATCGTCATGGGTACTACTCATTGTGACGCTTGGTTGAGAGTCCATCCACTCTTCCTGCAGTACCTGTAGTTTTCATTCTCACAGGCCTCTTCCTTCCTGATGCGGGCGAGGACAGTTCCTCCCTCTAGTCGCAGTCTGTTTAGACGGGTGTCATCTAGCACGCACTTCATGAGATGCCTCTGCTGTTCCATCACCTCAGACACCTCCTGAATCAAACATGCACAGAGGCAAATGAATTATGTGAATCCATACATCTCCACAGTGTATCTAGACATAAATGAAGTGAAGTAACTGCTTTATTTCAAACTCAAAACAAAATCCTGTCAAGGTTATTGATCTCGACTGCACAAAGATCATGAAAGTTAACCATAAAACAAAGTCCTCAATTGTTTACTCCAGCAGAGAGCTATTGTATGTCAGTAGAGACACATAAATCAGAAGGCCAGACTGCCCGCAGGGGCTGGGTCTGACCTTAGAGGTCTTCAGGTTGCCGCTGTTGCTCAGTGTGCTGATAGACTCCTGAAGGGAGGTGATGGCTGCGCTACAACTGCTGGCAAATGGTTCGATTTTCTGTGAGAGAAGGGGGGAGAAAGAGAAAAACAGAGATGGAGGGAGATAATTAGCTGTGTTAAAAAACACTGCATATTACTAGAGTCTCTCGCCATTCTTAAAATCTCCAGGCCGTTCTGGAGAAAAGTAAAAAATTGGCCCCTGTCCCTGCCTGAAATGAAAGGGGTTGAGCCAAGAAGTCATATTTGTATATCTCAAACTGATCATGTTTCAACTGGAGAAGTCCTTTCTTGTAACTATACATACACACCTTGGCAAAACAGCAATTAGTACAATTTCCTCTTTTTTCTTACAAGCAACAAACTTCTAACAGTAAACGAAAAATTATTTTCAGAAGGTATCCCCACCCTCGCAAAGCTCTTAAGTAAGTTTACAAATGCAGTATGTTTATAAGGTTGGCTACAGTCCAGCCCCCTCTGTTACACCCACCTGTCTGAAGTAGATCCATTGGTTGTGGTCGTAGTGGAAGGTGCCCTCTAAGTCTCGTGTCAGCTGGGTGTGGTCGATGTGTTTCAGCAGGGCCTTCAGAGATGACAGCGTCTCAGTCTGTGGCAAGAAAAAGAACAAACAAACACACACGCCCAGGTTTCAGTTGGAGTGTGTTTCCTGTCTCCTTCAAAGCTACATCAACTGTAACTACCCAAAGGCCAAGTCCTGCTCACCACCAATCTCTGTCATCATGGCCTATAGCGATGTAATTAAATAGGGATTCATCAAATCTGAATACAGTAACAGATAGGCTTATCAAACCTGATTCTTGTGAATCCTTTATCAAATCTACCTAGATCAAGTATACAATAACATGAATACATGACTTAATTTGAATTACTTCGTATCCATCTGATAACAAGAGTCTTTCTTTACCTGTACATTGATGTCTCGCTCAGGTTTAGCTGCTGCCTCCTTGTCCACCAGGAAGAGAACTGAGTAAAGTGCATTTGATGCTAGAGCCTGAAAAACATGCACATGCCTTTTTTTAAATAGTCTCTTAAAATGATGAAAATAAAAATTTCAAGATGTGTATTTCTGAAGGAACGGCTAAATACTGCAAAACAGGCATTTAAAAGGATTCTAATGTATGTGTTGTGGTTTACAGAATTATCAACCTTACATCAGAGAGCAACTCATCATCGTAACATGGTGATATGTCTCCTGCCAGTTGGCTGCAGCCAAGCCGCTCCCAGTGTGTGGTTAAAAACAGACAAGTAAGCACAGGCTTCCCCACAAGAGCCCTGAGGCCAGAATTTCTGGGGAAAATGTCTTGGAAGTGCAGTCGCTATAACCTTAAGGTGTGCCCCTTTTTAAAAACCAAACTGTGCCAGAGACTGAGAAGCATAACAATAGGAAATGTGTATGGAATGCCACAGTGAAGGAACAGAAAGAGACACAGCATTACAGCTCAGAAGACAGCACATATTTAGCAAGGCGTGTTGGAGGGTAATTACTCATTTTCCACTGCGCGCTCACCTGCAATTCGGACAGAGATGTCAACAGAGCTGGAACAGGCTGCTGCCTCCTGCTGTCTATTACAACAGTTAGACCTTGATCACGCCTTTCTTTCCTGAAACCAAAGTATTAAAGTTAGTGCACTGTCTCTGTCAAACAACTGACTTCATGCACTAATCTATCGTGACAGCTACGAAACCTTTGCAGCGGGATAAATCAGGAAAACCTGAACACAGTGGTATTTTTTCTTTTGTCGCATTTGAAGTTGGGTTAACAGACATTTATTTTGTGCAGCCTTGGTGAATATAGGTATTATACTGCTTTACAAAAACTATAACGTACAATTAGTCATCTAAGCATGAACAAATATCTAGCAGTTCCTCCTGGAAAAACTTCTCAAGTTTACTGCCAGTGCCTTTTATTAAAATGCTGACTTTTTCAGCAACACTTAACTTAAAGTACCCCTATTTAGCATTTATGAGCAGTATATGAGCATTGAAGAAATGGTTTATAACAAACTATGATGTAGTCGTAACTGTTTATTAATGTATTTGTCAACAACTGCGACTCCTCCTGTAAAGCACCCATAAGTGGAGGCTGCTGTATAAACAGATAATGACTGACAACAAAGTAAATCGCAGTTGCAATAAGATAAAATATGTCTTCATAGGACTTGACACCTTTTCATTCACCTATAAGCTCTAAGCAGTGTTATGGGAAAATGTAAAATGTATTAATAAGGGGTGATGGGACACTAGTTGCAGGATCCTCAAGGGTAAAGGTCAGGTGTGAAAGATCCGGGAGTTATTCTTAACACAGAGAAAATAAAGCTTAAGTATGTGTGACTTACCGCAGTGTGGAGTAGTAGTAGCCCAGTAAACAGGTGAGGTCATTGACCGTGCAGCTCTCACCTGCCCACACCTGAGCTCTTGTGCACACCTGCAGCACTGCCCTCCCACTGCGATCTCTGTTTCCTGGAAGAGAGGAGGCCAGCAGGGGGGCACCACTTAGCACTCACAGATGTCTATATCAAAAATGCAACTGTTTAAGCTGCACAGTGTTATGTCAATGTTGCCGTCTAACTGGTATAAGATATTAAGGGGAGCTTAAGGGGGAAAAAAGCACTTGAAAGTTTCTAAAAGTCCTGTTAAATTAAAAATCAGGTGGTGAAAATCAATGGCCAGATACAGGAATACCCAGTTTTGGATTGCAGCCTTTTCCACAGACCAAACACACGACACTATTAACAAGAAATAAACAACTAATAATATAAAAACTAAAAATTTACATAAACCAGCCACGGGAAAGACGTGTTGGACATGTGGTATATGATGATTTAAAAGGAATTTTGTGATAAGTGATTTTGTGATTAGTGAAGTTTATTAGTGAAGTTAATAAACAATGCAAACATCATATTTCATTGCTCAGTGATGCTGATCTTGAAAAGAATCAAAATGTGTTTAAAACTGAGAACAAGACAAGGGAACTCTCCACCGTACATCTCAGCATTAAGCACATTTTTAATGTGATATAAAATTTTAAGTGATATAAAATTGTGTGATAATGTAATGGACAAAACAAGACAATTTAATGACTTCAGCAGTTCTAATATGCATATGATACCTATAAAACAAGCTGATGGGTGGAAACGAAAGCATCGCCCGCCCCCTACCTGCCAAGATCACAGCACCCGATTCGAGTAGGTCTCGATTGACCTCTGACGCCAGTTTGGGGAGGGCTGAGTTACTGTCATATGAAGAGTTCGATACTGAAGCCAGCCTGATGGCGCTCCCATTGGCAGCTTTAGGACTGTGCGACTCCTCTCCACTATGTTTGCGCCGCCTGCTCTCCACGCCGATGCCGTCATCACGCTGTCCTGTGGAGATAATTAGGAATAGTGAAATCTACGGACTGTCTAAGTGATATGTATGGAGCAACTGTTGTATAATAACACAGTACAATCAATTGACATTAGAAGTTTCCTTTTATCTCAGTGCTTTCTTACCTCACCGTACTACCTCATGCAACAAGCGTGTACTAGTGGTAACATACATAGGCGTGCTCTTGTATTGAGTTGACACTGATTCATCATGGAGACCAGGTGTTTAATCAGTCTTAGTCATGGGCAGCTCTGGTGTTATTAGACTCTCCTATCTTCACCTCCTCCTCTTCATACCTCAAGGCTCTATTTATAGGAATGCTGCTCCTGACATTCCCAAGTGGTACCACAGTTTTAAGACTTGATCCTTTTCCTGAGGCAGCGAAAAAAAAGCGTGCAGATTTTCACACAGAGCATAGTATCTGTGTATGCTGAATACTTCACTGGCCAAGAAAGAATGTCAACAACTGGGATAACATGGACTGCACAGTATGCAGTAGAGCTGCAACAATTTATTGGTTAGTTGAATTGATCAACAGAACGGTATGGAAATAACTGTTGATTTGAATTTGATTTGTAGTGCTTCTCTGCCCTGACGGCAGCTCTAACGGTGACATGGTAAACACCTTGGCCTGCTGTGCCCCATGTTTAAAGGACCAAAGTGTAGCAGCAAAATCCAGTCTACCCACTCCCCTTAGTTGTGGCTTTTTTGTTGGGTTTTCCTTTTGTTTTGCCAAGACAACACCCACGCAAAACCTCTAACTCACTGGTTGAATCCATTACTGATATCATAGACTTGACCTACTCATTTATTGGTGATTTAAATATTTTGTAAGTGTTTTAAATAAATCTACTTAATTATTGAGTATACTTGTATGTCTCCCATCCTTGTCATAGTCTAAGAGCCGGGTTAAAACAAAAGTTGACATCAATATTTTATGACACCGCTGCAAATACCATCTCAAAAGAGGGGAAAGCACAGTTATAAGCAAGGCCCTCCCATTTTTGCGAACATCAGTCTTCAAAGTTTTAACAGGCCTAAAACTTAACATAAATCCTTGACAGGCTCCCAACCAGCTC